>NC_137694.1:124985283-125585283 GCF_964034855.1 Anser brachyrhynchus | reverse complement strand
ATGGCTGTTTGATTATGCATCATGGTAAAATATTTTTTTTTTCATCTGATTATTGAACATACATCCATGATTACTAAACAATAATTAATTAAGTCCTTCCTCAAATGTGGAATTAGATGTTTCTAGAATGTGAGTTATATTAGTACATGGCTTATTATTTTTTATATGCATAGTTTTATTAAGCATGCGTATGTTATGGTATTTATGGGACACAGTGACATTTCATTATATGTGTGTCTGTTTCATTATGAAACTCCTTGTGCTACAGAGGTCACCTTGACAGATCTCAGTAATCTTGTATATTCATTATAAATATGAAATGTCACTTTTTTTTTTTTTTTTTAAGGACATATTTTACAGAGCTCCCATGGGTGAATTCCCAGTAATTAGATTTAACAGGTAAAGTTGTATGTGAATATAGTTATAATTAGCCAAAGTAGGGATACTAATTTCTACTTCATTTGATCATCTGGGGTGATCTTTCAGTCTTCATTTTTGCAAATAAGTGAATTAGTGAATTGCAAATTAGAATTTTGAGAATTAGTGTTTGGAGCAGACATACATACAGCAGGACTCATTGATTCTGTAGGTTTTGTACAGACCTGTTTTGCAGATCTGTAATGTCATGGCCTTATAAATAGCAAACAATTAGACAATAACTACAGGGAAATAATTTATTTTCATTCTTTCATTTAGGTAAGGTTTATTTATTAATTCAGTTTAAGAGAGAGTTTTAATTAAAAAGTTGGGAATATAACTGGAAAAGCAAGACGTTTCTCCTCAGAAGAGTGTAGAATCAAACTCTAAACAAATAAATAAAAAATGATAGGGCATATCAAAAAGTTCCCTGAAATAAGCAATGATTATGACAGTGCAGAAGCTCTTAAGTATTATCATCATTGTATTGTTTTCTGTATTGGTTATGTATTTGTTCACCTAAGAGATGAAGGATGGTTTGAAATACTCCTTTCCAAATAACTGAGAGCAGTTTTTCCCCTACTATACGGAAATGCTTAAAGCAATACATTATACCAGAACACTTTATCTCCAGTGCTTTCAGTACTACTTGCTCTGTGATTTCTTGAAATATTCATTAATAAAGGTAGTACAATACACATTAGTCAATTTCAGACTAAGAAAGACCAAAATAAATAAATTTGCCTTTAAAGGGGGAAATTATGCTATTATTAGAAAACTTACTTCTTTTATCATTATTATTATTATTATTATTTTATTATTTACATAGCCGTAATTAAGCCGTGGTGCACTTCATTCCTGCATTAAAATTAAGTAGAATAAAATTATCACTTTTTAATAACATCAAATTAAATGTCATTAATGAGAATTTAATTACCATGTTTCACATTAAGTATAATTAGCTAATGATCTATAAATGTATATCAAACACAATTTAATGATATAACACTTCACATAATAAAATAGCTAATCTAAGCCCAAGAAGTAATTAAGATGTCATATGTGCCATTTTTCATTGTTCATGAGGAAAGATCTGGTAAAATATACAAGACCAAATTTGCCCATTTGCCCTTTGAGTTTGCCTACCCAAAGCCCTCTTCACCATTAGACGTTTTTTGTTGTTGTTGTTGTTGTTTTGTTTTGTTTTGTTTTCTTGAGTTTGCAGTTATATAAATTGTCTTGCATTTCTCTGCCATTGTGTCATTTTCATTGGTGGTAGGCAAGCATATAGTGTACATTGAGGGTCACTCCTTTAAACTATTATGTAGATTTAGTTAGAAATGTTGGGTTCAGTTTTCTTGTTTAGTTTTGTATATTAAGAATTTGCACTAAAGAATTTATTTTACTACAATGATCATTTTCTAAGAGAAAAAATCAATATTTCTATGGTGAAATTTCTCAGATTTCTGAGAATTTCTGCTCAAAAATAGTGAGAAAAGCAAGTTCATTCAGTTTCCTAGTGATAGCTTATGGTTTCAATTTAGATCTCAACTTACAAACTACCCTGCAAGTCAGCTGCAGTCCTGTAATACTTATTCTCTGTCCTTCCAGTCATTTAAGGAAACAAAGACAAATCAAAGCCCAAGGTAACAATATCCCCATGGTTCTTTACAATAACATTTTGGAAAAATAAGTATTACTGGACTGTAGTTTTTAACTCCTTTTATCATGTTCATGTCTTAGCTTAATGTGAAATTTATAACTGAGAGGAGAAGTGAAAAATATAAGATTATATATTGTTTGTATTGAATTCAATATGTGAATTGATTACTTAAGGGTGCAGTGGAGTTCAGAGCCATGTACAAATCTGAGTCTGAAATGTCTTGCAAAATATTTTGTCATAAAGTAAATAAAATAAAAAAAAAAAGTCATTATTTCTTGAAGCCAACTTTGAATTACAGTGGGATTTCCTTTTTCCTAACTTAAAACAACAACAACAAACACCAATAATAATGTGTTATATATATATGTCTTTAAAATAGGTTCCCTTTAAGCAACTTTCAAATACTTGAGATACTGGTAGCCATGCCATTACTGCCTTGGAAATTTTTCAAATGCAGAATACTTGACATATGATCAAACAAACAACAACAACAACAACAAAAACAGTATTTGTTGTCTTGAGAAATAAAGGACACAGAGATGTACTATTGCTGAAAAGTAGAAAGATATTTTTTCACTTAGAGTCAAAAGGAGTGCAGGGTGCTGTGATTTTCTGTAAGGTTTGGTGTTGCTTTCAGATTTATCAGCCAGGTCTTGTGGAAAGGTTACAGACCAAAGATCTTGTCTAATTTGTATGAGCTGGAGAAGAATACCTGGTATGCAAAGTCAAAAAAGTAATATTATTCCGATCAAAGTTACTCCAAGCAGTAGTAATTAGAGCAGACCGGGTTCTTATGGTGTGAGGATGCTCTTTCGTGTTTGTTCCTGAAAGAACAAAGAAGATATTGCCATCTACAATTCATGATTTTGATGATGTTCAGACCTTGTTGTACCTGCAGTCCAAAATCCCTAAATCCTGAACTGTGTGGGCTTCAGTACACAGTGAACTTTTCAAGTTGTTGTTCAAATAAGGTTTCATTCCAGTTCAGACTTGACCTGGCTGTGTTTTTCCCCCTTTTATTTACTTCTTTGCTTTATTCTTGAGTGCTTCTCAGTGCTTCTTGATAGATGATGTGATTTCTTGTGTTCTTCTGATGGTGATTGTCACCAAATAGGAGCACAGGGTTGAATTGCTAGACATAGGAAATGTGCTTACTGTGTGCAGTTCCTTTTTATCTAAATGGTTCTATTCCAGACACCTGATCCCTGGCTGCTTGGACAATGTCTCTGTATTCCTCCCAGGCTATCTGTCCTTGCTTCCACTCTCTGTATGCCTTCTTTTTCTGTTTAAGTTTGTTCAGGAGCTCCTTGTTCATCCATGAAGGCCTCCTGGTGTTTTTGCCCAACTTCCTCTTTGTTGGGATGCATCGCTCCTGAGTTTGAAGCAGGTGATCCTTAACCAGCATTCTTGGGCCCCTCTTCCCGCCAGGACTTTGTCCCATGGTACTCTACCAAGCAGATCCCTGAAGAGGGCAAAGTCTGCTCTCCCAAAGTCCAGGGTAGCAAACTTGCTGTGCTACCACCTTGTTGCCCCCTGAATCCAAAACTGCACCATTTCATGATCACCTCAGCCAAGGCTGCCCTTCAGTTTCACATTCTCTGCTGGCCCCTCCTTGCTGGTAAGAATGAGGTCCAGCATAGCACCTCTCCTCAGTGGCTGATCTATCACGTGGAGAAGAAAGTTGTCATTTATGCATTCCAAGAACCTCCTGGATTGCCTATGCCCTGTTGTGCTGTCCCTCCAGCAAATAGTGGGGTGGTTAAAGTCGTTCTTTAAATCAGGGCTTGTGAATATGAGGCTGCTTCTGACTATGGAGGCCCTCATCTGCTTGGTTCGGGTGGCCTGTAGCACCCTCCTAATAGAATGTCCCTTGTCCCTGCCCTCCATTTAATCCTGACCCACAAGCTCTCTGTCAGATCCTCATCCATCCCCAGGCAGAGATCCATGCACTCCATCTGCTCTCTATGTCAGTCACAGAGGGTAAAGTCCCCTCCTTGTCTCCTCTACCTGTTCTTCCTGAAGAGCCTGTATCCTTCCATCCTAACACTCCAGTCACGGGAGCCATCCAACCACATCTCCGTAATGCCCATGAGGTCATAGCCCTGCAGGCATGCATACATCTCTAACTCCTCTTTTTTTTATTCCCCATGCTATGTGCGTTAGCATAGAGACATTTGAGTTGGGCCTCTTATTAAGCTGATTTACTGGCTGGAGTGGGTGGATTTCCTTTGTGCTACTCTTCAGGTGTTCTCCTGCTGACCCATGACCCTTCTCCAGGCCCTGGACATCTATCACTGACACTGGCATAAAACCGGGAGAAGCAGGATGGATTGAGGTTCCTATCCTCCCACAACTTTAGTTTAAAGCCTTCTCCACAAGCATGGCAAGCCCATGACCGAAGATGCTTTTCCCCTTCTCTGACACATGGACCCCATCAGCCCCCATCAGACCAGTTTTTTCAAAGCAACTCTCATGATATAGGTAGCATAACGCCTGTCTGTAGCACCAGTCCTGTAACCATCTGTTGATTTGCCAGACTCAATTTACTCTTTCAATCCCCTTCCCTTTGACCAGCAGGACTGATGGAAAAGCTACCTGAGCTCCTGAGTCTTTTACTGCTGCTCCCAGGGGTCTGTAATCCCTCTTGACACTGTAGGCTGCCATCCGCTGCTCTGCTGTGGAATGAACCCTCACAGAGCTGATCTCCTTGGCAAGTTTCTGGTGAAGATTGTACAGTTTGGGTATTTTCTTGTCAACTTGAGTAAGTCCCGCAATACATTTGTTTCTTACAGCATTTTTCTGCCAGGTAGTTATAACACACTTGAAACTGTAATTTTATTTTATTTTTTCCCTTTCCATACTAGTTCTTAACCATATTTTATTGTAAATTATCGAAGACTCAGGTCCTGCAGTGTTTATTAGTAGACTAGAATCTGTTTGGGATAAAGACTGTCATTTTAGCATTCGTACTTGTAATCTATACAGAGACTTTTGTGTTTTGTCCAGCACACATTCTAAGTAATCAAACCCAATCAAAATTGGGCCTGGGGGATGTTTTTGAATCTTAAACTGCAGATATCTGACATTCTTAGAAGGTTTCAGCTTAGCTAATGTTTGTCTTTTTCAAAACCTCGCCTTGTATTTAACAGTATTTAAAAAATAAGAAACTGAAATTTGGAGAGTGTAAAAACTCTTCAAATCCTTGAGAATCATACTTATAATGTATTATTCAAATTGTCTGTTAACTGGGAGAAAGCTTTTGAGTAGAAGATTATAACCAGAAGAAAGAGAGTAATTTTCAATGCCTTCCCTACGTTATTTGGGAGAGCTTATTGTGAAGGGACAGTGTTGTCCCTATTGGATGCCAAGAACATGTATTACTTTGATTAATGTGGTCTGAATTCTGGCTACACACAGTAAGCACCAGTATTTTTCTTGAATAACAGTACTTTTTCTGAAGCCAGTATGAAACATATTCTCCTGCATTTCTCGGAGTTCAAGTGAATTTCATAAATCTTAATATTTTTTTCTGTATCACTTTAAGAATTAATAGCATGGTGCCTCTAAGAAAAGTTCTGTCTGATATTTTGCTCTCTCCATTAAATTGATAAAAGGATTGAGAATGTGTCGTCCCTAACATTTTTTACTGTTATCTCTGATTACTTTCTTCTGAGTTTCATCCTTTTTCTCTTTGTATTGAAAGTGTCCAAAGTCTAGCTCTGAAATGTGTTCTTCTGGTCTTTTGTCAAACATTCTTTTGTGATATTGCTCATTTCTGCCATCTCTCCAGAGTTCAACTCTGCATCTGTAGTTCAACATAAATACTTGTCTCTAGTCTTAAAGCAGGCTTGCTAGTCTCCTTTTCTAGTAATAGTGGTAAGTGGTTCATAGTCACTTAAACATAACACTAATTAGTAAGAAAAACATGCTGTGTTAATGTTCTGTGACTGAAAATTACATTTAACTTAGGCAGGTTGACCTTTCCAATGTTGCACAATACTGTGCTGAAATTTTCTGACTTAACCAAGTTATATGTAGAAACCTCTCCTCCTATCTCACGCATTTTATAAACACATTACAAAGAGAAACCATCTTTTTATTGAAGGAAAAATTAGGCATAATTTTCTTTCAGTAATGTGTTCTTATCATGTATACTTGCAATTTGCAGTTCCTTTCTACATTGTCCCTATTTGACTCCTCTGTACTTGTTTAACCCACTTACTTTTCACTATTTCTTTTCTTCTCAGTGTTAATATCACTAAACACTAGTGATATATACACTTACACTATTGAGCCTCTCTAACCTGTTCCATGATAAGAGTATGTTTGTTTGGTTTACCATATCCTCACCTTTGCTGAAGAGCTGGTTTCTGTAGAGAGGTCTTTAAACCCAAAATGCTCGTCATCCTTTTTATCGTTGGCACACACAATTTGCTGAAGCTTGCAAATCCTTGCAAAGAAGTTTAATACCATGCAGCCCTTGCATGCTCTTCCAAACACAAGAATATTTGTTTATGTTACATCACAGGCAAATCCATCAGATGCACTTTTGTGGAATCCAACTGAAAACTTTACATATTTTAATTACAAAGTGCTCATGCTGAGTTTTGAATCCTAATAAAGTTGCAAAGATGTCAGAGCACAAAACACCCTACATAGACTCTGTTCTAGAAGTAGTGAATTATTTTTTTTTCAGAGAATTTATATGTAAAAATTTATATATTTTTTTTCAGTTCATCCGTTACTTGCTTTCATTTTTTCCCCTTAAGATTCAGCTATGATGCTGACTCTTTTTCAAGAAAATAATTCAGAAATTAAAAATTGTTTCTTTTATCTGTCATAGATTCTTCTCTGTTACTTCTTTTTTTGAATTGTCTGTTTCAGAATCTCTTCTTTAATTCTGATGTACAGTGCAGTAGTTCTGAAATTTTACAGTATTTTCTCAGTATCCAGTGATTCAGATAGTTGTTGACAGAGATGCATATGTTTTGTTAATATCTTTATTCTTCTGCCCCTTCTGGATTGTCTTTCTGGGCTCTCTTTAAATTGAAGTTTTTTTTTACAGGAGTGGACAGATGGAAAAAATATTTTCTTCTATAATTTTTGCTGTTCACTGTGCACAGATGAGACATAGCACATGAAAGTATTATTATTTTTAAGGCTTTTTTTTTTTTCCAGTCTTCACATTCTTGATGTACTTTACATTTCAATTAGTTTAGGATAAACTAGAAATAAAAGCAGATGAAAGACCCTGAAGGAAAGCAAATTAACATGTTAGACATGAGGTCAAACAGAAAGCTAATTTGCAGCCAGTAGGCACTTCAGAACCATCATACAGAAACAAATATAAGCAGCAATGGGTACTCCTATGTATCACATAGCAACCAAAATAATAAAAAGAAATCAACCTTGAGCCAGGATGGTTAAAATTAAATAACAGAGGGAAACTAAGGAGGAAAACATTAGAATATGTTGTGTTTTTCTTAACTTGTTAGTGTATTTGCTGATCACTAGGCAAAAAAAAAAAAAAAAAGAATTTTAAAATTAAAGCTTTTAGCAAACAAATATACCCTTTAAACTTCTTTCACTTTTAAAGCCTCTACATAAAATTTATTACTCTTACTTTATGAATATGTGCAGTAAATGTTTAAATGACGTTACAAATCACTCAGTTTTCTTACCTCCATCAGCATATAATGAGTTTAAATAACAAATGATGTTTAATCTAGATGCTTTTGAATGTTGTAAAGTTTGTGATGAAGTATGATCTTCTGGAAACTTCATTATCAGGGGGAAATCTGAGTACATGCCATAAATAAATAAATAAACAAATGTCATTATTATTATTATTATTAACAACAACAACAACAACAATAATAAAGCCTTATAAAAATAAGAAATTAAGGAATGGAGTTATGCATAAGAACACTTTGGTAGTACACACACATTCAACTAAGAAACTGATAGAAACTTAGAAACTAATAGTTTCAGACTTGCTGTATAATTTGTGATTTAGTTTACATTCCAAATCCTTGAATCGTACATTTTGAAACAAAATACAGGTTAGAAAATATTTCTTATTTTAAGGATGTTCATTTCCTGTGAAACTGTGAAGCTGTACAGTTCTTTCCTCTTGGGATTTGCCTGTACTTTGTGTGCTAGTTTTGTATAAATCTCAACTGCCATAATGAAACAATGAAGAAAACAGCAACATTTAGGATTTTGCCTGTTGTGTACATTGGTAGAATTTGGTTTTGACAACCATTGCTCATGTACTGCTGAACCATTTCTTATGGGTGATTTTGTGATAACTTGAAGATTATCATTTACTGATATAATTAAGTATTAATAAAATTCATAAGTGTAATAAAATCTTCCTGTGAGAAAAGAGATAGAATATATAGTAACTGCAGCTAAGGTAATCCATGACTGATAACAGAATACAAATTGAAAATCATGTTAATATCTTTTTCATTCAGTCAAAATGACATCTTTTCCATGGATAAGATTTAGAAAACAAAGTTAAATACAGAAAGACTATTAATGAAACCTTCGATCAAACTGATTGAGTCCTATTTCTGTTGTTTTCTAGTGATTTTTCTATTGTGATTGCAATGTAGCTGTCTTCAGCTACTTTCTTTCTGGAGGGGCCTGAACGATGTTCCTTAAACATTTATGTATGACAGTGACTCATTCATTTCCACATTGATCTGGCTGGAAAAATGAAAGTACCAGTAAATAAAATTTGTAATGGATTTTCTTTTGTTGCTGAAACCATATACCACAGTGTTCAAGTGTGTATGATTTCAGACTTCGTGAAAAAAACAAACAAACAAACAAAAACAACAACAAAGCAAAACAAAAATAAATCTGTATTTTGGAAAGATGTACAAGAACATAAAATTACTAAAAATACAGCGCAAAAGAACAGAGTTATAGGAACTAGTTAAATAAACAGACCACTCAATTGAAATAGTAGACAATTCTAAAGAGAAATCAAAATTATGATTTCTTGTAGTCTGGTTCTTTTACTTGCCTAAGACCAGGGAGTAGAACAGTGGCTCAACTGAGAACAACTATTAAAAGTTCCCCAAATTCTTATTATTTTAGACTATGTCTCCTCTGGGACATGAACTAATGCATTTTTAAATCTGTAGACACCAGTCCCTGGGAATTTAACCGGAATAAGCCAAAGCCTTTTTTAAAAAATCAACATATAAATTATTTTTTCTATATTTCTATTTTATATGTTTTCCATTCCATAATCAGATTATGATCAAATATATACTCTGTAAAACTTTTTCCCTTAGTTATTCATCATTTGGGGTGAAGAAGCAGGTTTAAGAAAACTTGATCAAATGCTATGGTGATAAGCATTTCAGAAGATACTGCATAGAATCTAATTTCACCAAATGAACTAAATTAAGAAAGCTCGGGTAGTTGAAACAAAGAAACTGTGGTACACAAAGTAGACAAATTCCTGTAATTATGGAATTATTCTTAAGAGTAAGATCAAGGGCAAGATTTACAAGTAAAACAAAACCTTGGGGGAAAATCCTTGGAACATTTTATTACCCAGTGTGCAACTGTGAAATAAATTGTTTTTTCATCCTTCTGCTTATGGCTGGCTATGGGGCAACTTATAAATGAAGTGCAATATATGAAAGGAAGTGTTTTACACAGCTAAATGAGCTGCAGTGTAAGTGTTACAGAATTAGTATATCTATACTTGATGCTATATGTACATCCTGTTATATAAAAAATCCTTCACAAATTAAAATACTGATTTTTTTTCATAAATGCATCAACATCTCAGTGTAGTTTGTATACAAATAGGATAAAAACATATTTTACATTAGAATCGTTATTAAACAAAAGGTCAGTTGACATACTTTTTATACCATATTTATTACTAACATTCTATACTTCTTAGAAAATAAATAGAATGTTGCTGTCAATGAGTCCAATCTTGCTTGCAAATCTTTTAAAAACTGTTTTATTCCAATGGACCATGCAGAGCTCAATATACAAACTGCAGAGATTTCAGCAACTCAAATTAGAGCCAGTGTTAAAGTTCTTTTTAAAGAAGTATGATCTGTAATACCAGTATAATTAGCAAACTGCAAAGTGCAGTCTCTACCTTCTTTCATTCAGGTATATACTTCAAAAATTTTGACCTGATGTTGTTTAGACATTAATAATTGGAAGGCAGGTAGATCTATAATCTAACCATTGTCTGGTCTTTAAATTCATATGCAATTTCCTGTATGAAATAGAAGGTCAAAATCATCTATAAACTATTCCTTTTTGTTTGTTTTGTTTGCTTGTTTGTTTGTTTTTTGCAGTACTTAAACTTTATTTCTCACGTTCTTTCTGCAGAGTTGGCAAAAACACTTGCAATCCTCTATAACTGCTAGAATACATTATAAATTACATAATATATACATATTTGTATTATGTAAAAATCATTAAGAGCACAAACTGTTTGAGAAGTGAACTATTTGTTTTGCATTTATTTAAACCTTACTAAGTTGTTATGGCTTGCTATTTGATGTTGGATGCAGAACTGTAAAGTTATGATTTAAGCAAGGAATTTTCCAAACTTCCATTTTATCAAACAATGTATTTTTATAAAAGCATTTATTTGGATGCTGGAAACATTTATTTGGTCCAAGATGGAATTTGGCAATTTAAATATTTAAAAAAAAAAAAAAAAAAGTAGAGTGAGACTAAAGAACAGATTGAGAGTCACATTACACAGTAATCCTTCATTGTAGTGTTTAGCAAGATGGACTCAGAAGTTAAGTCACTGCCCCCTTTTTCTCCTCTTGCTGTCGTTGGAATGCCAGTGTATTAAAAAACCTCCTAGTAACCATAAAATTGAGCTGTTTTCCACTAATTTATCAGTAACTAGTAGCCATTAAAAGAGTCATTAAAAAAAAAAAAAAAGTTACTAGCTTTAGGGACATTTTTATACTTTCAAAGTAAAATATGGTGATAACATCTACACTGAATTCTCTTTACACCTGCTCTTGAAATAGCCAGCTGAACATTGGTTATATTGTCAGAGGAATTCTTAAAGCTAAAATAGAACTGATCTTTCTCCTGTTTCTAGTCCATGAAATATCTCATTTTATCAAGATGGTCAACATAAGGAGAAGCCTTTTATGTTTTGTGTTATTTGCAGAATATTTGTTTTAAAAGTAACAGAAAATTATATTATTTTAATCCCAAGAAAAGAGATTTTCTGTTTTTATCAATTCAGCTGACTCACACAGAAACTGCAGTTTGAATAAGTCATGATTAAACAATTTATTCCAAAAACTGGGATTGAAATATTTATCCTGATGGAAAAGATTTTGAGACATAAAATTTTACACTCTACTGTGTCTGCGTGTTTAATTGTTTTTGAAAATTTGCTCTGTTCTTTCTATAAATTTATTTCTGTCAATACCGTTTTGAAATTTGTGTCATGACACTCCTTCATATAAAGTCTTCAAAGTTTGCTTCATCACCTGCTATGGTAACTGCAGGATTCCCCATTTTAACACTTATTCACATAAGAATAAACATAAGAATAAACATAAATAAATATATAAACATAATAAATATAAACATAAGCATAAACTTAAATACACCTCACTGCTTGGTCTTACTAAGACCAAGATTCAGAGAAATAAGATTAATCACCTTCATGGACAAAGTCAATAAGCCTAATTAAAATGATTTTAAACACTGAAGATGTGAAGTGAACATGCATAAATTTAAGCATATTTAAACGTGCAGACTATCTCATTCAGAATTAAAGTGACTTTACAAAGCTCTAGTTTATTATTCAACAGAAAGAGCAGCAGCTGGGCAGTCAGATTTTGCATAGTAAATATATCAGCAGAGGAAATAATGCTGGTGTGGATGCCCAGGAAACTTGAGGAAGCACAGCAGAGGTCTCAATCTGCTTCAGGGTTTGTTCATTGGTGTACTGCCTGCCCAGCTCAGCTGTGGGCTCCTACCCACCAAGGCAGATTGTAGTCAGTCTGTAATCCATTCTCTTCTGCTTCCTGACAGATAACTATCAATTAGTTGTAAATTAACTTGAAAGTAATTTTTGAATATTCACCAGAATCTCTGTTAATACTTCTGGGAATTTCTCTATCTAAACTTAATCAAGGATTTTTTTTCTGAGTGTTTCCAGATCTTTGTATGTTTCATAGGATTATCATAGAATCATAGAATCATTCAGGTTGGAAAAGACCTCTAAGGTCATCTAGTCCAACTTTTAACATAATACTAAAGTCCACCAGTAAGCCATGCTACTAAGTTCTATGTCTACACATTTCTTGAAGACCTTCAGCGATGGTGACTCCACAATTTCCCTGGGCAGCCTATTCCAATGTTGCACCACCCTTTTAGTAAAGAAATTTCTCCTAATATGCAACCTAAACCTTCCTTGGGACTACTTGAGGCCATTTTCCCTTATTTTATCACTTGGTGCTTGGGAGAAGAGCCTAATCCCCACCTTGCTACAACCTCCTTTAAGGTAATTTTAAAGTAAAATAAGGTCTTCCCTGTGCCTTCTTTTCTGTAAGCTAAAAAAACTTCAGCTCCCTCTGCGTTTCTCTGCTGAGCCCTCCTACCCTTGACCAGATCAACACTCACACCTAACTTGGTGTTATCTGCAAACTTACTGAGATTGGGACCCCCTTAGTAGGGTGCACTTGATCCCTTTGTCCCGATCTTTGAAAAAGACACTGAAGAGAACTGGCCCCAGTACTGAGTCCTGGAGAACACCACTAGTGACCAGCCTCTAGCTGTATTTAAATCCATTCACCATGACTCTTTGAGTCCAGCCACCCACCTAGTTTTTAATCCAACAAAGCATACACCTGGCCAAGACTTGAGCAGCCATCTTCTTCAGGAGAATACTGTGGGAAATGGTGCCAAAAACCCTAATGAAGTCTAGGTAGACAGCCTTTCCCTCGTCCACTGAGCACGTTACCTTGTCTTAGAAGGAGATTAGGTTTATCAAGCAGGACCTGCACTTGATAAACCAATGGTGAGTGGGCCTGATCACCTGGCTGTCCTGAAAGCGCTGTGTGGTAGCACTCAAGATAATTTACTCCATGAGTTTCCCTGGCACTGAGGTCGGACTAAGCAGGCCTGTAGTTTCCCAGATCCTCCTTCCAGCCCTTTTTGTAGATAGGTGTCACATTTTCTAGCCACCGGTCGACTGGGACCTCCCCTGATAGCCAGGACTGCTGATAAATGTTGTGAAGTGGCTTGGCGAGCATTTCTGCCAGTTCCTTCCATACTCTTGGGTGGATTCCATCTGGCTTCATAAACTTCCATCCATCTAAGTGGAGTAGCAAGTCACTAACCATTTCCATGTGGATTATGAGGACTTCATTCTGCTCCCTGTTCCTGTCTACCAGCTCAGGGGGCTGAGTACCTGGACAACTGGTCTTGCTGCTAAAGACTGAGGCAAAGAAGGCAAGAAGTATCTCAGCCTTTTCCTTATCCCATGTCACTATGCTTCCCCCCCCCCCCAACATCCAAAAAAGGATGTATTTTCTTTTTCTCCTTTTCTTGTTTATGTATTTAGAAAAACATTTTTTACTTTCTTTAACAACAGCTATATTGAGCTCCAGTTGAGCTTTGCCACTTCTAATTTTGTCCCTGCGCAACCTCATGACATCTTTGTAGTCCTCCTGAGTGGCCTGCCTCTTCTTCCAAAGTTCATAAACCCTCTTTTTCATCCTGAGCTTTAGCCACAGCTCTCTGTTCAGCCAGGACATTCTTCTTCCATGCTGGCTCATTTTTCAGCATGTGGGGACAGCCTGCTCCTGTGCCTTTAGGACTTCTTTCTTGAAGTGTGTCCAGCATTCCTGGACTCCTTTGCCCTTTAGGTCTGCCTCCCATGGGATTATGACAACCAGTCTCCTTAACAGGCTGAAGTCTGCCTTCTGGAAGTCCAGGGTGGCATTTCTGCCAATCCCCCTTCTTACTTTTCCAAGAATTGAAAACTATTAATTTGTGATTGTTGTGCCTGAGAGCCTCCAACCTTCACATACATTTTATGTTATAAATCAAAATAAAGATGTGGTTCGACAAGTGAACCTGGAGACATGGAAATATGAGTGAGTACCTAGGTTTCTTTCTCAATGACTCCAAGAGGGTTTTGCGTAGATTAGCATGGGAATTAAAAGCTGATTTTTTTTATTTTTTTTTTCCCCTACTGTTTATAAGGTCATCCTTATGATGTTCTAAAAGATTGTCAAGGTGAGATGGTCTTTATATAATGAGATTGTATGAATATTGTCAAAAGTACAACTTGTTAAATTAAAACTTTATTTCTCATAAGGAGCCATATTGCGTTTCTGTGTTGTATGTAGTATTTAAAAATATGAAAAGCTCAGTATCTTTTCCATGGGAATGTAAGAAAATTCAATAGTGTTGAAGAGAAATATATACAGATAAATCTGCATTTTCAGTGGGGTTTAGAATCATGTTATATTTCAGAACGGAGCCTCCAACAGAGACATCACTTTGAGAAAGCTTAGCTCCAGAAAAGACAGACATGCAAAAAATGTGTTTTTTTTTTTAATTATTATTATGATTATTTTTAATTCTCCATAGCCCTCATAATATAAATACTGACATCATGATAAATGAGCATGCTGTCCATTATAGCACATTTTTTTGTATCAGTTCGGTTGAAACATTAGTATTAAACACGTAATAATGAAATAAGAGAGAGATTTGGGCATGTATCTAAATATTTAGTCTATAAAGAGACTTCAGAAAATTTATTATTCTTCAAAAAAAATTACACTGTATAATTGAGACATCTTTATTATAACAATTTTGTTTAGTCTCCAAAAGATGCTCCAGTTTAATTGAATATATTAATGTGCTTTCACGTGAAATTCTGAAAAGAGTCATGAAGTGTCAGTACATTTTTATAATACATATTTTATTTTGTTTTTCATTTATTATTTTTTTTTTCTGACTGAGATGGTTCACAAAATAAGGAAGTGTTTCTGACTCAGCTGTAGTGCTTCATTCCCTAGATAGGCTATTGTTCCCTGTGGGGGCTTTCATAGAGGTAATCATGCCATCAAGCACGAAGTCTATTGACTCTAGGATAAGAAGGTTTTTCATCTGTGGTCACGGCCACTGCAGGAAAACTAACATTGTCAGATGAGTGATTACATCCAGACGGTGTTAGTGCTTTTCAGCTACTTCCATTTATGATTTTCTTAATTTCCAACTTCTCTCAGATGAGACTGCCCCCCCCCCCCCCATGGGTGATTGTTCCTTATTTCACAGTTTCAGAAATAGGATAATTTAATTCCTTCCTTTGTAATGTTAGCTTTAAGGTATGATCCTTCCCCTGGAGTTTTCAGTTCTTCCAGACTAATGTTATTCCTTTATATCTCAGTTTTTCTCGTACATTTTATCCTCTTTATCCTTTTTGGTTGCTATTCTTTATATTTTATATAACTCTTCTGTAGTCTTTCTAAACAGTGCAACCAGCCATCACAAAGTAATACATAAACTTCATATAATTCAGAAAAAAAAATAGTCTTAAACCTCAAGATTCTACACTCAAGCTTAAGGAGACTCAAACTCGTTGGGAATACCAGTCCTCAGTAAAAATTGATGTGTAACCATGGCATTATCAACCTCTGTTTTTTAAGCGAACTTAATCAGAATGCAACCAAAGACTTCTGAAGCAAAATTCAATGCCTTTTCAAGTGCCTGTACTACTCTAAGCCACAAACATTTTAACCAACAATTTATGTGAGTAGAACAACTGCAGACATCTACACTATTAGGCCTGGCAGGTACCTTGCCACGAAGTTATGTTCATCATCACTGGATTTGCATGTAAACTATTGTGATAAGATAAGGGGGACATATATCTGTCATATTTTATATTTCTTTTCTAATTTAAATCTAATTTAAATGTAGAGATGTTATATCATATGTCAGTAAAAAAGCAAAAGAAAAATGTTAATATTTTCAGAATATGCAAATATTCAGCAGCTAAATGTCTCTCTTGCATCAATATATCTTGATTACTGTTTCAGTGAGATACATTTACAACCAAATAATGATAGGGTTTAAAACCCTTGGAGCATTTATTCAAGTTTGGATATTTATGCTTCTGTAGGAGAATAATACAGTCAGTTATTTAAATTAGCATTGTTGTCCACACTGTGAAATAAAGATTAATCAAACAGGATTGCTGTTAGGCTATAAACCATCATAAAGATCAAAAATTCATTTTCAGTAAAGAAAATCAATGATTTTGTTTAAACATGACCGTGCAGCTTTTTCTTACAAATCAAATATTATATCAGGTCTTATTTTTTAACAGCTGGGTTGATCTAAATGCCAAGAGAACATATTGTTTCGTCCTCTTCATAGTACAGTGGAATAATTAATTTTCTTCTATAATTTGTTGAAAAATCCATGAATGTTTCTATGAAAAAGAGAATAAAAGGCCTAAGATGATTGCTTACCTCCTCAGCATTTCAAAATGTATCTACATAAATTGTGATCACTTCTAACACATATTTATTATAGTAGGAGGCTAGAAGCAGTAAAGTATTCAGGACAGATTATAAGTACAAGGAATTCTATTACATGACTTGTTGACCGCATATTTGTTTGGTTTGTTTATTTATTTTTGTTTTTGCTTTTTTTTTTTTCTTTTTTGGTTTTTGGTTTTTTATTTGTATTTGTATTTATTTATTTTTAATGCTGCCTTGGGGTTTAATAGAAATAAAAGAACCTTAGGAAGACAAAAGAAAACATTTTGAAATGCAGCATAATATATGAAAACATAGGAACAAAGTATTAACAAATTCTGCAAAACATTTGAGCTCTACCTGAACTTTTGGTGATACAGTGTGCAAAGTATGTTGTTCTTTTAATAATAATTAAAATCATTGTAGGGCATTATTATAATTACAAAACATTTTCATGTTAGTTTTAGATGTGATGGAAGACATAATTATTACTTTTCACAGGCAGAGCCCTGTTTTGCTCAAGTTGTAAATACCTTACTGACTTTATTGAAGATCTTACTATTTCTGTGAGATTAAAATGTTACTCAGTATGGAATTTTTAAATTTCTACCAAATAATAGTATTTATAGTTGAAAATGTATTTAAAATTATGCTTTTTAATTTAGAATAATTTTATCGTATGTATTTGCTAAACTACTGTGAAACACAGTTTGGGTTTGACAGTTTTGCAGCTTTAAATTACACTAAGTTTCGTGAAATAATACTCAAATATTGAAAGAAAAGGTGTTTGTTTGGTTTTTTTGTTTGTTTGGCTTTATTCTACTTTAAAAAAAAAAAAAAAAAAGAGTAAAAATTAGCATAATGCAGAAGAATAAATTCACAAACCCAACAACACTTCTTCCAAAAAACGTGCACATACACAAACACATACACACACACAAAATAGAAGTCTGCTTTTTTTGCTTTTTTATGTATTGAAATGTAAATAATGTTTATAAAGATAACCATTCAAAACATAAAATGAAATGGATTCATATTGACAATTTGATATTTGAATCCCAGCAAACAATGAAAATATATTTTCTTAAAAATGTTGTTTGTTCATCAGAGTATCTGTTACTATTTTAAATGTCTGAGATTTTTGAATTTTGAGCTTCCATTTTATGTTTTACAACTGCCTTTTCTTTTTTGATCAATCTCAACTGAGTTAAGTCATGCATATCAAAACTGATAGTGTAAGTAACATTAAATAATAGTGAATCAAAAAAGTAGACTCAAAATGCCAATGTCCATGAAACTCCCCAATTCTTAATGATATTTTCTATGACAGGGAAAAAAAAGCAGGAGTTCAGAAAGTCTGAAATTATATTTTTGATTGTTTACATTCCAGCCAAGAAGTTGTAACTCATGACATCACAATGATATAAATATATAGCCATCTTTTTCCTCCTGAGCCCAAAACAAAGTGAGAATCAGGAGTGCAGCCTTTTTATCCACTTCATAGTACAAAATTTATTCAAATAAAAGTACAGTGATATTTAATGACGATTGCCAGTGGAATTTGCTGAACATTAATTACTGATTTCTGATTTGTTAATAATTAGGACAATTTGTTAACAATTAGTCATAGGACATATATAAATTATTCAACTTGCAAATACTAAATAAAAAAAAGACTCTTACCTAGTTTAGACTATTATAGGCTATTATCTGTTTATCTAGAGCAATTGTGGGTCTAGAGAGTAACCTGATTCTTTTTCTAGTGCAACTTTTAACTTACTGACAAAAATTCAAATCTCTGGGAATTTCTAGTTTAGATTTCCATGATTACGTAGGAAAAACAAAACAGGTGGGGTAGCGGGGTAATTATGTGAGGTTTGTTTTTTTGACTGAGGAACATATACCAGAACTTTCGACATAAATCATCACAATGATTAGGAGAAAAAATGCTTCAGCAAATAACATGCACTCAGTAGCTGAGAAATAGCTACTAGAAATAGCTATGGGAAGAAGAAGAAATATTAATGTTGTGAGAGCTGACAACAGTCTGCTAGCCTTGTGGAGGATAAGTTTTTCTATTTAATTACTTTCATTTTAGTACAGAAAGTAAAAAGAGTGGCATTTCCCTATTCTGCTGAGTAATACAAAATCCAAACATCCCTTTAAAGAAGGGAAAAAAAAAAAAGAAAAAAAAAAAAAGATTTCAGGCCAATGAGGCCAATGCACCATCTAATACTGAAACTGTGCGATTTACACAATAACAAACAAACAAAATTTAACACTGCATCTTTACGTAAAGATGAAGAGAATCAAACCTCTTGAGGTTACCAATTATTGGATTTGGTATACAGTCACTACTATTGGAATGGATGCATAGGCTTTATAGGTGTACAAATGCTATGTACAAAGTAAATACCCAAAGAAAATGAAATTGGCCCTGCAGTATAACAGAGGAAGATCTCTCCTCACCTTCTCACACAGTTTCCAAAATATGTGGCAGAGGCACTAGTGCTCAACTTCTAAACCACCTCAAGGCACATTTGGCTCATTTTGGTTCAGACGGATGAACAGATTTCAAGACAAAAAGTAGGAAAAAATACACAGCTTTACCCATTTAAAAGTAATAGTTCTGGCAGCTAGCACATTCTACAGAGGAGAGACTTGGGTTTAGCCAAGGATTTTGTATGCAGAAGGCACCCTTATATTTCCCCATGACTTTGCAACCAGTCCAATGAAGGTGTGAGCTCTGCACAAGTGGCAGCCTGTGTAGGTGTACTACCCCGAGCATGAACATACTAGCGTGGAGGGAAAAGGCTCAGGCTGCTGTGGGTCATGCTGAATCTAGAGTTGGCACCTGAACCAGTAGCAGGTAAAGGGAGACAAACTGTTCTGTGCTGTCAGTAGGAGCCTTCTATCTTGAATAATGGGCAGCGTTATACAAACAGTACATCTGTATCCTCACTCTGCATACATAATACCAATGACATCAGATATATTAGGTATTGACACTGTTAATAATGAAATATTATTGATTGAAGTCCTATGCATCTCCTGCTGTACCTGCTTATCTCAGCACATCCATATTTTTGCTGCATGGTCTCCCTATTTTCCAAAACAAACCAACCCCATTTCTGTTTGCTTACTGTGAAGCTATGTGAACCTTGTTTTCCATCAGGGAGGTTCCTGTCTCCTCTCCTCCTTCCTGCAGCCAGTTATCCTTCTCTCTGAGGTGTGGCTGGGAGGGGAGGTCTGTGGATCCCAGCGGAGAGGCCATGCGGAACAGCCCAACCTGAACCATCCCGAGGTGGTGTGAGGAAACAGACATCATTTACAGGGATTGAAACACTCAGGAGTTGATCTCAGCCCTTTCGATGAGAGGCGAGTTGGAACAGGGAGGCATGGGAGGTGTCTTTGAAATCCCACTGGAAGGCTGGGCAGCGGGAAATTTGAGCAAGAGGAGGAAGAGAAAGGAAGAAGGCATTCAAGAGGATGGGTTTGTGGGCAGCCCCAAGTGGACAAAGGACAGAAGCACTGAGACTGATGTTAGCAGAGGGGCATGGGTAGTGACTGGAAGGGTAGTTGTGGGCAGGAGTGCGTGCAGTTCTTGGAGCAAGTTCTTGGAAAGCAGACCCAGGAATGGGGCATCAGGGCAAGTGAACATGGATCAAGGCATTCTGGACAGTCATGTTTTCAAGCATGGTGTCTCACTATGTAATCTGTTAGATGGTAATGTGTTACCATTATCAGTAACTCTGGTTCAGAAATCTGTGAATAATTTATATATTTAGCCATGATGAATTTGGATTAAAATTCAATAGCTTATTGTTAATAGAAACATAGAAATAAAGTATATGCAATGTACTAAAAATAGATTTAATAACTTTAATTAATATTATTGAAGAAATATCAAAAGTCATTAGGAAGCTAACAAGTTCAGTTTTGACCCTTTTGAATATTTATTATGAATCATTCCTGAAAACACTAAGTCTGTATAGATCTAAGTGTTCAGTATGTACTACTATGAGGGTAGTGAGACACTGGCACAGGTTGCCCCGAGAAGTGGTGGATGCCACCTCCTTGGCAGTGTTCAAGGCCAGGTTGAATGGGGCTTTGAGTAACCTGATCTAGTGGGAGGTGTCCCTGCCCAGGGCAGTGGGGTTGGAACTGCTTGGAACTGTTGGAACTGGAAGGAATCTTTAAGGTCCCTTCCAACCCAAATCATTCTATGATTCTGTGACTAATTTGGTCTGAACTTAGATGCAGGAACAAGAATAAAGCTATTTGGAGGAGGTATTTTGTAAGCACATGATTTGTATGACTGAAGTAGGAGCATGTCAGTAAGAACTTCTTAAAATAAAGAACCTATCTTCGTTTAAAAGAATGTGGAGACAGCTGCAGAGTCTATGGCTCTGTATTGGTGATCCTTGCTCAAAAAAACAAAACAAAACAAAACAAAACACTACAAGAAAGGTGACGGTTAAAAAAACAACATATATTGCCCTGGAGATCTAGATTTAGCTTATTTATACTTTAGACTACCTACGTGAGTAGGTTCTTAGAAAAGCTTTTTTTGCTACTTATTAGTGAATGATTCCTTATTCAAGGTCTGAACTTCAGACCAGATCAGATTCAGATTAGCAACCAGTAGGAACATATCACTAAAACTATCAAGTGCTTGTTGTAAATTTGAACACCTGCAATTAGAAGATTACTTTTATGTTTTCTTCTGTGCTTCTATTTCTTTTCTGTAAAATGGGGTAATAGTAAACTCTGGTCTCATAGCAGTGTAGATGTTTTTGATAGCTATGAAGAGTCAAAGAATCTGATGAGATATTGCAGCCTGTTTTCAGAAAATGGTTTGAAGTGTCTAACAATGAGGAGGAAAGAGAATATTAAGTAATTAAGCAAACACTGCCCATTATATGATCAAATACAGAAGGAAAAAAAATACCATATTAACATGTCAGTAAACATGTATATGCAGAGGGATTTGAATATTTAGGCCTGAATTAGTTCTGAAATATTGTGAGTGTTCCTTTTGAATAGTCGTTTTATATCTAGTAAATAAAACTTTTTTTGTGTATGTATGTTCAGAAGAAGAAAAAAGTATTTCTTCTTTACAATGCAACTAAACAAATACATGCATAGCAGAGGGAACTTCTAATACCTCACTTATAAATCCTAGTTTCACTGAAATCCACATGAAACTTGCGTTATGTTACTAGCATTAGGATTTCCCCCCAAGTGAGGCTTTTTCTTATTGCTTTTAGAATGTTAAAACACCAAGACAGGGATTACATCTTATATTTTAAATAAATTAGATTGTATCTTGGGTGCTATTCAGATAAAAATTGCTATCTTTTTGGACTAATGGGCTTAGTGTTTCCATTGTTAATAATTTCTAATTCCATTAGGAAACATAGTTATTGTTATATGTATTTCTGTATCTTTAAAATATAGACAGGGAGAGTTGTTTTTTTTTTTTTTTTTTTTTTTTTTTTTCCTGGATAACCTACATTTTAACACATGCAGAAAGTCACTGGGACATATTGTGAATTTTCAAGAGTTTGACTCGGTGTGCATTTTTTTTTTTTTAAATAAATTTTAAAATATATACATTTCAGAACTGATTGAGAGACTCTATGTTCCTTGCCACTTCTTTTATAACACTCATTTCAGTTTAAACTGACTTCACATAGACCTGATTTAGCTACATGCTCCCCAGTATCCCTGTCTGACATGACTTTTGGTCATTTTATTGAGTTGTCAGTCTGGTCAGCATCTGGCTCACACTCTAAATTCCATGTTTCACCTGACTGTTTTCAACACTGGGCAACTTTGAAGGCTTAGAACTACAAAGTGAATGCAAAGATGAAATTGAAACTGAATCGATGCCTTCACCTTTTGGTGATCTTTCATAAGAGATTATTGGTTAACTTATCTTCTTTCAGTTGTGGACTGTTAGCCTGGTTCTTGTACTTCATGCTCATCTGTCTCGTGCCTTCTCTTCTCTCCATTACTTTTGTCTTTAGTATTTCAGTTTCTCTTGGTACTCTTCTCTTGCAAATATAAACATGTCCAGTTTCCCTGGGTGAAAAGGAAATACACTTGACCTGACATTTCTCCAATGACCCAATGATCCTTTTTATCATTTTCATCTCTAAGTAGCTCATGGAACATTGATTTTAATGGATGTCTGGAGCTACTCTCCTCTCATCCCCTCCCTGCCCCTTTCCAGGCTCTCTTCTGTGCTTGGCACTCCACTCAAATGACCTCTTCCTTGCCGTGTAGGAGAATATTCAGTCTCACCATTCCTCTACCTTCAGCACATTTGACCATTCTTCTTTTCTTGAAACACGTTCCTTCATAGTCTCTATACCTCTGTTCCCTTCATGTTTCTCCCCTTCTCTAATCATTTCTCCAGTATGTCCTTATCCTGATATACTGGTGGTAAATAAATAAAATCTTGTGGATAACAATCAAAGAATTTTTTCTTACCTTAAAAGACTTGTTCTTGTTTTTTCTTTCTTTTTAATGAGATTCTCATCTCTTTGCACAGGAAAATATTCCAGGAAATATATTCTCTTATAGAATTCTCTATTACTGTATTTTTCACGTGCTCTTATTTTTTGCTAAATCAAAATCAATATATTCCACTCTCCCTAGAGGCCTTGACACCTAATGAAATTTATCATCTGCAGCATGTCTCAAAATGTTAAAGTATTTTTGCAGTTGTACGAAGACTTGTGGTCTTGATGACAAAGTAGGATGGAGATCTTAAGGCTGAGAAAACAACCAAGAAAGAGAAATCTCTCTATTTTTTTTTCTGCTTTAATGCTTTTCATTAACAAAAGATTCTAATTTAATGAAAAGTGATATACCCATTAATTCACATTATTTTAATCCTTATGTAGCAGATGAAAACCAGAGGAATTTATAAGGGTATAACATTAAGCCATGATCTGCTTTAACATGGAAGATAGCTAGCATTTAGATACGATAGTGAACAGAACTTCATATTCAGATCAGAACTTTTTTTTTTTAATATTTTTTAATTGATACGAGTGAAGGAAAAACAAAACAAAACAAACACAAATACAAAAATAAACAACTCATCCATTACACAAGCAAAATACAGTATTGTTGCTCTCTTGTTCAGCAAATCACTTCAGCACATGGTCAAAATTGTTCAATAGAGAAGTTATGAACTAAAGTAACTGGACAAATCCTTTTCCAAATCTGCATCTAGCTACCTGCTACCCAAGAGACTTTCATTATACTCTAAAGTGCATATATTTCAGAGTAGGCTTTTTGATTATATAGAATAGTTATACAAAATTTATCTTCTTGCTACATGATCTTCAACCTTTTTTTCGTTAGAGTGCTGGTAAAGGCAAGCAAAACAAGCAGTTCTGCATTGTATTAAGTTAAAATTAAAAGATTAAAAAGTACTTCTCTCTCCCTCTCATTTTTTTAAATAATGTACATATTATTCTTTTACTTTACTTTTACTATGTTCTCCTCTTCAGAAAGCCATTGGCAATGACATTTCACTTTTTTATTAAAAAAAATACAAATAGTGCTGATTTTTTTTCCCCCACTCAAATATTTTCATTTATTGAATTGGGAGAAAAAAAAAATCTATGTAATAACATTAATGTATAAGGAGACATTTTTCTTCCATTGTTCATAACACACACAGTTGAATTGAGAAAAAAACGTACTGATTGTGGCATTGTACTTACTGAATATTTCAATGTCCTCATTAATCATTTAAGAGCTATAAGAAGAGAAAAAAAATATTAAAAAAATAATAAAACAAACAAAGAAACACTATTTTCTTTCTCTCCATGGAATTAAAAATATTAGTCTAAAAATGTAAAATTCTCCTTGCAAAATATGCAATTGGATTTACTCTTATTCTTTTCCTCAACTCAGCCATTCAATTTCTTTCACCTAGAAACCAAAGACCTGAACTAAACCACAGTCAAGTCAGTAAGAATCCTTCTAATTACATCATCGGCCTTCTTGTAATCGGCCTTCAACAGGATTGGTGGATGAGGGGAGAGCAATGCATGTTAAGGCTTTTGACACCGTTTCCCACAACATTCTCCTCGAGAAACTGGCTGCTCGTGGCTTGGACTGGCGTACGCTTTGTTGGGTTAAAAACTGGCTGGATGGCCGGGCCCAAAGAGTTGTGGTGAATGGAGCC
This sequence comes from Anser brachyrhynchus, assembly GCF_964034855.1. NCBI lineage: Eukaryota > Metazoa > Chordata > Aves > Anseriformes > Anatidae > Anser > Anser brachyrhynchus. The sequence continues at coordinate 125,560,457 of NC_137694.1, read as the reverse complement.
AAATCCAGTTGGAGGCCGGTTACTAGTGGAGTCCCCCAGGGCTCAGTGCTGGGGCCGGTCCTCTTTAATATCTTTATCGATGACCTGGATGAGGGGATCGAGTGCACTCTCAGTAAGTTTGCAGATGACACCAAGTTAGGTGCGTGTGTCGATCTGCTCAAGGGAAGGAAGGCTCTGCAGGAGGATCTGGATAGGCTGGAGCGATGGGCTGAGGTCAACTGCATGAAGTTCAACAAGGCCAAGTGCCGGGTCCTGCATCTGGGGCGTAACAACCCCAAGCAGCGCTACAGGCTGGGAGATGAGTGGCTGGAAAGCTGCCTGGCCGAGAAGGACCTGGGAGTACTGGTTGATAGTCAGCTGAATATGAGCCAGCAGTGTGCTCAGGTGGCCAAGAAAGCCAACAGCATCCTGGCTTGCATAAGAAGCGGTGTGGCCAGCAGGTCTAGGGAGGTGATTGTCCCCCTGTACTCGGCTCTGGTGAGGCCGCACCTCGAGTACTGTGTTCAGTTTTGGGCCCCTCGCTACAAGAAGGACATGGAGGTGCTCGAGAGAGTCCAGAGAAGGGCGACGAAGCTGGTGAGGGGTCTGGAGAACAAGTCTTACGAGGAGCGGCTGAGGGAGCTGGGGTTGTTTAGCCTCGAGAAGAGGAGGCTCAGGGGAGACCTCATCGCTCTCTATAGGTACCTTAAAGGAGGCTGTAGAGAGGTGGGGGTTGGTCTATTCTCCCACGTGCCTGGTGACAGGACGAGGGGGAATGGGCTAAAGTTGCGCCAGGGGAGGTTTAGGTTGGATGTTAGGAAGAACTTCTTTACTGAAAGGGTTGTTAGGCATTGGAATAGGCTGCCCAGGGAGGTGGTTGAGTCGCCATCCCTGGAGGTCTTTAAGAGATGTTTAGATGTAGCCCTTAGTGATATGGTTTAGTGGAGGACTTGTTAGTGTTAGGGCAGAGGTTGGACTAGATGATCTTGGAGGTCTCTTCCAACCTAGACAATTCTGTGATTCTGTTCTGTGATTCTGTGATATGTTATTTACCTCAACTTTTATAGGGTTTATGATACTATGTTTCATAACATCCTCATCTGGTGAGGCTGCACCTCGAGTACTATGTTCAGTTTTGGGCCCCTCACTACAAGAAGGACATCGAGGCCCTGGAGCATGTCCAGAGAAGGGTTACAAAGCTGGTGAAGGGCCTGGAACACAAGTCCTATGAGGAGTGGCTGAGGGAACTGGAGTTGTTTAGTCTGGAGAAGAGGAGGCTCAGGAGAGACCTTATTGCTCTCTGCAACTGCCTGAAAGGAAGGTGCAGGGAGATGAGGGTCAGCCTCTTCTCACTCATAGTGATAAGACTAGAGGGAATGGCGTCAAGTTGCACCAGGGGAGGTTTAGGTTAGAAATTAGAAGACATTTCTTCTCAGAAAGAGCAGTCAGGCATTGGAACGGGTTGCCCAGGGAAGTGGTGGAGCCACCGTCCCTGGGGGTGTTCAAGGAAAGGTTGGACCTGGTGCTTAGGGACATGGTTTAGTGGGTGACATTGGTAGTAGGGTGATGGTTGAACCAGATGATCTTGAAATCCTTTTCCAACCTTAATGATTCTATGATTCTATGAATCTATGATTCTATGATTCTATGAAATAGGCTGATGAAGTATGGCTTAAATAAGTGGATGTTGAGGTGTACTGAAAATTGACTGAACATCTGGGCCCAGAGGATTGTGAACAGCGGTACAAAGGTCATCAAAGGGAAGTGTTAAGTCCTGCCCTTGGGATGGAACAATTCTAACCACGAGTACAGGCTTGGGGTGACTGGAAAGCAGCTCTGCAGAGGACTGTGGCATTCCCTCAGTTCAGCTGTGCTCCTCAGTTCAAGAAGAATAGAGAACTGCTTGAGAGAGTTCAGTGCAGAGCCACAAGGATGATTAAGGGAGTGGAGCATCTCCCTTACAAGAAAAGGCTGAGGGAGCTGGGTCCCTTTAGCTTGGAGAAGAGAAGACTTAGGGGTGACCTTGTTAATGTATATAAATATGTAAAGGGTGAGTGTCAGGAGGACGGAGCCAGGCTCCATCTGAGAACAGTGACATCTAATGACAGGATAAGGGGCAATGGGTGCAGGTTGGAACATAGGAGGTTCCACTTAAATATGAGAAGAAACTTTTTTCACAGGGAGGTTGACAGAGCGCTGGAACAGGCTGCCCGGGGGGTTGTGGAGTCTCCTTCTCAGGAGATATTCAAAACCTGCCTGGATGCATTCCTGTGTGACCTGATCTAGGTGTTCCTTCTCCAGCAGAGGGATTGGACTAGGTGATTTTTCAAGGTCCCTTCTAATCCCTAACATTCCGTGATTCTGTGATTCTGTGATTCCATGATTTGTGGTGGACACTAAATTGGACATGAGGTCGCAATGTGTCCTTGCAACACTGTCCATGTTGCCAACAAAGATGTTAAGCAGCACTGGTCCCAATACTGACCCCTCAGAGACACCACTCATCACCAGTCTCCACTTGGACATCACACCGTTGACCACAACACTTGGAGTGTGACCATTTAGCTAATTCCTATCGACTGAGTGGTTCATTTGTCAAATCCATGTTTCTCCAATTTAGAGACAAGGATGTCATGCAAGACAGTGTTAAATGCTTTGCACACCATCATGGGCAGCATTAGACAGTGTTGACAGCAGGTCAGAGGAGGTGATCCTTTCTTTCTGCACTGGTGGGGGCTGTGGTAGTTTTACTCAGCTGGGCAGCTGAGCTCTACCACAACCAATCTCTCTTTTCCCATCCTCAAAGGGAAAGGGGAAGAAAATATGAAAAAGTCTCAAGGGTTGAGATAAGGACAGGGAGATCACTCAACAATTATTGTCGTGGGCAAAACAGGCTCAGCTTAGGGAGATTAATGTAATTTATTACCTATCACTGGCAGACTAGAACAGTGAGAAACTAAAAGCAAACTAAAAACACCTTCCCCTCATTCATCCTCTTCTACGTCCTCCCCCCGAGTGATGCAGAGGAAGGAGGAAGTGGGGCTGTGGTCAGTCCCTAAAGGTTCATCTCCGCTGCTCCCTCACCGTCACTCTCTTCCACTGCTCCACATGGGGTATCTCCCACAGAATGCCTGCCTTACCCAACTGATCCTATGTGGGTTTCCCACAGGCAGCAGCTCTTTGAGAACTGCTCCAAACAGGGGTCCATACCATGGGTTCTATCCTTCAGGAGCAAACTGCTCCAACATGGGGCCCCCACAAGCAGCAACTCCCCCAAGATCCCCTGCACCTGCGCAGGATCCGCTACAAGGGCTGTAGCCTCCCTCAGGTTAGATCCACCTGATCCACCGTGAGCTCCTCCAAAGGCTGCAGCATCAAAATCTGCTCCACCATGGTGCTCTCTGGTGTGAGAGACATGCTGGAGTTTGTCCAGACCAGAGCACTGGAGTATCTGATGTAGGCTGAGATAACGGGGATTGCTCATCCTAAAGAAATGGCTAAGGGTCATCTTACTGTTGTGTGTAAACACCTGATGGGGGAGATGAACAGGGAGCTGGACTTTTCTCAGTTATGCCCAAGTACAGGACAGGAGGCAATGGGCACAAAATGAAACACGTGAGATTTCATCTGAACATTTTTATTTTTTTTTTAAATCTGAGTGCAGTCAGACACTGGTACCAACTGCCCAGCAAGGTTGTGGATTCTCCATCTTTGGAGATACTCAAAACCCAGCTGGATATGGCCCTGAGCAACCTGCTGTCACTGATTCTGCTCTGGGCAGGGGTTGGACCAGACAGTTTCCAGTGGTGTCTTCCAGCCTCAACCAAACTATAAGTCTGTGACAGGGAGCTTAGTTAAAGCTTATAGCACACTCCGAAAGACTGATCAAAACTGAGACAAATTTTTGTTTTTGTTAAAAGTTTCTTTCTACTTTTCCACACTATTTTCCTTTCCATCCATTTTTCCATTCTAAATTATCTGCAAGATTATACATGTTTTTTGTTTGCTTGTTTTTCTTGCAATATTTTTGTTGCTATATATGCTCACTGAAAAAAATGGTCACAGATTTTCAAATGATCATAGAACCTAATCAAATAATTATGTTTGGATACCCCATGTAACTTCATTACCAGTCAGTTCTTCACTAAATTGTCCCCAGCCTGAAGAAAATGGATTTACTTTTTATTTACCTTTGTTTTGATATATGGACCATGTAAGTAAAGCTTTCTTGGAAAGGGGAGTAAGGAATGCTATTAATTTTCATTATTTTTATTATCATGTCAGAAGCTCAAGGCATGCAAAAAATACTGGAGGGAAGAAAAAGTAATTCTTACTCTGTGTATTCACAGCCTTGCATTGAGTGTGTATTCATGCAAACATTAGGAGAGAAGTTGAGTATGCTGAAGGCAAGTCTGACTTTAGGTTTTACTTATTTTTTCAGTATTTTTTTTTTCTGAGAAGTTCCCCAAGGGTCTAAGGAATATTTATTTGTTTGTTTGTTTGCTTTTGAGACTGAACAGTCAAGTGTTTTTCAGACCAGCTACTAAACAGTTAATGGAATCTATCCATTAACTATTATTTCAGAAAAAACAAATTTAAGGAATTTTTTGCCCCATTGTATGTCATAAAGTTGTCAAGCAATTACTGTATTAGACTGCTGTAAAAAATAATGTTTAATCTTATTGTGCATTCTTCCTTGTAAGAGTATGAGAATACTCTAGCCTTAGATTTTTGAAAATCATTGTACTGTATTATTGTTATTCTTATTATTATTCTATTTTTACTTTTTTTCTTTACTTTTAGAGCACAGGAAAAGCATTAAATTTACTCAGATGTCATAGGAATGTCATTTACATCTAGGGTGCAGAAGGAATAGCTCATCCGTTCTGGCAATAATCTTACCTTCTTATGTAGCTGCTATGAAAATGCCAACATTTGCTATCAATTACCCCTGCATGGTATTTGCAGTATTTCTTAATAGCTAGAATAAGAAATAGCAGTAGTATTTCAGATACTCTAGTGATGAAATTGTTAGAAAAAGTCTACCATTGTTTATACATATAGGATTCTTGATAGAGAGCAGTTATATAAGAAAAATTAGATGAAATACATGTATGATTAGAACTCATGTTAGAGACATTGTTTAGTTTCTTGTTTCGAAAATCAGTAACAAGTTTAGATTAGAAAAAATATGAGAAGTTAGGAAGTTTCATTTATGGTGAAACCTAAATGGTGAAACCTAAGGTTTTGAATTTCAGGACACTATGAGTTCTGCAAGGTTCCATATTAGTCTTCTGTGCAAGCATCAATATTTTCTTCAAAACTCTTATTTTGAAATTGTTCAAAAAGTCTAGAAAATTTTTTTTGAAACTCAAATATATTATCCCATGGACATTAAGGGGAAATGAGCGATAAAAACATATCCAGGACTATTTGAAGTCAATCAGTATTATTCCTTTATTTTAGTTATGACCAGAATTTCTTTGTCATTTATTTGGTTTATGTTTAATTTAAACTATTACATAAGTAGAATTAAATCTGAGGAAAGGTTTAGGAATAGGAAGCACTAAAGCTATACTAATACACTAATATCCTAAGACACCCCAAGAATTTTTTATTTTATTTTTTTCTCTGAGGAACTAGTACTGTTCATATTAATGTCAGAGAAAATATTGTCATCTGATTTCAGTGGAAACAAAATTCAGAACTCATTTTGAAAGGCCTAAAACATCTGGCTCTTTCACCTTATATATAACAGGTCCTCCTGGACCTGTTTTCTGATACCTTGGTGATAACTTCTTGGTACAAGTGCTAAGGGAGCTGACTAGGAAAGGTACCCTCATACATTTCTTGTTTCTAAATGAAGAGGTTTTTGTGAGTGAAAAGGCAATTGGTGGCAGTCTTGGCCATAGTGACCATGAAGTAGTTGAGTTTAATGTTTTTGGTAATAGGAGGAAAATGATGATCAGAGGGCTGGAGCACCTCTCCTGTGAAGAAAGGTTGAGGAAACTGGGCTTGTTTAGCTTGGAGAAGAGAAGGCTCCACGGAGACCTCATTGCAGCCTTCTAATTTTTCTGGCATCGAGACCACTCGAGGGAGCCGCCAGGACCCGGCAGCCCTCGCGAGGGAGGTTGACGAGGCGTAGGCGGAGCCAGCAGTGTCAGCGGCGGGACATTTAAATCAGGTGCCACTGCCATTTCACAGCCACTTGCAGAGGCGGTCGGCTCCGGGGCAGACGCGTTCTGCAGCGGAGTGGGGGATTGGGACAGGCAGGGCTTTTTTTCCAGCATCGAGGCCACTCGAGGGAGCCGCCAGGACCCGGCAGCCCTCGCGAGGGAGGCTGACGAGGCGTGGGTGGAGCCAGCAGCGCCCCCTTCCCGGCCGTTCAAAAGCAGCCCCTAGGGAGCGCAAGCGACCAGGAGCGCGGCGACCAGGGTGGGCAAACAGGGCGTGGCACGTCAGAAGGGCAGGGTGTGGCAGTTTGTGAGGCAGTTCGCGCAGGCAGGGCGAGCAGGGAAGGCAGAGAGTGCAGAACGTTTCTCCCCCCCCCCCCCCCCCCCCCCCCTCGCCCATACGAACAACTCCTCTAACAGCTGTCGACCGCTAGCTGGGCTGCAATGGTCTACACCAGGCAGACTGCTCTCTCTAGAAAGTCTGTAACCACCCAGACTGCCTGCTCAAAAATGCAGCAGTTAAGGTCTCTGGATGCAGGGAGTGTCTGAGCCTGTTGCTGCCATCTGAGGGAGGCAGAGGGACTGTGTGTGTGAGGTGCGAGCAGTTGGATGACCTGGTCCGCCTGGTGTCAGAGCTCAGGGAGGAGGTGGAGAGGTTGAGGGCTATCAGGGAGTGTGAGCGGGAGATGGACTGGTGGAGCAACTCCCTGCAGGGCCTGAAGGAGAGGTACTGGGGTGAGACACCCCAAATGGGGGTGGACTCCCTGCCCTGTCGGGCAGAGGGAGAGGACCTAGGAGTTAAGGAGGAATGGAGACAGGTCCCTGCTTGACCTTGCAGGAGACGCCCCCCCCCCCTACCGCCCCCACCTTCCCAGGTGTGTGTACATAACAGGTTTGAGGCCCTAGAGCTTGAGAGACCGGTGGGTGAAGATGAGGTAGAAAGTCTACCCAGGAGGATACCTAGGGCGAGGAGGTCGACTCCATGCCTCAAGACTGCCTCCAACAAGAAAGACAGAAGGGTAATTGTTGTAGGTGACTCCCTTCTCCGGGGGACAGAGGGCCCTATTTGTCGGCTTGACCCTACCCGTAGGGAAGTCTGCTGCCTCCCTGGGGCCAGGGTCAGGGATGTTGCCAGAAAGCTTCCCAACCTGGTTCGCCCCTCTGACTACTGTCTGCTTTTGGTAGTCCAGGCTGGCAGTGACGATATTGATGAGAGAAGCCTGAAGGCTATCAAACGGGACTTTAGGGGACTGGGACGGTTAGTGGATGGAGCGGGAGTACAGGTGGTGTTTTTGTCTATCCCTGCAGTAGCAGGGAGGGGTACCGAGAGGACACGGAAAGCCCACCTGATTAACACGTGGCTCAGAGGCTGGTGCCAACACAGAAATTTTGGGTTTTTTGACCATGGGGCGCTTTACTCAGCACCCAGCCTGATGGCCGCAGACGGGTCCCTATCTCTAAGGGGAAAACGGATCCTAGCCCAGGAGCTGGCAGGGCTCATTGAGAGGGCTTTTAACTAGGTAAGAAGGGGGACGGGGCTGAAATAAGGCTTGCTGGAGTTGTGCCAGGGGGAACAATGGCAAGGCTGGGGAAGAAGGCAATGGCCCGACTGAAGTGCATCTACACTAATGCACGCAGCATGGGCAACAAACAAGAGGAGCTGGAAGCCATCATGCAGCAGGCAGGCTATGACTTGGTTGCCATCACGGAAATGTGGTGGGACCACTCTCATGACTGGAGTGCTGCAATGTGTGGCTATAGGCTCTTCAGAAGGGACAGGCAGCACAGAAGGGGTGGTGGTGTGGCTCTCTATATTAGAGAGTGTTTAGATGTTGTGGAACTTGAGGCTGGGACTGATAAGGTTGAGTCCCTATGGGCTAGGATCAGAAGGAAGGCCAACAAGGCAAGCATCCTGGTGGGGGTCTGTTATAGACCGCCGAACCAGGATGAGGAGACTGATGAGGAGTTCTACAGGCAGCTGGCAGAAGCCGTGAAATCGTCAGCGCTCGTTCTCATGGGGAACTTCAACTTCCCAGATATATCCTGGAAGCACAACACAGCCCAGAGAAAGCAGTCTAGGAGGTTTCTGGAGAGCGTTGAAGATAGCTTCCTGACGCAGCTGGTTAGAGAGCCTACCAGGGGAGGTGCCCCGCTAGACCTTCTGTTCACAAAGAGTGACGGACTGGTGGGAGATGTGGTGGTTGGGAGCTGTCTTTGGCAGAGTGACCACAAAATGGTAGAATTCTCTATTCTTGGCAAAGCCAGGAAGGGGACCAGTAAAACTGCTGTCTTGGACTTCCGGAGGGCTGACTTTGAGCTGTTCAGGACACTGGTTGGCAGAGTTCCTTGGGAGGTGGTTCTGAAGGGCAGAGGAGTCCAGGAAGGCTGGGCACTCTTCAAGAAGGAAATCTTAATGGCTCAGGAGCGGTCTGTACCTGGAGAAGAGGAGGCTCAGGGGCGACCTTATCGCTCTCTACAGGTACCTTAAAGGAGGCTGTAGAGAGGTGGGGGTTGGTCTATTCTCCCACGTGCCTGGTGACAGGACAAGGGGGAATGGGCTAAAATTGTGCCAGGGGAGGTTTAGGTTAGATATTAGGAAGAACTTCTTTACTGAAAGGGTTGTTAGGCATTGGAATAGGCTGCCCAGGGAAGTGGTTGAGTCACCATCCCTGGAGGTCTTTAAGAGACGTTTAGATGTTGAGCTTAGTGATATGGTTTAGTGGAGGACTTGTTAGTATTAGGTGAGAGGTTGGACTGGATGATCTTGGAGGTCTCTTCCAACCTAGACGATTCTGTGATTCTGTAATACTTGAAGGGAGCGTACAAACAGGAGGGGGAACATCTGTTTACAGGTGTTGATAGTGATAGGACAAGAGGGGATGGTTTTAAACTAAGAGAGGGGAGATTTAGGATAGGTATTAGGAGGAAGTTTTTCACTCAGAGGGTGGTGAGGCGCTGGGACAGGTTGCCCAAAGAGGTTGTGGATGCCCCATCCCTGGAGGCCCTCAAGGCCACGCTGGATATGGCTCTGGGCAGCCTGCTCTAGTGGATGGCAACCCTGCCCAGAGCAGGGAGTGTGAAACTAGATGATCTTTAAGGTCCTTTTCAACCCAGGCCATTCTATGATTACATGATTCTATGGAAACTACCACCAAAACTTCAGCTCCAGATATGGGGAGAGCAGACTTCATGCTGCTCTGGGAAATAATTGGTAAGGTCCCCTAGGAAAGTGCTTTTGAAGACATTCAAAAGTCCATCAGTTCTTGTTAATTTTTAAGTACCACCTCTTAAGAGCATAGAAACGGGCAATTCTAACATCTTGGAAGTCAAGCAGGTGGGGCTGAAGGTCATCTTGGAAGTCCTTCAGTCCTGAAGTCCTTCAACATGGAAGGACTACAGGGATGCTGTTCACCGTTATAGGGAGGAAATTTGTGTGGTCAAAGTACAAAGATTTGCAGCTGGCCAATATGTTGGGGATAATAAAAAGTTTTGTTGTTGTTGTTTTTGTTTTGTTTTAATATGTTAACAGCAAAAGGAGGACTGGATATAACATTGGTCTGTTACTTGTTGAGGGTGGTTACCTCACAAACAGGGACTTACACAAAAAAGAGACATTAATGCCATCTTTGCCTCTGTCTTCAACACTGATGCTGGGCTCTGGGACCCCCAGATCCCTGAGTTGGCAGACCATGACTGTGGTAATGAACTTGTGTGGGATTTTCTGCTCCAGTTGGATAAAAATAAGTTTATCCTAATGGGATTTGTCCCAGGGTACTCAAAGAGCTGTTTGGTATTATCGTGAGTCTTCTTTCAATTCTTTTTCAATGGTCTTTGTAATATGGGGAGGTCCCAGTCAAATGGAAGCGGGGAAATGTTGTTTCAGTTTTCAAGAAGGGCAAGAAAGAAGACCCAGGTAACTGCAGGCCTCTCGGTCTCAGGTCAGTGACTGGTAAAATTATGGAGACGATTATTCTGGGAGTTACTGAAAAACACCTGAAGGACACTGCAGTCATTGATCACAGCCAACACAGGTTCACAAAGGAAAAGCCCTGTTTAATGAACTTAATTTCCTTTTATGACAAGGTCACACATCTAGTTGACCAAAGGAAGCCAGCTGATGTAATCTTTTTGGTTTCAACCAAGTTTTTTATAAGGTTTCTCACAGTATCTTTCTGGACAAAATATCCAGCATACAGCTAGATAAATACATAATATGACGGGTGAACAGCTTTATGATGGGTCAGGCTCAAAGAGTTGTAAGTCGTGTTGCATCATGCTGGTGGCCAGTCACTAGTGGGGTTCCCCAGGGCTCCATTTTAGGACCAGTTCTTTTTAACGTTTTCATAAATGACTTGGATGCAGGTCTTGAAGGCATACTAAGTAAGTTTGTGGTAATACTACATTGGGAGTACCAAGTTACTCTGTCAAGGGTAAAGAGGCCTTGCAGAGAGATCTTGACAAATTAGAGGGCTGGGCAATCACCAACAATATGAAGGTTAACAACACTAAGTGCCAGATTCTCCTTCTGGGATGGGGCAACCCTGGAGATGTGTATACATTTAGGTACAAGACACTAAAGAGCAGTCCCATAGAAAGGAATCTGGTGTGTTTGGTCAACATTAAGTTGAATATGAGTCAACAGTGTACCCTGGAAGCCAGGAGAGGCAACTGTATCCTGGGGTGTATGAAGCATAGCATTGCTGGCTGGTTAAGGGAAGTTTGTCCCACTCTGCTCTGCATTGATGTGACTTCTTCTTGAGTACCGTGTGCAGGTTTGAGTGCCACAGTATAAAAAGGACATAAAATTATTAGAGAGTCCAAAGGAAGACAACAAAGATGGTGAAGGGTCTAGAGAGCAAGACATATGAGGAATGGCTGAGTTCACTTGAACTGGTCAGCCTAGAGAAAAGGAGACTGAGGGGAAACCCTTAGTCTGAGGGGTCAGTTGTAGTCTGAGGGGAAGCCTACAGCTTCCACAAGAGGGGGAGTGGAGGGGCAGACACTGATCTCTTCTCTATGGTGACCAAAAATAGGACCTGAAGAAATGGAACAACACTGCAACAGCGAAGGTTCAGGATAGATGTTTGGAAAAGGCTCTTCACCAAGATAGTGGCTGGGTGCTGGAACAGGCTCTCTAGGGAAGTGATAATGGCAACAAGACTGTTGGAGTTCAAGAATTATTTGAACAATGCTCTCAGACATATAGAATGATTTTAGGGTGGTCCTGTGTGGAGTCAGCAGTTGGACTTGATGAACCTTTTGGGTTCCTTCCAACTCAGGACATTCTAATATTCTATAACTGGGCAGTATATATAGTGGTTCAGAAGAGAAGGAAAGGAAAGGAAAAAGAAAAAAAGAAAAGAAAAGAAAAGAAAAGAAAAGAAGAAAAGAAAAGAAAAGAAAAGAAAAGAAAAGAAAAGAAAAGAAAAGAAAAGAAAAGAAAAGAAAAGAAAAGAAAAGAAAAGAAAAGAAAAGAAAAGAAAAGAAAAGAAAAGAAAAGAAAAGAAAAGAAAAGAAAAGAAAAGAAAAGAAAAGAAAAGAAAAGAAAAGAAAAGAAAAGAAAAGAAAAGAAAAGAAAGGAAAAGAAAAGAAAAGAAAGGAAAAGAAAAGAAAAGAAAGGAAAAGAAAAGAAAAGAAAGGAAAAGAAAAGAAAAGAAAAGAAAAGAAAAGAAAAGAAAAGAAAAGAAAAGAAAAGAAAAGAAAAGAAAAGAAAAGAAAAGAAAAGAAAAGAAAAGAAAAGAAAAGAAAAGAAAAGAAAAGAAAAAAGAAAAGAAAAGAAAAGAAAAGAAAAGAAAAGAAAAGAAAAGAAAAGAAAAGAAAAGAAAAGAAAAGAAAAGAAAAAAGAAAAAAAGAAAAGAAAAGAAAAGAAAAGAAAAGAAAAGAAAAGAAAAGAAAAGAAAAGAGAAAAAAAGAAAAAAGAAAAGAAAAGAAAAAAAGAAAAGAAAAGAAAAGAAAAGAAAAGAAAAGAAAAGAAAAGAAAAGAAAAGAAAAGAAAAGAAAAGAAAAGAAAAGAAAAGGAAAAGAAAAGAAAAGAAAAGAAAAGAAAAGAAAAGAAAAGAAAAGAAAAGAAAAGAAAAGAAAAGAAAAGAAAAGAAAAGAAAAGAAAAGAAAAGAAAAGAAAAGAAAAGAAAAGAAAAGAAAAGAAAAGAAAAGAAAAGAAAAGAAAAGAAAAGAAAAGAAAAAAGTGTTCCTACACTGGCACCTTATTATTAGAGTGAGTTTTGTTTCCTTGTTTTCAAGCTAATAATAAGCATCAGAGTGATCAGTATATGATACTGATGATACAAATGATACAATTCTATCATTTCCTATATGATAGAATTGTTTTATACACTCCTGCCTGTAGGTATGTTTAGTTCTGCAAAAATAATATGAACAAGCCTTTGCTATATTTAAGCCCTTTCCATAGACTGACATAGGTTTCTATTATTCAGTATAGAAATACTTTCTCTCCTCCATGTTGATTTATGTTCTTTATGTAATGAGTTTTCCTGTCCATGACACTTTCTTAAGAAAACCAGGTGTGTTGCAACTGTTCTGCATGGCAAAATGAGGAAGGTATGTTTTGTAAACAAATGCCTTCTTCCTTTGTTCATTACCTTTATTATGTATGGTTTTGTGATATCTGGGTAACAAGGTAATCACATAACATTTTGTAGTTGGCTTTGATGAGGACAGGATTTCATCTCAGGAACACATACTTGTGTTTATAAAGCTCCCAAACAGGTAGCCACATTAAAAGAAATTGCCCTCTTCAACTTCTTCATACAGGACTGAAGTGTTTGCCAGATGAACAAGACATTTGGATACAACAGCTAAAGATAATGGGCTTTGGTGTAAGTTACAAGAAGTAAACTCTTTTGAATAAAGCTCCTGTGTATATTTGAAAATAAAATGATAACTTTTATTGGTTCTTTCATTTGAACTTCTGAAATCACACACACATACACACACACACAAAACACTCAGGAAAGTAGATTTTAGGTTCTGTTCATTTCAGTCTTGGAGACATCTTTTGTAGATCCAGATGCAATTCTTAAATGTCTGCTACAGTCAAAATGATGATTTCCCACATCTCTCCTCAGAACAAGCTTTTGGCTTTTGCTCTGGCGTAGTCTCCCTCTCTCCCTCTCTCTCTCTGTGTACTGACATATACACCCATACATGTATACAATACATGTATAGAAATATACAGTCTCAAATATCTCCACTGTCATTTCAACTTCAGCCTGACTTTTGTTTGTTAACTGTACTTCAGCCTGACTCATGGATGTTGTTTATAAGTAAGAAATATTTTGGTCTAGGTAAAAACATTTGGAAATGTTTGTTTAAAATGATTTAAACTTTCCATGTGATTTTATAAGAAGAGTGACTTTAAGAAAAAAAGTTGGTTTCACAGCTTTGTGGCTTTTCCTTGCAGAATAATTGTCTATAGATAATGCATTCCGGTATGAAGATGTGCATGAAATACTTGTGAAACAGAGTCTGTTAATACGATTTCTGACTGCAGGTAATCAGTGTGTGCATCTGTGTGTGAACCTTTCCCTTCTTGAAGTTTCTTACGACTATAACAATAATATTCTGCTTGTTTGCCAAGAAGTCTGATGATGTTGAGCTGCATCATGATGTCAACGACTGCTTCTCTTCTCATTAAAATAATTGGGACTAGGCTACATCAGATACTCTCAAGACCCAAAGTAGACATGCTAAAAAATAGACATTCTATTTCAGAACTTGTCTCTAATGGTAGAAATATAGAATATTTTCCAACTAAGGTGGAACACTTAGTTCATTCTTTCTTTTCTTAATTTTCTTTTCTTTCCCTTCCCTTTATATTTACTTTGTATCTAACTTGTTTTCTGGGCCTTTAGGGTTTTGCAGAGATAAGACAAGAATGAAATTGTCAACCTTCATTCACACTATTCTCTTTCACTTTATAGTATTTTTCTCTAAATAATTGGAAGTTTTAAGGTTCATTAGATAACGAAACAATTCAGAACACAGACAAATGATGCTGTCACAATCAAACAATTAGACTTTGCCAGCGAATCAGAAATGTCACATAGGGACCTCCCATGTCAAAAAGTGAACTTTTAGAGTTTCTTATGTGAACCTAGGACATGATGATTCCTCTGAAAATCAGAAATGTTCTGCAATGTGTGTTCACCAACAAATATTCTTTCTTATTAATGCAAAAGAAAATGGCCAGAAAATGTTTATCATGCATGCAGAATCCTTATGCATTTTATTATTAGAACAATAGCAGCACATATTCTGTAGTGTCACATATTAAGTCTCTTGTTATGTCTCAGTTGCAATTCGTATTTGTTAATAAAAGTTAATTTTGATGATACTCTGTTAAACATTGGGAAATAGATCAAGTCTCTAGCTATAAAGGAGGAATACCAGAACCCCTAAACTTCCATCTAAGTTTGTCTACCTCAACACTTCCAGGTTCTCACATTAGAGACCGCAGCCCTGGATCTTGAGATCCCCATGCTTTACAACACTTGGATTCACATTTTAGGGTTCTGGGAAAACTTCACCTTCTCTTGTTGGGGTTTTGTGGCACTGGGACCACAAGGAGAGTCTGAATGGAAAGTTTCTTGAAAGTTGGCTCCAAGAAGCTTAATAGGAAAGTCCTGGAAATACCAGAACTGGGGAATTCTGCAGGGATGTTTTATAAAGTGTAGAACTAGAGTTATTTCCACATAGCATTGCTTGTCCACTAAATTGACTGTGGTAAAATTGTTATTAAATTGATGGAGAGTTTAAGGGATCTTAGGTCAATTGGGCCTCAAGGTACCATTTCTATCAAACAGTAGCAGATGGAGGTGTTGGAAGGCTGCCAAAATGATAATGATGGTGATGGGAAGGGACCTATTGTAAAAAAATATTCTGGTAGCTGCCTAAATTACACAAAAACTGCATAATAATAATAATAATAATAATAAATACTGATTTAGTGGGAAATAAAGAGAATTCAGTATTTTGATTTTAAAAGAGTTCCTACTAAATCCATTCACAATGTCTCTTGAAAAAATAGTTATTTGTACTTGTGGAAAAAAAAAAAAAAGTAAAACATTATTATTAGCAAAGGTGTCTGTAACTATATCAAACTAATTTTTACCTGAATAATTCCTAAACATGTTGGATAATTCCCTCATGCTTCTAGAAACAGACAAAAAATCTAGTAATTTTCAGACCATTTTTGAAAACAAAACAAAACAAAACAAAAAACATTAAATAATTACTAAACAATTACTGTCTATATGAAGCCTCTTGGGGAGGCAAATATTACTTCTACTTTCTTTACCCATTGTGTGACCTTGACTTGTCTATTGAACAATATAATGTAGTATGTATCTTAATGGGTGGATTTTTAAAATAAAAAAGTTCATAATAGTGGCAAGGAGACATAGGATGAAATACTGAAATAATGAGCTGCATTAAGCTTGATGAAGCTTATATATTTTGATAAAATATGGTGGGTTTTACGTTATAAGTTTGGATTGATGTCAGTGAAGCAGTGACAGAGGAATGAATTTGCATATCATTGATATAGCTCTCAAAGGGAAATTCTTGTGAACAACACCGTAAAGTAGGAGTTTGGAATATCCTAATTATTTTCTATGCTTCATCAATCCTTTGAACAATAAAAACTTCACCCCAATTAGTACACCACCCTGGGGATATGGCTGACCCTTGTACGGGTGACAAAGTGAAGATGCCATGGATATCAGCAGTGAACATGACAGTGACAGTATTTCAAGTGCTCTTTTCCTTTTTTTATGTAGCAATTTAACTGCAGAAAATAAGTAAGTTTCAATACTTTACCCCCCCCCCCCAAAAAAAAATCTGTCAGCTAATATTTCAAATGATTTTCTGTATAATTCACGTGATCCTTTGACACATCACCTCTCTCAATTTGTAGATTAAGTGATCGGTAAAAATTTATTAACTATTATTATTTTTA
Source organism: Anser brachyrhynchus (assembly GCF_964034855.1). Taxonomy (NCBI): domain Eukaryota; kingdom Metazoa; phylum Chordata; class Aves; order Anseriformes; family Anatidae; genus Anser; species Anser brachyrhynchus. The sequence goes on along the minus strand of NC_137694.1, from coordinate 125,544,329 downwards.
TTTTCTATCTGTTTATTGATATATTTTTCTGGTGTTGTTTCTGTCTAATTCTGGTATGCTTATTCAAAGCAAATACTTTGCTTAGAAAAACAGACATTCTAAGAAATAAATAATAGTAAGTACAACATAGCCTTATGTTTTCTTGATTAATAGTACAGAATATTATTTACAAGAGGCTGGGGAAAGCCATGTGATAAAAATATTATATATATATATATATGTATATTCTCATATTTCCTGTGCTTTTGTTCATTTGAAAAAGTCCCTTAATGTAATCTTTTTCTCCAAATACTTCAGTATATTGGTACCCTCTGCCTAGAATTTGCACATTACAAATGGTGAGAATTGTTATTGAGCAGTGGAATCAAGCACTAGAACCTTTTACTTCTATATGCATAGCAAACTCTTAATCTTACTGAAAGACACTAAAACATGATTTTACTGTCCTTCTTTTATCTGTACATCTTCCCCACTTCCATTTTTCTCATCTTTTCAGTTAGCGAGAAGAAAACTCTTAGGTCTCCTGTAATTCAGTCTAAGTGTTGTGTTTTGTGGTAATTTACTTACTACTGCTGTTTCTCTTGAAATTCACTGGAGTTTTCTTTGGGATTTTTGATCAGTGAAGTTCAGTCATTAAATCAGGTATCTTTAGGATTTTTTTTCTTATTTATAGCCTGAACACAGACTCCTTGAAGTGAATGCAAATTTTGTCTACTAATTTTGTCTATTTATCTTATCCTTTCGTGCCAACAATATTGGAATTAAATTAATCAATGAATATCAGTGGTCTTCTTTGTCATACAAATGATAAGGATACTTAGTAACCTACTAATGTTTCTCTTGAATTAGGACCTAAAATATCTTACTGTCACTTAGACATAGTCATTGCTCCTCTCTCCCCGCCTGCCCCCACCCCCCCCCCCCCCCCATCTCTTCTAAACTTATTGTGTGAATAGGAAGGAGAAAACAGTAAACAGTGTCCTAAAGGCATTGCTACTGTGTCAAAACCCAGCTGGCTCCTAAACTTCTTTACTTCTCACTGTTAATCAGAAAAGAAATACAGAGGAATATTTATTTCAGCAGTCCGTGGTCACGCTTCACAGGAAAGACTGAAGATACGGATTTATATAGGGGATGATCTAACTGCATAAGCTAGACAGAGGTCCTAGTATCATTTCCATGAAAAAGTAAAAAAAAGTCTAAAAATTCTTCAACATGTATGCATTTTAAACATTATTCTAGAGGCCACAGAAACCCCATTTCACTGGATATATTTCGATGAGGAACAGTTTAGAGAAACAAAATACATATCTTTAGAGATAATCTTCACAATTATTAATACTGAATTACTCTTTGTTACTTCACAATCCTTTTCCAAAAAATCTATGCTATGTACAAAAGATGAGATTCTCAGTGAAAAGAGGTGATGACAGCCTGTATTTTACACATTTAACTATTTTACAAAAATCTATTAATTTCCTCTGTCAGTTATTAAAATGAGGAAGCAAGATGTCCTCTGTAGGGCCCTCAGGATGGCTGGCCTAATCTGTCCCAGTAAATTCAATGAGTATTTTGCTAAACGTAATTAAAATTCAGTACTGCATTTGAGCAAGCCGCAGTGGTTTGGCAGACCTTCAAAGGGCTATACTGCAGCACAATAGTAAAAGTGATAAAGGCACACAGTAAAAAATATAATGCAAATGTTCCCATTATTCAGAAATCTGGTGGGAAGTTGCTTCTCTAAGTATTTTCTGCTTTCTATGGTGATAAAATTCAAATTTGTGGATTTTTTATTTTCAATCTTAGCGTACATTATTCTTATCCTACCATTTTATGTTTCTAATGAATTGAAGCCATTCTAACAATTCAGAGCAATACTGTATTTTTCCCAAATATGTCATTATTTCCAAATACCGAGAAAATTGCACATGGTTTCATTTGTTAATCCTGGATTCCAAACTGCAAAATATGGATTTTGCTTTGAAGTAACAATATCCTCAGAACCGTAGTGGGTAATGCATCAGCTTGACCAGTTACTCCTTCAGGTATCCTCTTCATCTGTTATTCTTGACTGTATGACCCCAATTCTAATTTTCTCCTAGCATTATGTAAATTACAGTTCTTAAATTGTAATACTTAAGAAAAATAAATAAGCATCCAAGCTGCTAAAAGATTTTATGAATATTACTTACCAATGTTTTGAAATGTGTCTTCAAGTAATTATGACTAAACATTTAATTCAGATTAAATATATTTTATCCTTTTTTTTTTCATTTCCTCTTTTTTTTTTTTTTTTTTTTTAACACGATATGTCTAAACATGTCTTGTAAATCTTTGGTTAAAAACTAATATTCTTTTCAACTATTTTTTTTTTCTGAATTGCCTGTTGACAACATGTAAAATTAATCATTATCAGTAAAAGTATCTTTTTGTCACAAGATTTTTCTCCACACAAGTGAAGATTCAGAAAGAATCAGACTTTTAAACATAAGACTTAGCTCAGTTCTCTTTATGCCTTCAGAATGACACAAAATAAATATGGCTAAGTTGTTACATATTTGAAATTGCTTATGGCAAACTAGAATATTTTCATAGATTCATATAAGTACTTTTACCAAGTTTACTTCAGAAAAAAAATATTATTGTAACTAGCATAGGTCTAAAGTAACCTGCAATTTCCTGTTTCCCTGAGCATTGAAATAATATTAGGTTGGATGTTCCTGCTCATTCAGTAACAAAAGAACTTTTTATAAAATCGCATTCAATACTTTATGAAAAAAAAAAAAAGAAAAAATATATTTCAAAGAAGTTAACAAAGATAGTCCAAATAACCTAGCCAAGATCTGACTTTAGCATGCCTGAATAGTCTAGGATTTAGTATTCCAGGGTAAAAAGATTCCTCCTTCATATAAGTGGCTGCCTTCATAAGGATGGAATTCTGGCATCTATCTTGAAATAATGTTCTTTTTTGTTTGGTTGGTTGTTTTTCCAAAGTAATTACAGCATTGTAATTATGCTGTATGCCCTATGTTCTACAAGTCAACAAGCAGAAGTGAGTGGAATTGAGGAATGGAGTTATATGTACCTGTCTAATTTTCTCTTCATTTATTTTAAATTAAACATGGTTACTGTTTAATTTGCATTATTATTTTTAAACAACAGATTTGCCTTTCCATACCAAACTAAGTATGTCTGATATTAATATTTAATCAGTCCTTCATATGCTGCCATTTGTATAGAAGACTTCTTGGAAATCCCATATACAGAAATAAGAAAACTTTTTTTTTTTTTTTTTTATTCCTTCCTTCCCAATGTTTTCATATCACTACTGAAAAAATAAATTAATAAAAAAATAAATAAGAAAATCATTGTTAGTACTTTTTACACATGTGAAAAAACTTTCCTTTTTTAAAAAAAATGCAGTCATTCTTAAATCTTGTGTTTCAGCCATGCTAGTGATACTATTGTCAATGACTAATGTTTATACTTCTTATATACTATAGACTATAACTGTTATTGAAGCAGAGAGGAATATTTACATAAATATCTACATCGTCTTAAAGAATTGTTAGGTATGAGTGTAAAACTGAAGTTCTGAAGTGATGGAGAAACACAATATTACAATTAGCAAAATATAAATTAAGAAATTACGCATTGTTTTGTTGTGCCTCTCTTAAGCATAGCTGATACAAGGCTGAATGCTGTGGGGTCTCTCTATTAAATTGTTCTTGACAGTTGCATTTTGTCTTGATTTTTCCTAAAGTGGTGCTATAAATAACTGCAGTGCAATAGGTTCTGAATCAGTATTTAATAATTAGACTGTGAAGAATATTTTGTAACTTTTAATCTTTTGCTGCTTATGATATAATGCATATAAAAAGAATACATTCTGAAAAAAATAAAGTCAATTCACAATAGAAGTAATCATTGACTGTGCTATATACCTTTTTTTTTTTTTTTCTTGAATCTCAGGTTAATCACATATACTCAAAAAAGTGGGATGGATGGGAGGTTTTAGCTGCCATTAACATTTATCAGAAATACTGTACTCTACTGTACTGTACACCACAGAAACACCTATTTTGTTTTCAGTTCCAGTGTTCACAATTACTCTGTTCTTTCTCCTTCTGTGATTGCATCAGATGTCATGTTTCAACATGTTGTTTCTCACCAATCAGATTTCTAGGGTTTCCAGACTAATTGCATAAAACAATATATCCCAAAACATTTAACCAGTTTGTGAAACTTTTTTATTTTCTTTGGCTACTTTCATAAAAACATTAGGAAAGATCATAGCTAGTGATACTCTCGTCTCCTTGGGGTACAATTTTAGTTTGGGTTTAACACATAAAACATACAGTAAAACATGAAAGAAAAACAGTATAAGGCTTATAGCTCAGTCTTTTTTATTTTTTTTTATTTTATTTTTTACTCTTAGGCAGCATTTTAACTTTAATTTGTTTGAAGAGACCATGAATGGGAAACTAAAGAAGAAATGGAAAGCACTAAAATCATTTGGTATTGTGTCAAGTTTCTAATATGTCTCAGCAGGCTGGTTTGCAAGTGCCTGTGATAGAATGAGGGAAGTCAGATTCTACTTTTCTGATAGTGCTGTTGGTGTAGAGCACCTTAAAACAATAGGGAAGCCACTGTGGAGAAGTTCTTAAAGCTGACTGGCTACAAACAAAACATCACTCACAGATGAATTTAGTATAAATCACAAGTATAACATAACCCAAACATGGAATTTTGAATGACAGCTGTAATTCTTGGCACATTTTAATTTCCAGTTTAATTCACAACAACTAATAGCTAAACATTTCAGTCTCCTTGACATTTCTGGGGGAAACTTAGTAGAAAACTGTTACTACAGTAGTTTAATAAAAGTTTATAAAACTTTCATAAATCATAATTCTGGAAAAAATAAGTCACAATTAAAAACAAACCTAAGTTGTTCCTATGGCATTCACACATTATATAAAAAAATCAGAAACAGATAATACTTGGTGAAAAGCTCAGGTACTCAGGGCTATGGATGTCTATTCTTTATAGTGGTACAATTGTTATTATTTTAATATTTTCTAACAAAAAGTTGTGGTGTTTTACTTTTTATTACTATTTTATTTTCCTAATAAAAAATATGTTATAGTTAAAACAGAAAGAAAAAAAAATGCCACCTGAAAGTACAGAAATGGAAAAAAAAACAGTCAATCAATAACAACAACAACAAAAAAAACAGGTAATGATCATGGGCAAAACAACAAATAAGTACTTCAAGTACTTTGGGTGTTTAAAGATCTACACTTTTATAATGTCTGCAACAGTGCCTGGGAATTTTATATGGACTCTAGTAAACTTTACATCCAGTCCTTAAATTCTGGTATGTATGCTGTTGTCTATAATTACAAAAGATTGTGTACTCACTGTTTACTCCCTTTCATGTAGCACCAACCTTATGCTACATACACACCTCTGAATCAGTTTAGTGGTACTTATGAGCAATTTACAAGTAACAGTCTGAGTGAGCTAAACTTATGTATATCATACACTTATTGCATGTGTATAGGATATATGTGCATATGCACATGTACATATCTATCATACATGTACATGTGTCATACTTGTATAATGTGCATGTCATATTGCATGTCTCTGTAACTGTGCACATAAGACTTTAGTCCACCTTCACATACTCTACAACTTCTTATCATTTATTAAATTAGTTATTTCATTCAGCTGTATTATTTCATAAGGTGGCATTTGGCTAAAGTATATTTCAATATGTATTTAATTGTTTAATTGCTGTAAACCTAAAAATCAATACATTGTTTTAGGGAAAATGGTAGCTTATTTTTCCCCAATATGTATTGCTGAATCACTTAATAATGACATAACTAATATTGGTAATTTTTATTCCGGTTCAAATGATCTTCACGTTTAAGATGCTGGGGGATTGAGAAAGGCATTATATTGCTTGTATTGATTCTATTTAATATTAGCATCTCATGTTTGTACAATTAAAGAGAAACACCTGTGAAATAATTTCTTGGTGCAGGATCTTTGATTATTTTCAAAACTAGTTGAACTGGTAGGCTCTAATCCTCTTAATTTCTCTTGGTTTATGTATTTGGGTAAAATGCTTTGCTATGAGATTCTATGTGACATTAGGTCTGTAGCCATGTATGATAGACAGCAAGAGAGACACAAAAAATAAAAATAAAATTAAAAAATCTTATTTTGTCGATCACATCATTTATGATGAATTACCATTTTGAAAAATCTTCTGGCTGATTGAAGTGGAGTTTGATACATGAGATAAAAATAATACCGACTGTGCAATTTCCAAATAGAAAAGTATCTGAAAACAGTGTTTGAATATTTATTTCTCAGCAGTTTCATGCACTGGTGCTCTGGCATGTCTCCTTATACTACTTTGTGAAGTTATTATTTTTGTTTTGTAGAATCTCTTTCAACTTCCAGTTTAAGTAAATAAGTAAAAAAGTCTTTTTATGTTATAGTCATGAGGAAAATACACAAGAAGGAAGCAAGTAATGTTGTCATTTTTATGATTTACCCAGTAGAAACTCCATATGATAATAAGATTATATCATGAGGTCCACAAATTGATATTTTTTAGGAGTATTAATATTACTATACAGTGCAAATCTTGCATATCTTCTCAGATATTACAACACTACAAGTTTTTACCCGTGCTCAGTCATGTATGAATGTGTCTTGTACAAGTAAATGTGAGGAGGTTATCTGCAACGTTGTGGAGCTCATTGTCTTAGACTAACTCTTGCACATGGGTGTGATGTGCTGATCCTCACAATGAGTGTTGATCTGATCCTAAATATGCTTCTTGTTTTGGAGATGATAAAATACATCTTGTTGTTGTGGGAGACCTAGTTAAACTCTTTGTTAGTGATTTGCACAAAGATACATGGTAAAAAAGACAAACCTACAGCTCCTAAATTTGTCCCTTGGTAGACTTAAAATTATAAACAATTATCAAATCTTAATACATTTTATTAAATTATTAATATAATTAGGTATAATTATGCTTATAAAATTACAGAATATTTACCTAAACTTTCACTTATGCCAGTCCTTCAGTTATAGCCTCCTGTATAACTGACAAAAAATATAAATAAATAAACAAATAATTGACAGGCACATAAATGTTAGATGTTTAACTAAATCAATTAAACAGCCTTCAGAAATGGATTACCAGGAATTCATTTAATGTTATAACTTTGTTTTAGATTCAAAAATCATATAAACAAACATTGGTTGATTTATATGTTGAACTTGAGGGAAGTTTTGAGTAAAATTCTTTCATCCCCTTTGCCTGCAAAGTTTCTCTTAGCATTCTGTTCATACTCAATTTTAATTGCCACTTTATTGTTTGTAAAAAAGCTATGCAGCTGTAAAATACTACACTTTATTTCAACAAGAGGTATAGTTATCTGAACAGATACATTACTGTTACTGTAAAGAATGGACCTACTTTACTTTATCAGCAACTAAGGGGAAGGTTAATGACTGTTATGTATCTTTTATGTTGTGTGTGAGACATGAGGAGTTCTGCACTATAAAGATTTACAGTGTAGAAGTCAAAGCTTGCACTATTCCAAGTACTCTTTTAATAACAGTCTGTAAATTTGGGAATTAACTTCAACACACCTAAACAGGTTAAAACAACATTAAGACCAGAAAAGAAATTTACAGCCTTCTCGTGAATTTATGCTTTTACACTTATGTGTATGGGGAACGTCTCATGAAATTTTTTGATACACTAAGCAAGTAAATAATTGAAGTAACCTGTATATTTTCAACATTTATTGTATTTCTACCTACAGTGTATTAGGAATCAGGAACACAGTCATACAAAAATAAAGTTTTGTTGGTGGTGGTGGTGGTGTTTTTTGTTTGTTTTGTTTTGTTTCGTTTTTGAGAAAGAATCAGTACCTTCAGAAGGGATATCACCACCCTTTAGCAAACCATTGTGAAATCCAAATCGTTCAGTAAGAAAGGCCAGAACCCAACCTAGAGCTTCATGAGTACAGTGATAAATATTGGGCACAATGTGAGATATTCAGCTGTTGGATTTCCAATCCTTTCTGTCCTCTAGCGAAACGGTAATACAATGGATGGCCTCCTTTCCCTTTGGGCTGAGGTACCTGGTGGCTGTTAACTGAACCATTGTTGGACCACTGCTATTTTGGTAAGACGGTGTCTGATGCCATTCGGTACAGGAATAATTAGGGGTGCATCCATTAAAGATGGCTTCTGCATGCTTGAATGATAGTGATATTATATTTACCGTCTAATCATTAGAACAAAATTCAGAGCTATGTTTTAGAGAACTGTGCCACACATTGCAAATGAACGGTTGAATATGTTGAAGCAAGATCCTAAAGGGCTCATCAAAATGCTAACCAAGATCTGTCCAACATTAGTGTGCTCATTAGAACTGTTAATTAAGACACAAACATGACAGGTGTTTCTGTATTTATTTATTTATTTATTTGTTTGTTTGTTTATTTCCCAGAATCAAGGTAACTCCTTTATGTGGCTTAAGCTTTCCTCCATTAGGCTCAGATTACATCTAAACTATTCTGGAAGTATTTCATCTCTTACATGCCCCAAGTGGGGAACTTTGCACCTCCTCTGTGTTGCTGTCCTCTCCTGGAAAAGAAGGAAAGGTTCATTAGGCTTGGAAGAAAATATTAAAGAAAGTCATTTTTCCAGTAGTGTAATGGTTAGATCATTCAGGTGATTAGGAGAGTTATCAGTTCTACTCCCTGCTCCCAAGGACATTGGTTTATTTATACAAATTTATAGTCATTTAATTTGAAACTATTCCAAGAGGCTAGGAATCAGCTCCCATGTCTCCCTTTTCCCAGATAAAATGACTTACCATTAGGCAGCAAAGTCAAATCCCTCCTTCACCACTATTTGTAACTCTGAAACTTGAGTTCCTTTTGGCAAGGTGATCTGCCTTTAATTTCATTTAGAGGAGTGATACAGATTTCATCTACAGGACAATCCTAATAATTGCAAGCATTTCTCATAGCCTTACTTTAAATTACAGCCATAGCTGATACTACAGTTTGTAATAATACCTGTAGTATCATATCATATTCCCTTAAGATAAAAATAAAATAAAATAAAATAAAATAATAATAAAATAAAATAAAATAAAATAAAATAAAATAAAATAAAATAAATAAAATAAAATAAAATTAAATTAAAATAAAATAAAATAAAATAAAATAAAATAAAATAAAATAAAATAAAATAAAATAAAATAAAATAAAATAAAATAAAATAAAATAAAATAAAATAAAATAAAATAAAATAAAATAAAATAAAATAAAATAAATAAAATAGGTAGAAGACTGATTTTTTTTTATATTTCTTAAGTTTCTGGAGCCAAACATCTCCTTCCAAGTAAATGTGATACAAGTAAATCATTTGTGCAGGAAGGCCAATGTTGAAAAATGAAACAAAGCAAAATGAAACAAAACCAACCACAACAACAAAAATTAACAAATAATAATAATAATAAAATCCTGTTATGGCAGCCATAACATCCTGGATTCATAAGTCATCTGGTTCTGTTTCTAGCTGGTTCTGTTTCTTTTACACCAGCCCCTAGGGAAAGAACCTGTTGCAGAGCAGAACATTAAGCTAATACCCTAAATTATTCCTGTTCCTGTAACTGTTCCACCTCATACAAGCTATCTGCAAGCCTGCAGGTGAAAAAAAAAAAAAAAAAAAAAAAGATGCTTAAAGAGAAGACATTTCTGTACTGCCCCCCTAATGAAAAGATCTGCTTATATATTATGAACCAAAACTACTGTCATATTTCTCAAAAGTACTGAGACCTAAACAAGACAATTCTGACTTAGGTATTTAAATTTAAACACATTATTTTGTTAATTCTTTTATGTTTACTGAGCTATTAAGAGACTGAATGAGTCATAGAATCATAAGCTCATAGAATCACAGAATCATACAATGGCTTGGGTTGAAAGGGACCTTAAAGATCTTCCAGTTCCAACCCCCCTGCCATGGTCATGCAATGCAACCCACTAGATCAGGTTGTACAGAGCTCCATCTAACCTGACCTTGAATACCTCCAGGGATGGGGTATCTACAACTTCTCTGGGCAACCTATTCCAGTACCTTACCACCTTCTGAGTAAAGAATTTCCTCCTAACATCTAACCTAAATCTCTCCTTATTTAGTTTAAAACAGTTCCCCCTTGTCCTATCACTATCTGGCCATGTAAAAAGTGACTCTCCATAACCCCCCTTTAGATCCTGGAAGGCTATTACAAGGTTTCCCCTTAGCCTTCTCCAGGCTGAATAACCCCAGCTCTCTCAGCCTTTTGTCATAGGAGAAATCATCCAGCCCCCTGATCATCTTCGTAGACCTCCTCTGGACTTGCTTCTAACAGGTCCACATCTTTCTTGTGTTGGGGGCTCCAGATCTACATGCAGAACTTCAAGTGGGGCCTCACAAGGGCAGAGTAGAGGGCAATCACTTCCCTCAACCTACTGACCAGATCTCTGTTGATGCAACCCAGTTGGTCTTCTGGGCTGCAAGACCAGAAGAATCATCCACCATATCATCCACGAGAATCCTGAAGTCCTTCTTCACAAGTCTACTGTCATTGAGTTCTTCACCCAGTCTGTACTCCTCTCTGGGATTGCTCTGACCCAGGTGCAATACCTTGCAATTGGACTTTTTGAACCTCATTAGGTTCTCAGAGGCCCACTTCTCTAGTTTGTCCAGGTCCCCTTGGAAGGCATACCTTCTACTGTATCAACTGCACCACTCAGCTTGGTGTCGTCTGCCAACTTTCTGAGAGTGCTCTTGATCCTATTGTCTATGTCATTGATAAAGATATTAAACACCACCGGTACCAAGACAGACCCCTGATGGACACCACTTGTCACTAGCCTCCACCTGGGCATAGAGATCTTGACCACAACCCTCTGTCTGTGGCCATCCAATTCCTTCTCTACTGAACAGTCCACCCATCAAATCTGTCTGCCTCCAATTTAGAGGTAAGGATGTAGTGTGGGACCATACCAACAGTCTTACGAAAGTCCAAGTAGAGGACATCAGTTGGTCTTCCCTTGCTGACTGGCGCATACATCATAGAAGGCCACCAGATTGGTCAGGCACTATTTGCCCCTGATGAAGCCATGCTTTAGGTCATACATGACCTAAACCAATTTTACAGTAAGTTTTGGTTATCATCTATTAATAATTTCTTTGACTGTTTGGAGATTGCCTGGTGGTCATCATCAGTTGTACCCAGGAAACTGGAGATACAAGTGATTATGGAATGGAAAAATTTCTCCCTAAACTGTTTAGTGTTTTAATATACATATAAATTGAGAGGAAGAGTAATCTTTGCAGATTGCAGTTCTTAAATCAATGCAGTTGCTTCAGTATTTCTTCTATAAATCAGTAAATTTATCTCACAAAATATCATAGATGTGGTAAATGTCCAGATAATGACGTCGGCTGCTGTTATTTGCAGAAATATTCCTAGATTTACTACATTGTAAAGTGTGCTGACCAAAACCATGATTTTCTTTTCTTTACTGCTATACAGTCTTCTTAATTATTTCACCAATCTCTTTATTTGAGCTGAGATTATAATCAGTTCGGAAACTTAGTTTTATAACTCAGTACTTCAGATTCAAAAGGTTATTTAATCTAATTCAGGTAAATAAGGTAACACCTCTTCTGAATAAAAATAGCTTTTCATGTTGTCTGCTATCACAGATATATTTACTCTAATTAAAATTTAGTTTCAACTGTGAATTTAAATAAGGTAGTATGAAAAGAGATAATGCATAGACAGCATGGAAACAATTCCCAGTGCACAACACAAATGGCTATATCAGTAACTAGGCCAAGAGAAAAAAACAAGGCATAATATATTTGTAGGCAGACCCTAAAAAAACATTGACTAAAGGTATAATTATATTTGAAGATAGGTTATTGAGATAAGGAGATATTTTCCATCTCTTAAAGCTTTTTTTCTTCCAATCTTCTTGCTTTTCTTTCTTCCTTTTCCTCTTTCTAATTCATATTTGGTAGATAAGAAAAAACCTAATAAGGTAGCTAATAAGTTGTCAGGCAGTTTAGATATGTCAAAATATTCACTCTAATTTTTTAAACTGAAAATCTATCTGCAACAGGATGTCTTACTACATTTGTGGAAATGAAATGTTCCCTAAAAATTATTAATACTTTCAAGGGTCTGTAATGTGATGTAACAGCACTGTACATGGCTTATTTTTTTCTTTCTTTTTTTTTTCTTTTTTTTTTTCCTTCATTTTTAAAAAGAAAGCAATTTGTAATATTGTTCAGCTCTGTCTTGGTACAATCTCACCATATTATCCATCCAAGTGATGTCAAATGTCAAATGATTTCCCGAATTCTTTGTGTGAGACATTTTTATTTTAGAAGCTATTAATGATGTAATCTACAATTGCTAAAGTTCATCCTTCCTGACTATGGCAAGGGTGAGACAGTCTTCCTGTATCAGTTAAATTCAAAACCTGTCTTTTTAAAAGCGGTAGAACTTACCTGTCTCTAAACCTCTAACCCCCACAACAATAGTGCTTCTCTTAAAAAATAAAAATAAATAAATGTTGGGAGACCATATGAAACTCAATCTCTTTTTAAGTTTAGATAAAGTGTTGCAGAATTCAGACACATCAGTTTTGTTTATCTCTGTGTCAGGGGCAAGGTAATAAAAAGTATACTATGCATTCCCCATAATAGATAAACAAATTATGAAAAGAAATGATAAACATAGCTTAAAATTCATCTATCTTCATGTGCCTGGTTTATGTTTGTTTGTCTTTTTTTTTTTTTTCTTTCATCTGTTTGCTTATTTTTAAGGGGTGATGATGGTGCACATTTGTAGGTAACGTTCTTTTCTAATTTACTGTTATTTAGATATGACTTTTCCTACAGTCATAAGGCTGTTGTACAAACTACATAGACATAGAAATCTGGAGAGGATTGGGAAAGCATGTCTGAGAACATTTTTGGTTATAAGGCTGAAATTCTGTAGCTTAGAAAAGTGGATTTTACTTCCGATCTTGTTGCTTTTTTGAAAAAAGAGATAGCAAAATACTCCTCAGGTGAGTCTCTTGATGATAAAGGCAGCTTGCTTAACTTTATTGCTTGCCTAGAACTCTATGGTTACATTTTAGACCAGCAATCATACAGAATATGAGGATAAAGAAGAGGATGCATTTCATTCCCTGGGTCCTCTAAGATAAAAATTCACCATTTCACTTTCTAGTTTAAGTAGTATCTTTTTCTTCTTTCCTTTCATATTGTTTTTATAGCTGAGATTTATTCAGATAAACAGACTTAACTTTCTCCTTTACGCATGTGTTTAATCAAGAATATATATATATTTAATTACAAATAAACAATGAAGTTAAAATGTATTTTCTGATTAATGTAAGTGAATCATCAGAACTGTAAGTATGTTATTAATGCTAAAATGAATAAACTGTTCACACACTGATGGCCAAATTTTCCTCTCATTTAAATTTTAATGAGTAATAAGAGATCTGTACCTCATCAAACCTGCTGTCACCATCAGATCTTAGAAGTTTTATTCACGGAGGAAGATTCCAATACTGTTCAGAGTGCTTGGGCCTTAAAGAAGGAAATATAATTTTAGCTAGGGCTTCAGTCCAGGATACTCATAATGACTTATTATACGAAAAAGGGATTTGCAGCAATGTGAGTTCTTAGTTGTACAGCCTGAAACACGAAATCAGAAAACTTTGAAGTTCAAGCCAATTGCATACTTAACATTTGCAGAGCTTTTTATCTCCATGTAACAGTGATCTAAGGTAATTTCTGCTAATATCTGCTTTTGATCCAACCTGTGACATTATTTTGAAATATCATTGCTGCCTGATGAGTTTATTAGAACATGCATTGTAGAAAGGTGAATGTTCAAATATGCAAAAATTATCTAAAATAAAAAAGTTTTTCAAAGGTGTTCAGTACCTACCAAACAAAATCACTTAGACTGTAAACATTTGTGATATTCTGAAGCTGAAAGGAAAACTGTTTTCCAGATTAACCAGTGCCATCTAGCATACAGATAGTTAAATCAACTCATAAAGATAATTTCCCAGAGTTGCAATGTAGAACTTCAAAAGGAGTTTCCAAGCATTACAGCTGATGTTAACTTGCAGTTTATTTTATATGAGAACAAGAGATTAATAACTGTGTATTTACAATGTCCTTGTTAATATAAAAAGGCAAGATTGTCACTAGTCTGCTATAAAATAAACAGTTCTGTGTCCAGGTGCTGAGCTACTAAGTGAAAAGATGCTCTATAATTTTATTTATTTTATTTATAGTACTTCTGTTATGCAAATATTATATCATCATCATTGTATAAAATGTACTAACACTTAAAGGGAAGATTTTCCTTTTCTTAGTTAGTGACTACAAAATTTGTTAGGGTGCAAAATATGTTAGGGTGTAGTGTTAGTATGCACTGTAAATGCAAAATGTTATGCTGACCCGGCAGAGATTAGACTAAATGAGAACACACTAGCTCTAAATTGAACAGGGTTCATTTTCTAAAGTGACTGCTTTATGCATCTGCAAATGGAAAGAAATAGAACATCAAGCTCTTAATTCTTTCTACACAAATAAAAACTGAAGTAGTGAATGTCTTCATTTAACATCTTCAAAGTGGTATGATTTTTATTAGGTACTTAGAGCAGAGTACAATCTGTAAAAAAGGGGGAGATCATGTAGGATATTTGTATTATGCACCTATGCATCTTAAGAAGAAAAAAAAAATTTTTTTTTTTTTTAAATTATCCATATCAGTTTTTAAAATGTGTCACAAATCACCGGATTCTAATGTTCTGTAAACTTCCATATTAATGACTGTGTGGGAGGAGAGCATTATATAAATTTCAGTGGTGCATGTAAAATCTCTTTCTATGGCATGTTTATTTGTGGTTCAATCCATTTCCAGTTCAAGCCACTAATGATAATTCTACTGACTAGAATGGAACAGTATCATTAGAATTCATATCAGTTGCTGTCATCACATAAGGTGATTGAGTTTAAAGGCAAGAATAGGCTTTATGGCAATTACCTTTTTCAATCCTTTCCTACACACTTCCTACTTATAAATTGTTTTTTGGTGGTATATAACAAAGTATTGCAAAATGTGATCATTAATTCTTGTTGTAGACTTGACTCTTCAGAATTCATAGAGTCAAAAAGTGTTACTAACCATGAGTTTGGGGTTTTTACATCATATCATACAAATTCAAAGAAACTGAAATTATAATGAAAAGAAAAGAAGAAAAGGAAAGAAAAGAAAAGGAAAGAAAAGAAAAGGAAAGAAAAGGAAAAGGTAGTTGTAGAGACCAATATGGTCTCCCCTGAGCCTCCTCTTCTTCAAACTAAACAACCCCAGTTCCCTCAGCCACTCCTCAGAGGACTTGTGTTCCAGGTCCTTCATCAGTTTCATACCCTTCTCTGGACATACTGCAGGGCTTTGATATCTTTCTTGTGCTGAAGGGCCCAAAACTGAACACGATAATCAAGGTGCGGCCTCACTAGAGCAGAGTACAGGGGAAAGATCACCTCCCTGGTCCTGCTGGCTACACTATTACTGATACAAGCCAGGATGCCATTGGCCTTCCTGGCCACCTGGGCACACTGCCGGCTCATGTTCAGGTGAGCAACAATCAGCACCCCCAGACCCTTTTCCTCTGCAGAGCATTCTAGCCACTCTTCCCCAAGCCTGCAGCATTGCATGGGGCTGTTGCGACCAAAGTGTAAGACCCGGCACTTAGCCATGTTGAACCTCATCCCATTGGCTTCTGCCCATTGACCCATCCTCTCCAGGTCCCTCTGCAGGGCCTTCCTACCCTCTGGCACATCCACACTTCCCCCCAGCTTGGCGTCATCTGCAGACTTACTGAGGGTGCACTCAATTCCCTCATCCAAATCATCAATAAAGATATTAAAATGGATGGGCCCCAACACCGACCCCTGGGAACACCGCTGGTGACTGGTCACCAGCTGGATTTCACTCCATTCACCACCACTCTCTGGGCCCGGCCATCCAGCCAGTTTTTAACCCAGCAAAGAGTGTACCTGTCCAAGCCATGGGCTGCCAGCTTCTCCAGGAGAATACTGTGGGAGACCATGCCAAAGGCCTTGCTGAAGTCTAGGCAGACTACGTCAACAGGCTTCCCCTCATCCACCAGGTGGGTCACCCGGTCATAGAAGGAGATGAGGTTGGTCAGGCAGGACTTGCCTTTCATGAACCCATGCTGACCGGGCCTGATCCCCCAGTTGTCCCGCATATGCTGTGTGATTGCATTCAAGATGACCTGTTCCATCACCTTTCCTGGCACTGAGGTCAGGATGACAGGTCTGTAGTTCCCTGGGTCCTCCTTATGACCCTTCTTATAGATGGGCATCTCATTAGCAAGTCTCCAGTCATTTGGGACCTTTCTGGGTGACCATGACCACTGATAGATAATGGAAAGCAGCCCAGCACTCACATCTGACAACTCCCTCAGCACCCTCAGGTGGATCCCATCTGGCCCCATGGACTTGTGAGAGTCCAGGTGCGGCAGCAGGTCTCTAACTGTTGCCACCTGAACTGTGGAAGGGTTTCCTCTAGTCCCCATCCCAGACTTCCAGGTCTTGAGACTGAGTACTCTGAGGATAAATGGTCTGGCTAGTAAAGACAGATGTAAAGAAGGCATTAAGAACCTCAGCATTTTCCATATCCTCAGTAGTCATGTTCTCCCCTGCATCCAGTAAAGGATGGAGATTGTCCTTGGCCCTCCTCTTGCCATTAATATGTTTATATTAAACATTTTTTATTATCCTTAACCACAGTGGCGAGGTTGAGCTCATGCTGGGCTTTGGCCTTCCAGATTTTTTCTCTGCATATGCTGGCAACTTCTTTGTACTCTCCCCGAGTTGCCTGTCCCTTCTTCCACTGGACATAAACTCTTTTTCTTCCGGACACTCAGCAAAAGTTTTCTGTTCAGCGATGCCAGTCTTCTTCCCCACCAGCTCATTTTACAGCACATGGAGACAGTCTGCTCCTGTGCCTTTAAGACTTCCTACTTGAGGAGTGTCCAGCCATCCCGGACCCCTCTGCCCTTCAGGACCGAATCCCAAGGGACCCTCCCTACCAGTGTCCTGAACAATTCAAAGTCTGCCCTCCGGAATTCCAAGGTAGCAGTTCTACTGACCCCACTTCTGACTTCACCAAGAATAGAGAACTCTACCATGTCATGGCCACTCTGCCCGAGACAACTCCCTAGCACCACATCTCCCACTAGTCCTTCTCTGTTTGTGAACAGCAGGTCTAGCAGGGCACCCCCTCTGGTAGGCTCACTAACGATCTGAGTCAGGAATCTGTCTTCCATGCACTCCAGGAACCTCCTAGACTTCTTCCTCGGGGCTGTAAAGTCCAGCATATGTCTGGGAAGTTAGAGTCTCCTATGAGAACAAGCCCTGGCGGTTGAGCAACTTCTGCCAGAGGCTTATAGAATGCCTCATCCATCTCTTCATCCTGGTTTGGCAGTCCATAACAGACCCTCAACAGGATGTCTGCCTTGTTGGCCAACCCCCTTTTCCAAAAAGGGGGCTCTACCTTATCATTGCCAACCACGAGCTCAACAACATCAAAACACTCTAATACAGAGAGCCATACCACCTCCCTTCCTTAGTTGCTTGTTCCTTCTGAAGAGCTTGTAGTCATCCATTGCAGCACTCCAACCATGGGAGTGGTCCCACCACGCTTCTGTGATGGCAACTAGGTCATAATATGCCTGCCACTCAATGGCTTCCAGCTTTTCCTGTTTGTTGCGCATGCTGTGTGCACTTGAGTAGATTCACGAGTCGTGCCATTGCCCTCAACCTCAGCCCTGGGACTGCTCCCCCAGGCTCATCTCTATCGAGCTCATTTCATCTCCATCCCCCTTCATACCTAGTTTAAAGCCCTCTCGATGAGCCCTGCCAGCTCCTGGGCTAGAATCTCTTTACCCCTTTGAGACAGATGAGACCCATCGGCAGCCATTTTAACTAAAAAATGCAATAGGAAATCAGAAAAGGTTGTTTTAATGGTATCCTCATAAAATCTTTGAAGTCTGTGCATGACCATGATAAAATTTCATATGACTTTTGTCTCTTTTTAAATCATAGTCTAATATAGTGGTAGAATATCTTGTTTATAGGGTATAGGTAACAGCCAGAGAACATAGTGAATCAGCACTGCAAGAAAATAAGATTTCAGTTCAGTAATTTTTTATATTTTATTGCGATGTTAATAAATCTTAATTTCCCCCTAGTCATAACCTAAATATCAAATACACTTATATTCAGACGTTTTAACCCATTAACAGTGAGTCACAAAGATAAGTCTACTACTGCCAGGAAAGTTGTTTGAATAAATAGATGTCAATATTATTAAAACGTGTGTTTGTGTGTGGTGTGTTTGTGAATAGTGTACTTATATTCCCAGAAGAAACTGTTGTTTTGGATTTAGATTTATATTATACTGTTGTGGTTTAACCCAGCCGGCAGCTAAACACCACACAGCCATTCGCTCCTCCTCCCCCTCCCTCTCTGGGATGGGGGAGAGAAATGGGAAAGTGAAGCCTGTGAGTTGAGATAAAGACAGTTTATTAAGACAGGAAAATAATAACAAATAATAATAATAATAATAATAATATGTACGAAACAAGTGATGCACGATGCAATTGCTCACCACCCACTGACCGATGCACAGCCTATCCCCGAGCAGCCGCCCCTCCCCCACCCTGGCTAGCCACCCCTATATATTGTTTAGCATGATGTCAGATGGTATGGAATAACCCATTGGCCACTTTGGGTCAGCGGTCCTGGGCCTGTCCTCTCCCAGCTCTTGCTGCACCCCTAGCCTGCTCGCTGGCAGGACAGAGCGAGAAGCTGAAAAGTCCTTGGCTTGGTGTAAGCACTGCTCCGCAACAATTAAAACATCAGCATGTTATCAGTGCTCTTCTCATCCTAATCCAAAACACAGCACCCTACCAGCTACTAGGAGGAAAATTAACTCTGTCCTAACTTAAACCAGGACATATATTATGAACTGGAACATCTAACTTTGAAGTAAAATGTAACTACTAGTTATTTATGTATGCTTTACTGTTATAACTCTCATGAGTTATGTTATAACTCTTATATACACTCTTATGGTTATTTATTACATTTTATCTGAGTAGTATAATACTACTAGTACTTCCATCAGGAAAATAATAATTATATATATTAAAAAAGCAACAAAAACAGATGCTTCATATCACAATATATTGTACTGTAAAGCTGCAGACAAAAAAAATGCAATCTATACTAATTTATGAAACTACAAATAGGCAATCTTTTAGTTAGTTGTTCAAAACTAATTTTAAGCAACCTTTTCTGCTTTGCTTGAATATCCTGCTCATCAACCTCATGTCCATCCCTGGAAAGGTCACTCATCCTGGAGGTCATCTCCAAGCAAGTGGAGGAAAAGAAGGTGCTCAGGAGTAGTCAGCATGGGTTCACCAAGGGGAAATCATGCTTGAACAACCTGATAGCCTTCTATGATGGAATGAGTAGCTGTGTAGATGAGGGAAGAGCAGTGAATGTTGTCTATCTTGATTTCAGTGTGCCTTTTGACACTGTCTCCCATAACATCCTCATAGGCAAGCTCAGGAGTTGTGGGATGGATGAGTGGACAGAGAGGTATATTGAGAACTGACTGGATGGCACAGCTCAGAGGGTTATGATCAGCAGTACTGAGTCTAGTTGGATCCCTGTAGGTAGCAGTGTCCTCCAGGTGTCCATACTGGGTCCAGTGTTCAACTTATTCATCAGTGACCTGGATGATGGAGTAGACTGCACCTTCAGCAAGTTTGTGGACGACACAAAACTGGGAGGAGTGACTGATACACCAGAGGGCTGCGCTGCCATTCAGAGGAACCTGGACAGGGTAGAGCATTGGGTGGTGAGGAACCTCATGAAGTTAAACAAAAGCAAATGAAGGGTCCTGCACCTAGGGCGGAGTAACCTCATGCACCAGTACAGGTTTGGAGCTGACCTGCTGGAAAGCAGCCCTGTGGAGAAGGACCCAGGAGTCCTAGTGGACAGCAGGTTAACCATTACCCAGCATTGTGCTCTTGTGGCCAAGAATGCTGATGGTATCATGGGGTGCATTAGGAAGTGTTGCAAGCAGGTCAAGAGAGGTTATGTTCCCACTCTGCTCAGCCCTGGTGAGACCTCACCTGGAGTACAGTGTCCAGTTCTGGGCTCCCCAGTACAAGAGGGACATGGAGCTACTGGAGGGAGTTCAGTGGAGGGCTACTAAGATGATTAGGGGACTGGAGTACCTGTGGTATGAGGACAGACTGAGAGAACTGGGCCTGTTTAGCTTGGAGAAGAGAATACTGAGAGAGGATCTTATCAATGTGTACAAATATCTGAAGGGAAATGTCAAGAGGGTGGGGCTGGACCCTTTTTAGTAGTGCCCAGCTACAGGACAAGAGGCAGTAGGCACAAACTGAAACAGAAAGTTCCGACTGAATATGAGAAAACATTTCTTTATTGTAAAGGTGACAGAGCACCGAAACAGGTTGCCCAGTGAGGTTGTGGATTCTTCTTCTTTGGAGATATTCAAAATGCACCTGGATGTTATCCTGTGCAACGTGTGTTAGGTGGCCCTGATTGGCAGAGGGATTGGACCAGATGATCTCCAGAGGTCCCTTCCAACTTCAACCATTCTGTGACTCTGTGATTCTGACTGTCCTTATGCTGGAATGGGAAATTGGTAATGAAAATATCTGTTGTATATTTATTTATCTATCTATCTATCTATCTATCTAATCTATCTATCTATTTATTTATATATTTTGCTGCAGCTGAAGTGAAGAGAGAAAGGATAGAACAAGCCATCACTATAAGTCTAAAAATCCAAGAGATCAGGCATGGCAAGGCATCGCAAGGGCTGTGGGAAATATATTTAAGCCTTTCAGAATATTGGCTTCAGTGTCTTAGATTCTCTAAGGGAAATACATATATATATATATATATACACACATATATATATATTGCTTATGAAATAGAGTTTGGAAGGCCACAATGACTGCATGTCAGGGTGTGTTGGAATAATATGCAAAATATTAAAATTCTAGAGGCTTGGCTGAGCACCTGGCTCCATGGTAGGTACCCTAAAAATACCGTGTCAAGGCTTCTGTTTCACTGGGGATTCTGTAGCTCCCAGCCTCTGGGTATAGTGAGATCTATTTTCATCAGAAAGTCCCCTATCACTCTAAGAAGTACAGTTTTACAGCATCTTGAAAATAACTATTATAAAAGACTTTTCCTTTTTCTCTGAATCAGTTATTCTAAATTATATGCTGACTTTAATTTAATTAATTAAAATGTTTCATGGTCAAATAAAAATAGCTGATATCAGTTCTCCATCCCTCTCAACCACCATTTAACTACATGCCGCTAAGAGTCTCCTTGAACCACCATTTAACTATGTGCTACTAGAGTCTCCTGGTCATGGAGAAAAATCAAGACCCTACCACATTACCAGTATGTCAGAGGACTGTCAGCCACATAGGAAAGAAGTTCTATTTTTGATCCCATGCCCAAACAAACTCACACACATTTGGTTATATGAGATTGTGCTAAAATTGTACTTAGATGACCATATCCTAACCTCTGTAGAAAATAGATAATGAAATGAAAGTATAAACAATTTATTCAGTCTTTGACATGAGTTAACATGCAGAGAAGACAATGGTGACATTTCACTGAAGTTTTGGACATTAATTTACTTTTTTTCCCCCCTTTTGAACTGGACATTTATATGATTTCATTTAGCCTGAGTAGACCTTTTGCTTAGTAGAAGTATATGTCTTTCCTTGTCTTTACTTGTTTGCTTGGATTTTTATTATTTTTATTTATTTTTTGTGGCAATGGCACATCTAATTATTCTTCCAGTTGTAAAGACATACCTACACAATTAGATGCACACACAATTGACCGCACCCTGACTGGATGGACCTTAGGGGGAAGGTGCATCACAGGACTATGCTCTAGGTCTTGGGATGTATGTTTAATTAGAGGAGACTGTTCCAGAAAATTCATTTATATATATATATATATATATACACACACATTTGAAAATAGATAATCAGTTTCCTAGTTTGTTTTCAGAAATTCATTTAAGAAATTAAAATTTTCCTTTACTTAACTTGTGAGTCAAAAACTAATCATTTTATTTACTGTCTTTATTTATTGTCATGTTTAGATGATTGTCATGTTTACATGATTCAGGAAGTCTGAATTACAAGTAAGACTCAACTTTTTTTTCATGGAATTAAACTGAAATCTCCAGTTACAATAGTGTGTTCAGGCTGAGGAGCTAGACTAGAACCAGTCTAAACTAAAACCTTCAAAAACATGTATAGCATAGATGTCAGGTGCTCAACACCATCTTTTTACTGTATGCATCAATTTCTGTTACAAATACTGGGTATTTGTTGTAGTGTTAAGAAGCCAGGTTTTTGTGATTTCAAGGGTGTTTGGCCTAAATTTTATTTTTTTATTTAATGAGTGAAACTAGGAATTTGCTAAGAACTATATATTTTGTGCTTTTACAATTAATTCTGTTCCTGCCCACACAAACAGTAAAGGAATAAATGAAATTATTGCATTAGGTAGATAGCATTAAGGAAACTCTCTGATGTATTATTAACAGTCTACAAGGTATTTGGTACTTATGAATTCTTAAATTAGTTTTATTTATTAGACAAAGTGATGAAGCAAACCTTCTATAATATTAGAACAGTCTCTGAAGAACAGATTTCACATGAAATCTTGGATTAGATACATTGAAGTGACTGTTTCATTGGATAATTTTTTTTTTTTTCAGGTGTGTCTGAACATAAGCATCACATGGATTTTTTTTTTATTATTTTATTTTTTACTTTTATAGTCACATCTACTATCTACTTATGTATATATAATATAGAATTACAGTTCACATGCACTATATAAATAGAGTCATGCTTTCTAGTTTAGAATGCTGCAGAAACTGAAGCTCTCTTTCCTGTTTTTGTGTTTTTGTTTTTGTTTTTGTTTTATGGCTGTAATCCTCTATAAACATGTATTATGTACAACTGAACAATGTTATTGGGTGCTTAGAAATATTAATGGAATCTAAGATGCAAGGAACTTTACAGGATCTATTCAGTATCATCATGGTTGTTTAAGCATTTTTGTGTAGGTCAAATATTTACAGCATCCAGCTCCTGGTAAGTGAATTGTGATTTAATGTCCCTTCAATCTTTCTATAGAAATGAAAAAAGAATCACTTCCAGTGGATGATTCAGACTACTTAGGCTGTTCATTCACACGCCTAGTTTAGGGTGATGATAAGCTGTCTTCTTCCTTCTCCCTCCCCACCTCCTCAAATGCTACAAATGTGAAATATTCATCTAACACCTGAAAGTCTACAGAAGATACACAGAGAGCCAATAATGGTTAGAGATATCCTGGAGGAGGTATTTTCATTATCAATACCACTTTTTTTACTGTTCAAAGATTATTGCCATATAAAATTTTTAAACAACTACATTGCTGAGAAAATAGAGGTGCACATCAAGATAGATTCTTGCTGCTAATACTGTTCACTTTGAACAAAGAGACAAGGTCATATAGAAGCTTCTGCAGATTTTTCTGCACAAAATACAGGTCCCAATGTCCCTATCATTGATCTCGTTTTCATAACAGCAAGAAGAAGGAAGAAAGGTAGGACTATGAGGAGAATCAAGAGCTAAGGATCTTATGATCTGACAAATCCTTGAATATAGTATAACACAAAATATTTCTGCTATGAATGGCAGTAGACCATTACTTTAAAATAACAGTTTTGTAGATGATAATACAGCATAGGATTAGATTTGTAATCTAGTATTCACTGAAATACCAGCCTAACTGCCTAACCATATTCCACTAATTTCAGTGATTTGATTTAAGTCCATTCTAAAGTATATCAGCAGGAGTATGGGATTGCATTAAAAGTTCACCTAAATAAACACTCAACACCCTGAAAGCCACAAGGCTCCTCACAGTTAGCCCTGCCACCAGCTCAAGCTTTCTCCTACTTTTGATGTTGTGGCTTCTCCACAAGACTTTTACAAAATCAGCGAAAGCCTACAGTCACAACCCCAACATTCATAATCAAGAGGCAGCTTTTATACTCCCTACTTTCCTTCCCCTTTACAATGTTCTTATCATCTGGTGGTGTTCAGTTCCAGCTTGGTGTTAGTTAAAGGAGGCCAAAAATGGTTTGTGATGGCGAATACTTCAGAGATTCACCTTGGACATTCATTCACTTCTCAAGAAATATGAACCAAAGGTTTATTTGCAGAAGGCCCGAGCTGGGGGCTGGAAGAATGTTGGCAGACACCACGCTGTGAGGCCTTTTTCTTATTTAGACCTACTACTGGCCAATGTGGAAAGGAAACTGGGCTCAGTGGGCTCAACGGACTTTTAATATGACTCAGCACAGCCATTTCTGTATTCTTATATATCTTCAGAAAACGTGTTAAGTACAGTACGAGCAGATCTTTTGTCATTATCATTCACGAGACTTAAGAGAATCCTGAAATAACAGCATTTTTGATTAAAAAAAGAAAAAAGAAAAGAAAAAAAATTAAAAATGGTTCCTAATAAAGTTCTGCAGCAAAAATATCAATAATATACCACCAGTTTCTTCTTCTTCTTGAACCTTGTGCCTATTCAAGATGTATTATACTTGACCATCCTGGAGCTTAACAATGTGTGCAGCACACTGGCTTATACTGAAAATATTTGTAAATTGTATTTCTCATTTAGTTGTATGTTAAAACCATCTAAAATGATCTGGAATTAGGTAGTCTGTATCTCAAGGGCCCATTTAGGCAGTATTGCTGAAAAGTGAAAAAAGTTAAACCTCTACAAACTGGACTATAATGTTAATTGTATATTTAATTAAAACAATATATAATTTATCATCAAGAAATGGTACCTGTTTCTTCTTCTTTGTTTAAGAATCACTGCAAATCTTCCCAATTTTTAGATTTATATTTTCACCGCAGAGATATTAAAAGATATGAAGTTGATTTTTCCAACACAAAGATATACTTTTAAATATAGATTTTAGTCACTCTAAGTCAATAGCTGTTTAGGCAACCTAACTTCTAGAAAATTTTAATCTTTAAAACAACATACCTTTCATAATACTTTCCTCCTAAGAGAAAATCTTGTACTTGTGGTGAAGCAAAATTTTGCTTGATTTGTTAGGTTTTACAAATCCCGCAGAGAGTCTGATAGGATCCTAGCAATGCCAAGTTGGCAGTGGCTGCAGTATTAGCTACAAGAGGGCTTAAGAGAGACACTGTCAACATTTCCTCCTACAGCCCCTAAATAGCTATGGGACATGAACAGAGCTTTGTATAAAAATGTGCTCTTGTTCAGAAAGTAAAGAAAGTCAATTCTGAATTCATGCTGTAGTATCATGACTGTGCCTCTCCTCCTCTTCACCAGGTTTTTTACTTTGTAAAGCTTCATCAGAATACAGTCTTAGTCTGCCTTTCCTGAATTTTCATAATTTCTAATTATGAAAATTATTTCTATGGTTTCAGATAGAAAGACAAAGATTAACTCTTGTAAAGATAATTTTCTTATCTCCCCTTCTCTCCTCCGCTCTCCTCTCTTAAAAATAAAAATACAAATAACAGCAGAGAAATTCCTGAAAAAATGCAGATTTTGGGTGGAACAGTGAAGTACATCAGGCTTACAGAGCAGTGGATCGTGATTCCACATCATTGTTTCATTTTAGGAATAGGTCAAATTCAAAGCCTGTGACTGGAGCAAAACTGCTGCTTCTTTTGGACCAGTGGACATAAATCTATGTATCAGTGCTGCGTTTCCTTTACCTCTTTAAGCACTAGATCTCTTTGTGATGGATGCCTTTGTTTTCCTCCACCTGTCCAGTAGAGTGGCTGTTATATATTGCCATGGAACATCATCTCATTTTAAATAAAATTCAAGATATTCATCTTTGAAAATAAGCCAGTATAATGCCAATGTACAGGATCTCATGTTCAATCTTTTTCTATGACAGTTCCCAGTCAAATATTAAATATTACACACAGTGGCAAAACTTATGTAGAAAGTAGGGTACTCCACAGCCCACATTCAATCTTTGTCATAGCAACTGTGTTTTCAGGTTTTCTGAACTGAGAGCGACATTTAACAGGGGATAAGAAAATTAGTGACTACGCCAAATGTGGTCTAATAGAGATTCACAAGGCATTAATTAGTTAATTTTTTACATTTTGTGAAATACAACCACTATCTGAGAGTAAACGTATTTTATGAGTAGAAGGATCAGATATTGGCCTGGTGGTTTACTGAATAATTATACAATTTGTATGGGACAACTAAATGGTGGCAGAGGTGTTGTGTTTTTTTTTTTCCATGCATAATGACATATTTTTGTATAATGTCAGACTCTTTCTACTGGATCCTTTCAACCACTGGATAAGCACAAATGCAAAATTTCTAGCAGAAAGAATTTCATAATATTTTTTATTTTTCTTAGCACTGCAAGAGAACTCTTACAGATTATATCTCAATATAAAGATTTCTGTTTTAGGTGCTGGTATGTTCTCTCCAAATGATTTGTAGTTGTGTGAAAAATGAAGTTTAGCTAAAAATCAAACATTCGGATTCGTATCAAATTATCTTTATACATAGTTTATGTGCTTCTACTTATTAGAAAAGAGATTTCTTCCTTCCAGAATTTCCTGACTACTAACAAAATACTTAATTCACTAGTTAATATTGCTACCTAATAACATCTTTTTAAAGGTATATGACTGTTTTGTGGTAGAAGCTTCTAGCATTTCAGTTAAACAAAATAATTCCTCTCCAAGAGAAAGAGGTTTGTGATTTTAGTATGAGTTGAAATCTTATGAGAAGCATGTACTGCATCCATAAGCACTGAATTCTTAATTTGCATGGTTTTATATCCCCAACTTCATGTTAAAACCAAGGGACTGACTTTACAACATATCTGTGTTTTCTTCTTTGACAGTACAACCACTGAGTAATTTTACTAGCTTTAGAAGATGCTGTACTTTGATTTTTCTTTCTGTTTCAAAATGTAAGATGATGAATTGCTAATGAAGCCAAGTAAATAAAACAGATGGAAACTTTTTCTAATGGATGTAGAAGGAAATGTCTGATTCTATTACTGTAACCACTCCGTCAGAATATATTACCTGGGTTTATGTACAAATAATAAGAACTACTGAAAATTTTACTTCAAAAAAAATTTAGGATTTACAATGTCATCAGCTAAAGTCACTTATTTCTAGGATATACATCATCTTGAGTTACTGAATTAGCAATTTATCTATTTTGATGTCAGAAACTGCTAAAATGTTATTCTATGAGCAGAGATTGTTTGTTTCAGATGCATTTGCTTTCAGTTAATAAGGCCATATTATGTGTGGGTTTGTGTCTGTGTGGGTTTGTCCCTGTATGGGATTGTAAATGACAGAGGAAAAAAGCCCTTCAGTAATATCATTTAAAACCAAAATAAAGCTGTTAGAAGAATGACAATAACATATCACATAAGAGCCAGTGTTACTAATTAATAGGCTTTATAAGTTTTGAAATATTGAGCAGTATGACTTTTGTTTGTGGCTAAAAATGAATGCTAATCTGTGTAGTGTTACAATACAGATAACACATTGTCAAAAACTGTTATGAATGTAAAATCTCATTTATGCAAAATCTGTAAAGACAAATAAATACAGCTGTGAGTCTCACATAAGTGATTATCCTCTCACTTTTATGTGCAGAAGCATGGTTCCAAATGTGTTTGGCTATTTTCATATGTAAGACACTCAACCTCAATGCTTTTTGAGAACTCTCTATACAATCTTATCTTGTATTTACTATTTCATCAAACTTAGGTCCATCTCTACTCCTGCTAAAATTAATATCAACTTCCTTGTTTAATTTGCTGGATATGGGTTTCACTTCAGTTAATGATAACTTTGAAAATTAACTAAGGATAATATCTGTTTTCTACAGGAGTATAAGCAAGAGATAATTACAATATATATATATATATTATACAGTGAACTCAAAGTTGGTTTTTTTTTAACTGTGCATAATAATCATACATAAACAATATACATAAAACTGCGTATGATGGAAAAGGGCTCTTTACTCAGGTAGATAATGATAGGATAAGAGGGTCGAGTCTTAAACTAAAAGTGGATAATTTTGACTAGATATTAGGAGGAAATTCTTCACTGTAAGGGTAGTGAGGCACTGGAACAGGTTGCCAAGAGAAGTTGTGAATGCCCCATCCTTGGAGGTGTGCAAGGCCAGGCTGGATGGGGACTTGGCCAACCTGATCTAGTAGGTGGCATCCCTGACTATGGCAGGGGGGTTGGAGTTAGATGATCTTTAAGGTCCCTTCCAACCCGAGCCATTCTATGATTCTATGATTCTGAGAACACATTGTTAGCTAGAGACACATATATCTTAGCTAGAGATAATGCAGTTCATTACTTTGTATAATTCATCTGCTTTCTAGTTTTCTGGAACCTGAATGAGTCCTGGAGACAACATATGTTAACTTGAAGGTGCAATCATGTTTGACATTTCACCATTCACATATAAAAACCCCATTTAACATATATATATATATATGTAAGTATATATATATAAGTATTAAGCTGAAAGTGATTGAATGAGAGGCTGCTGAAATATATAAATTGTATAGAGGAAAAAGAGACTCTAACTCCATGTTTAGAATTTCCTGTGAATTTACATCTCTCATAAACAAACAATAAAGGAGAATGAAAGATTCAGAAATATCAGCCATATTCAGCCATCACTCAGTCAATCCTAGCAAAATTTAAGTATATCCAGTGGTATTTTTAGCACCAAAATATTGTCAAGCTTTGAGATATTGACACACACCTGAAAACTACATTTAACATATGCCAGTAAAAGTATTTTAAAAATAATTGGTTTTAGCTGAAATCAGTATTTCAGGCTTCTATAAGTCCAAGTTTATCTGTCATTAAGCTTCATAAAACCTTGTAGGACAATGATCTGAAGAACAGTCATGACACAGAGAAGAGTTGACCCTGCAGGGAAGAAAATCTCTTTTTTTTTTTTTTCACTGTTTTGATTTGGGAAAGTAAATAATATCTGACAGATGTAGGTAAAATCTGAAGGAAATGAAAATCTGACTGAAGATAGGAACCTTCCTATGGCACTTAATGAATGAAGTTTAGGACAGGTCAAGATGGTAAAACTCCAGGAATTTTGGGGGGGAGGGGGGGAGGAGGGAGGGGAGTGCTGCAAGACTGGGAAACCTTGGACCTAAGAAATCAATCCAATGCAAGCTACAGAAGTTTGTATAAGAATCTGAAAGATAAAGAGGAGGAAGAGAGGGAACTGACTTAGGAAGGGATAAGGCTTTAGATAGAATCATCAATGTAATCTCTGCCTTCCAGTGAATTTGATTCAGCTCTTTAAAAATTAATTTGTCTTTTACATCCTATTGCAGATATATTATTCAAAGGCAATAAGTACTTCTAAATGTTAAGTTAGATATCTGAGGGTGAGACTGTCTTTCCTTCCTGTTGTTGCAGAAGTCCTTGGCTAATTCATACCTTTGACTAAATCTAAAATACAATATTTCTCTTGTATTTGCTGGAATTAAACAAAATATATATTGAAAAACAAACAAAACAGAAAACACTATGAGAACTGAAGACACAATAAAATACTTCCAGTGCACTTGAGAAAAGCAGTTATGTGCTAAATATTGGAGAAGAAAGTGGCCAGTTTGAGGTGAAATGAAAACAAATATTCTAATTCCTCAGAATCTACATCTTGCAATTCATGTCACTTCTTTAATTCTGTCTTTTAATTCTAAAGATGTTGCACTTACAACAGTTCATAAAAATATCTGATGATCTGTAGCAGACATGCTGTGCTTTTATTGATCCCAGTAGGTATTCATTCAGACTATCATTTTGTTCATAAGGTTATTGTGATTTCTGATGCATTCTTTGTCCTTAGAGGTTCAGCAGTTGAAAAACTTGGTGTTTATATATATATATATATATATATATATATATATAAAGAACCTGTGATCCAGTGATCCAAAAGGCAACTCCACTCCCATGGCACGTCATGTGCAGTCAGTATTGCAAGAGCCTTGAATATATCTAAAGTCTAGTCTTTTCTATACTAGAATAAGTATATGGAAGACAAGATTTTAACATAATATTAATCAATAAGAATCTCTTCACAGTGTTTGAAAGTGAGAAGTTACATGCAAGAGAGGATAAATCTTTGGAAAAACTATCCTCAAGTTCAGTTTTATTATTATTGTTATTATTATTATTCTTTTTAACGGTACTTCAAAAATTAGATACAATTTGCTAGTTCACTTTTGCCTTTTTGTTTGTGAAAGGACACCATCAAGAAGTTCCCATAGTACTGAGTCAGTTGCAGAACTTAGGCTCCCTTTGCTGCTAGAATGTGAAGGGAGGAGTTGTGTGGAAGCTGTTCTCTTCACTCTCTGCTCAGGTGAGAAGAGAGAGTGCACAGGCAGGGCATGATTAGAAATTGCAGATCCCTAAGTAAATAATTCATTCTCTGTAAGGGGATTTGGTGGAGGAAAATTATAATATACACCTTTTTGTAGTCTCATCCCTAAATATATGTTTAGCCAAATACAGGATTGTGGGCACTGTCATGGATATTTTCCATCAGATTTTAAACGTTCAGAAGATAGGCAAGATATTGATTTTCTTTTCAGAATGTAATGTGAGTTAAATTGTATATAATTGCTTGGAGCATACAGTAACAGTATTGCAAGGGAAAACTGAAGCCTTTATTTTTAGCCAAAACAGCCTTTGCTGCTCCAGAATATGAAGATGTCTTGATATCCGTATGTTTGCCATGTGATTAGAATAATTATGAAAGATTTATTATTATTATTATTATTATTATTATATATGTTAAAGCTTATTTACAAAATAAAAGAGTTAACTAAAAAATAATTATGGAGCCCTATATTTACTGGTGCTGATCATACTGATCTTGAGAATTGCTGGTTTTCAATTACTTCAACAAGTTGTAAATGCACTCAGGATTACTAAGAACACATTCTTTAAAAGTTCCATAAATACCAGTATATATTTGTATTGGTCTGCTTGTTGTATTTTATGGCTCAGTGCATATTCATGATCTAACGCATATGAATAAAGCTTAAGAAGATTTTTAGAAAGAAGAAAAAAAAAAAAAAAAAGCTTATTTCCATACCCAATTGCACTAAAACAAGGATCAGAAGTTAGATAAAGGAAATAGAGAAACAGAACAGTTTTGTTTTTTTCACAGTGGGAATTCTTGCCATGAAACTTTAATACTGCTTAATTAACTTTTACTGGTAGTCATGTTATTTTTTCCTGTGTGGAATATAACAAAAAATTTCCAGCCAAATTAAATGCAACACTTCTCCGGATTTTGTGGTATACTCTCATACATATAGACACATTCCTTGCAATGCTTAGCCAGTTTCATAGTAGTTTCTAAATACCTTTTCTTTACCTATAGCCTGCTATTGGTAGCAGATCAAAAATCTCAAACTGTCACTTTCTGGAAGATGAAGATGCCCAGAACACTATCTCCATGAATCCAGATCTATCTGTTGGCCTCTACACTATGAGAACTGAAGACAAAATAAAATACTTCCAGTGCACTTGGGAGTTTATTTAATCATTTACCTCAACTGACATCATTTTCTTTATAGTTAGATTAAGGTTTAGTGGTCTATTATTATTTTAAATAATATTTGAAACCAAGAAAAAGTGTTGGCTGAATTTGAATTTCCCAAATATTGTTTTAAATAGCATCCTATCCAGTTGAACAAACCTCTAACAAGGATTAATTCTCATTTTTATTACGCATTATAATGAAGAAAAGATGTAAGAAAAAAAAGCAGGGAAAAAGTCAGAAATGTTCTAGAATACAAAAACAGGCAATTGTCACCAGAACCAAAACCAACCAACCAAACAACAGCAATAACAAAATAAGTTATCATTGCCATTTATTTATTTATTCCCTTTATAATATTTTCAGTTCATGTATGTTTGGGGTAGTTTATCAATTCTTCATGAAAATAATATCTCTTTAATACCTTTCTCAGCTCTTCTTTTAGTCTCTAATGAACTTCTGAAACCATAAATACTGTTTCTCAACCTACTGTCTATTTAAGGAAGAAAAAAAGTATAATGGTTGTTCATACACATGTATAGTTCATTCACGGGGAGCAACTCTTGCCTTCGCTCTTCAGATTCCACCTCTAGTTACTAAGAAAGTAAAGGATGGTTCCCACAATGTCGCTAGCAAAAATCCTATGGCTTTAATACATTTATTCTTTGATGGCATTATTCAATGTAGGCAAGTTTACAGAAATCTAGCCTTTAACATCAAATTCACTGAATGTATCCTACTTTTGTGACCTATTGAAAGCAAATTACTATATTACACCTTTTTCCGATGCATAAGTAATATAACAATTCCAACTATCATAAAATAATAAAATAATAGTGTAACAGATATGCATAGTAGGAAGATAGAATGGTAGGTGTGGTTAGCATATGACCAGTGATTCATTTTTACTTTGTATTTTCTATATTTTGTGTTAGGGAAATTGATTCATTACCAATACAACTCTAAGTGATTTTAACATTTATTTCAGGGGTATTACAGGTGTTTCAGCCTGTCCCATTTATTAGAGCATTTTGTATTTTTCTCTAGAGTATCTTCCTGAAAAAGGGATATCTGCTGCACTTCTGTATCATATCCAGCATCAATCACTTTGATTAGGGTCTCAGTCCACAAATCGAACAGCTTTTCTTCCATGACAGCTCCATATGTTTGCTGCAGCTGTTATACTTTCCAGGCAGAATCTGACTGTGCTTTGTTCATAGTTTGTGTCCCTGTCAAAGAGGAAGTAAATTGTTTCTCTCTGCTTTGATTTGCCTCAAAATTAATTGGTTTGAAATCTGTCCTACAGTTAGTCTCCAGTTGCCCCCAAAACGTACATGAAATTGCATCTGCATTTTCTTTTCATAACTCTGAATCTGGGGAGTGCATACTATGAAGGTTTATTCACACAGAACTGTTTGAATACCAGCTCAAAGTCCATTAATAGCTGTAGACGTGAAGTATACTGGTTTTATTGTTGTTGTTGTTGTTTTCATGATTTTATAGTTTCTGGCTTAGGAAAATACTTCTGTTTTGTTGATTACCTTATCTTGTACTGAGGCAGTATGTAGATATAATACTACAGTGCACTCTACTACAGTACTATTAATAGCTACTACAGCATTGAACACAATGCAAAGAATATACCATCCTGGAAATTCATTTCTATTTGCAGAAATATTAAAAATTTCCATGAAGTACACCTGGAAAATCATCTGTTCACAGTGTTTTTGCTGAAGAAGTTCATACATCTAAGAAATGCATGAGAGCTTAAGTTATTCAAAACTGGTTGGACTCAATCATTGTGGCTCCCTTCCAACTCAGGATATTATGTGAAAATAATTTATTAAAATAAAAATTAAATTGAATTAAATTAAATTAAATTAAATAAATAATTAAATAGGGCTACAAAGATGGTGAAGGGCCTAGAGGGGAAGATGTATGAGGAGCGGCTGAGGTCACTTCGCCTGTTCAGTCTGGCAAAGAGGAGGCTGAGGGGAGACCTCATCGTGGTCTACAGCTTCCTCATGAGGCAAAGTGGAGGGGTAGACGTTGATCTATTCTCTTCAGTGACCAGTGATAGGACCCAAGAGAATGGTGTAAAGCTGCATCAGGGGAGGTTCAGGCTGGATATCAGGAAGAAGTTCTTCACTGAGGGGGTTGTCATGCACTGGAACTGGCTCCCCAGGGACGTAGTCGTGGCACCAAGCCTGTCAGAGTTTAAGAAACATTTGGACTGTGCTTTTAGTCATATGGTCTGAATTTTTGGCACCTGTGTGGTGCTGGGAGTTGGACTCGATGATCTTTGTGGGTCCCTTCCAACTCGGGATATTCTATCATTCTATGAAATAAAATTTAACTTAATTTAATTAAATTAATTAAATCAATAAAAAAGTAAAACAATATTTTTAAATACAATTTATTCCCATATGTGAATAAAAATCCACAGCATTAAGAAGGTCTGAATTTTGGTGGGATCACTGGCTAACTCTGACAGTAGTCATTATTATGAGAATCTTATTAATCCTAAAAATAAATCATACATATGTCTACCAAGTAAGCATCGCTGTATCATTTTTCATTGTATTTGATTACCTGGCTGCCCAGATAACTATGCAATGGACAAATAAATTTTATTGACCAAGAACCCAACATAACATGTCTTAAATTATGCTTTTAATGAAACTTGCAGTAGTGCACATGTTCAAGTGACAAGTATTTTTAAAAGCCTTGTAAGCACACAAACACAATTTGACAATTAAGGTCTGCCACCTATGAAGGAATTGAATGTATTCACCATTCTAGCAGTATAAAAAATGACTTTAATGTCAAAATATCTTGTTTTTCACCAATCTTCTACCTCTGTGATTCCACATTACTGCTCTGGTTTTAGCAACTCAACAGTTACTAAAGAAGCATGTTGTTCTTGACATTGCTAAGTGCACTGTTTCTCTGTGTGTGATTTCAGGATGACTGTAAGTAGTTGAGCTGTCATAGCACAGAAGCTTCAGTTCTCCCACCAAGAAAGAAAAGCAGAAAGCATGTGCAAGTACTCATACACATGCACCATAATATAAATAAAATGACTCTTTCAGGAGCTAAGGCTGTTGACATAACAAAACCAGTGGTATGAAAAATCCTCCAAAAACCTTCTAAGACAGCTTTCTTTCTCAAAGCACAAAACCACTGTCGCCAATTTCTAATTCATTAAAGTAGATCTTTACAGATGATTTTCTTCCTTCTTTACCACGAAAGGAAAATTTTGGCTGTATATAAAACAAACAAACAAATAAACAAAAAAAACACAGAAAATACAACATATTTCTTTAATGTGTGAGAAACAGGCACTTAATGACATTATTTTGTGTTTGGTTGTCAATTTTCTGATGAAATGCTTAACTTTTTAACTGAAGACAGAAACCCAAGCCTTATGCCATTTTTTTAACTGTTTTAGTAAAAAGGCTTTCAAAAAAAGAAAAGAAAAAAAAAAAGATGGAAATTTGCTGAGCTGCTGTATGGGAATGGGAAAAGTAATTTTATTATCTATATTAAGACACTTTTCCAACAAAACATTTAGCTTTAAAGTGTGAACACCAGAGATATCAGGGAGACACCTTGAGTGTTTAAGTACTTTTCTGAACAAAGCTACAGGAGGAAAGTTTCTGAATAGATAAGTTAGCAGATAGACATATCTGATTTCATTAGAGATATAAAAATTATCAGTTATGTGTTTGACTTCTCACCTGCCCCTCTCTCTAGTTTTTAAGGGCTAAAGCAAATGCTCTCATTGTGTAGGTGTAGAAGAGGAGATGGAAGGAGGGAATGTGTTGGAAAGATGGGCAGAATGACTGGGCAGAATCCCATGTGGGGAGTGGCGGAGCCCTGGGGCAAGGGACTCAGAGCGTCTGCTGAGGTTTTCTGTAGCAACTGCAATCTGGCAGCATTGGACATGATGTGAAAAGCCAATATGATTTCTAGTCCCTCTGGAAGATTAAATGCCTACAGATATGTGCCAGCTATAAGCCAGTTTGTGTTCCAGATTCAAGCACTTGAATTCTACCTAAAATTATATTTCCTCTGTAACAATGACACACGTGATATTAGGAAATCATATTTTGTAAGTCATTCCTGGTTATTAGCTTGGACCTCAAAATTCCAGGAGCAGACTACTTAATTAACTCAGACTGACTGATATTTTTGAAGCAGTAGACCCTGTGCATCACTTGTTAATGGAGAATATCAGTAGCTGTACGATAAACATTCTTAGAATGTAATTAATGCTAGAAATAGTCAACTGTGAGAAACATACTGCAGTGTGTACAAATAATTCTAGACATCACTGTAGAATCTAAATACATGTTACTGTCTAGTCATTCTTGACAATTATAAAACAAATTACCTCAGTTCTATTCTAGGTGATGTTATTCAGGTAGGTTTTATGTGCAGTGAATCAAAATCTAGTCACAAACGCATGCAATAAAGAGAAGGCATTTTCTGCAAGATAATCTAAATTATGGATAGTCTAATAGATGTGTATTGAAATCTTATATTTGTCTTTTATTTGTCTTTTCTTAAATACAAAATTTAACTTAAGTTCATCTTATCTATGCACAGACAACCAATCACTCAGACTTTTTCCAACAAACTGCTTTTTTTTTTTTTTCTGGACTAGGAATATATCACAGTGTATTGGGTTTATGTGGCAAGGGTTTTGTAGCAGGGGGCTGCACGGATGACCTCTGTGAGAAGAGTCCAGCTCCTTCCTCATGTTACATTAAGGGCCAGTTTCCTCCATCTCCAAAGGGACCAACACTGTCCAGAGCTGAGCCAATAAGTGATATTGTTTGTATCTCTGTGAGAGCATATTTAAGAAAGGGGAAAAAAAAAATGCTGTGCAATGGCAGCTGGGAGAGAGAGAAATGAGGAACAGCCCTGCAGTCACAAGGTCAGTGCAGAAGGAGGGCAGAGGTGCTCCAGGTGCCAGAGCAGAAGATAAACTGCAGCCTGTGGAGAGGTCCCTGGTGGAGCAGGCTGTCCCCCTGCAACCCATGGGTCCCACATGGAGCAGATCTCCACATTGCAGCCCATGGAGGGGCCCCCGGTGGAGCAGGTGGATGTGGCCTGGAGGAGGCTGTGGCCCATGGAGAGCCCCCGCAGGAGTAGGCCCCAGGCCGGAGCTGCAGCCCGTGGAGAGGAGCCCACGCAGGAGCAGGGGGTCTGGGGGGAGCTGCCGCCCGCCCGTGGGGGACCCGTGCTGGAGCAGTTTGCTCCTGGGGGATGGATGGACCCCGTGGTACGGAGCCGTGTGGGAGCAGTGCTTGAAGAGCTGCTGCCTGTGGCCAGCCCCCGCAGGCTCAGTTCGCGAAGGACGGCATCCCGTGGGAGGGACCCCGCGTGGAGCAGGGGCAGAGAGTGACCATGAAGGAGCAGCAGAGATGAAGTGTTAGGGACTGATTACGATACCCATTCCCGTTCCCCTGTGCTGCTCGGGGAGAGGATGAAGAAGAGGGTGGATAGGGGGAAAGGTATTTTCATTATTTATTTATTTATTTATTTATTTTCACACTGCTCTGGCTTATTAGTAGTAGGTAATAAATTTTATTAATCTCCTTATGCTGAGTCTGTTTTGCCCATGACAATAATTGTTGAGTGGTCTCCCTGTCCTTATCTCAACCCCTGAGCCCTTTTACTCGTATTTTCTTCCCCTCGTTCTTTGAGGAGGGGGAATGATAGAGCAGTTGTGGTGGAGTTCAGCTGCCCAGCTGAGTAAAATCACTGTACAAAGTACTCCCCTAAGGACAGCAATTGTCTGAAGTAGTGCTTCATTAGGATATGATATATAATATATTGATCTCTTGGATTGTACACATAAAGCTTGCCTGTACTTTGTTAAATAATATCTGAATATAACAAACCAAAATCTAAATTAAGAAAGACAGGATCAATGAGGTAGACTGCTTCCAGATTAAACAGGATGTGGCCTGGATTTGAGGGTAGGTGTTACCATGAGAACTCTTTAGATCTCAGGCACTTGGATCCTCTGCCACTTGATACAGTGTCTTGACAATTTTTATTTTCAGATGTTAAAATAAATTCTCAATACCTGTAATGAATTCTATCCTATCTGGCAGGGTAAAGTATGATTCTTCAATATTGATTCAGTTCCCTTGAATATTCACTGCAAAACCATTGGAGATTTGTTATTAGAAGAATTAACATGCACCAAAAAGGAAGTGCATCAGGGAGATTATATTTGCAAATAGATTTCTTTTTTCTGCTATGCTAAATTATGTTCTTTCTCTATAAATCTTTATTAACGCTGCCAATTCAGCATCTTTAACCTGATTGTTTCATTTGCATGCTTTGCCTTTGTGATTGGATTAGAGTTTGTTTTACTTCACTCTTTATTATTAGCTCTCTGGATATGTAATTAAGGTTTATTACTTGACATTCAATTTACTTTGATCAGTGTTTGAATATAAAGTCTTACATAAAGGCAACAATGCATAAAAATATTTTTCTGCTCCTGCAAGCCCTTGTGCAACTCCTCAGCTCAGTCTCTGTAACTTTGGAAAGAAAAAAAAAAAAAAAGTAACTTGCAAATGACATAGGCAATTGCAATAATTATAGTCAGTGGAAGGGCTGAAAACTAGGCTTCAGTTCCTATTGGTCATAACATCTCACGGCCAATTAGTCATGTCATTTATGAGCTCTTTTAAAACCTCCAAAAGTAACTTTTGTGTTTCTTTTTTATATAATATAATAAATATATATTAATTCTATATTCTATATATAAATATAATTTCTCTAGTAGAGTTCATGGCCTAAGACATAGTTGATGGAAATAAAGAAAATATATACATATATATGAAGGAGATGAAGAACTGTCTAAGAAGACGGCAAAGAAGTAATATTAAAATAAGTGTTCTCCAGATAGTCATTACGGATGAATTTTTTGAGGGATTGTTCTTCATTTTCATCCTCTTTAGTACATTGATAAATGACATTACAGAAAGAACAAAAAATGTGCCAATGGGGATCTCCCATAATACTGAAGCGAACTGGAGCAGTTCATAGGGAATCATGAGGAAAATTGTATAAACCAAAAAGAACATCAATTAGAAGTGGCAGTTCAGGAAACAGTTCTGGCTGAATTGGTCTCTTCTGAATGATCAAACTGCAAATACAATATAACTCTGGAAAAGTCTGTCATGATTTTAGGAACGGATAAGGCCTCATTTATAGGACTATGTGTATTCTTGTTTCTGAAGCAAAGAGAAGGTGATATGTAACTGATAGACGCAGATGTGATTGAAAAAAAATATTCTAACTAATCTGAAAAAAAAAAGAAAAAAGAAAGAATGAAGTAAAATGCTAAGACATCAAAAGGCTTTGACTTCACTTATTTTGTTCAACATAGATGTAATTTCTGGAAAATAAATGAAATTTAGGGTGTTATACTAGTGCACTGAGCAGAAAGTGCACTGAGCAGAAAGTGCACCAAGCAGAAAAGCGGAATAGGCAAGTGGGAACTGATGAGATGTGTCCACGGGTCCTGAGGGAACTGGCAGATGGAGTTATTAAACCATTTTCCATTATATTTGAGAAGTTGTGACAACCAGTGAAGTTCCCAATGACTGGAAGAGGGGAAACATAACATCCATTAAAAAAATAAAAAATAAAAAATAAAAATAAATAAAAGGAAGACCTGGGAAACTACAGGCCAGTCACTCTCACCTCTGTGCCTGGCAAGATCATGGAGCAGATCCTCCTGTAAATTATGCTAAGGCACATGGAAAATAAGGAGGTGACTGGGGACAACCAAGATGACTTCACTGAGGGCAGATTATGCCTGACAAATCTTGTGGCCTTCTACAGTGGGGTTACAGCACTGGTGGAGAGGGAAGAGAAATTTACATCATCTGCCTGGACTTGTGCAAAACATTTGACACTGTCCCACTGATATTCTTGTCTCTAAATTGGAGATGTGGATTTGACAGATGGACCACTCGGTGGTAAAGAATTGGCTAGATGATCACACTTAAAGAGTTGCAGTCAATGACTTGATGTCCGAGTGGCAATCGGTAATGAGTGGTGTTTCTCAGGGGTTGGTATTGGGACTGTCACTGTTTAACATCTTTGTCAGTGACATTGACAGTGGGATCAAGTGCACTCTCAGCAAGTTTGCTGATGACACCAAACTGTGTGGTACAGTTGACACGATGAAGGGAAAGGGTTTCTCCAAAGGGACCTGGACAGGCTTGAGAGGTGGGTCTGTGTGAACCTCACTAAGTTCAACAAGGCCAAGAGCAAGGTCCTGCATCTGGGCTGGAGCAATCCTAAGCACAAATACAGGCTGGATAGAGAAAAGTTTGTGAGCAGCTCTGAGGAGAAGGACTTTGGGGTGTTGGTTGGTGAGAAGTTCAACATGACCTGGTGTGGTAGTTTTATGTTGCTGGGCAGCTGAATTCCACCACAACCGCTCTCTCACTCGCTCTCCTTAGAAGAAGAGGGGGAGAAGAAAGTATGCTGGAAAGAAAAAAGAGAAAAAGAAAAGAAAAGAAAAGAAAAGAAAAGAAAAGAAAAGAAAAGAAAAGAAAAGAAAAGAAAAGAAAAGAAAAGAAAAGAAAAGAAAAGAAAAGAAAAGAAAAGAAAAGAAAAGAAAAGAAAAGAAAAGAAAAGAAAAGAAAAGAAAAGAAAAGAAAAGAAAAGAAAAGAAAAGAAAAGAAAAGAAAAGAAAAGAAAAGAAGAAAGAAAAAAAACACTAATGGGTTGAGATAAGGATAATTTAATTATAGGGAAAATACGAGAAAAAAAAAAAAAAAGGAAGCAAAATCTTCACAGAAGCAGAGAGAGAGAAAAGAAATCACTTTCTACTTCCCATTAACGAGTGATGTTCAGCCACATCCCAGGAAGCAGGGTCTCAATACACATAGCAGTTGTTTGGGAGAGCAGACATCTTTGTAATGAGAGCACCACTCTCCTCCCTCCCTCCAACTCTCCCCCCCCCCCCCCCCCCCCCTTTCCCCTTTTCCTACCTTTTTTTGCTGAGTGTGACATCGTATGGTATGGAATATCCCTTTGGTTGGTTTAGGTCAGCTTCCCTGGTGATGTTACCTCCCCACCTCTTGCTCCACCCCCAGACTGCTAGCCCTTGGGGGCAGTGGGGGGGGGGGGGCAGGCGTGTTGGAGGGAGTCTTGGTGCTGTACCAGTATTGCTCAGAAGTAGACAAAACACTAGGGTGATAACAATGCTGTTCTAGTTACAGGTGCAAAGCACAGAACTGTATGGGCTGCTGCAGGGAAAGTTAACTCCATCTTAGCCAGACATAGTACAGCTGGTAATGTGTGCTTGCAGCCCAGAAAGCCAACCATATCCTAGTCTGCATCAAAAGAAGCACGGCCAGCAGCTTGAGGAAGGTGATTCTCCTGTTCTACTCTGCTCTCACAAGACCCCACATAGAGTACTGCATTCAGCTCTGGGGCCTCCAGCACAACAAGGACAAGGACATATTAGAGCATGTACAGAGAAGGGCCACAAGGATGATCAAAGGGCTGGAGCACGTCTCTTATGAAGGCTGAGAGAGTTGGGGCTGTTCAGCCTGGAGAAGAGAGTGCTCTTGGGAGACCATTTAGCAGTCTTCCACTATTTAAAGGGGGCCTAGAAGACAGCTGGATAGGGACACTTTGTCAGGGTGTGTAGTGATAGGACAAGGAGTGATGGTTTTAAACTACAAGACGGTAGATTTAAATTAGATATAAGGAAGAAATTATTTACTCAGAGGGTGATGAGACACTGGAACAAGTTGCCCAGAGAAGTTGTGGATGCCCCATCCCTGGAAGTGTTTAAGGTCAGGTTGGATGGGGCTTTGAGCGAACTGGTCTAGTGGGAGGTGTCCCTGCCCATGGCAGGGGGGGTGGAACTAGGTGATCTTTAAGGTTCCTTCCAACCCAAACCATTCTATGATTCTATAAGTAATACTCATTAATACTTTTCACTGTACTTGCAAAGAACAAGATGCTCTGTATGGTTATATTTATTAATATTATGAAGAATAATATTGATTTAGCATAATAACTTTAGGAATCTGTTTACATTACAGTTTCAAATTCTGCTTTATAGTGGGAAGGCTATTGTGGTTTAGCCCAGCTGGCAGCTAAACACCACACAGCCGTTCGCTCACCCTCCCCCCTCCCTCTCTGGGATGGGGGAGAGAAATGGGAAAGTGAAGCCTGTGAGTTGAGATAAAGACAGTTTATTAAGACAGGAAAATTATTATTATTATTATTATTAATAATAATAATAATAATAATAATGTGTATGAAACAAGTGATGCACAATGCA
Source organism: Anser brachyrhynchus (assembly GCF_964034855.1). Taxonomy (NCBI): domain Eukaryota; kingdom Metazoa; phylum Chordata; class Aves; order Anseriformes; family Anatidae; genus Anser; species Anser brachyrhynchus. The sequence goes on along the minus strand of NC_137694.1, from coordinate 125,502,022 downwards.
ATTGCTCACCACCTGCTGACCGATGCACAGCCTATCCCCGAGCAGCCGGCCCCCCACCCCGGCTAGCCACCCCTATATATTGTTTAGCATGGTGTCAGATGGTATGGAATACCCCTTTGGCCACTTTGGGTCAGCTGTCCTGGGTCTGTCCTCTCCCAGCTCCTGCTGCACCCCTAGCCTGCTCGCTGGCAGGACAGAGCGAGAAGCTGAAAAGTCCTTGGCTTGGAGTAAGCACTGCTTCGCAACAATTAAAACATCAGCATGTTATCAGCACTCTTCTCATCCTAATCCAAAACATAGCACCCTACCAGCTACTAGGAGGAAAATTAACTCTATCCTAACTGAAACCAGGACAGCTATATGCACATCCTTTATAATATAAACTGCTTTCCTCATACAGTGCTAATTGCCTTATATTAAATCACGTGCTTTCCAGTCAAGATGAAACCCACACATAATAACAGTAGAACTTGCTATGCTGCTAGAGCATTCTCTAGGTCTTGGTCTTCCTGTATTACCTGGAAGCTTTTTTGGTTAAAGTACTGTCCATTGACCAGTATGTTTGCACAAACTGAAAGGATGCACCAGATTGTTTATTCAATCTCAAATAATTTTTGGAGCCTAATCAAGTCATGGGGTATTAGATGGATGTTAGGTTTTGTTTGTTTTTAAAAAGGATCTTCTTCAGCAACTGTTTTAAGATTGTGCACTCATGGTCATGAAAGAAAGTAAAACCATACAACAAAAAACGTTTGTTACAAGCCAGGTGAAGATGAAGGACCTGGAAATCCTTTGCAGACTTAAGACTTTTCAGGTCTAGATTTAAGGAACTAATCTTTAATGTCTTCTATCTTCAGACCTGGCTACAGCAATCAGGTAAACATTTAGCAGTTTGATATAAAACCTATGAAATTAAGCAGCAGCATTATGTCTAGCCCTCTGTACTGACTGCTAATGAGTGAAATGCTAAGGAAATGGTAAGTAACAGTAAAATTGAATACAGATGCTGACTAGGCAAAGACATTTTGCAAAATAAATAAATAAATAATAATTTAATCTGAGGCTACTCAAATGCTAACCTTTTAAGTTGCTTCTATTTTGAAATTTTTGTTTTTAAAAAGCAAGTATTGTGTGGGTATATCACAGATATCACAGAATGTATGTTTTGTACCAGTTATTATTATTATTATCATTATTATTATTATCGTTATTATTTCAAAGAAGAAAGAAAATAATGATTAAGTAAAATCCATGCCTTCATCTTCGTATGTCAAAAATAGTTTTAAAGCTTGAAAATGATAAATAAACAAACAAACAAGTAAATATTTCAGAAAAAAATACAGAATTATTTAAGAAAAATATTCCTTTTTATGTTATTGAAGATAATTTTTTTACTTAGGAAAATTATGTTTAAACCATGTGTGAACTAAGGCTTTTTGCGTATTGTTTGTTTGTTTTTCAATTAAGCATCTCTCATAAAATAAATGTGAATACTACACAGATTTCAACACAGGATATATATGTATAGATATAGCAATATTACTATTGCTAAGCAACCAGTTCCTCCTGCCTTCTGCTCTGATGAAAAGTGCATTTACTAGAGCTACATGGAATTAAATTTCTCCTGAGAAGTCCTTGTGGACTGTCTAGGAGGGCTTTAGTCATAGCATTTTTAAAGAATAATTCATGGCACTGTGTTAAAATTAGCACTTTATTTATCAACTTTATTGTTGAGATATCTGAAATAATGATTCAGCAAACTCACTTCACTCTGCCTCTTGGTAATTTTGATGCATAGAAAAATAAACTTGAGTGTCTTTAATTTTTACCTTCAGAGTTAATTGTGCTGTTTCAAGATTGGAAATGTGTTGATTGACTACTGTATGTGCATATATGTGAATTTGCAGTACATTCTCAATGTATTATCTGGAGAGCCACTACAGAGATGTAATTGTTATAGAAATATATTTCCCTATTCTTGCAGTTTAAGACATTTTCACTTTGCAAACATTTCCAGCTCTTCATGGACCTTCTCTGAAAAGCACCAAGCCAACAAAAAATAAGCATTCTGGCTATTGTACAGGGCAAGCAATTTTTTTTTCATATCCTGGAAGTAATAATTTTGAATTTCCCATTATTCCTTATTTCAAAATTGTTTTGTATATGAATGTTTTGAAGATCTGTTCTACCTTGAAGAACAACTTCTAAAATAGGTGGACAAAAAGACAAATATAAGCTTTCCTGAAAACATAAATCAGGGCATCATGCCAGGCAGTTCTTTCTCTATCTCTGCTTTTGTCTGTTTTAAATAGGCTTGGATATCTTATAATCAATAGCACAGCAGGAAAAAAATTAAAGTCTATTTGTGAAAATTAAAAAAAAAAAAAGTTTTTAATACATTGACATAATTGTTAATTTTCTTTTCTTGTATATTAATTCCTTGCCTGACAAATATGTCACAGAGATACAATACTTGTAAAGAAATATGTGAATATGTAGTTAGCTAAAGTCAGTTTATACCATTAAAATTTGGAAGTAAAAGCAAGCAAGCAAGCAAGCAAACAAACACCAAAACAACAAGGAATTTATTTCAATGCCAGTGTGTTTACTTCCTTATCTTCTACTTTGATTACTTGCAGTAGTTATGGCTGCTTAGGTGAATAATTAATACAGAAGCATCCAAAGATTCTGTAGTCTTGATACCTCATTCTTGTTGATTATTATACCAAGAGGAGAAAGAATAGTCCCTGTCCTCAGGATATAATAGACCTGTTATGATCAAGGTCCTACACTGTTGCAATTAAAATAAGGTGTATTTCAAATAAGTCCCATATATCCTAAAATCTGTGAAGTATAGATGTAGCCCCTCTTGGGCTTGGATTCAGAAAAATCCTACCTACCACTCCTAAGAAGCCCTGTTCACTGCCTAATAGTTACAGCTATACTTCATGGGATTTTATCTTCCTCTGAACATTTGGATCAGATGACTAATCAAACACCAGACAGTTCCCAAAAGATATTGCAGAACTCAGAAACTTGAGACTGACAAAAAAAAAAAAAAAAAGTGTTTAAAAGAACTTTGTAAACCATTCAAATGTTACAGGAAATGGTAAATAAGTGGTAAGTAGGCAAGAGTGGGGAAGAGAGGACTCTTGTTATTTTTAAAAATACAACCCATCTGGGGAATTTAGACCCAAAAAATCAGTTCTTAAATTTAGTTATGTCTCATTGGCTTCTTCAGTGAGACCTGCACATAGACCCTAGATCTAAAGCAATGCTTTTGGAAATCCATAATACTTCACAGAGAACCATTTACAAATCCTCAGTTCTCTCTGCGCTATGTTCATGGACATATCTCTCATCTTGATCTCTCACAAGGGACATATTTAGTTGTTTTGCACAGGATTTGACATTTCTTATAGTGTGTATTTAATGAATTTAATTGATACTTATATAACTAAATTTTATTCAATACTAAATTAATTAATCTAATTTTAATAGTGATTTCCTTAATGCCTATTAAGACATCTTTTCATATCTAGATCAACAGTTGATACACCATAAAGTAAGAATCCCTGTCAAATCTTCCTGCTACTGGAGCTCCAACGTGTAGTGCTTCTCAGTTCAGGGAACATAACAAATGCAATAAAATAATGTATTTGTTTATAAATAATTACATGCTTTTTGTTTTAGTTCATCTCTCATCCAAAAGGTTTCTGAGGTTGCTAACTATATGTCAATTGTTATAATGATCACTCTATCCACCACTGAAATACAAAGTGTCATCTGCTCAGAAGTGCGTAATGGTAGTTCCTTTCTTGTACTGCTGAGCAGAGTACTGCATCCAATTCAGATTGCAAGGGGAACTAGGAGGATAGAGGGTAATTTTTCAGGATATCTCAAAAATAACACTTTTAATCCTGTGAAAAATGCTTTGATATTTAGTGACCCAAATATTTAAAGTGTCCATCACACCTAGCTTCCAGATAGAACCATTTATCTCCACGTAGTTTGCTTGAACTATTTTGGGGTGGACTTGAGAGAAATACTATGCCTTCTCTGAATTTAGACTGCATGCTGTCCATTCTGACTGCACATGCCCATGAAGTTCATCCAGGAAGCCACAAAACTTGTCTAGATTTGGATGTACAATGAGAATATGTAAATGGGATATAAGGTAATCTTGCTTTAGGTATGAAATTGCATTAGGACTTGTCTTCATAAAGACGATCAGGAAAGTTAACCTGAGTTAACTAAAGTTGTGAATTCAGACCATCATAATTATAGTACATTAGGGGATTCACATCCTGAATAAATTAAATTAAGCAAATGCAAGCCTTTTTAATTCTACATGAGAGTGTCCAGGCAGGAGTTTAATATAGTTTAACTAATCCATTTTAAAAGTTAATTCCAATTGATCTTCATGGGTGTCCATGAAAGCAAGTGTGTTAAGATATATATACATATGTGTGGGTGAATACATAAAGAATCTCAAATAACATCAATAAAATAAAATTAATAAAAAGCAACTTTTTTCACATACATTTTCTATTTCACGGAGTATACTGATTACATATATAAAATCATAGAAATGGTCAAAATAAAAGAGTTCCAAGTTTCCAGAGATACTAGGTTTCTAAGAATAATGGACCCTTCAGGTCAAACTCTAGTAGGAAAGCATTATTCACTTTTGTGTGTGGATCAATCTCATTAAGCTCCCTGTTACCTTTAATAGGATTATTCATCTAGAAAGGCATCAAGAAAATGGTCTACACAGAAAACCTTAAATGATAAGGTCTGTACACAATAAATAAAATAAATACCTAAATAAAATAAAACTTGGACAGGATTTCAGACATACTATTTCTTAAGCAGAGGATAATCTGTTCTCAGTGCTGCACCTATGTCTTCAAATGGATAGAACGATCGGGGAAAGAATCTGAAGTTGAGGCCTAAGGACAAAATAGATTACAAGGATGTTTATGTAATCTCCTTCTCTGGAGATATTCAAGGCCCATCTGGACGCCTACCTGGGCAACCTGTTTTAGGGAACCTGCTTTGGCCGGGGGGTTGGACCTGATGATCTCTTGAGGTCCCTTCCAACCTCTACAATTCTGTGATTCTGTGATGTCTATACCCTCCCGTATATTTTTAATTTCCTGATTTTTTTTCAATATATATTCCCTATACAGCTGAAAAATGTCCTTCATTGTGTAAATTGTAAGGCTCATTTTCAGCACAATTGGAAGTGTGCAATACTTGTATTTCCTCTTGTAGTTCCTGAAGGACTACAAATGGTCCTTCATACTTACGTAGTGACTTACACAAAATTTGTTATTGCAATTTCTACTTTTTGAATAATATCAATTGTAATCCAGAATAATAATTGCCTATTTGTACAGAGCACTTTTTCAGCTGCTAATAAATTATCCAAGGAAGTAAACTTTGTATGCTGCATAACTAAACTAATTAAAATGTGGAGAATTTGTAGTGAATGATTATTGTTTTATAATATTTTCGACTAATCACAAATTCTTATTCTCAGATGTAGCAACCTGAAGCAATAATATAATGAAAACAATAAATATATTCTGAATTATTGCAAATTTCATGTAAAAAGGGAATGTTTTCATATTTAAATTGACACCAAAGAAAAAAAAAAGTAAAAGAAGTAACATTTGCATTCTCCAGCAGAAGGTTAACATGCTGTACATCTGGATGACCTAATCGTTAAAAATAATAGTGAAATGTAATTTGGGAAGTTTAACACTCAGTGGTGTGAACTATGAGAAAGATCAGATATGTAATTAGTGAACTTGTCATTGCCTTAAAAAAAAAAAAAAAAGTAGGAATGCTATTAGTAAAGTTTATTTTGATATTGACTGCATGACTGGTCCTAGTCTCTCTCTCTATCTCTCTGTTTCTTGTTATGTATTAGATCACACAGATTTTTTAAGACACCTGTAGTTACATAATTTGGGGCTAAAATGTCAGGTAAAAGGTTGAAATTTATTTATAGCTTTTTGTTTGGTTGTTTGGTTTAACAGGTAGCATAAGATAGCATACAAACCAATTGATAGCTTTTAATATGCAATATATTTGTTTTAGAATTATTTTATATAAACCAAATAAGAGGAATTTTCAGGAAAACTGAAATTCTGAAGTTTTACCTGGTAATTCTCATTACTGAAAATTTATAATATTTATTATTTTATATTATATATTTATTATTTATTTTATTATGTTAATAAAGCCATATTATTATTATCATCATAATTATTATTATTTAAATCTGATGCTCTAAGGTTACATTTCAGTTGTGTGTATTGGAGCTGTTACCAGGAAGTTTTCAGGTCATAGCAGAGGGACACACACACACAAACACACCCTCATATATATATCTTACAACAATGTCCAAGTGTCATTCCATCCCCATGCAACTCAGACTGGATTGAGTGCATTCTCTTTGCCCTTGTTTCTATGGAAAGGAAGCAGAGATATATGGGCCCAACATGTCCACAGCTTGTGGGATAGTTAGCAACTGTAGGGCAGCAGACGTGCACTTGCCCTACAAATTCAATAACCCCTCCTGACTCCAAAAGACAGCTTCTGGGAATGTTTGGACTGTCTGTTTCCAGAGCACAAAAAGATTGGAATGCACATCCGTGAACTAGGCTAATTAGGCTCTTTCTTGTGTCAAGTCTAGAAAATACTGTTTCAGAAAATAAGATGCAACAGCTTGTATACTAATTTTTCAGCATAGTAAATAGGAAATATCATATACAGAGCTACATCTTAACATTTTTTGCTCTTTGAGGATCTTTGGCATAGAATTTGTGAGTGTAGAAATACCATGTGCTGTTGGGATTTCCAGTTTAAATATTTGTCTCTATGTAGACAGCAAAGTTAAATTTAAAAATGGAATAGAGATTGTTTTCCTTCTAAACCACATTGGGGATTTAATACTGTTTTTCTTTAATCCTCTGTCCCTCTGTTATCACCTGAAAGCTTCCTGGTGCATTACTTTAACTCACAACATGGGAGATCTGGACTCTGCCATCTGCAGTACAAGATGAGTGAATTTTTAAGACAAGAATGCAAAAGTAATATGTTAAAGAGAAGAGGCACAAGGAAGTGTGACAATCTAGGCCAAGATTTAGAGCTGACATATTTGAAGTGAGTTTTGATCCCTGTTCTTGGAACTGCATATAGATCTTATCCAGCAGGCTTTGTACACACATTGGTGATATCACTACTTTCTGCATCTTACTTAAAATGAAAGTTGTCGTTCTTTGTGTTTCGCTCAGAGGGTTCAGGATCCCTTGAGAAGACAAGGGACTACAGAGTTTGAAGATCAGAGCTTGAGCAGTCGGCCTTATCTATAGCTTCTTCAGTGGGACTTAATTCAGGATTGAGATACCAAAATTTGTCTATCTGTGTACAGGATCTGTATATAAAATCTGTGTGTAAAAAATGCAATTATTTATTTTTGTTGTCTAAACATAAGTACAATGGTATTTGAGACATACTAGCATGGGCAAGGGTGTTTGGTAGACACAATGTGAGACTCACACTCTTCATGAAGTAAGGAAGTAAGGCTGAACTGAAGTGAGATGCAAGAGTCCATCAGAAATGGCTCTGCATTACCTATATTTGGATATCAAGACAACTGTATCGATCCATAGCTGCCCCATATATATATATATATATGTATGTATGTATGTATGTATACTTACAGCCCACTTTCAGCCCCCTAGCTCGTACAGAGAATCTTTCTAAAGAACATGAATTGAGTCTCACAAATAATTTGTAACTACCTAGGTGTACTTTACTAAGAAACACACTCTGGAATTTGGCTAAGAATCATTTCTCTAAATACCCTCTATAATTGCCTGTGGGCCAAATTAATCCAGGCTTAAAATAACTGCATGCACTGGATGCTTTTCCTAAGTATGTATTGAACTTTTTGACAAATACTTCCTTTTAAGTAAAAATAAATCTAGTTGTAAAATATCTACAATCAGAGTCATTTAATTTGATGTAATCTCATCTAAAATTTGGTGTTGTATACAACATGCTTTCTACTGAAAGATCAGATAAAACAAGGATGTTTTTAAGTATATTAGGAAAGGTTAAGTACTAAAGGATACTGTTCAGTATGAAACAGAAGAATTAGTTGTTGGTGTTTTATTTTATTTTTTTTTCCTTTACCCTATTTTCATTTTCACAAGTAGAAATGAAACAAAAATTTAAAAGAGAAATTATGTTACATTGACCAAAATTATATAAAACTTTAATGGCACATCAAGAATCTTCCTAAATAGGAAGACTAAAAATTTCTGAAAAGTCACACAGTAGTAAGCTAAAATTAAAACATTACACCTGTTCTTCTACATGCTTTGGTAGATGAGAGCAACATACCAGCCTTCACGAAACAATTACTAGGCAACAATCTGGAGGAGTTTTGTGGTTATTTTGTGTTAAAAAACATTGGAGCTGCCCAAGAAATCTGGGAAATACAAAGGGTTTCTGTATATCAGTATATATATATATTATTATTTTTATTTATTTATTTATTTATATTACTATTTAACAAAAAGAACAGATTATTGGATATAACATATAGGTGGCTTTTTTTTTTTTTTTCCCAGATATCAGAATTTTGGGTAGGTGAGCAAGTTATATCATTATATATGAAAATGGAAATGTTTTATTTTAAAGTTTAATCATCTTATTAATCACTATTTTCTACACTTTATTGAAAGATATACTATGCCTCAATATAAAGGTAGCAATATATACTGAAATGCATAAAAATATCATTTTGGGATACTGTAGGATGCAATAACCTTTTTCCTTGGAATTTCCTCATTTCAGTTATTACTGGCTCAATGGCATGAGCACATCCTGCAGACATATCTTACAGCCCAGAGCCAACATTAACCTTATTCAGTGCTTTTTTCAATTCTATTTTGGTTGTCTTTTACTTTATCTAAATCAAACATATTGATTGCCCCATTTCCTTAGTTAATAAAACACACTCAGTATGATTTACAAAGTCCTGTACCTTTTGACTGAAAGGTGATCTGATAAGTTTTAAAATGGAAATCAAACCACTTCCAGGAAACCCTATTTGCTGAGCTGAACTGTCAATACTTCAACTACTTCACAATATGTAGTTATTTATTTACCTTTATATAATTTATAATTATATAAATTATATACAATACATAGGAAAGGATCTTATTTAACATACAAGTGAGCTGGTAATGCCCAAGCAAACTTGCACACATTCCCTACTGGTTATTTGAAAATTATTCCTTCTTCAGTGACATAAGGTCTGATGCTGTACTGTGACAATGCTAGTTTTTCTTATGGATCCAGTAAGAAGAGAAATCAGACTCCATAAGGGACTCATTAAAATAGTGTGTATTGGAGCCATCATGAGAAAGATAATTCCAAATGCTGGGAACACTGAACTGGGCAAAACTGCATAAACCTAAGGTCAGGACATATCACACTGCGCATGTATGATCAAGGAAGACGTTCAGGAGCACTGTGGACTTTAGAGCTTTTATAGTATTTTCTTTTATCTCAGAGATAAAAAAACAAGATATGATGGTGGCATCATTGCAGATGCCATCAGGCAACATGTACAGGCATCTCCTTTACAGTTAGTCAGCTAAGTTTGTCTTGTGGTCAATGCCTGCTCAGGTCAATTGCTATTTGGATCACTAACTCCATAATGCCCTCCAGGTAGGATCACCATGCATATCTCTCATGAAAATGTGTTTTAGTAATTCACTGTTCCAGAAGAGACTTTATACTAATAGTTCTTGTAAAATTTGTTGGAGGGTGGCTTGTTGTTTTTGTTTGTTTTTACTGTACGGTATCATACTATATTTTATACTGCACAAGAAATATATAATTAATTAGGTAAACAAGCCAAAATATGATTATTAATTTACTTGAATATCAATTGGAATGTCTTGGGGTGGGAGACTTTTTCCATTTTGTATTTAGGACTATAAATAAATTGAGAAAAAGTTAAAAAAAAAATGTATATATAAAAAAAAAAAGGATGGGGGGAAGATTACCTATTGAATTCTCAACCAACAAGATTAGATAAGATTTATACTCTAAATTAATATAATATTTATCACCTAACCCTACTGTTCATGTGTTTCTGACCTGACTCCTTCTTCAACTTCGTTAGTATCTACTCAGCTTCAACCACTTATGGAGATAAATATTGAGTTTTATTCCCTCAATTGATACACATACATCTCAACTGACACACATGTATGCACAGGAATGCACATGTTCACACACACAATCATATTTCAACTGGAGTTGAAATGTGAGGACTTTCAAATCTTGAATTGTCACCTTCAACAGAGGAAGGACATAAAAGAACAAACATGACAAGTAATGCTTGGGTCTCTGGAGATTTAGGGGAAGGAAGACTGAAGAAAAGGTGCTGATTTATCTACCACACTATTGTTTTTTCACTGAAATTCTTATTTAGATAAAAGCACAGGATGTAAAATTCATATGCTTTGAAAAAACAAATATAGAATTCATGTGGATACAATACAAACAAATTTTTAAAGCAGTAAAAATTGCAGAAATAGCTGGAAGAACCACAGGTTAGAATTTAGTTTATAAAGTTGAAGATTTTGTGCTCTGGAAGGACATCACAGAATCACAGAACTGTAGGGCTTGGAAGGGACCTCCAGAGATCATCGGGTGCAACTAGAGCAGGTTGCCCAGGTAGGTGTTCAGACAGGTATTGAATCTCTCCAAAGAAGGAGACTCCACAACCTCCCTGGGCAGCCTGTTCCAGTGCTCTGTCACCCTCACTGTGAAGAAGTTCTTTGCATATTAGTGTGGAACTTCCTATGCTCTACTTTATGGCCATTGCCCTTGCCCTGTCCCCACAGACCACTGAAAAGAGGTTGGCCATATCCCTTTGTCTCCCACTTTATTTATAATACCTTATTTATAAACATTAATACCTTATAATAATACCTTATATACTCTATAATACCTTATATAGTATATAATACCTTATTTATAAACATAAACGTATAATACCTTATTTATAAACATTGATAAGATCCCCTTTCAATCTTCTTTTCTCAAGGCTGAACAGACCTATGTCTCTCAGCCTTTCCTCATAGGGGAGATGCTCCAGGCCCCATATCATCTTTGTGGCCCTCCGCTGGACTCTTTCCAGGAGATCCCTGTCTATTTTGTACCAGTGAGCCCAGAACTGGATGCAGTACTCCAGGTGAGGCCTGACCAGGGCAGAGTAGAGGGGGAGGGTCACCTCCCTTGACCTGCTGGCCATGTTCCTTTGAGTCACCATCCCTGGAAGTTTTTAAAAGATGTTTAGATTTAGAGCTTAGTGATATGGTTTAGTGGAGGACTTGTTAATGTGAGGTCAGAGGTTGGACTAGATGATCTTGGAGGTCTCTTCCAACCTAGATGATTCTGTGATTCTGTGATTCTGTAATGCACTCCAGGATCCCATTGACCTTCTTGGCCACCGGAGCACACTGCTGGCTCATGGTCAATGTGTCATCCACCAGGACCCCCAGGTCCTTCTCCGCAGAGCTCCTCTCCAGTAGGTTACCCCCCAGCCTGTACTGATACATGCAGTTGTTCCTTCCCAGGTGCAGGACTCTACACTTGCTCTTATTAAACCTCATCTGGTTTCTTCCTGCCCGGCTCTCCAGCCTGTCCAGGTCTTGCTGAATGGCAGCACAGCCTTCTGGCATGTTGGCCACTCCTCCCAGCTTTGTATCATCAGCGTACTTGCTGAGTGTGGACACTATTCCCTCACCAAGATTGTTGATGAAGATGTTGAACAAGAGCAGGCCCAGCACTGACCCCTGGGAAACACCGCTAGTCACAGGTCTCCAGCCGGACTCTGCACTGCTGATCACCATCCTCTGAGCTCGGCCAGTCAGCCAGTTCTCAACCCACCTTACCGTCCACTCATCTATCCTCCACTTTCTCAGCTTTGTTAGCAGGATGTCATGGAAGACAGTATTGAAAGCCTTGCTAAAGTCAAGGTAGATGACATCCACTGCTCTCCCCCCATCTACCCAGCTGGTGATGCCATCATAGAAGGCAACGATGTCGGTCGAGCATGATTTCCTCTTGGTGAATCAGTGCACACTACTCCTCATAACCTTCTTCTCTTCCAATTGCTTGGAGAAGGCATCCAGAACAAGCTGTTCCAACACCTTTCTGGGGGCAGAGGTGAGACTGACTGGCCTGTAGTTTCCCGGATCATCCTTCTTGCCCTTTTTGAAGACCGGAGTGACATTGGCTATCCTCCAGTCTTCAGGCACCTTTTCTCTTCTCCAAGCCCTATCAATGATGATAGTGTGGTTCAGCAATCACCTCTGCCAACTCCCTCAGCACATCTGGATGCATCCCATCAGGGACTATAGATTTGTGTGCGTTGATCCCGCCCAGATGCTTCTGGACCACTCCCTCCTCAACCAGAGGAGGAGCTCTCCTCCCTCCAGGGTCCAGGAGTCTCAAGGGGGTCTTTGAAGCAAAGACTGAAGCAAATATGGCATTCAGTATCTCTGCCTTTTCAGTGCCCCCAGTTACCAGGACACCCTCCTCATTCAGCAGGGGACCCGCATTATCCCTAGTCTTCCTTTTACTGTTTACATACTTAAAAAACAACAACAAAAACAACAAAAAAAAACACTTCATATTATCCTTTATCTACCTTGCCAGCTTCACCATCAGGTGGGCTTTTAGCCTTCCTCATCGCATCCCTGCAGGCCCTGACAACACTCCTATACTCCTCTCAAGAGGACAGGCCCTTTTTCCACATTTCATAGACCTTCTTCTTCCTTTTGATCTTACTGATGAGCTCCTTGCTCATCCACTCAGGTCTCCTGCCCACCTTTCCCGATTTCCTACTCTTAGGGATGCACTGATCCTGAGCTTGGAAGAAGTGCTGTTTAAATGTTGCCCAGCTCTCTCAAGCACCCTTACCTTCTAGCAATCTAACCCACGAGATACCCCCAAGTAAGTCCCAGAAGAGGTCGAAGTTGGCTCTCCAAAAGTCCAGGGTAGCAATCCCACCTTTTGCCTTACTTCTTCCACTCCAGATCTTGAACTCCACCATCTCATGATAGCTGCATTCCAAGCTGCTCCCAGCTTTCACAACCCTAACAAGCCCATCCTTGTTGGCAAGAACAAGGTTCAGAAGCACCCCCCGCCTCATCGGCTCCTCCACTACCTGCATCAGAAAATTATCTTCAGCACGTTGTAGGAACCGTTTGGACTGCATGTGCCTGGCCTAGTTGCTTACCCAACAGATGTCCGGATGATAACTTGTGTAAAGCATGTACTATCTGAGAAGAAAAAAGTCTGACAGCCATTACACCTTAACAGTTTAATTGTTAGCTGTGAGAAAAGTGTTGATAAAGTTTGCAAGTTATTTATTTCTAGCTGTGTTGAAACAGAGGTGGACATGTTTTCTGATATTTCTGAGTTCTGTGATATCTGTGGCATAACCAAAGCTGTAGCTTTGCCCTTTTGAAAAGGTCATGTGCAACATTTCCTTAGCTGCTGGCTAAACTCACAGACCAAGAAAGGGTACAAGAAATATTCAGAGGGACTATGGGTTACACAACCAGAAACAATATGTCAGCATGGCTGTGAGTTGAGGTTAAAATTGGGCAAAGAGGCATGAACACAACAATCTGATGATGCACAATTGTGTCACTCCAGGTCTCAAGCAATGGAAGATGGATAAACTGCATTGTCCAAATTAGAATAACTGAACTCTTTTTAGAATTAAAACCTGGTAATCCCTCTGGCTCAGTAATAAAGGTCACCAGGCAAAGAGTAAGGGGATAAAACCCCAGTGCTTCCCTGGTGGTAGCAAGCTCTTGAAATATAAATAGGGTGTATCACTTTACTCTTTGTCAGAGATTTTTGTGATTATTTAAGTTTTGGCAATAACTAGACTCAAGGCAGGTTCAGGTTTTCCCATTACACTCAAGCACATGTAAGTCATTGCTGATCTCTGGCATTTTGCGCATCTTAGGTATACTTCAGCTGGGACTAAACGGTTAGAAACTATGAGATTTATTAATTACTACTACTGTGAGAAGCAACTAAGCCAGCAGCAAAGGAAATAGCTCTTCTATGTGCTCTAGACAGTCAAATGTACTTTTAAGTATTTTACCAACCAGGAGGAATTTTAGTCCAGAATTATGGTCTGTGTTGAACTGGGGTGAATACATTTAAATATATATATACGTGTGTATATATACACACATATACATATATACATATATATAAATGTTTTATCATCATTGAAATCTTTTCATCTTTGTTGAAATATATTCTATTCCTTTTAGTTCTAGGAAGAACTACTGCAAACAAAGAAAATTCATGCTGACAGTATATATTTCTCATCAGAGTAAAGAAATGACTATAAGGTGTGAATTTCTACTGTGCATTTTGTTTTTTGCCTAGCAAATCTTTAATCAAACTCAAGAGGACCAACTAATTTGTATTAATAAGAATGTTAACTTCCCCTTTTTGATACTGATCAATCTTTACTTATTAGGGTAGGTACAAGGATAAGTTGATCACTGATTAAGAAATACCACCAGGGAAATTGGTGTTCCGAGTAAGAGAAAAGCTCAAGAGAGTCAGAATATGATCAGGTAGCAGATCTGTGTCTCAAACGGTGTCTCTGGCACTCTACTATTGTGGCTCTCTTGTGCTGTATGAGCTGTGGTATCATGTGTGCTCTGTCCACAGGGTTGGAATGATGTAGAGCTTATTTTAATCAACGTGATTGGAAAATAAAAAGAAGGCTAGGTCTAAGTTTAGAGAACCTGCTTTATGCCATCTTGCTGTCTGCTGAGGACAGGGATTGCCCAAAGCCATGATCTGATGGGTCAACTGAACCTTTTCTGTGGTGCCATACTCGCAAAACAACTGTCAGCAGTGTCTAGATACAAGAGATAACCATTATATTAAACTGTACAGTTTTACCTTTTCATTTTCTTACTGGGAAGAAAAGAAAACAATAATTCTTTCCCAACTTCACTCTATGGTGACCTCTAGAACCACTAAACTTTATAACAAAAATACGTTTCCAAAGGCTTGTGCCAAATGTTACAGAAGAAAAACAGAGTACAAACACATTTTTTAAAATAAATTTTTGATTTTAAATGTATCGAAGATGAAATATTAGTGGTTTTAACTGCATGCATTATAAAATGGCAAATTTAAAATTTCCTTTGGACAAGTCAAACATTTCATTGTATATTGATTCAACATTAAACTGAGAACAGAATTTTTCTGTTAGAAGTGGTTTTGATTTTTCCCTTATACTAATTGTCTTCAAATTCAACCCTGTCTTCCTTCTTTTTGGAAATGTCTTGATAAAGTCTTTAACAACTCTTCCTTTCCCAATAATCTTTGAAAAAAATAGATATCAAAAGCGGTCTTTCCCCACTAAATATTTCAGATTTGAAAATTTTTCAGAAAGAAGAGCATTCACTACAAAATGTTTAACTGCTATATTTGTTAGGTTCACGCCTATATTTAACCCTAGGACATACTTCTTCACTATCCCACATCTCTTATGACCATTAATAGTCACAAAGTCAATGACTTTTACCTATCAGAGTAGAGACCATAATGCATCCTAAAATGTATAAGAACAAATAAGTTAAAGTACAAACAAAGCAAAAGCTCTAAACGCAACTCATAGAGAAAAAAAATACAAAAATGTCAAAAGGAAAAGAAATTATAAAATTAAACTTCTTACACAATGAAATTTCTTTAATGCAAAGTATGATATTCACTGTATAAATTCACTGATATTTCTATTCTGCACTCTAAATGAAATTAAAATAGCATTGAAATGAAATACAAGTAATATTAATTTGCTTTTCAGAGGCTTTTTTTTTTTTTGTCAGAACACTTATATTTAGAAATTCACTATTCTGCTGTGACAAAACCTAGATCTGATAAATCTGAGGTAATACAACGTGTTTTTTTTTTTTCCCATGATGGATTGGAATGAGCAGTTGAGGAAAATATAAAAGAAAAATCCAGTTGGTCTTTGTAAGAAATATATTTATGTGAAATGTAGTGGGAGAACATGTACTTAAAAGTGGCTGTTAAGTTTCTATGTAAATTTGTTGTTCTGTCTTTCATAAAAGCATCTATAGCATTGAATAAAGATTTTAAAGTTCAAGTAAATTCAAGTGAGTGTAGGACTTTCATGTCTCCAAAATTCCTGCTATTTGTAATGTACTTTATTTTCTCATGAGCTGTATTTTATGCCAAAGTCTCAAACAGCTGGCTGTCTAAAGAACAAGCTGAGAGTAAAAATTTTTACAAACCTGTACCAAGAAGAAGAAAAAGAAAGAAATAATAAGAAACTAAGAGTTCTGGAGTTCAAAAGTGGTCTTTAGGGATTAGTTTTGGATGGATTAAAATAAATAAATAAATAAATAAATAAATAAATAAATAAATAAATAAATAAAAGCTTGGCTGCACAAAGGAGATTTTGGAAGAGTAACCATGAAGATGTGAAATTTTCAGTATGAATGTTTTTTTTATTGCCTCTGCATGAGTTCTGGTGCTGAAAACTATTTAGAAACTTAGGTTCAGAGTGGAGTTTTCTTGAATAGTGAAACCACTAATTTATTTTGTTCCTTTTAAATAAAATCCAATACTTTTTCAATAACAAGTATATTCTTCACCCATGAAAGTCAAGGAAAGAATTTATCCAGTTGTCCCCCTGGGATATAATTATCCCTCTTGGGATAAAAGTAGTCACTTTTTCATTCCATTCTCAGCCTCACTGCTGAATCGACAAATAAAGACCATGCCACCTAACTGCTGACCACTAGTGTCCATACCATCTTTGTTGCCTTCATCATGTGTGTAAGAATCACATCTCCCCAGTAGAGCCTTTATTGTATCCCATCAGGAGATTTTGGGCAGTTCTTTTTCTTGACAGTTATAGGTTTTTAAAATAAGGTGGTGGTTCTTTTTAAAAATTATTTTTGTCTCTGTGTTTATTACTGTAATTGTAGGCTTTTCTGTTATTTATATGATATGCACTGGTGCCAGTATTGTGCCATTTCTATCATCCCACCATTATCTTGCTATTTCTTTCTATCTGTCTGGTAACCTAACATTGCAGAACAGAAGCTTTTCTTTCTAGCAACAATTCCCTGCCTTACTACACTTATGTAAACTGATGCAAAAATCTACTATTAATTTTTACACATTTATTCTTGCATTCAGTCTTAATTTTATTTGCTTCCTTTTTTGTATGCTTTATATTTCTGTCTTCAATTTATGTAAAATTCAGATTTGATATGTAAGTGGCATGTAGATATAGAGTTTAGAAACATACCAATTTTCAATGTTAAACCTAGAGTCAGGTCTAGGAACTGTAGGAACTGGGTATGAAACATTGCATGTTTCTTCACTAGTTCTTTGGGTTATGTACTTTTCTTACAGTATTCTGAGCTTTGAGCTGCCATTTGTCTTCCTCCATTGTTTGGATAACATTACCATGTGACATAATTTAATTCTAACAATGAAAGCATTATTAGAATTTAATAGGCCAAGGAAAAGAAGACAAAAATGGGTGAGAGGGAGGGGTGGGATTTTTTCAAGCAGATTTTTTATAGAAAAAGAGATACCACTCATTAAAAAAAAATATATATATATTTAACTTGTAACTCAAGCCATGACTCTTAAGTCTTAACATCATTAAAATAACTTTTATTTTTCAAAATAAAAAGTTAGTATTATTCTAGATCACATTTAATTTGGTAGTACAGTTGACAAGCCTTTAGAAAAAGAAGTAAAAAGACAAATATCAACAAGAAACACTTCAGATTTTTAAGAACAGGAAATTATAGCTTTAAGAATCCTTTATTTATTTTATTTTTTATTTTATTTTATTTTATTTTATTTTATTTTATTTTATTTTATTTTATTTTATTTTATTTTATTTTATTTTATTTTTATTTAACAGTTTGGGTTTAGTTATCTCAAACACTAGCAGAATAGGCAATTTTCCCAGCCTTTTGGGGTATGACCATTCGAGGAACAAAATAAAAGCTAGGAAGATATAAAATGGTATCCTGGTTTCAGTTAGGATAGAGTTAATTTTCCTCCTAGTAGCTGGTAGGGTGCTATGTTTTGGATTAGGATGAGAAGAGCACTGATAACATGCTGATGTTTTAATTGTTGCAGAGCAGTGCTTACACCGAGCCAAGGACTTTTCAGCTTCTCGCTCTGTCCTGCCAGCGAGCAGGCTAGGGGTGCAGCAGGAGCTGGGAGAGGACAGACCCAGGACAGCTGACCCAAAGTGGCCAAAGGGGTATTCCATACCACCTGACGTCATGCTAAACGATATATAGGGGTGGCTAGCCGGGGTGGGGGGTGGGGGGCCGGCTGCTCGGGGATAGGCTGTGCATCGGTCAGTGGGTGGTGAGCAATTGCATCGTGCATCACTTGTTTCGTACACATTATTATTAGTAGTACTATTATCATTATTATTATTATTATTATTATTATTATTATTATTATTATGGTTATTATTATTTTCCTGTCTTAATAAACTGTCTTTATCTCAACTCACAGGCTTCACTTTCCCGTTTCCCTCCCCCTTCCCAGAGAGGGAGGGGGGAGGGTGAGCGAATGGCTGTGTGGTGTTTAGCTGCCGGCTGGGTTAAACCACAAGAAATGGGTAACAAATTTATCACTTTTTGAAAAAAACTAATCTATGAACAATCTCTGTGATTGGAGAATTATGAAATAATAAGCATAAATATACATATAACATACATACATGTATACAATGCATGCATACATATACATTAGCATATATAATAACAAAATATAAAACATAAAACAAATTTTTTGCTAGTAAAAAACACAGGGCACATAAACTCAACTCACATTTGAGAAACATGCATTCATTACCTTGTATATTTTTTTTCGTCATGTTTTGTTTCTGCTTTGCCTGTACAGTCTGAAATATCTGTTGACCTTTCTATTTGAATAAGTGGTGGTCTCAGAAAGGTTACAGTACTTCAGTATTTCCTCAACAAAATCACAAAATAGTTTAAAATACTTGCAAGTATTTGGAAAACAAAACAAAACAAAAACTTAATCTTTTTTTTTTCTTAAAAAGGAATGAGTAGAACTAAATATTCTTATGCATACATATAATATAAAAATCTCTAAAAAGCCCATTCAAAACATGTCTTTTTTATTTTTATTTCTCTTATAATTATTTGACAGCGACAATTTTTAAATTTAGACCTTTAAGAGGTTATAAAAAGATTGCAAGTTAAAAATGGGAATCTTGCTTTCAGAATGCTCGAGGTGAGTTGTTCAAAACTGTACTAAAAAATGGAAATATATATATATAAATATATATAATGGAAATATAATATTCAAGAATCTCAGAAATAGAAATCCATAATTATTATACCAGATAAATTAAAATTCCCTTCTCTGCTCCCATTCTATCTTCTAGTCTGCAGTGTCTGGTTCTTTATCCCAGTCTACATGTTTTTGCCAGGCTCTATAATCATCCCCATCTCCATACACATGACAAGATCTCTTTACCTCCAGAAGAAAGGAGGTGCCTGTTTACTATCATCACATTAGCAAGGAACTGAGAGTCTTGTTTACCCTTCTTTCAGGGTGATGAATATTTTGAGCTACTATTTATTTCTCCCACTTATTCCACAAATCACAGTTGCAGAATTTTCTCAGATCCATCTATGGATTTTATTTAATGGTTTACTTGGATAAAAGGAAGGGTATTATAACCATTTAATGTTGATCACATAATCAAGTGCTCTGTAGCACCCTCTAAAAATAGAAATGAGGGTGGAAAGGCATTGCAGAGAGATCTGGACAGATTGGAGAGCTGGGCGATCACCAACCGCATGAAGTTTAACAAAAGCAAGTGTCGGGTCCTGCACCTGGGACGGGGCAACCCTGGCTATACGTACAGACTGGGTGACGAGATGCTGGAGAGCAGCCCCACAGAGAGGGATCTGGGGGTTTTGGTTGACAGCAAGTTGAATATGAGCCAGCAGTGTGCCCTGGCAGCCAGGAAGGCCAACCGTATCCTGGGATGCATCAAGCATGGCATTGCTAGTCGGTCGAGGGAAGTGAATGTCCCGCTCTACCCTGCGCTGGTGCAGCCTCACCTTGAGTACAGTGTGCAGTTCTGGGCACCGCAGTACAAAAAGGACGTGAAACTGTTGGAGAGTGTCCAGAGGAGGGCGACAAAGATGGTGAAGGGCCTAGAGGGTAAGTCGTATGAGGAGGGGCTGAGGTCACTTGGCCTGTTCAGCCTGGAAAAGAGGAGGCTGAGGGGGGACCTCATCGCAGTCTACAACTTCCTCGTGAGAGGGAGTGGAGAGGCAGGTGACCTATTCTCTATTATCACCAGTGATACAGAGAATAGGTCACCACGGAGAATAGGGCCGCAGGAACGGTGTTAAGCTGAGACAGGGGAAGTTTAGGCTGGACATCAGGAAGAGGTTCTTCATCGAGAGGGCGGTCGCACACTGGAACAGGCTCCCCAGTGAAGTAGTTACTGCACCAAGCCTGTCTGAATTTAAGAAGCGATTGGACTGTGCACTTAGTGACATGGTCTAAACTTTTGGGTAGACCTGTGCATTGCCAGGAGTTGGACTTGATGATCCTTATGGGTCCCTTCAAACTCAGGATATTCTATGATTCTATGATTCTATGATCTCTCTCGACATATGAAGAAATTATAGTACTAACTTAATGGTGTTCCTCTTTATTTGCTTCTACAGAACATTCTGGATTAAAATCCTAATAAAAGCCTGTCATTTGGATTATTGAAATATTGGAACAGGCTGTCCAGTGAAGTGTTTGAGTCATGATCCCCGGAGATATTTAAGATGTGTTGATATTGTGCTTAGGGACACGGTTTAGAGGAAGACTTGTCAGTCTTAGGTTAACAGTTGAACTTGATGATCTTTTCCAACCTAAATAATTCTGTGATTCTATGATTACTTTAAAATACCATTGATACAGTCAAAATTGCTCAGTCATGTCTCAAACACTTACAGGCCAAGAAGTTGTTCAATTAAAATGTCTATAAAACAGATAATGAAAAATGTAATGCAAGCGCAGATTTATACTGTAAGACAAAATCTGGACTACTATCTTTGCCCCATTAGTATTGCCCAGTGACTTACATTCTTTCGTATGTATTGTAGGAATATAGCACTGCAGGCATATGAGGATATGTGACCTTCATGGCCCCACAGTTTCACTATTCCCTTCTTTGGGAGGTGATCCTCCCTCTCTACTTAGTCCTGTTGAGACCACACCTGGAGTACTGTGTCCAGTTCTGGGCTCCCCAGTACAAGAGGGACGTAGAACTACTGGAGCAAGTTCAGAGGAGGGCTACAAAGGTGATTAGAGGACTGGAGAACCTGTTGTATGAGGACAGGCTAAGACAAATGTGCCTGTTTATCCTGTAAAAGAGAAGTCTGAGGGGAGACCTCATCGATGTATATAAATATCTGAGGGGAGGGTGTTGAGAGGATAGAGCCGATCTCTTTTCAGTTGTGCCCAGTGAGAGGATGAGAGGCAACAGACACAGACTGAAGCATAGGAGGTTCCGGCTGAATATGAGGGGGCACTTCTTTACCGTGAGGATGACAGAGCACTTGAACAGGTTGCCCAGAGAGGTTGTGTAGTCTCCCTCTCTGGAGATATTCAAAACCCTCCTGGATGCCATCCTGTGCAACGTGTTCTAGGTGATCCTGCTCAGCAGAGGGGTTGGACTAGATGATCTTCATAGGTCCCTTCCAACCCTGTCTGTTCTGTGATTCTTTAGGCACTGTTTGTATCTCTGTTGAGGAAACACAAATACGGATCTCCAGGAATACAAACTTAGGGAAAACATTGTTCGTTTTGCAATGTCCTTGGGAACTGATACTGGGAAAAACACAGGGTTCAAAGGCTAACAAGCTGGCATTTAATGACTCGTTCCTCATCTCCTGCAGCTTTCATATCAAGAAGACACACTGTCAGAAAGTGTTAAGTTTAACACTTAGAAGCAGTAATAATTCAACGGGGATGGCATGAAGTAGTTATGCCCTGCAGCTAGAAAAACTTTGTATCAATGAGAAAAATGTGCAAGGAAATACAAAGAAAAGGCAGTTGTCTTTAAATTGATCATAACATGTATGATAGATGTGTTACTCTGAGATGTAAACATACTGAATGAAGGTCTCAATAGAGACAGAATAGAAAAGCTTTTGCTAAAGTTGGTGCATACATATATTAAGGAAGTATGTGTGGCATATTTCAGTGCTGGCTACTATAAATATAAGGATACTGCAATGAAGATTGACATTATCTAGGATTTAGTGAGAGATGATTAGAAAATTTATATAATAAATAAATAAATAAATAAAGAGAAGGCTAAAACCCAGCAGCAGCTCTCAGGACAGTACTGGAAGAGCAGTAGCATTTGAGTTTGAGTCATTTATGTGGCAGATGTGTAGGACAAATGCAGTCGTGAATTTTAGGACTTTGCTCTAAAATGCTTGTTCATTCTGTACTGGGCTTGTTCAGCAGCATACATCAAATCAGAGCTCAGATTTAGGAAAGCTGGGGTCTTGTCCATAGAGCACTACTGAAGAGATGTTAAGCAAATTAAATTAATAAATTTCATCTTGCCTTGCTGTAAGTATTTATTTCAGAAATAGATTGTACATAAAGAATCAGTGGACAAACTTAATTTCATGATAGTTTTCCTGCAACTGTGTTAGACTGTAATAATATATTACTGTTATATTACTCTTATTATTACATCACTATGCATGGTTTTAAAAGGAGGTAAAAAGAAATTTGTCCATTATTCACATTTTGATCTCTATTGTTTTTATATTAACTCTTCAAAATTTTCATAAAATGTAGATGGTTTAGGAACATACGCAGTATGAAAAGCAAAATATTTGAAAGGATCAGACCATTAACAGTGCATGCTAAATTTTAAAATAATTAACCATCATCTTTTCTGGACTGTGGGACAAATATAGGCACCAACTTTTCTACATCATTAAATTATGTTTGCTTACCATTAACATATATGAGCTCTCACATAATTTGACTCCTTTCCTGCAAGTTTTGGTAAGAGGGCTGCAGGGTTTTCTTTCTCAAAGAGGATTTGAGGTAGAAACGTTCTCATTTATCACAATATGTCCTTTCAATTCCACTTTTTCTGACAGTTTGCAGCTGTAGACTTAGTTCTCAGGACTTTTCTTTTCTTTCTCTCTTTCTTATGAGCAATGTACAAAACCTATTTTGGTTAAAATTGTGTTCTTCTTGTCACACAATGGATTATAGTTAGATTTCTTAGAATGATAGTGATTTTTATAAATACAGTTTATAAGACTCCACCTCATTTTTGTATCTAAAATCAGGGCCAGTGGTACTTCTTCAGCTCTATTCTTAGCAAATCTGAAGAGATTTTTCAGCTGCTAAACACAGAACTATAATTTTGTTAAAAACAACAAACAAACAAACAAACAACAACAACAAAAACAATACTCCATGCATAAATAAACTAAGATAGAAGAAAAGACCAAAGATTTTACCTCAGTGATCTAAAACTAGAATTACAAGTTGGCAATAATCACTTTTATGGGGCCTTCTATTAATTAATTAATACATTTATTTATTTATTTATTAACCTCTTTTACAAAGTTATCTGGAGACAAGAAGAAAGGAAACAGTGTGGATATCATGCCTCTAAAGAAGAAAATTTAGATTACCACTCTTAGTATTGTGTTCTCTTTTTCAAATAAACTGTTTGCCAAGTGGCTATCCATCTTTCCAGAGTCATAGTCTTTGCTCCTTTGTAAACAGAGGTTGGATTTCTTCTGTAACATCTTTGCAGGCTTTCCCTTTCCTTTTTTGTTTTGTTGACCAGCACACTAGAACAATCTCAGCTAAGAGATGGTAAGCTATTTACATATCACTGATAGCACTAAATCATCTTTAGATTTATTTAGGAAGAGGAAGTATGACTACAGAGTAGCTTTGGGATAATTTATAAATATATAAATGGTTACGTAGAGAAACGCTTAAAAGTAAATCATTTCGTATTTATTTCTTTAAAGCTACATTTTATTCTAATCTTTAATTTTGTGGTCATGTACGTTCAACCACTCATGATAGTGAAAAATACTACAATTCCATCAAATTTCAATGGATTTCCATGCAAAAACAATAACAACAACAAAACATTCCTTTCATGTTAGATCCAAACCTTAAAGAATAAAAAAAAAAATCTGCTGTCAGTAAGAGATTTTTTTCAAACAAGTTTATTTTCTTTTAAGTGGAAATATCTACACAAATTGCACTTGCATCACTACAATTCCACATACACTGTAGGAAACACAAGGTTTATGAACAGAAATGCATAGAAATCCTAACATCAATGAGATATTCATTATCCCCCAAGAAAGGTTTGCATGATATAAAACTCCTTGGTTTGGCTGTATAGTAACATAATTTATATAAATAATTGCACGTAATCTCAGATGTAATAATGTTATGTAGCAGCACATAGTAAAATAAAGACATTATTTCCCTTTTATTGGTCAATATGCTCATGTGTTTAAGAAAGCCCTTTAAAACTTTCTCCAGTTGATGGTTTTCCATCTGTAATCATTTATTTTCTTTAAAAATAGGCGTGTATGAGCTGCATCTGTCACCTCAGTGAATGAAAAGCTCTCACTTTTACACTTACTGTGGTTGGTAACCTTACCTGAGCTGAAATGCTGGTGCAAGTAGCTCTTACTATTTTTGATGGTGGGGAGAAGGACATTCAGAACTTTATATGAAGTAAGCTACTGTTTTTATTTGATATCACAGGAGATTCTGAAAGTTTCTTAATAAATAATAATAATAATAATAATAATAATAATAAATAAAAGGAAACATGCTACCTTAGAACAGATCTGATACAGCATAAAATAGGCCATCCTACCTAATGAGAAAAAGATATAAGCAAAAGTGAAAGCATGCTTTCCAGTTGGTACATATATTTTTGTATAGTTATCTTCCAATTAATGCAAGTGATGGAAATAGCTTTCTTTGCTTTTATTTAAAAGAGGTAATAAAAGAGGTACATTTACAATTTATCTGCATATATTTATGTCTTCCGTGTAGTATGGAAGGTATTGGTAGGATTCATTTAGCCAAACTTAATCATATGATGTAGCCAGCTGATGCTGTCTGCATAGTCAATGGTGAAGGCAGCACTTCAAGTCACCTCATGTTACCCATGGATGGAAAGCTACAGGAGGTTAGCAGAGTTGCTGACTGTTTTTCTCCACCTTTTTAATTATCATAGAAAGCTCAGACCTGGAAACGTTACTTGAAGGGGAAATAAACCTCACCCAGTATCTCTGTGTGCTTTGAGAATAGGATGTAGCATTTAATTGTAAGTGATATTCTGTTCTATGTAGTGGATCCACACAGATGTGTGATGTAAATTTTAATGGGTATGCAAACTAGATATATACTATGTTCTGTGGTAATACATGTTGAAAAAAATTTATGTTTTGTTTCCAAATGGTACTACAGAACAAATCATCCGTTGCTGTTCATATGCTACAAGCCCATGAAGCACTGAAGGAATTGTTATTGAAAAAACACTCTGTTGTATCTTTGAACTCAGAAAAGATGGTACTTGATATATTAGCAACTGGATGAGCCCACAGTAATTGGATTTACTGGTTTTTTTTTTTCTATTATAAAAATGAATGAAGTATATGATAAAATTGACACAATTAAATGCAATAATTCCATGGAGCAATTGTGGAGTGTTATGTAATCCTGTGTAATCACAGGAATTTTGAAATAAATGTAGTCTTTAGTAGGCCATCTAAACTCAATCACTTATAAAACCATCTGAGTTATACAAGGTGGCCTATAAGGGAGACTAATGGGTGGAATGTCTAATGTTGATTGGAGGGTCACTGAGTAACTTTCTAGAGTCTCATTATTTTCTGTTTAATATGTATTTTATTAATACGATGATACAAACTCATGATAATTATTTTCTAGTGGTATTATGTGTTTTTTTTTTTTTTTTTGTAGTGAACATGCACAGATGATATCAGAAGTCAGATGTTTTTTCCATGGTTTAAAGAAAATAGTTCTGAAGTCACAGGCAAGGTCTGTCAACTAACATTTTACTAATTTTACACAAGAGTTAATGAGTTATTCTTTCATAAGCACTACTAATAAGCTGTTATTTTGCCTTAACTTAAGCATTTATCACTGTATTAGACACTCAGCAGTACTTTTTCTGGTCTCCAGTTGCCTGTCCAGAAGGTTAGGTACTCCTACCACAGTGTTGTGTCTGCCAGGTTGTGGTGGTTTTACCCTACTATGCAGCTGAACTCCACCACAACCACTCTCTCGCTCCCCCTCCTCAAAGGCAAAAGGGGAAGAAAATACAATGGAAAGGGTTCATGGGTTGAGATAAGGAAAAGGATATCACCAGTTATCATCATGGTCAAATCAGACTCAGTGTGGGGAGATCCCCCCTAACCCCCCGCCCCCCCACCCCACCCCTTTCTACCTCCTCTCCCTGAGCAGCGCAGGGGAATGAGGATTGGGGGTTGTGGTCAGTCCATAACACTTTGTCTCCACTGCTCCTTCACAGTCACTTTCTGCCCCTGCTCCAAGATAGGGTTCCTCCCACAGGATGCCATTGTTCCTGAACTGATCCTTCGTGGGCTTCACACAGACAGTAGCTCTTCAAGAACTGCTCCAAATATAGGTTCGTGTCCCAGAGACAATCCATCAGGAGCAAACAGTTCCAACATGGGTCCCCCATAGGTGGCAGCTCCTCCCAGATTATATGAAGATTATAGGCTCCTGTGTGGGCCCTTCTCCATGGGCTGCAGCTCCAGCCTGGGGCCTGCTCCTGCGGGGGCTCTCCATGGGCCGCAGCCTCCTTCAGGCCACATCCACCTGCTCCATGTGGGCTCCTCCACAGGCTGCAGCGCGGAGATCTGCTCTACCATGGGACCAATGGGCTGCAGGGGGGCAGCCTGCTCCACCATGGGCCTCTCAGTGGGCTGCAAGGGAACTTCTGCTTCAGTACCTGGAGCATCTCCTACCCACCTTCTGTACTGACCTTGGTGCCTGCAGGGTTGTTTCTCACTCCTCTCTCCCAGCTGCTGTTGTGCAGCAGTTGTCTTATTTATTTGTTTGTTTGTTTGTTTATTTATTTACCCTTTCTGAAATATGCTCTCACAGAGGTGCAACCAACATCACTTATTGGCCCAGCTCTGGCCAGCAGCAGTTCCCTTTTGGAGCTGGCTAGAGCTGGCTCTGATCTGACATGGGGCAGCAGCTGGGCACTGCTCACAGAGGCCATCCCTGAAGCCCCCCTGCTCCTAGGCCTTCTCAACATAAGCCTAATACAGGTACCTTAGCAAATCTAATCAATATTAGACATACCTAATCTGTAAGTAAGCAGCTGAACCCCACCCTTCAGATTCATCCTCGTTTCTTGTGATAACAAGATATACACAAGATAGTGCTAAAAAAATTTGCTTTTTTTGAAAATTCTATTGGCTGTCTAGTACAAGACAATAAAATAATGATAAATAATGGCCCTTGGCAACTTGTGTTTCAGGAAAATTTTAAATGATAAGGCTAAGATTTTTTTTTCAAAAGTAGCAGTTTTTGGTCACTCATATAAAACAGTGATTATAAGACAGAAGAAAGGCTTTTTTTTTTCTTTTTTTTTTTTTCTTTAGCCTTTCTTTCTAAAGAGTATTTTACCTCAGCAGATTTTTTTTTTTTTTAATTAGATCTTTTAAAAACTATTTTAGATTGAGTAATAAAAAAGTTTAAACCCTTAATTCAAACACTAGTTACTTTCAGGCTAATTCAAAATGTATATACTTCCATTAAAATGAAGCTAAAGTATATGGCTGTATTTTTCAGGAAAGCTGAAATAGGGTGAGCAATCCTATTAAATTTTAGTAATTAGGCACTTTGGAAAACTGCCCAGTATCTAACTTTGTTACAATCATCCAAGTCTCTGCAAAAATGTGACCTTCAGATCTCAGGAAATTTTACAACTTATTTTAAATCTTTATGAAAAACATAATACTACATAAGTACCTACCATATTTCTGTTATTTTCTCTCTATTTTGAAGGTTTCGGATTTTGTTGTTGTTGTTTTCATGGACACAGAGTTATAGAGTCACAGAATCATAGGATGGCTTGGGTTGGAAGGGATCTCAAAGATCCTCTAGTTCCAACCTCCCTGCCATAGGCTGGGACACCACCCAATAGATCACATTGCTCAGGGCCTCATCTAACCTGGTCTTGAACACCTCCAGGGATGGGGCATCTACAACCTCTCTGGGCAACCTGTTCCAGTGCCTCACCACCCTGAGTGAAGAATTTCCTCCTAACCTCCAATCTAAATCTCCCCTCTTTTATTTTAAAACCATTCCCCCTTGTCCTGTCAATATCTGACTGAGCAAGGAGCTGGTCTCCATCTTTTTTATAAGTCCCCTTCAAGTACTGAAAGGTTGCAAAGAGACCACCCTGGAGCCTCCTCTTCTGTAGGCTGAACAACCCCAGATTTCTCAGCCTTTCTTCATAGGAGAGGTGCTCCAGCCCCTTGATCATCTTTGTGGCCCTCTGTGGTGGTTTTACCATGCTAGGCAGCTGAACACCACAACCGCTCTCTCACTCCCCCTCCTTAGATGAGGAGGCACTTGCCTTTCTAGGCCCAAGATTGTGTTTTGGGCCATGGCATGGTTTACGGGGTATGTTTCCAGCCACCCAGTAGTTGCTTCTACCATGGGAGTATGTACGTTTGCCTTGGCAGGTTTGTGGGAGTGGTCCGATATAGTCAATTTGCCAGCCCTCACCATATTGAAACCCTAGCTACCTCCCCCTGTTCCAGGGAGATTTTACCTTCATGGCTCTCTCAATTGCAGCACAGGTCTCACACTCATGGGTAACCTGTGTGCTGGCCTCAATGGTCAGGTCCACCCCTCGATCACAAGCCCATCTGTATGTGGCATCCCTCCCCAGATGTCCTGATGTTTCATGGGCCCATCGAGCTACAAACAGCTCACCCTTACGTCCCCAGTCCAGATCCACCTGAGCCACGTCAATTTTTGAAGCTCGATCCACTTCTTTGTTGTTCTGATGTTCTTCAGTTGCGCGGCTCTTGGGACATGTGGGCATCTACATGACGTACTTTTACATCCAGGTTTTCTACCTGAGCAGCAATATCTTGCCACAGGGTAGCAGCCCAGATAGGTTTACCTCTGCATTGCCAGTTGCTCTGTTTCCATTGCTGCAGCCACCCCCACAGAGCATTTGCCACCATCCATGAATCAGTGTAGAGATACAGTACTGGCCATTTTTCTCTTTCGGCAATCTCTAGGGCCAATTGCATGGCTTTTACTTCTGCATACTGACTTGACTCACCTTCCCCTTCCACGGCCTCCACGACTCGTCGTGTGGGACTCCACACAGTAGCTTTCCATTTCAGATGGCTCCCTACCACACGGCAGGATCCGTCAGTGAACAACACATACTGCTTTCTGTCTTCTGGCAACTCATTATATGGTGGTGCCTGTTCAGCACGGGTTACCTCTTCTGTCGGCACTCCGAAATCTCTGCCTTCTGGCCAGTCCATGATCTCTTCCAGGGTTCCTGGGCGATTAGGTTTTCCCATTCGATCCCGCTGTGTAATTAACGCTATCCACTTACTCCACGTAGCATCAGTCGCATGGTGTATAGTGGGAATTTTCCCTTTGAACATCCAGTGTAACACAGGTAGCCATGGTGCCAAGAAGAGCTGTGCTTCTGTACCCACAACTTCTGAAGCAGCTCAAACACCCTCATATGCCGTGAGTATCTCTTTTTCAGTTGGGGTGTAATTGGCTTCTGATCCTCAATAGCCCCGGCTCCAGAAACCAAGAGGTCGACCTCGAGTTTCTACTGGGGGTTTCTGCCAGAGGCTCCGGGTGAGGCCATGCTCCCCGGCTGCAGTGTAAAGTATGTTTTGCACAGCTGGTCCGGTACGGACAGGCCCAAGGGCTACTGCATGAGCTATTTCTTGTTTGATTTGTTCAAAAGCCTATTGTTGCTTGGGGCCCCACTCAAAATAGTTTCTCTTTCGAGTCACTCGATATAGAGGACTCACAAGCTGACTACAGCCTGGAACATGCATTCTCCAGAATCCCACAAGGCCTAGGAAAGCTTGTGTTTCTTTTTTGCTAGTTGGCGGAGACATTGCTGTTATTTTATTGATCACATCCATTGGAATATGGCGACATCCATCCTGCCATTTTACCCCCAAGAACTGGATTTCCTGTGCAGGTCCCTTGACCTTGCCTTGTTTAGTGGCAAAACCAGCTTTCAGGAGAATTTGGATTACTTTCTACCCTTTCTCAAAAACTTCTTCTGCTGTGTTGCCCCACACGAGGATGTCATCAATGTACTACAAGTGTTCAGGAGCTCCCCCTTGTTCCAGTGCAGACTGGATCAGTCCATGGCAAATAGTAGGTCTGTGTTTCCACCCCTGGGGCAGTCGATTCCAGGTGTATTGGATGCCCCTCCAAGCGAATACAAACTGCGGCCTGCATGCTGCTACCAGAGGGATGGAGAAAAATGCATTAGCAATATCAATTGTGGCGTACCACTTGGCTGCCTTTGACTCTAGTTCGTACTGAAGTTGTAGCATGTCCGGCACTGCTGCACTCAGAGGTGGCGTGACTTCGTTCAGGCCGCAATAGTCCACCATTAGCCTCCACTTGCCATTAGACTTTCGCACTGGCCATATAGGACTATTAAAGGGTGAGCAAGTCTTGCTGATCACTCCTTGACTCTCCAGCCGATGAACCAACTCATGGATGGGAATCAGGGAGTCTCGGTTGGTGCGATATTGCCTTCGGTGCACCGTTGTGGTAGTGATTGGTACCTGCTGTTCCTCAACCTTCAGCAATCCTACAAAGGAAGAGTCTTCTGAAAGGCCCGGCAGGGTAGACAGCTGCCTAATCTTCTCTGTGGTCAAAGCAGCTATGCCAAAAGCCCACCAGTACCCTTTTGGATCCTTGAAATACCCTCTCTTGAGGTAGTCTATGCCAAGGATGCATGGAGCCTCGGGGCCAGTCACAATGGGATGCTTTTGCCACTCCACATGGGATGCTTTTGCCACTCATTCCCAGTTAGACTCACTTCAGCTTCCAATACAGTTAGCTGTTGGGATCCCCTTGTCACTCCAGAGATACAGATGGGTTTGGTCCCTTGGTAGCCTGATGGCATTAAGGTACATTGTGCGCCAGTGTCCACTAAAGCTTTGAATTTTTGTGGTTCAAATATGCCAGGCCATTGGATCCACACAGCCCAATAAATCCGGTTATCCCTCTCCTCTACCTGGCCAGAGGCAGGGCCCCTCTAGTCCTGGTTGGAGTATCTGCCACCTAATTCTTGCAAATGAGAAGCAGAGGTCCCTTCATCAGGGTCAAGAATAACATCAGCTCTTCTACTGCCTCTGGGGAATTTCCCAACAGAAACTGGAGCAGCATTTTTCTTAGGAGCTCCTCTTCTTTCTGCTGTATTTCCTTTCAGTTCACGTACCCGAGCAGCTAGGGTTGAAGTAGGTACACCATCCCATTTCCTCATATCTTCCCCATGGTCACGCAGATAAAACCACAAGGTGCCATGTAGTGTGCGTTTTGGATACTCTCTCTCTCAAGCAGGAAAATACTGATCCTTAGTGGCTGAAATATCACTCCATCTGAATGAGGAGGGATATGCTCGTTCTACGAGGTGGTCAAGTCTTTTGGACAGTTTCTCCACAGCGGAGATACAGGCCCATAGCGGAGCAGAGAGGTTGTCTTCATATTTTTGAAGCTGGCAGGATATAGTATACACTGTTGGTCCCATCCCCTCATCCCACTGAATTCCTGCCAGTGCACTGGCATGTGATGATGGTGTACTCCGCACAAATTTACGCCACATGGATGTTGTGCACTGGACTTCATCGGGATCTTGAGGTGTCTGGGCATAGTCCAAATCACTATAAATCATCTCCAGCACAGCTAATTCCCACAAATGCTGGAGACCTTTATCCATAGTGGCCCACTTGCCTACTTGATATACAATATCTTCCTTATGGGGATACCTTTCTTTCACAGCTGCCAGGAATCGCCTCCAGAGGCTGAGAACCTGTGGCCCTCTCCCACTTACTTTGTCAATGACTCTTTCTCTAGAGAGGGATCCCAGCTGTTTGGCTTCATTGCCTTCTAATTGTTAGCTATTGGCCCCAGTGTGCCAGCATCGAAGCAGCCAGGTAAGGATGTGTTCACCTGGGTGTCGACCATAATCCTTTCGTATTTCTCTCAACTCACTCAGGGATAGGGATCGAGTGGTTTCTGATTCCTTTATGATTTCCATCTCTTCTTCCTGCTGTTTTTGTGATGGCTCTGCTTTAGAGGTGCCTGCTTTCTCCCCTTCTCCCTCCTTCTTAGGAGAGGCTTCTTCCCTTACTAAACGAGCTGACTTCCGTTTCCATTGTTTTGACTTGACTTTGGGGGCGACTGATACCATAGTCAGTTGGTGCTCTGGGTCAGCCACAGCATGTGTTATCTGGTCATCAGATTCAGAGACTTCCTCCCTCTCTTCGAGGTGCTGGATGATGTTAAACAGTGTTTGATAGGAGTAAGCCAGGACCCAGCACAATGCTGCAAGCTGTCGTTCTCCGGCATTATCAGGGTCAGGGCATACGACTCTCAAACGTTCTATCAGGTTTTTAGGATTTTGCACTTGTTCAGGGGTGAAGTTCAAAACTATTGGAGGAGACACCCGTGACAGGTACCTGCCGATATCCTCCCACACACCTTGCCACCTGCCACAAGACTGTTCCAGGACAGATTCCTGTGTAAGCTTTCTAAACAATCGACTAATCTTAGAGAGAAGAGGAAACCCGTTATTCAGAATTAGAAATAGTAATATATGGGTTACACATGGATATTCAAAATACTCAGAAACTGTTGTAATTAGCTCACTGTGAAAGAAGGAAGAGGTACCATTCCTGATATTATTCATAAACTGACTTCCAGATGAGGAAAGGAAGGCAGTGTAATTCTGAATATTCTCTAAAAGATAGTTTCCATGAGACCCAAATGATAACAGTGCAGAGCCTGAATGCCAGACTGAACTCAAGGCCAGTGCTTGGCAGCACAGCGAATTAAAAAAAAAAATAAACACAGATTGTAGCACATTCTCGGATCGGATACAGAGGAGAAAGGAGAACATGACACGGATTGCATGACACATGGTCAAACAAGCCAATATTAACAGGACACTGAACATGGTGACTAGCAAGTAAGTGCGTTAGTTGTAAGCGTTTTAATCAATTCTACCGTTATCTCAACCCTTCGAGCCCCACGTTGGGCGCCAAAAAGGACTGTGGTGGTTTTACCATGCTAGGCAGCTGAACACCACAACCACTCTCTCACTCCCCCTCCTTAGATGAGGAGGGGAAGAAGTAAAGGAAAGAACAACTCACGGGTTGAGATAAGGATGATTTAATTAAAGGGAAGAAAAAAAAATAATTATTAAGGAAAGATTATTATTAATTAAACAATTTAACTAAACAATTTAACTAAACAATTAACAATTTAACTAAAGGGGAAAAAGGAAAGGGGAAAAGGGAGAGGGAAAGGGAAAACTAAACAAAACAAGTAAAGGCTATGTGGAAGTGCAGAGGAAAGAAATTACTCTCTACTTCCCACAAATGAGGGATGCTTGACCACGTCCTTGAAGCAGGGCCTCAACACACGTAGCCGGTGTTCGGGAGGAGGACAGACATTTTCACAACAAGAGCCCACCCCTCCCCTCTTCCTCCTTTTTCCACCTTTTATTGCTGAGTGTGACATCATATGGTATGGAATATCCCTTTGGTTAGTTTAGGTCAGCTGCCCTGGTGATGTTTCTTTTCTCATATCTTTGTCCACCCCTAGGAGGGTTAGAGAGAGTCCTGATGCTGTGCCAGCACTGCTCACAGCAGACACAACATTGGTGTGATACCATTGCTGTTTTAGCTACGAGTGCAGAGCACAGCACTGTATGGGCTGCTGCAGGGAAAGTTAACATCCCAGCCTGACCCAGTACACCCTCCTATGGGCCCACTCTAACAGAGCAATAATCTTCCTGTGCTGAGGGCTCCAGACCTGGACACAGTACTCCAAGTGGGGCCTCACAATGCTTTAAAAACATGGGTATACAATTTATGAGTTAGAAAGTCATGCGCACATAGACAAGTAATCGTCTGGTCCACAGAGATGGTTTTACATTTTTTATGGTTTTAAGGTCCATTCTTAAAACCACACTGAATTTACTGGTGAAAGCAAAACTGGAATCAAAACAGTAGGAAAATGGAACAAGAACTTACAAATGCAGAATGAAAAAAAATGTGAAAATAGGTAAAAGATTATTTCTTGCAGTCCAGCCTTACCGTAGCTCATCTCTGATGCCATGCTGACCTACTAACTGCTTGCCACATAGGCATATGAATAATGATTTGAACATCTTACTTTATTGACTGTTCTTAGAATTACTCAGATCAGAAGAAACCTCAGGAGTCTCTAGCCCAACCTCCTGTTTAAAACAATGACAGCACAGAATTCAGACCAGCTCAGTCAGAGCTTTGTCATGCCAGTTCATGGAAACCTCCAAGGAGGTTTATTCTACAGTCTTTCTGGACAACTTTGTCCAGTGCTTAATTATCCATGGATATTTTTTTATCTTAATTGAATTTGGAAACTCCCATATTTCTGTGTATCACCTTTAGGCATGATTAACATAAATAAATAATAAAAAGTAAGACTCTTCATTTCCTTGTTTGCATTTAAAATATAAATTGAAAAAATTAAGATTTTTGTTTGTTTGTTTTTATTTCCCTTTCTCTCTCTGCATTATCATTAGGTGCAATATATATATTCTCTTACCTTGGAATGACAGTAAAATGAAAGTTAAGTGGATAGAATGTAGTCTATTGATCATTTACAGAATAAGATTTTTTCAATATCTTCCCTCCTCACAAAAAAAAAAAAATAGAACAGTAAAATAAAATAAAATAAAATATATAAAAATAAATAATAAAATAAATAAATAAATAATAAAATAATAAAATAAAAGGTGATAGAAACCAAGCTTTCTCTGAGATATCAGAGAATGTGAAATTTTGGTGTGTTTTTGTGATATATTATATTACACCTTTTCCATCAGAAAGACGTTTTAATCAATGTATTGTTAAATCCACTGACTTTCCATCTACTCTTCAGAAAGGTATGCTGGTATGATTTATTCTCCAATGTACTTAGATGACATTTTGTCTACTAAAGCATAGGATTCACTGGCAAGGTCATTATAATTCAAACCAAAAAGTACTGAAAGCCACATGATTACAGTTTTGATAGAGGAATGTCATCTGGATCTGTGTGCATTTGAAGTATCTATATAGTGTGTAAGTAAGAATAATAGCATTGATCCTGTCTGGCTTAGGAAAGTCATTGGATTGTACTTCTGTGAAGGAAATGTTTTTCTTTTTTCCATGAAAACAAACAATCCATGCAGAAGGAAATTACTTTAGAAATCATACATGTTATGTATATTTATAGAGTGTGATATCAGAGGAAGATGTGGCTTTATGTGAAGGCGCAAGTCAGATTTGGAAGGAAACTTTCCTGGGTGCAGACTGAGTGAAGAATAATGCCATTTGCAAACCTATTCCTTCACGTGCTTAGGAGACACCACTTATATTATTAAGCTTGATCTTGACAATGTGTATTGATGTGAAGTGTACTGCAGATGAAACTCTGCAGTTGTTAAGCACTGCAGAATTAAAATTCCTGGTGGGCAAAGCAGAAAGGAATAATTAATTCATGTTTCATTCTGTAGCATTTACGACAACTACTAAAATAAAATACTATCAAAAAGCACAGGCTGTGTACCTCATCTAAGGATATAATTATGATTTCCATAATATGTAGGGAAAGATGTAAAAACCACAGTCCTCAAAATCTCACTAAACTCTACAGTGTATTATATTCTATCCAACAGATAGACATACAAATATGTAACAAAACAACTACTTGGCAAAGTACCAAGAGAAAAGAGTACCTTGTTCAAAGACACAGAAGCATCGCTAAAATAATCCATGATTCAGTCTTTGACAAGTTGGCATCCTAGAATTCTCCACTGTATGAGCTATTGTGTGCTGACTTCAGCATGGGAACTGTAAAACTGGAGCATGACTACACATTTCATTACAGTCTCTGCCTTTGCAACCTCTTATGAGAATAGCTGTTTATATATATATATAATCTACATGTAATAAAAAGGCTAACGTAGAAAAGTTATGCCTTAAGTAAACATGTCATAATGCTAGAGCAAAAAGAGAAAGGAGACTATTTTACAGGGTTTTGTTCCAGAAACACTTGATTCCCCTGTATCGACAGCATAATTTAATTCAAAACATCCATAACATTATTTTCCCAAACAGTCAACAATTCTTCATGCATTAACATAGACCAGGTTGTAAAAAAACTTTTTAATACTTGATGGCACAGAGTGGAATGGTGAGTATCTCATGTTAGGATGGAGATGAACATTTTTTTGTCTGTTGCTTCTAATCTGAGACCAAAAGGTAAGGGCAGAGGTTTTATCAGCTGAGTATTTAGAACAAACTAGCAGTTTCTGAATGTAATAATAATGAAATATATCTCCGTGGTTAAGAAAAACTGGTTCTTTGCATCTTTTTGTCTGTTTGAAATTGCTTGGCTTTGTGCACTTGATAACAGATTGTCTCAACCACCTTTTCCAATGCTAGGCTGGGTGACATTCTTTGCTCCTTCTATCTCTTTTGCCTGATAATTCACCAATGGCATAGTGAGCTTACAAGTGGAAAGGTACTGGTTGTAAAGAAAGCTTTAACATTAACTGCAAACCAAGAAAGAATAGATATGTAAAAAGAAGATAGACAAATCCAGGGCACACAAAATAATGCAGGAATGCAAGAATCAGGAAGAGGGGAAGTTCAAAGAGCACAGAGTACACAAGGAGAGGGATAGAGTATGTAAATGTGTTTTGAAAGCTAGCAAAGATGGCAGGTGAAACAAGAAGGTTTTTTTTGTTGTTCTTGTTGTTTGTTTGTTTTCTGTTTAGCCTTTTTTCTTTATCCTCCTCTAATTCTGAAATTGCTGAGCTCTCAAGTCAACAGAAGTGTAGTAGTAATAGCCCTTCAAAAAAGAAAAAAAGAAAAAAAAATCGTAACACTTTGGCAGTATGTTGTTTAAAAGAAAGCAAGTTAAGCTGGGATGTTGGTGTAGGTCTCAGAAGATGGTCTTCTGAGAGAAAATATGATGCATTTTTAGGTGTATGTGATATTACACAATGCAGTAAAAATATGACTGTTGTATGTACAGCACTACTCTTGGAGAATGCCATTAGGCAGAAATGCCGCATCTCTGGGGTCAGGGAATCTTTTATGAAGGAAGTAATTCTTGTGCAGTTGATCCAAAATGCTGAAAAGCACGAAAGCAAAAGGCGAATCTTTTCTCCTCTCTTGGTTCCTTGGAATATGGCTCCAGCTGCAACACGTTGTCCCTCAGAGGACTGTGGCAGTTTTGCCTCCACAATGCCACCATATTGGCAGCAGGCAGAAGAAAGCGAGAGAAGAAGAAAACCCTGGTAGTGTCCTCAGCTCTGAAGTGAAACAGCAATACGCAGCTCAGAAGTTCTGGAAAGAAGAGTTAGGATAATCTAAGGTGAATTCATTTCCTGTCTTTGCTACAGTGATAAAAATATGAAGCTAATGAAGTAAACAAGTCTTTTTCAACTGTAAGAACATACAAAGACTTTCTAGAAAAAAAAAATGCACACAAGAAAAATGTTAATTGAAAAAAAAAAAAGTCTATCCTTTCACAATAGTAAATTTGGTACCAATAATGCCTGTTTTACATCAAAATATCATAACCTTAAGTCTATGAAATTTAACTGTAACTGCCTGACTATCGCAAGTCACTGAAGAAGTGTGGTAAACTTATTACTGAAATGAACATCCTCTAAAGTCTTTAAAACCTAGAAAGAATTACAGATTTTTTTAATAGTAAGTTAACTCTTAAATATACTGTGACCTCTCTCTCCCTGAAAGGTTGCATTGCTTGTGCTCACTGTAATATAACTGAAGTTAATCAATACAAATAGATATGGCAATATTTTCCCGTGAGTTCTGATTAAACTATCACTAGTGGAAGAAAAGTATTTTCAGATAAAGCTTTATTGTTTGTAGGATAATATAACCAATTTATTAAAAAAAAAATGTTGTTTATCTTCCTCTTAAGATATTTGATAGAATTTCAATGATTTGTTAATGTATACAAATAATGCATACTTTCCTATACTAAATCAGAGTTATCAACCTAGAACTTGATTCTGCTTCCATACAACCCTTTTAATATCATTCTTCAAAATCCTATAGATCCTTCTAGAAGGTTAAGTAATCCATGTTTCCATTGCAACAGCAATGCCCATTCCCAATGGGCTGGCAGAGGTACAGGTGCATGAACTGAAGGACAAAATATAACAGTCCTTTTCTTTTGAGGGTTGGCGGGGAGGGTGGGCAGTGGGCATTGCTGTGATAAAGAAGCAGGAGTTTGTATTTTTAATGCGTGCATTTCTGTTTGTTGGAGATGGGTTTTTAATATACTAAATAACACCTCAAGAACCAGACTGCAAAGAATAGTGGGCAACTTTCAATGTGAAAATACTATCTTGCTCTTTGGGTGTTTTTGTTTCCAATGGCAACATTTGCAGATTAAATTATGAAAATAAGGATTATAAATATTTGATGTGAGTTTATACTAATTTCCCAGAAGTCATTTGCCATAAGTACATATTTAAGCAATTATCTCATATATATGTGGGATTTTTTGGATAAGTCATCTTCCCAGCATTTAAAAAATGTGCCATCACTTGCTATTGCCAAGCTACCTGCCTCTGTGCACTCCTTCAGCTGCCACTAATAATAATAATAAAGATAAAGAAATACTTTAGTGCATATTGAGGTTTAAAATGATAAATTACAGCATGGCAGGCTACCAATTCCTTTCAAATGGACAGTACATAGAAATGCATTCATCACAGCTCTCATTCTGAGCAAGTTGAAATTTAGAGAGGAAAATAGTAATCTGAATGTTGAAGTTATTTGAGAAGCAAGGAATCAAGGAAATGGTGTTCAATATTTTTCTTCATGATGTGCTGATCAGTGACTTTCCTTAGACATTTAACAGCAGAAGCTTACAAGTATTAAATACCAAAAATTCCTATACTTGAAACTGTAGTACTGACAGAACTGAGAAGGTCTAAACCTAGCCTTCAAATTCACATTTCATCAGTACATTTCTCAGTTTAACAGTCCTTTTTTTTTTTTTCATGGTGTAACCTTTGTGATGATGAAACACATATTCTGTTTTCATGTCAGCTCTAGAAATAGAGCTTGCAATCAGAAAATCTTATGTCACTCAACTTCAGTGCCATGCAAGCAATCAGACTACCATGCAGTAGCCCACAGCCGTAGTGTCAGCTGCTTTTCTGTTGACCAAGGCTTTTGGAGTGAAAGCTTGCTTTGCCACGGGAATGCAACTCCTATGGCAACTGCCCAGGTGTAACAGCTACATAAAAACTAGAGGGATCCCTACATGTTAACAAATATTTTTTTAGAGTAAAATAATAAGCACTCTGGAGAAAAAGAGAGCAAAGGAAAACTGGGATTCTCGCCATGTTTCTCCGAGTCCCAGACTGTAAAGTCAAAAATTGTTGGCTTGGTGCTGCTGATTTAAGTTTAAGAATTTCTAAAAAGCTTTTTATTGGAATTAATTAGTATACTCTGAGGATGTAAATGAGAGGGATAGAAAGGTAAGGATAAAGGAGGAATTCTTACGTGGAAGTGTAGACCCAGATTGGTTAGGTTTTTATCAGCTTTTTTACTTTGTTACCAGTACAGTAAGGGTGGTAGGATGGAAATGAGCTCAGGATAGCTGCCTAAACATGTAATAAATCTCTTCCATGACTGTATTATTGGATTGAAATTTTGCTTTGTTCTGTGTAGAAATTCAAGGTTTAAGTTTCAAATATAAATTTTGCAAAAGCTGATTATGTTACCATGTATCATTACATATTAGTATGAGAAAAAAAAAAAAAAAGGCTTTCAAGTAATAGTCTTACTTTTCATTCATTTTGTTCAACATTATATTTTCCATGTTTGGCTTTGGGTCATAATTAAAGTCTCAACCGAAAATACTGTTTATTTTTTCACTTAGGAATGTGCATGTGTTTTACTTACCTAATCTAGCTGGTACTTTAGTATGTTTGAGAATTGTGTCTTCTTGGTAATGTCAAGTGGTTTGTTTCCATAAAACTTTAAGTGAATTCAGATTGGCAGGTATCTTTATTCTTTGACAGTGACTAAAACATATTAATGTGCTTGTTTAAAATTTAAACACAAAAGAAAAAATATTACACCGATATATATAATAAACATCTAAATAAAGAAGACTTTCAGAAAATGTAAGTTTATCTAAAGATTGCAATTTCACAATATATAATAGAAACATTGTACAGATGGCTTTTTAAAAAATTATGTATTGCTACTTCTTCAAATTGTTAAACAATTTAAACAGTATGTCTTAGATTGCCACAAATAGGACAAAAGACATATTTACGTCTTACCTTCAAATATGGTCTCCAGAGCAATGCATCAGGCAACTTTTATAAGTACCACATACATATTCAAACATAAACAAGAGAAATAACAAGTAAAATAAGATGTTTTTATTACTTGATTAAAGCTGTGTATTGTTTGTAATTATAAAAAAAAAAACGGTGGTGGGGTGGTTATTTCTTTCATTCAATCTGCAGATTATAAAAAAAAAAAAAAGTATTTTTGTTCCAGAAAAAAATAATAATAAATGCATGTGTATCTTTTAAAATATTGCCCTAGACTATCAATAGTTGACATGACTATGTCATAAAACAAGAAAGTCATAAACCACCTCTGCTACATGCTTTTTTGGAATTTAGGGTCAATTCTATCACAGGAAGCAAGAAGAATCTCCTTGACATTCATTGGTGTTATTTTGGAGCAGTGATATTTTGCCTGAAGATAAAATGTTTTGCTTCAAATCAGTGTCAACTTTTAACATTGAATCCAAAACAGAAGAATCTTAGAAAAGAAGTCTTTTGTTTGTTTGTTCGTTTGTTTGTTTTCCTCTCATAGGTATTTTCCTGAAACTTGGGATTTCATTAATTGGTATAACATGGATATGAATTCTCCATTAAAATACAGAAATGAATTCTTAAACTATACTACCTATTAACATTAAAGTGTGCAGTGCTTCCCAATGATAGGAAAATGTCCCTGAAACCAAGCAGAAAATTACCAACAATGATTATATATGTATAAAATAATGTATCACACAGTTGTATATATGCACTATATACATTATATAAGTTATATAAGGAATGTGAATGTATGTATAAAACATACATATGTAAGTTACTGTATAGGAACATTTGAAAATGAGAACACCGTAAAAATTGAATAAAATCCAGTATCTTTAGAAAATACAAAGGAAATAAAATAAGAATTAAGATGATAATGTTAGTAGAGGAGAGTACAGGAAACAATCCTGGAAACAGATTAGGAAATGGTATTGTAATAGTTTACACTTACTATTATATGAGATTAGCCACACCAGGTCAGAAAACAAAGTATATCTTGTTCAGCATCTTAATTTTGATACCATTCTGTGGCAGACAGGGAAGACACAAGAACAAGGGCACGCATATAATTATACTTATATAGATATACTCATACTCTCCATTAGCTTGGTATTCTCTGAAATAATTATTTCTGGATTTTTTTGTTTGGTTTGGTTTGGTTTGGTATTTCCTTCCATGAATTAAGATAAATGTTTTGACCCTATGTAAACTGAGTCAATCATTTACTTACTGGCAGACACAGAATTTCAGTAAGAGCAAATTGGTAGCTTACCTCCTGTTTTGAACTTCCAGTCTGATTATTTTAGTCTTTAGATTCCATTTTCATTTTATGACAAACAATGAACATTCATTCCTTATTCTTGGCATCCATGATTTCAGAGACTTCTGTTGCATGCCTGAGGTTTAAAATACAGCTGTCATATGGAACTGTTTATATATCTTTGAGAATCCTTGCTGCCATTCTTTGTTTCTTTTCTAGTGTTATTGTTCTTTTGGTACTATGAGGATCAGAACTATTTTGTTCTCTTTTCCTTTCCTTATCAGTCTGAAAATATAATTTTTCTCTTTTCCTTTTTTTTCTGTTTCTTTCTTTTACTCTTTTTTCTTTCTTTCTTTTTCTTTCTTTTCTTCCTTTCTTTCTTCTTTCCTTCCTTTTTCCTTCTTGTCTTCCTGTTTAGCTAATATTTTCAGAGAACTTTTCAGTTTAATTGAAACATCTTAATTGAAACACCAAGTACTACCATATTACTCTACTGCACTCTCTGACAATGTTTTTAACACTCTAACTACTCATTTTATATATATAGATATATGTATATATTTATATATACACACAGACATGCACAGGTATATCATTTAGGGTATGAATATGTGCTTCAGAAATTCAAGATAAAAATAAACATATTTATCAAAAGCATATTTTAGCCCAGTTCCTGGAAGATAGTTCTCTACAAAATATGAATCCTTCTCATCACTGGCTACGTTTATAAGTTTAAAAGACTATCGTGCAGTGACTGAAGGGTAGTATGTAATTCTCCATATTTCAAAGGAAATAGAAAGCTGCTAGTCCATCTACTCTAGTATTTTCCCTTTGCTACTGTCAAAAATAATATGTTTCAAAAAGTACTGTAGCAGGCATATTCACAACAACCCATTTGCAGAGTGTATTTCTTTTCACATTTGTTACACTTTACAACTTGAAACAAGAGGCTTCAGTTCTTCATCCTTCAAGTCATAGCCATCACTCTTCAGGGCATAAAGCAATCTTTAACTGACAGGAGCACAAAGATATGTTCTGAGGAGCTAGATTACTGCATCATTTTCCACCATTGGTATGTTACATCTTCCTCTGAAGTATGTGGCCCTGGCCAGTGTTAAAGGCAGAGTACTGAACTAATAACAGGTCTGCGCCAGTAGAGCAATTCTTATAAGAGTGTGGATTATCTAGTGTGTGTATAGCATCTATACTACATAAGAATTTAATTCCAGCTGAAAATGTATAGGAGTGCCTATCAAAAAGCTGACTGACTGTACTTGTAATTCATCTAATGACATATATGCTTATATGATATTGGATTTCACACCTGTGGTGCAAGCTTTGCAAGTAGTCATTTATTATTTTTTTCCTAGAATTCAAATTTGTTGTTTCTTTTATTTTCACACAACTGCTATGAGAAAAACTTTACAATTATTATAAATATCTTCCTTGTCTATGTATTAAATGGAGAAGACTGCAGCCTGGAATTGCAGAAT
Organism: Anser brachyrhynchus; assembly: GCF_964034855.1. NCBI lineage: Eukaryota > Metazoa > Chordata > Aves > Anseriformes > Anatidae > Anser > Anser brachyrhynchus. The sequence continues at coordinate 125,458,314 of NC_137694.1, read as the reverse complement.
GCTCTATCATAACATTTTCTTATCATGTATTTGTATGTGTGTGCTAGCTGTCAGTGTTTCTTTAATTTAAAAGAGCCAGTCATAACTGAAGATAGTCATTCTTTGTCAACAAAATATTTTCAACAAGTTAGTAAAAATTGGGACACTTCAAATTCCTGTTCTGCCTTGAGTAAATCACTGTTCTGCATTCAGTAAATCAGTTAGCACCTACTAGCCAACTAAAAATGGGGATAATGACATCTTTCTAACTCACAGAGGTGGTGTGATAAATACACTAAAGTCACTAACCACACTAGTGATCATCTGATCAAAGATTTGAGATCAGTGATCATTCTTTTCTATGCAGCTTATGAAGCACTGGCACAGGTTGCCCAGAGAGGTTGTGGAGTCTCTGTCCTTGGAGATCTTCAAAAGTCACGGCAAGTAGTCCTGGGGTGGCCCTGCTTGAACAAAGAGACTGGACCAGATGATCTCCAGAGGTCTCTTCTAACTGCAACCATTCTGTGATTCTGTGATTCTGTGATCAGTTTTCTAAGTCAAAATCCTCAACTGTTCTTTATTTAAGCTGCTTCAGAAGAAAGACATCGATCAACCAGAAAAGTCAACTATATATTGACAGTATGTGTGTACTATAAATCAGATTCAAAATGTTTATATCGATCTAGACCCTTCTGTTCACTTCTAAAATTGTTTTGCTGTATTCATACTCTTCTGAATTTCAGTCCAGAAAAGACCATTACATCATTTAGGTCTACATGAAATTAGGTCAGCATGAAATTATAGAGTATTTAGATACACGTTTTCACACCAGTTTGTGTGGAACATGAATAATTTATTATTATTATTATTTATTTATTTATTTATTTTTATAGTCCTCTGTTCTTTCAGAAGTTCAGTCTTTATGACCTGTTTCCTGCACAGCTGACCTATTGTGGTGCAAAAATCTTCTCTCCCACTTCCTAAATTAATATTTTCTCATTTATATGTTATTCAGTTTGCATTGCAGAAATTGATCTTAGTCTATGAGGTTTTTAAAATGGATAAAAGTAGTTTGATACAGAATAAATAAAAGAACTTAGAGTATCTCTGAACTTGGACATATAGAATGATGCAGATAAAAAGAAAGTCTAAGCTTAAGAATTGTTTGCATCTGGTAAATTACAGGGAAATGTTTATTGAATCAAATTACTAAGAATACTATCATATACGTAACTTCCAACGTTGAAAACTTCCTTCTTTAAGAATTAGAAAATTAATGTAACATGTACATGAATTAGATTTATTTTTCCTAATAAATACATTCAAATATTCAACTGTTTAGTTTTTTCATGTATTTTTCAAAACATGTTGTTCCAGAGGTCTGTAAAGTACCTTCCTAGCTCTTGTAGATTAATCTGCATTTAATTAAATTTGTTGTCTTTAATAATTATGGGATCTGAAAATAATTAGAAGAGTTTAAGGTAGAAGTAGTCCAGTTCTGGGTTGAATTTCTTAAAACTATTGACCCTTTTTTAAAACTATGTGGATTCACAGAAATCATCATCTTCTTTGTACATATATTTTCACTGATTTGCCACATCACAGATTTATAATTTTGCAAATTATCTTGAGTATTGGATAAAATAGGATTTTGATCAAATGCCATTTATACATATTGTTGCCATGCAGAATTATGTATACTTTTGAAGGAAAATGCTAGACTCCCATAAGTAAGGTAGTTCTTTTTTGATCATCTGTATGGTGTCACAACATTAGCGCCCATATAATTCTAAACAGCCATTTTTTTCTGCTAGATCTTTTATGCTCAGGGGTGACTGTCTGTACTTTTAATTACAAAATTCTTGTATAACATACTTTCATTAGCCTTATCTCTATGTTTTCTAGTTTTCAAGGTTACCTGTGCTTTCACGAAAGACACAAAACACTGGATTTAATTCTTCTATGTGGACTGCAGAGAAATAAGCATATCCAACTTGAATAAATGTTCAAAAATTTTCACTAAAAGGTAGCCTACCTAACAAAAACTGACTGTCTTGTTAAGCAGCATAGTGTGCACAGAAGACCAAAAATGGTATAAATTCCCTTGCCTGTAAATAAATACGTCTTCTTGTGCACAAATTCTGTTCTTACTCTCATGTAAGCAAGGACAGAATGAATGTCTGTATGAACTTTTTGTGAAACACAGTTCTTTGAAGTGATGTTGCTTCAACGTGTGGAGTAGAATTAGCAGCACAGCTCAAGTAAGACACACCTCTCAGGTGAAGTAAAAATACACTGGTAGATGTGCTACTGGTTAAAATAAAACTTTAGCATGCTGTTTAAGTCCTAAGATATTTTTTAGAAGACCTCACCGGAATACTGATAGCTCTGTCACATCCCACCTGCGGGGAGGGGGGGAGTAACTCAGATTCACAAATCCCTTGGTGTGGACTATGGTGAGGTAACACTCAAGATCTATGCATAAACATCAGCTTGAGTACGAACAGAGAGAACAAATTCTCTGTTAACGTTGGCACTCTCACTGTTATATATATCTATCTAAGCTATGTGGCTTTATGGGAGATCAAGGTAGGCCTGGCATTACTTGACAGCTTTGAAGGAAAGGGAAAGGAAAAAGAGCGAGGGAGGGAGAGATCACCAGTCTTGGATCAAACCTGCCAGTTCGGGTAGTTGGCACAGAGTGAGTCTCCCTACAGATTTCTACATGCCCCTGTTTGCCCCAGCTCTAGGAGCGGTTGAAACGCCAGTACTTTTCCATACCTTTTAGGGCAAATCAAGAGGAGCGACACTAGTCCCCTCCCCATGACTTCCTGTTTCTCTGTCTCTCTGTCTCTCCAGGCTTTGTCTGAGCTCACAGTACAGTCACTTGGGACTTGTCCCTTACAGGGCTCTTAACGCTTCTCATATTAGAGTCCACCGTAAGAACTTCTGGGATGCTTTCTTATGACAATATGATACTAAAGACATGGACCTGTAATCCATTGTTTTCTAAAATCTCAGACTTTTTAACAAGTATACTTCTCCATTTTAATCCCCAGTGAAACATTTTCAACATTTGTGGTTCAAAATCTTATTTGGTTTAAAGGTGGTGCTCCTGTGATATGGATTTATTAATCAGTATTGTCTACAGTTTTAAAGAACTCATTCAGTAGCCCTGTGAAAACAAATACTGAAGCACTTTCTCTCTTCTAATTGCCATTGATTTAAGGAATGATTGCTTTTTTTTTTTTTTTTCTGCTTGTTTCATTGTTTTTGTTTGTTGTTGTTTGGTTTGGTTTATTTTGTTTAAAGAATTTGGTGACTTGGTATGTTCTGGAGAAATTTATCTGAATAGCTTTCACAGGATGGTTTGTAGGTTTGTTAGTTTTGCATTTGCTTTGTGGTTTTAGAGAGCTACACAGGATGTACACTTCCTTTGCATTCTTTCTTTCTTTATCAGAGCATAACCATTTTTTTCAAGCACCGATGTTATTTTTCTCATTTATTATTGGAACTTCTAATTCACTTGGAGACTCTGCAAAGCTTCACATAATTGTATTCATCTATTTTGAAAAATCTTTTTTTTTTTTTTTGTTCTTTTTCATATGTTTTACTTTTTTTTTTTCTTTTTTCCCCAAGCAATTTCTTGGAAGTATGAACTCTTTTATAATGATTTTTCTTGATTTTTCATTGTGACTCCAGCTTGCCCTCTTGCCCTTGTAGATGAATATATACTGAGACTACATAAGTTTGTGTGTGAATGTACAAATATTTGTGTGTATATGCACACATATATAAGTGCATGCATATGTATGGACGTATACAGTTGTGTGTGTGTGCATAATAACATATTTAGAAAAAACATTTATGGAGACACAAAATATCCATATTTAGGTATACAAAGAGGCACACAGACCTTAGCTGCCAGAGTGGCTAGCTTTATAAAACTATCATGGAGCATAATTTTCTTTCTATGCTCTTTTCAAGGACTTCAGCTTTTCATGACACTTTGAGAAGTCAAGTGTATAGTAATATCTGTTCATCACTGTGACAAAGCATTTTTGTCTTCTGCAAATTGAAGTTCATTACATTAGTGCTGATGTTCTCTCAGCAGGTGGTTGATGTCAATTATTTTTTGCTTCTGTATAATGAAAGCTGCTACATATTCATTTCAATTCTGTTGCAGAGCTCTGAAGTTCTGACAAGCTGTGAGCAGTTCTTCAATCAGGTAAACTTATGACCAGCTTCATACTAGTTGGAATCATCATGTCCTGACTAACCTGGATTTCTCACTACCTGTTTCTATGTTTGCCTCATGCACAGTAGCTAGGTTGTCTTTTTCCTTTCTTTTTCAGAGCTTGTGGCAGTAGACAGGCATCCAGACCTGACTTGTTCACTTTCAACAAGTGTTTCCAAATATTGGACAAGCTGAATTTATTGTAACAGATGCATGCACAAGATAATTCACATATCTGATACTTGGACCATGCCCACATGTATAACCTGCCTTGCCCTCGTCCAAGTCAGCATAGTGTCTCTAGTCAGATCAGGCTGAGTTCTGCTTCTCTGGCATTAAAAGCCAGGTTCTCAAGACTAGTGTCATGACTACCTGTATCAGTCAGGTGGACACGAAACAACGTGACCTTAAATCTTGAATAAATTGCTTCTTAATCATGTTGCATTCAGATGAAAAATCCCCAGCATATGACCATGTGATGTTAGATTAATCAAGATTTTCTTCTTCCAAAGTCTTCGATTATCTTATGATCCATAAGAAGGTCAATGTGCATTCTTATTATCTGAACAACTAAATCTGTTGAGGAAGAACAGGGTGACTGGATACCCTGTCCATATATGTGTCTAATACCTCCCATCAGAGCATCCTCTCTAGTATATTCCAATACATTGCCAGTGGCAAGTCAGGATGTAGCAACAAATTAATGAAACACCTAGTATAAATAAAAAAGGGTTGAAAATATTCAATTCATGTGACTGCAGAATTAGTTTTTATGGTGGAAAGCAGAAACAGTATATCAGCTGTGGACTTGCCTCTGTTCGGCAGAATTGGTTATCTTGGCTTACATAGTACTGTGTACATCAGGTAGGTAGAAAATTATTAGCATGGTAATGTCATCTGTCATACTGACAAGTTTAATCAGAGGGAAACATAGAAGAAGAGATTGCAATATAGAGACAGTCTTGGAAAAGAAGATTAAGTTTCACAACTTCGTTAAAACAGAATCATAGACTCTGTGGCTGAGGCACAAAGACACCTCTGGAGATCATTTGGTCCAACTCCTTGCTCAGAGCAGGGCCACTGAAGATAGATTGCTTGGGGCCATGAGCAGTTGGTCTTTGAATATCTCCAAGATGGATATTTCATAGCCTATTTGTACAACCTGCTCCACTGTTGGACCACCTTGAGAGTAAAGAAGTTTATTCTTATGTTTATGTGGAATTTCCTGTATTTCAGTTCATTAAGTCTCATCCTGTCACTGGTTGCCACAGAGAAGAGTCCGGCTCTGTCATCTTTACTCTGTCTGTCAGGTATTAATACATACAGATAAGATCCCCCTCAGCCTTCTCCAGGCTGAGCAGTCCCAGAGCTCTCAGCTTCTGTTCTAATCCCTTGATCATCTTTCTGGTTCCTCCAGTATGTCCATGTCTCTCTTGTAATTGGAAACCCAGAACAGGAACCAGCATTCTAAACATGTCTGACCAGGGCTGATCAACCCTCAGCCTTCTGGCAATGCTCTAACCAAGGCAGCCCAGTGTGCTGTTGGTCTACTTTGCTGCAAGATCACAGTGCTGACTCATGATCACCATGGTGTCCACCAGAACATCCAGGGCCTTCTTTGCTAAACTGCTTTCCAGATGCAGAATATACAGGGACATGAGTATATTCCTCTTATGGTCAGGACTTAGCATTTCCCTTTGTTGAACTTCATGAAGCATATATTTGCCCATTTTTCTATCCTGCTTAGGAGCATGCTGTGAATTGCAGCACAGCCATCTGGTCCATCAGCCATTCCTTGCAGTTGTGTCTATCTGCAAACTCACAGAGGGAATTCTCTGTCCCATTATCCAGATCTTTAATGACAATAATGAATGGTATTGATGCCAATATATTTTCCCAAGACAAGACCTATGTGATGTTGTAGAACCCGCATTCATTGCTTATGGAAAAACAAGCAAACAAGCAAACAAACAAACAAACAAACCACACACACACACACACAAAGCAAGCAAACAAGAAAACTTTAAGGTCATTATATTGCAAGAAGTCTGCCTATCATCTTCCTTATCAGATCTAAATGTTTCCATGATTTTTGTTGAACCTTATAATATATTTCTGCTATTTTGAGAAAGTTTTTCCCTGTGGATGGAAATAATATGTTGAAAAATAACAAACTACTAATTTTCAAACCAGCTGTCATGATATTGACCTTAATCTAAAAAAATAATATTTTTTAAGTATTTAAGTAATATTTGTGGGTGTGCGTGTGTGTTGACCATTTTCTGAACTTTTAGTATTCATGTCCCCATATTTCTAACTTTTATCCAAAGCTTACAAAAAAAAAATGCTATAAAAAAAATTAGAAAGTAAAACTTCAGAATCTCTGACATTGAGCTGTTATAAAATAAAAATGATTGGCATCACGGGAACAAATAATGATATTTCACTGCTTTCAAGACCTGTAGGCTAACAGTTAGGTCTCTGATCTGAAAAGAAGATGAGCTACATAGAAAAAAGAGGTGTAAGGAAGAGACTCGGGTTTATACAAGTCATGAATGTCTTTGCTCAGACATCTGCAATTATTAAAATCTTGTACTTGAATGACACCTGTTAATTTCAGCAAACCCTTACCGTGGTCATTTAGCTCTCTGTTTTCATATAGTACCAGATTTTCCCTCCCCTCCCCTCCCCCTTTCCCCCTTTCCCCCTTTCCCCCTTTCCCCCTTCCCCTTTCCCCTTTCTTATATATGCCTCCATTTTCCTTTTAAATCTCAGCTTTATCCCTGCATGCATCTAATCCCTAGAACAGCTGCCTTTCCTAACCTTCCCCATACTAATAGTCTCAGAAGACTGGTCTCTGTCACAGTTCCATGAATGAGAAAGACCTGCAGGGCTTTCATAATAATTATATTTCCAACTAGTTCGGTAAGGTTACATTTTGTGTTAAACCACATTCAGCTATGAAGCTATGACAATTGAAAGATCTATTATGAAGGATGTGTATAAATACTACAGAATGCTGGCTTCATAGCTGTTTAGAACAATGTATCTCAGGTTGTGATTTCTAGATCAATGATTGTCCTTTTTGAAGGAGAGCAGCAAAATGCCTTTTTTTTTTTTCTTTCAATATCATAAGATACGTTTTTGAAGATAGTATAAACAGAGGTAATATGACAGAAATAAAGATTTTTTTTTCTATATTCAGAGCAGCAGAAATTAAAAGTTTCTGTAGCATTATTTCACATTATGGGAAATAACTGAGTGTGCACTCGTAGCATATATCTGTGTATATGTTTATATACTTAAACCCGGTAGCCCTTGATTTTGAAAAGAGTGAAAATCAAACTAAGCGTTCCTAATTATTCGTCCATCTGTATCACAATGTACCGTGCTTTAATGAGGAAACTCAGGAACTAACTGTGCATGCTGACAGCAATATAATTGCTCAGGAATTCATAAAGGTGGTATCAGTCCTCATCACTTCTATTCACCAGGACAAAAACTGGTTCAAAAGAAACAATTCCCTTGAACAGCAGTAGATTTAAGAGGATGTCTTTCCAAGCACTGCTCATTCTTCACTTTTTATTTTTATAAATTCGTAATAAAGTATATTCCTACATTACCGAATGGCATCTTTTGGGGCCAGGTTATAAACACACTGATAGTCTTTATGAACAATGATTTCTGCTCTCCCTCCTTTTTTAGAGGTCACAAATAATTGATATGCTTTTTCCATGAAGCTGTTCTTTTTCCAACTTTAAGAATGGAATCTGTGTGAAATCTTTGTAATTTTTATTAAAAAAATGTTTTGTGTTTCTACTTAAATCATAAATTTAGAGAAAGAGAAATGTCACAAGTATATATGTTTATGAGGCTTCATTTAGCCCTCAAGACATTAAAAAGCATTATAACTTTCTTTTTCCCTTCACACTACCCTTTAATTGAAATGATCAAAAATAATTCTAATTGGACATTTTAATTACCGATTTATGACTTTCCAGAATATTCCATTAAGTATTAAAATTACATGGAGAAAATTTGTGTAAAATTTTAGGGAAAAAGGCCACAAAATAATTATAACAGTCTCTATTATTTCCTAATATATATATATATATTTAACTTTTATATGTATTATCTATCTCTGTACATTGCAATGTTGGTTATAGACAATGTGCAGAGTTATATTGTGGGTGTTTCTTTATTACAATTTTTTAATGACATTCCTGCATTCCTGAAATTTGTAAAATAAATTGAGTAAATAAGGAGACAGAATTGAATCTCTACTTACTTTGGCTTACAATGTAAATATGTGACTACATACTTGTTACTGTTGTGAAACATCTTTTGTAGATAAATATAAACAGTTATTTATTTATTTATTTTAATCAAACCAGCACATTTCAGGTGCAGTAGATTGTTTTGAAATAAAGTTACTGATTTTTACCACATACAGTGTTTTACATCATGTCTATGAGACTAGCAATACTCATCTTGATATTGAACAGCTTTATAAATAATGCTATGAAAATTGTCATAGAAATAAAAGTTAAAATAAAACTGTCCTTTAAAACAGTTTCCTGGTGACAGAAGTCCTTTTTAAAAAAAAAAATAAAAAAAATCCATTAGTAAACCATTTAAGAAAATAGAACAAAATTGTAGTGTTTGACTATAATGATTCACATATACTAGTGTCATCATCATTATATAGACATTACAGATGGAAAGAAGAAAATATATTTGCTAAAAAAAAAAAAAAAAAGCAGGTTTGACTTGATCATTTTCTACCTGCAAATATATAGCATATACTTTGCCAGTCCAAATAAAAGTATATGAAATTGCTTATGTATATCAATACTAAAATTATATACACACACATATATATATATGGTTAAGAAGAACATGTATTGATTGCTCAAGAAAACTAGATGCCCTTTAGGATTTTGAATTCTCCTTATAGCTCCACCTAGCTTAGATTAAAACAAGTGCCTGTGAAACTGGGCTTTAAGAATGGGAAAGTCTGGAGATGTTTATCTATAAATCTGATACTGCATGAGTCAGAAAACTCTTGAATGGAAAGACAACAACATAGAATCATAGAATTATTACGGTTGGAAAAGATCTTCAGGATCATCTAGTCCAACCATCACCCTACTACAAATGTCATCCACTAAACCATGTCCCTAAGCACCATGTCCAACCTTTCCTTGAACACCCCCAGGGATGATGACCCCACAGTTTCCCTGGGCAACCCATTCCACTGCCTGACTACCTTTTCTGAGATGAAATATCTCCTAATTTCCAATCTAAATATCCCCTGCTGCATCTTGAGGCCATTCCCTCTCTCTAGTCCTAACACTAATTACCTGCAAGGAGAGCCTGACCCCCAGCTCCCCACCACTTCCTTTCAGGTAGTTGTAGAGAGCAATAAGGTCTCTCCTGAGCTTCCTCTTCTCCAGACTAAACAACCCCAGTTCCCTCAGCCACTCCTCAGAGGACTTGTGTTCCAGGCCCTTCACCAGCTTCTTAGCTCTTCCCTGGACATGTTACAGGGCCACAATGTTCTTGTAGTGAGGGGCGCAAAACTGCATACAGTACTCGAGGTGCAGCCTCACTAGAGCAGAGTACAGGGGAACGATCACCTCCCTGGTCCTGCTGGCTACACTATTACTGATACAAGCCAGGATGCCATTGGCCTTCCTGGCCACCTGGGCACACTGCCGGCTCATGTCAGGTGAGCATCCCCAGACCCTTTTCCTCTGCAGAGCATTCTAGCCACTCTTCCCCAAGCCTGCAGCATTGCATGGGGTTGTTGCGACCAAAGTGTAAGACTCGGCACTTAGCCATGTTGAACCTCATCCCATTCGCTTCTGCCCATTGACCCATCCTCTCCAGGTCCCTCTGCAGGGCCTTCCTACCCTCTGGCACATCCACACTTCCCCCCAGCTTGGTGTCATCTGCAGACTTACAGAGGGTGCACTCAATTCCCTCATCCAAATCATCAATAAAGATATTAAAATGGATGGGCCCCAACACCGACCCCTGGGAACACCACTGGTGACTGGTCACCAGCTGGATTTCACTCCGTTCACCACCACTCTCTGGGCCCGGCCATCCAGCCAGTTTTTAACCCAGCAAAGAGTGTACCTGTCCAAGCCATGGGCTGCCAGCTTCTCCAGGAGAATACTGTGGGAGACCATGCCAAAGGCCTTGCTGAAGTCTAGGCAGACTACGTCAACAGGCTTCCCCTCATCCACCAGGTGGGTCACCCGGTCATAGAAGGAGATGAGGTTGGTCAGGCAGGACTTGCCTTTCATGAACCCATGCTGACCGGGCCTGATCCCCCAGTTGTCCCGCATATGCTGTGTGATTGCATTCAAGATGACCTGTTCCATCACCTTTCCTGGCACTGAGGTCAGGATGACAGGTCTGTAGTTCCCTGGGTCCTCCTTATGACCCTTCTTATAGATGGGCATCTCATTAGCAAGTCTCCAGTCATTTGGGACCTTTCCGGGTGACCATGACCACTGATAGATAATGGAAAGCATCCCAGCACTCACATCTGACAACTCCCTCAGCACCCTCAGGTGGATCCCATCTGGCCCCATGGACTTGTGACAGCCCAGGTGGAGCAGCAGGTCTCTAACTGTTGCCACCTGAACTGTGGAAGGGTTTCCTCTAGTCCCCATCCCAGACTTCCAGGTCTTGAGACTGAGTACTCTGAGGATAAATGGTCTGGCTAGTAAAGACAGATGTAAAGAAGGCATTAAGAACCTCAGCATTTTCCATATCCTCAGTAGTCATGTTCTCCCCTGCGTCCAGTAAAGGATGGAGATTGTCCTTGGCCCTCCTCTTGCATTAATATGTTTATATTAAACATTTTTTATTATCCTTAACCACAGTGGCGAGGTTGAGCTCATGCTGGGCTTTGGCCTTCCTGATTTTTTCTCTGCATATGCTGGCAACTTCTTTGTACTCTCCCCAAGTTGCCTGTCCCTTCTTCCACTGGACATAAACTCTTTTTCTCCCGGACACTCAGCAAAAGTTTTCTGTTCAGCGATGCCAGTCTTCTTCCCCACCAGCTCATTTTACAGCACACGGAGACAGTCTGCTCCTGTGCCTTTAAGACTTCCTTCTTGAGGAGTGTCCAGCCATCCCGGACCCCTCTGCCCTTCAGGACCGAATCCCAAGGGACCCTCCCTACCAGTGTCCTGAACAATTCAAAGTCTGCCCTCCGGAATTCCAAGGTAGCAGTTCTACTGACCCCACTTCTGACTTCACCAAGAATAGAGAACTCTACCATGTCATGGCCACTCTGCCCGAGACAACTCCCTAGCACCACATCTCCCACTAGTCCTTCTCTGTTTGTGAACAGCAGGTCTAGCAGGGCACCCCCTCTGGTAGGCTCGCTAACGATCTGAGTCAGGAATCTGTCTTCCATGCACTCCAGGAACCTCCTAGACTTCTTCCTCGGGGCTGTAAAGTCCAGCATATGTCTGGGAAGTTAGAGTCTCCTATGAGAACAAGCCCTGGCGGTTGAGCAACTTCTGCCAGAGGCTTATAGAATGCCTCATCCATCTCTTCATCCTGGTTTGGCAGTCCATAACAGACCCTCAACAGGATGTCTGCCTTGTTGGCCAACCCCCTTTTCCAAAAAGGGGGCTCTACCTTATCATTGCCAACCACGAGCTCAACAACATCAAAACACTCTAATACAGAGAGCCATACCACCTCCCTTCCTTAGTTGCTTGTTCCTTCTGAAGAGCTTGTAGTCATCCATTGCAGCACTCCAACCATGGGAGTGGTCCCACCACGCTTCTGTGATGGCAACTAGGTCATAATATGCCTGCCACTCAATGGCTTCCAGCTCCTTCTGTTGCGCATGCTGTGTACATTGGTGTAGATTCACTTGAGTCGCGCCATTGCCCTCACCCTCAGCCTGGGCACTACTCCCCCAGGCTCATCTCTGTCGAGCCTCATTTCATCCCCATCCTCCTTCATACCTAGTTTAAAGCCCTCTCGATGAGCCCTGCCAACTGGCGGGCTAGAGTCCATTTCCCCCTTTGAGACAGGTGGGACCCATCGACAGCCATCTGGTCAGGTGCCAAGTAAAAAGGGAAATATTAATTCTAAGTGTATCTGTGTTTCTTGACTCTTGTCAAATGTAGGGTTTGTTAATGATTTAAAGTAAATTGTTTCTGTATTAGAGAGAAAAGTGGACAGTCTACTCTTTTTGCTGTAATATTTTTTTCATTTTGCTTTTTAACATTGACATGAGGAACATTAATGAAGGTAGGAAAAGCATCTTTGAGCTTTACATTTAGTTTTCCATTTCACTGTAGATTCTGTGAAGTTGTCTTATTATCTTGACTGAAATAGAAACTTTTTTTGGTCAACAGTTTTATAGCTTAGATCATCTGATTAGCAATTTTTCATGGGCCACTGAAATAAGACTTTTTTTTTTTTCTTTCAAATTTACTTTATTTTCCATTGTAGAAGATACACACTGTCAGCTGAATGTTTTCCTTAATATTCAGTTAAAGCAATCTTGTTATCTTTTACATGACTTTTCAAAATAATAAAGTTTTTTAAATTTCTTTTTAAATGGTCTTTTAAATTTCTTGAGGTTAAACCTTTTGTATATGTGTTTGTGTGCATTTGGGGATATTTCAACATAAAGGCTTTTTTTTTTTTTTGTATTCTGCATTTTTTTTTTCTTTTTCCTTTTTCTACTTAGTCCTAATAAATTAATGACCTTTGAAGTTACACAACAAAGCAGTATTTATTGTAATTAAATTATTTTGCAGTTAGTCTTTTCAGGACTTCAACTCAACATTACAGCTGCTTACAAAGCATTAAGTTTAATCAAATTTAGTGGATTTTGTTTGTTTATATATATATATTTTATATATATACAGCCTTTCACATTTTATTATTTCCATATTTCTTCAGTTTTTCTGGCTGTGGATAAAGCAAAAATCAGAGTATATTTTACCTATTTTTTGGTCAGTTCAAGACAAGGAACCAAAAGTATTTGAGCTTGTGGATTGCTCAGCAAGCAGCAAAATGTGTTGAGAGAAACTTCACGAAGTTTGAGAAGAGGAATTTTTGTCACCTCCTGCACCCAGGGAGGAATAACCTCAGGCATCATCACAGGCTGGGGGACAACTAGCTCAGAAGCAGTTTTACAGAGAAGGACCTTTGGATCCTGGGGGTCAAAAAGTTCATGAATCAGCAACATGCCCTTGGGGCAAAGGAAGCCAGCAGCATCCTGGTATTCAGCCAGCAGGCTGAGGGAAATAACCCTTCCCTGCTGTTGTTCACTGGTAAGACACATCTGGAGTGCTGTGTCCAGCTCTGATCTCCCAGTATAGCAAAGACCTTGGTAATGTGAACAAAGTCCATCAGGGGCTGGAGCATACAACATACAAGGAGACACTGAGTGAAACAGGTTTGCTCAGTAGGAAGAATGCTCAGGGGAGATCTTACTACTGTCTTACTGTCTACCCTTCTCTCAAGTGCATAACAAGAAGACAAGAATCAGAGGATACAAGTTGCAAGAAGTGAATTTCCAGACAGATAACAAGAAAAAGAAAAAAAAATGGCACTGAGTGGTAAAACACTTCTACAGATTCCCAGAGGGCTTATGAAATCTCCATTCTTGGAGTTACTCAAGGCTTAATAGGACAAAGCCCCAGGCAACCTGCTCTGCAGTGAAATTAGCTCTGCCGTGACTTAGGATTGTGCCAGGTGATCTGACAACTAGTTGATTTTCCCAAACAGATTATTTTATGTTGTGATATGAAGTCTAATATCTTCACTGCTAATGAAGTATAAGGAATGTAGAGCTCAAGTGAAAAACTGGAATAGGGATCAGAGATAATTCTTTTGAAGAAGTATAAAGTCTTTCATATCCACTTATTATAGTGGATAATTCTGCTGTGCTTCCATAGGAGAAAATTCCTCTTAGCCATATTCATCAGGGCAATATTTTCAGTGGCAAATAAGTGAATTAGTTGACTACTTCCTGTTATAAACAGTACTGTAGCACTTGGCTGTTTATCTGAAATTTAGACTCTGAAGAATGAAGTTAATAAAGTTATTTAAGTACTTTAATGATGAACGCAAGACCTCCAAAAAGTCAGAACTTTTAAGGGATTAAGCTAGTTTGAAAAGTTCTTCCTGCACATCAAAAATGAATATTGTTCCTCTGGCTTGCAACCAAACATAATAAACAAAAATTCCGTCTTCCAAAGCCAAACTAAAATACAGTCCCTTCAAAAGCACTTATGATTTTTAAGCAAAGAGTGGAAAGGAATCAACAAAGAACAGAGTGAAAAGGAACAATATTAAGTGAAATCTTAAATCCTTATTTTGTGAAAAAAAAAAATCTAAATAGGTTTTGCTATTTTTAATCCCTCGAGGTAAAAAATAAACAAATATATAATGATGATGAACATTGAAGTTCCAAAGTTTGTTCTCTAAAAAATGTTTAAATTCTTTAGAATAATAAATATTTTGCTTTTCATTAACAACAGAATTTCTGTTTTAAAATATGTAAAACATAATATGTGAAAGGTTTGCTATCAAAAAGTGAAGCTCACACTACCAGGCAAGCATCATCTTAGAGATGAGGAAAAAAACAGTGCGAAGAAGAAACTTTCATACTTCTGAGATGTCTTTTAAAACAGTTCAGGCAAGTTAAAATAAGGCTCATGTAATGACGTCAAAATCAGGAAGACTTACTATATATATAGTGACTTACAGACGTTACTTTGGATAAATTATGCACCAAGAAATTCAGAGTTTTTATAGTATTTTAAGACAATGATTTTACAAAAATCAAAGACATAACAATTCAGACTATTGACTGATCCATGGCTTGGATATTTAACTAATAATCTCCAAATTTTCCAGGTGAATGAAACAATGAAACTTTTCAAGACTAGCCTAAAAATCTTAAGAGGATTAATTCAGGTGATTTAAAGTGTTTCCTCCTTACAGTCAAGTCTGAAACACTGTGCATTTTTACAGCAATACAGCACTTTTGACTCCTGCCAGAACTGGAAAGTGTATAAAGTCTAAAGAGAAAAAATATGTATTTTAAGAGAATTAAGTAAATTTCATGGAACTTCCAGTTCTCTCTCATGTCTTCAGAAGCTTATTTTATTATCATATTGCCCTCCAGATATCATTTAATTTGAAATAATTTTGCTGTAAATTCAACCATTTAACTTCTATATCTCTTTGGGTGTATACACTTCTGTGAGTTTCAAATATAAATATCTACAATTATAAAAATCTTTGTAGGCTCAGTATATGTAAAGAAAGAGACATAACTACTTTTTCATTTCAAATGCAAAAATAAAACATATTTTTGACACGGTAAGGAGGACTACATGGCAAAGACCTTTTTTTTTTTTTTTTTTTTTACATTTCTGAGCATTCAGCTTCATTCAGCTTTTTGTTGTTGTTGTTATTTTATATATTCTAGAATCCTATACCTTTTACAAATATATTCTTAGCTGTTATTGACATTGTCTTTTACGTTCTGCTATACAGCTATTTTGAAAATTTCTTTGTCAAAAAGAACCTTTAAAAAAAGCTACTTTGTATTTCATCTTAGACATTACTTGTATTTCATCCTAAAACTGCATTTGTTTTGTTCTTTTTTTCTTAAAACAAGTAGCAATCAACTCTTTTGCTTTGTCCACCCTTGGCTGACAATCATACTGCCAAAATGTATGAAAAATAAAAGTTTGAGAATTAAATAATTTGTAGATTTTTTTTCCTTTTTAAATAATGAGGAAAAAAAAAGGGGGGGGGGAAGGAGGAGAATAAACATGATTTGTCTTTCTTTTTTTGTTCTGTATATGCCAATTAGAGACAAATTTTTGTTACTATTGGCCAGAAAAAAACCGAAGGATCTTGTGATGTGTCTTTCTGTCTCTAATCCTTTATTTAACATTGTAGTGAGGTCTGTAAAACATTGATAAGATGTGTGTGTGCTGTAGGTCCTCTGAGCATTTGGCATTAGTACCCAAAGGCCGTGAAGATTCGGATTAGTATTATTGTGTCATTGAGGTGGTTTAGATACGTCTTAGAACTTGGTATATTCTTTCCAAGGAAGAATGTCAGCCTGACTGTTGTATGACATCATTGTAATGATTATCTGACTAGAATCTTAAAACTTTTAAGCAATTCAGTGTAAATTTCTGATGGTGATCTTTTTAGTCAAAGCAACTTTGTCATCCTTACAATATGGGAAATTTACAAAAGTCCACAGAATTGCTTGTTCTTCACTTCAGATACAGAAAACTTTGTCAGAAAAGCTTTATGATTTTTTTTTCTTTTGATGGCCAAATTTTAACTCAGATAATACATTTGTTTCAAAATGCTTTCTCATTTTTTTCTTGTTATTTATTGGAGTGAGAACATTATTCGTTTTTGGTGAAATATTTCCCCATGAACATTCCTTTTTGCATATGAAAAAAAACAGTATATAGCCCATTTTGCGTGAAGAATTTTGTTATTGTTGTTGTTTTCTAAGTGATGCTTTTAAAGACAAACAAACCCAGTAACACTAACAAACTTTACAAACACTGCATTTTTTTCAATGTAATTTTCTGTGGTCTTGTATTTTGATTGAGATTGTTCCATGCAAGACAAAGAAATACTATCTGCTTATCTGCCTGCTGAAACAAATCAATGAAAAAAGCAGATGTATATTGTATTCTGGATGCAAAAACGTGGTATAGGATTTGTTCAGTGAAGTTAAAGAATAATTAAAAAAAAATATTTTTGAACATTTTGATTTCACTTGGTACCTTGAAAATAGATTCTACTTATTTGAAATTTTATTCTGTAATATCTTACTTAAACGGTTTAAAGGGGTAAAGAACTTATGTTAATTACCTAGAAGAAAATGAAATTTATCATACAGAAATATATATGTATATATATTTATGTATGTATTGAGTTTCTTGCATTTAGCAATGCTAAAATACTTTAATCTACCTGTTAGAATTCGTAAAAAGATTATGACTTTTCAAAAGCAACTGGCAATTTTTGTTTGTCTTGGGATAGTACATAAGAAAAGTAATTCAGGGAAGGGAAGGGAAGGGAAGGGAAGGGAAGGGAAGGGAAGGGAAGGGAAGGGAAGGGAAGGGAAGGGAAGGGAAGGGAAGGGAAGGGAAGGGAAGGGAAGGGAAGGGAAGGGAAGGGAAGGGAAGGGAAGGGAAGGGAAGGGAAGGGAAGGGAAGGGAAGGGAAGGGAAGGGAAGGGAAGGGAAGGGAAGGGAAGGGAAGGGAAGGGAAGGGAAGGGAAGGGAAGGGAAGGGAAGGGAAGGGAAGGGAAGGGAAGGGAAGGGAAGGGAAGGGAAGGGAAGGGAAGGGAAGGGAAGGGAAGGGAAGGGAAGGGAAGGGAAGGGAAGGGAAGGGAAGGGAAGGGAAGGGAAGGGAAGGGAAGGGAAGGGAAGGGAAGGGAAGGGGTTAATCATTTATTTGATTTCTAGAATATTATGAAAGACTTCTTATTTTACTAATTGTTTGAGTATCCCTGACAAACTAAATTCTAGCATAATAAAACACACAGAAAAAATATTCCAGCAGTTTCAGTATTTTATTCAGAAGCAATCCTAGCTTGTATAATAATTATGTTTAGTCTTGTCTTACTGTCTTACCCGCTCAGGATCAGAGAAAAAGTACCTTTTGACACTAAACAACTCGATATATCTGTGTTCAATTTTTTTTTTTTTTTTTATAAAAGAGAATATAATATAGTAATTATGGAGCTTTAGATTGTCTTAGAAATCC
This sequence comes from Anser brachyrhynchus, assembly GCF_964034855.1. Taxonomy (NCBI): domain Eukaryota; kingdom Metazoa; phylum Chordata; class Aves; order Anseriformes; family Anatidae; genus Anser; species Anser brachyrhynchus. The sequence continues at coordinate 125,440,287 of NC_137694.1, read as the reverse complement.
ATATGGAAATCTTTTGGAGAGCAGGGGATTACAGTAGTGTATATATATATATATATTTAATATTTTTTTAATTTTATTTAATTCTGTATAAATATATCCTATTGTGAGTTTATTATGGTCAGTGCTTCAAAGTGTCAGAAGGAAATAAGAAACCACATTTTGGCTTTGAAAGTATTTGTTCTAAAACCTAGGGGAAGACATGGCAAGTTCAAAACAAAACAAAACATAAACAGACTATGGAGCTTTACTTTTTCTATTTCATAGTTATCTGTTGCTGCATAAGCAGACAAGTTAATATTAAGCAGATTTTCAGAAGTAACATACTGATTTTCTTTTGGGTTGCAAACTTCTCTTCCATTTTTCAAAATTCTGCTTTCCTGCTCTGTTAAAATATTGATTTTTCTCTACCATTATATACTTTTAGTGTTCTCTACATCAGTACACATTCCCACCAGCCTGATGAAGTAGGCAATAGGCAATAGAGAAGTAATACCTATTTTTTGTCACAGAGTACTGAAACTCAGAATAAATTATTTGTTTGTAAAGTGGCTTGCCAGTAGAGAGCTGTATAGCTCCCAAATTCAGAGCTTACATACACATTCACATGTCCTAAACATTGGTGCTAATAGCTATTCTAGTAAGTTTATGCATGTCTAGTATTTCCTTTTTCTTGCTAGGTAGCTGTCTATTGCTGGTGTCAGATTAGCTTTTTTTTTTTTTTTTTCTCTTTTTTTTTCTTTTTTTTCTTTTTTTTTCCCCCAGAATAAACAGGATGTATTGTACTCAAATAAGAGATGTAGGTGGCCAAAACAGGAAATAGAAATCTAGCAATGAAATATGCAGATTTAGACTCTGTTATTTTATGGATGCAATCCCTTGAAAGACTGTACCAGCATTGGTAGACATAAACTTCAGATGAGGGACTCTATAAAATATAAATTTTTGTTTGTTCGTTTGTTTTGTTTATCCATTTGTCTGTCAGTGGTCAAGTTGCAAACTATTTAAATGTATTTGTGTGTGTGTGAAACCATGTCTGAAAGCACAGAAGAAATAGAGATAAAGCAAACCATTACTGAATATATAATGAACTGCACTATCCTTGGGCTATGCACTGCTTCTGAAGTCTTGTGCATCAACTCAGTGAGGTATTGCCATAGAGATGACACTTCCATAATAACATTGTAGAACTTGTCTTGCATATTCTTTTTAGCTCCCCACCCCCCCACCCCCTAAGTTTAATTACAATAAAATATAAATATAGGCTGTACGTTAACATGTGATTATTTTTATCATTTTCTGTGAGTGGATGAACTTTTCAGATGAAATTTGAAAAGTTAAGAATTCTGACCTACATTGAGGAGGAAATCAGAAAACCTTAAAAGAGGGGTACAAAGTAGTTTGCTCTTTCTAGTAGCTAGCAGAAAACTTTAGAGGAGAGGAAAAATGGTAATACTTTTTTTTTCTTTTTTTTTTTCTTTTTTTTTTTCTTTTTTTTTTCCTGTTTGTGTCAGTTAAATTTAAAGAAGGGAATGTGAAACAATTCATTTTTTAACAAAGAAATATGACTTGAAATTATTGGAATGTGAAGGAGACGAACTCTTTGCTTATTTTCTTTCTTGCACGGAAAATAAAAAAAAAAATAAGTTTGTACAAAGCAAAACCAAGTGTTTTGGTGAACTATTTCTATCACAAAAATACAAAAATGATGTTTTTTGATTGTAAGTTATTTTGAGATGTTTGTGTTATGTCTTTTTGATCATCTGAGCTTCTAATACCTGTTTTGTCAATATACAACTAAATATGCATTTGTAATTTTATTCAATATGAATGACAAAATGGCTTTTTTTTCGTATCTGGAATGTTTTAAATTCATGGAAACCTCAATCTAACCTGACTGAACATGTTTAAATAATTTATAAAGAAATTCTGAAACTACTTGTTTTAAAGTATACTGCTTTTTCTGTATAATAATACATCTTAAACTTTGGAGGAAATTTATAGTTACTACTGTGAATCCTTTTTTCTGTTACTCACGTTGAATATTTCTTATATGGCATGTAATTGTACTGAGCCAGAAAGATTAGTCACTAGATAAGTAGGTACTGTTCCACAAGGATGACCAAATCTGTTCCAATCATTTTTTAGTCTGAACAAGCAATTCCTTTTTTTACATAAGAAATATATAAGGTTCCAGAATGCTTTTACTTTTTGAAAGCAAATAATAATACAGTTTCCATCCCTATTCGGAAACAGAGTCTTCTCTCGGATATATACACACATAACTACAATTAACATCAGTAGCAGCTGTGCATATATAACTAAGGGCAAATCTTGGCCTTTAATCAAAATAATTTTCTGATACAGAAATCGCTAGTTATAATTATTCAGTTTATATTGTAGATGAGCCATTCAGTTATCCTTCTTTCTTCAGTAGCATATCATAAAGTGTAAACCATCAGAAATTATTTGTTGTGCATTATTCTGTTGCATTTTCAAGTCAATTAATATGTATTTATATTAATCTACAAAAATAATATGCTCTAGACAAGTCTTACTATTCTTAGGGTATATGAAACAATCCAAAAATGAAGTCCTGTAGCCCCCCTAAGTGTAGTATTGACCTCACTAATAACAGGTTTCAAGCCTCATAATAGCTCTGTAAAGCCTCTGGACTTTTCAGGTTTTGTTGGGACTTCTCTTGGCCTGATCAGAGGTTTGTTTCAGATTGTTTAGCTGTAACAGCAATATTCTAAAGAACAGATGGCCATTTCCTAATTTGTTTTACTTTTGCTGAGCTTTGTGTAATAGTGCAAAATAATCATAATTTTTGTATGGGTAGTACTAACCAGTAATTATTCTGTGTAGAATGAACTATTTATGACCCTAGCATAATGAAGTAGTGTAGTAGAATAGAAGCATGGGAGTAAAGCAGAGTCCTTAAAAGTGAGGAAACAGTGTACAGTTTAGAAAGTACTTGCATGGAGTGATAATAGAAGTGGCCCAGAGTGATGTTAGATGTCTTGGGACTACAAAAAATTCATCAGTGGTCAATCAATAAATAAAGAAATGAAGCTTTCAGAGCTGGGTAAAATAAGTTTTTAGAGGTAATAGAGACAACAAAAAGCAACTATCCAATATATGTAAGATAGAATCATAGGATCTAGGTTAGACAAGACCCTTAAGATAATCAGGTCCTACTGTCAACTTAACACTACCAAATCAACCACTAAACCATGTCCCTAAGTGCCATATCTACGCATCCCTTAAATATCTCCAGGGATAATGACTTCATCATTTCTGTTGGTAGTCTGTTCCAATGCCTAGCTGCCCTTTCCATGAATAAATTCTTCCTAAAGTCCAATCTAAACCTCTTCCAGTACAATCTGAGGCCATTTCCTCATGTCCCAGCACTAGCCACCTGAGAAAATAGATCAACACCCTCCTTGCTACAACCTACTTTCAGGTAGTTGAAGAGATCTGTAAGGTCTCCCCTCAACATCCTTTTCTCCAGAGATGCTCGACATATAGTAAATTCTGATGTAGTTGGAAATTACAGACCAAAAGGAAAGTGCAAGGTAGAAAAAAAAAATGGCGTTAAAAACATATAAACTTAACCCTGAAATGAGACGCAAGAGACTATCAACATTAAAATGATTCTCCTCAAGGGGCATCATATGGGTGCTGATGATATTCCCCAAACCCTAGACTAATGTTGCAGACAGTAGGACCTTTAGAAACAGTGGAAGGGTGAGAATAACCCCACAGAAAAAGGTGCATACCAAGAAGTTTCTGTATAACCATTATAATTTTATTATTATTGAGATTTTTCCCTCTATAACCATTATAATTTTATTATTATTGAGTTTTTTCCCTCTATTTTTATTTATTTTTTTTTTTTTGTAATAAACAGATCAAGAGTAGTAGTAATTATCTGAATAGGAGTTTGGGTTATACTGCCAGCAAATAATAAACATTGCATAAAAGTGTTTTCCTTTTGTCAATAAAAAGGGGTTGAACATAAAAGTACACATTAAATTTCCTTTGTAGAAAATGCACCCCTTATATTGAAGCATAGATCGTGTGCTCTGCTCCCACACTTGAGGAGTCTCTGTGTCTCAGGTACATGCCTCATGCAGAACAATTCTTCAACCTGTTCAAGTGCGAATTGTCAACAAGACAGATTATGTAGCAAATTATGGCATGGCTTCTTCAATGTCTTGAATAGATACTTTTGTTTCTAAGGGATAGAGATAACATTCTTGCTTCCTCCCAAAGAGCATATGTTAGACAACTGTAGAGTTTGATGCCTTTCTCTACTTTCTTTATGTCTTTCTATAAAATAAATAAAGCCTGGAAATAATATTTTTCAACTCCAGCAACTCTCACATGTAAAGACCATACATGGGTTTATATTTTTCCTAGACCATAAGCTAATAAGCATAATCCTACCTTTATCTTCTGCTCCATTTTTTTTTTTCTAGAAAATAGGTATTTATAAGAGGTTACACAGTCTTGTGTGAAAGTTCTCCACTACCTTGTTTATTAAGAATCTGGTTCTTGCTGCCATAACATCTTGAGAGCAAATCCCTCTCCAGTGTCACAAAAACAAGTTCACTGTCTTTTCATGTTATTTCAACCATTATGAATTAAGGAAATTTACTAACCATTATTAGAACCTCTTCTGATAAATAAAATTCTATGTGTCAATCAGGGCGAATCTCTTCCATATTCTTGTATATATTGATGGTTCACAGGGTCTGATCTAAAACCTTATTGTAGACAATAGATAATGTTGGACCTAGTCAAAACTGGTGAAGATAAATAAGTAGAAATGAAAATGGAGCTCGTAAAGGGCACTAAATATTATCATCTATTTCTTATTTGCACTTCCATCCATTCTCCCTGAGTGTTTTAAGATGCTTTGTAATGAAAGTAAACAACACATTGAATACCAAGGGATGAACAAGAACTGAAATTCATTTTTAGGATGAGGAAAGTGACATGAAATTGAATGGAACTCTTACCATCAGTGTTATTCATAAGGGCCATTTGTTGATTAAACTATCTGTTGTACCCTCAACGTGTCATATCACATCAATCAAATACAAATTTAAAGTCATATTCCAAAAGATAATAATTGCCAAGATGCCACGTGTACCATCTGAAAGGTAAATTTAAACTTTTGCAGTAGTTCAGCAGCTGCATGAACCTATGAATAATTCATTAACTATATGAAATAGTAGATTAGAATTAACCAACTAGTTGCATATTTTAGCATGGAAGGAGTATAACTAACCAATTCACCAGATACTTCTTAATCTTAATAAAATATGTTTACATATTTTATGCAACTTTCTGCTTTTTGGAAGATCTACTTAATCTTTAATATATACTGTAAACAAATAGAGAGGAATTGAGCTAAAATTCAGATTTACAAAAAGAAAAAAGGAAATAAAAGTTTTCAACTATGTAATGAAAATGTGATTTCTAATATCGTTTCAGGGACATTTGCACTTTTTTTTATTTTTGAAAGGCAACAGTAGATTTAAAAAAAAAATAGCTTCGTCATTTTCACATATTATTTTCAAGTCAAAGGTTTAATTATTTATTTTTCTATCTATCTTATATATACATTAGGATTTTTGTTTAAATCATCTATATTCTAAATAACTAGCCTAAAATTCCTCACTCTTAAATTGCCAAAGATAGATTGGCACTGGACTTGAATGGTTTCTTTAGTGATAAGTAAGAAACAACAATATTCTGGAGGGCTTCAAGACACTGAAAAATTCCTTCAGTGCACATTTCTGCTCTCAGACAAAGTGCCAACACCTAACCAGCTCATTTTGTATCTATGGATCCAAAAGTAATGTATTTTTAGAGCCAAGAAAAAGGATGTCATGTTTCACCTGATGCGTTACTGAAATCACAGGATTTTATTCACTGGTCTTGGAGCCTAGACTAATGAAATATACATACCTGGACCAAAGCATGTTTTCTACCAAGAAAATTGGATTTCTCCAGAAGAGTCCAAGAGTCTAGGTAGAGGGATGAGTGAAGTCTACTTTGGGTCTTATGATCATGATCCCAGTTATCTTTATTAAACAGCAGTGTCCAGAAAAATTCACACTTTGTGGAGAAAGGATTTCCTTCTTCAGAAATCTGCTGGTCTAGAAAGCTTACATAGTATGTGTCTCTCACCCCATCACAGGGGCAATGTGACCCTTTATTAAATAATATGATGATCTCAGGGTTTTAAAGAAGAAAAAAAAAAAAGTCCAAAACGCACTGTCTTATCTAACATTAATGTTCTTTAAAGTATTTTTAAAGTCCCCATTCATATAAAAGAAAACTGTTTGTCTATCTGCTTACCTATTACAGACAGTGCAGTAGCTATTACCTTGATTTGATGAGTCTTTTGCATACTTTTTGTCTGTAATACACCATACAGAAACAAATAATATTTTCTTCTTTATAATAGGAGCATAACTGAGGTTTGAGACAGTCTACATGGCTCACATTTCAAAATCTCATCATCAAAATGAATTTCTGACCTCCTTTTTTTTTTTTTTTAATTAATTGTCTTGCTGTAGTTCCATAATTACCGAAGTGACATGAAGAGAGCAAGAGGGAGGTGAGGTTAGAGAGGGAGAATCAGGACCTACAGGATTGCCTAAGAGTGTGTGTGAGTCAGCACAGGCAGGCAGCAGGAACAACCACAGACCCACCGCTAAAATACAGACAGCAGATTTATTATTCTAATTACCTCACCAACTGGGAGATCCCTGAAGCAACATCCAGGCAGAGGAACATAAGCAGGGATGCAGGCACCACTAAGCTCAGTCCATGCTAGAAGATTACCGGCTTTCTGTCCATACATGATTATCAAGGGTTTGTGCAGGTGCAAGTTTTTACCACCATGCTGTGAGCCTCATTGTGCTTCTTTGATCTTCTCAAAGGCCAGGAGCTCAAGCACGTCCAATAAGGTGCCTGTGAGTCTACCAAACCCCTATGTCATCTATACATACAAATTCATGCTTGTCAAACACATAGAGCATAAACAGCAGTAGATACAATTTATGTGCTTTTCTACTTTACTACTCCCCAGACTTTACACATTCCCAACTGCAAGGTAACCTGAGCATATTTACAGTCTTCCTTACCAGTCTTCCATTCGGAACCCATCCTCCTTGCCAACCTTATGCTTTTAACCCATTCCTCCCAACAGAGGAACAATGGCTCTCAGAACTGCTCCTTGGGCAGCAGTTCCCTCAGTGTCTACTCCTCATGCCTTGCCTAGGTCACACTTTTATCCATGCCATTCATAAAGTACCCATAATGCAGATACCTAGATGTAATGACTTTGACTTATAAAATCGTTGGCGCTGTTGACTAAAAAAACCTTCAGTTTTGATAGATTAAGTAGGTGAATTAGAACAAAGTATTTACAAAATTACATGTTGGAATTTAAGGAAGATGTTGATTTATTTTTTCAGGTTTTAAAAACAGAAACAAACTCAAAAACATTTCAGACAAACCATTTATTTTCATCACCTAGTACTGTCATAGGTGATATTTCAGTATATAGAGATCCCTGTCTGTGGAGCCCCAGATCACAAAAGACATTTTTCTGATACCGTATTTCACTTTATATCTATGTATTCCTCCCTGTAATATAATTACAGTTTCCTTTTTTTTATCAAGAAGATACTTCAGAAGATTTTCCTCGATCTTAAATAGTAATTTTGGAAAATGAAGAATATGTAAATCAAGCATAAATGATCTCCCCATCATCTAGAGACTGTTTGCTTAGATGCTGGAAAAATAGCCTTCATCATACTGAAAATAAAATAAAATAAATAAAATAAAATAAAATAAAATAAAATAAAATAAATAAAATAAAATAAAATAATAAAATAAAATAAAATAAAATAAAATAAAATAAAATAAAATAAAATAAATAAAATAAAATAAAATAAAATAAAATAAAATAAAATAAAATAAAATAAAATAAAATAAAATAAAAGATAAAATAAAATAAAGTAATAAAATAAAATAAATAATGTCAGTTATGCATACAACATTTAAAGAGTGACATACAGAACAATCTGAGGAAAAAAGATCAACATTCCATATAACCCATGCTTTGAATTTTGTAGTTATTAGGTATTTTACTTAAAAGTGGCGTAGAAGAAATAAAGAAACTAAAATGATTAAAAATGACGAAATTAAATAAAGGGAAGATGACACTTTTACATTAGAAATAGGGAAGGTAAAGTGGAAAGGTAAAGATTACATTATTATTATTATTATTATTATAACAGAAAAAAAAATAGCAATTGAAAGAAAGAACAGACTTTTAAAAACATTTTTCCTAAAAAGGTGATTTCACTAAAGGTGATTCTTGGCTACTATATCTAATCAAGATTTTTTTTAAAAAAAAAAAGCATTAATCAGTAATTTGGAATAAAAAACTATCTTCTATTAAGAAATAATGCTGTTAATATGCAAATATGTAAATCAAGTTATAAGGCATAAGTCAGACTTTGTGTTTTGCACATTAAAGAGGAAACTTTCCTCACGGCTACTCTATAATTGATGCAAAGAACCTTCCTCTGAAGTTACTGGTATATTGAAGAATATACTGAATTAAGATAATATGGTTCTTGATATTCTGCTGCTTTTCCATTTAAGTATTAAGGAATGATTTTTCTACACAACAAATTTGAACCCATAAAGAAGACATCAGTATTGTGAGTGAAAATATTTAATGATAACCAATATTATTTTGAAAAAATCAATCACCCCACTGATTCAAGGGAAATAAAAAATATTGTTTGATTTAATATGACTGTGAACTACAGTTGTCCATAAATGAAACTTATTAATTACTGAAATATTACTAATATCCTTTATAGACAATGTAGGTGAGGATCCAAGTCAATCCTCATCAGTGACAGAAAAAAGGCACTGGTCCAATAAAGAAATTGCTTCATCACAGAACATATTTATGCTGAATAAGATTTTTCTTCCCCCACAGATCAGGGAAAGTGTTTTACATCAAAACATATTCTTGTAGGTTTATTTTTATCTGATATTATTTGCAGGGATGAAGCAAATTAAAGTTTTGATCTTGAGGACAACAAAAATATATCTGTTAAACATATGCAGTATCATTCTGACTTTAGGTGGTCAAAAGTAATGTTGTTAGTGAATGAACTTCAGAACTTTTGGAAAGCAAATATTTCTTTCACTCATGCTTTACAGGACATACTGAAAATTATGAATGCAATTGTCTTCTAAGTCATTTTGGTTTTATGTTTTTATATCTGAGGTTTGGTAATGAAGGAAGAGCAATCAGAGATTCATACTTTAAAATGCAAAAGTGAGATCTGCTTTTTGAGATAACTGTTATCTCAGTATCATTACACGTGTGTTTCTAGAGATAAAAGAGACAAGAACATTCTTTGAGAGTGAGAGATGAGAAGTAGAAATTTATGCCACTTTGTCCTCCTAGGTTTCCTCTCTTTCACTCTTCTGGATTAATTTATACTTATATTGAGATAACTCTCTCTGTCTTCCATTAGTCCCTCACATCTGAACTATGCTTCAGGAGAATGATATTAAATTACTACTAGCTGGTTACCTTCAAGGGTAACCAGCCTTGGAAACTCAACAGGTTTTAGGCTGTTAAAAAATTTGAATGAAAATTAATTAATTATTATCAAACTGGTTGCTTCAAGGAGGGATTAGAAACAACGTGCTGCCATTGTCAAACAATTCATGGTTTCTTCTATCTTCTATATGTTCATGGGATTAAGAGCATTGAAGGAAGGAAGGAATAAATAAATAAATATAGCTTTTTTTTTTTTTTACCATAAGGAAAGATCCAGTATGTAGTTATTGTATAAGATGGTATAAGATGACCATGTACATTGAAAGTGAAAAAATAAAAAAATAAAAAACATAAGGAAGATTTTCATTACTTTCAGAACTACTGTATGTGGCAACTGGATGCAATTCCTAGAGCTATTACTTTTTCCTTCTGCTTCAAGGAGAATTTACCTTGTCCTCCTGAATGTGTAGGCTAAGGTTGACTACAGTTGGCACACAGACAGATTAGTTACACCAGTTATTGCTAACTATATGCTTGAAGACTAAGGCATTGCTTCAAGAACCTCTAAGGACAGAAACATCCCATTTTATCTGCCTCACTGTATTTCTGGATATCAGCATTTTATGGACTTCTCTAACAACAGCTTACTTTGCTTTTCTGATACTCCTCTGAACTCTCCCCATTTAATCAATTCTCCTGGCCGGAAAGGTGCTAATTGAAAGGTCCTGCTTCTGGTTGTCGAATAAACAAAAATATGTCACTTCAGTTTCTTTTTGCAAGATTAATATTCAAGTTCAGGGGAAATTGAAGAACATGAAATTTTGACATGATTATCTAAACCTGCAGCTCAAATTAATCACAACCCTAGTGTATCCTAATGCTTACACATGCATCAACCTTTTCCACATGTGGAAGTGAGTTCACTTCACTGCTTTTTTGGATAAGAAAACCGTCTATGTTAAGTTTAAGATGAATTTTTAAAATATTTTTGTATTTTTTTTAATTTTCCCCTGAAACTTCTACAAAATACATGGAAAAAAAAATTAGCTGTTGGAAACTTCCCAGTATTGTAAAGTTAAATTAAAAAAAAAAAAGAAAATCTACTTGGTTTCAAAGAACTAGAAATAGGAAAGGAAACTGGAAAATATTTCATTGCCTTATAGTACAGAGCATGTAGGTATCAACAAAGGCACTTTGATTTAGTGTCTGATACTTATTCTTCAAGCATATTATAGACTTTTTATCAAGGCTAGAGTGATATCACCAGGCTGACCAGAAATATGATGAAATTCCTATTTACAAGAAAATGGTTGTACCTTGTCTACAAAGGAAAAAAAAAAAAAAAAAAAGTCATGACTGATAAATCATTGTCAACCTTTTGTGCCATTGTTTATTCCTCTCTGTATTATGTGGAAGTTCTTTAGAGTCTCTCAGTCCATAAATCATTGGTTATTTAACCATTTGAAGATAGTGAGGGTAACATATAATTAGCACTTTCAAAATCTTTTTATGTGATGTATGTAGGATATTTGCTTAGAAAACACAGAGATGTGCATACTAATGAATATTTGTTTGTACCAGAAAGAATGTGTACAATATATATTAAGTACCTTGATACATATTTCAGAGATTTTTTTGGTTTACTCAGTTTAATAAAACACATGGCACATGTTTTTGATAATGATTTTTGAAAATGTGAATTTTGATAATGATTTTTTTTTGTGTTTGTTTTGTAATATGTAGACAAATGATTGAAATCCTTTATTACATTTTAGAAAGCTCTAAAATTACCTAGATAACCTAGAAAAGGAAGAAGCTGTTTTCAGGAAAAGAAGTTAAAGGAACAAAAATGATCCAGAAGGGAAGGCTAGTTTACGCTGACCTAACAGAATTGACCAAGTGATCTGTTTAGATCCCTTCCAGCAATAAATCCTATGAAAGGAGAAAACAGCGGAAGATGGGGAAAGCAAAAAATACAAAAAATAAAGTAAATAAAATTCGTGGAGAAAGGAAAGATAGTGCAGGAATTTCAATATGTTGCAGTGAATGATCAGTTCTACAACTCAAATAATAAAGATATCTTGTTTTCAGATCAAGTCTTTTAAATCCTTTGTAAGCAGCCTTTTTGAAGGACATTTTGTAGGTAACTTGCAAAGTTCTGAAGGACTATTCTCTATGTCAGGGGTATAAAGGACTACATCTTCACAGAGCAATTTTGTAACTAGCAATGAAATATATAACCTTTTTTATTTTTGTTCTGTAGATGCTCACTAGGGTTTTCAAAAATCTTTGTCTTCCTGACTCCAAAATCACATACAATCATGGATATATATACTCACTTTTAAAACTTTGAACCATGAATTATTCCTGCACACTTTGACACTGCCAGTTGGAATCACCTTCCTTGCCTTAATGTGAGGGCAGTCCAGTAATGCCAAAGAACTTTTGACATGACAGTCATCTTATGCTTCTGAAATATGTAGGGTAGCAAGGCCAGTAAGCTCTTAGGAACAAAACAAAACAAAAAAAAAAATAAAAAGACAATTCCTTTTAATCCTGTGAGCATTGTCCCGTCAGGATGTCTTGCATTACTTAACGATTTTGAGGAACTGCATACTTAAAAAAAAAAAAATGTTATACAGCTTCTGTCAGCACCTCCTACACTGCTCTCTCTTTCTCTCTTCAAGCTTTTATGTTGCAGGATGAACAACACTCCATAAGTGCAGTTTTAGCTCTTCCCCATCAGAAAAGTTTTTCTGTATAAGTGTCCTTTTATATCAAGGTTATTTAAATGTGCTGGATCCTACAGGCTAGTCTCAATACACACTTCATCAATACACACTATCTGTTTTGCTTGAGTCATAATAAGATAGAGATTTGTCTTTTGTTTTCTTGCCTTTCCCTTTAATGATGTTCTATGCCCATGATAACTTTAACAGCAATTTATTGAAGTATTTATTATTATAAAACTCAGTCAAGAAGAAGAATCATTCAAAAGCACTAAACACTGAAAATATGTGCTTGGGCTTCACTACCACATCTACAGCTAGCACAATGTTTAATATATTAATTGGAAAATTGTTTATATGCATAAAGCAGAGCATAAAAGTCTTACTTTCACATATATGAAAATGTTGAAAGCCAAACTCCCAGTGCTTGTTCATAATAGTAATCAAGATGTTCAAATAAACTTTCTTCAGAAGGAAATTTCTGTCATTTTGTCATTTTCTTTCATTCTGTCATTTTCTTGGTGTGGTTTGTCTTACAGGGAACACAGGGTAGTGCCTTTTGGAATGAAATATTCACTCTAGAAATGGAGAAATATATATATTTTTATTTATTTTACCTTATCTCTCTGTGAATTAGATATTCCCATTACTTTCAGTGAAATAATGTTATTATATCAGATTCTGACCATCCCTTGGCTGTTGGGGTGCCAGGCTGTGCCTGCCAGAGGCTGGATGAAGCCAGCATGGTGTAGGTCTCTGTTTGCCTTGTGGGATCACCAGGAGTTAGTGCTTCTTAGAATCAGACAAAGTTTATATGAGGTATTCAGGGTACACAGGGAACATCATTTATCTTTTAGCATGCTTCAGTGTTCCTTGATGGCACATCTGGCACCTTTGCTAGCTGAGGAAGAGAAGGCACAACAGAACATGATGCTGACTGTCCTCTGCCCTCCTAATAGTGTGCTTGAAAACAGGGAACAGTACGAAGACTGTGAGACAGAGAAACATAGCTATTTGTATACCCTGTGCCACTTCACTTTCCCCTGTGTCCCCTTTCGTAATCTGAGTTTAATTCTGTTTGCCTGGAGAATTGTCGTGCCCCACGATTGCATGAGATACTGTCCCAGGATAATTTAATTTTGAAAACCCACCATTGACAGAGAGCCCCATATCCTGTGTCATTACATGGCCCATTCATGTGAAACGCTTGGTTTTCCTAAAACCTTTCTGTGGTTTCACAATTCAGTGAATATAATACAAGCTTACATTTATTGTTAGATATACTTTTTCATACTGAAGCACAGGTGTTTTTTGAGATTTCTTTGGTTTCTCCCAAATGAATAGAATTGGTCACATTAATGGTTAGTTACTGCCACATAAAACTTAAAATAGATTTCCATACAATAATTATATTACACTAAAAAGATACATCTTGAGAAGTGGTTTGCTGAAATGATAAGGAAAAGGTTTCAGAGGTATCTGTAACTGTATGTTTGTATTTCTATTTCTAGACTCTCAGTTATATTTCTAATGAGATATTTATGGCTTAATATGAGTAAAGTTTTATATACAGCAGAAATAGTTAATTTGATTATATGACTCATGCATTAAAACCAAATTCACTGAATTTTTCTCCTGCTTCCATTTCCTGGGAAATATAACTCTTGTTTAAAAAGTTCTGATACTATACTGGAATTTTACTGATGCATGCAACATAATTCTCACTATGTTATTCTTTTCATTGCCTTTATAAGGAAGCACATTTGAAAAATTAAGATATAGTAATGTAAACTCTTTACACTGATCTCCTTAAACATCAAAATTAAATATTTCAAGAAACAAAATCAGTTTAATGCTGGAGGAAACAAGGGACAAAAATGTATTTCAATTATTTATGACTCCTTTGTATGTACTAGGCCACATTGGTATTCTATTTGCACAGCTATACAGAAGAAATATTGCATATGTTATTTTTAAGCAAAGAAAGAAAAATTCCTTTATCCTATTATCTTTGGACTTTATATTGATTTTTCTTAACAGCTACTTCACATGAGAAATTAAGGAAACTGAAATAGATAAAGCCTGCGGTCAGACTAGAAGTAACTGTGAGAACCCTGCTGTTAAGAGAATTTCTGAGAGCAGACACCATAGGCAGAGTGGCTGTATGTGAACCAGGATGCTGACAGGCACCAGAGAGGATCACCTGAGATATGCCTGATAGAAACAATTTTGCTGGGTGATATCTAAGTCATCTGGTTTTGATGAGATAAATATTTTAAGGTTCTGTCAGATTCTAGAGCATTTTTCAGTGAGACTGAAGCATTTGGGAAAAGCCCTGTAGTACAGACTGTAGGTGACTCTCATAGAAGAATCAGGCCGATGGAGGAAAAACAGTTCTGAGGACATCTCCTTCCAGCTGTACCTTTTTATTTTGACCCATTAATGTCAACTGACTAGTGTGTGTTACTCCTGAGAAAGACTGGAAGGTATGAATTAATATAACAGTGTTAAATACCTGTTACTAATATTATGTGGGATTTTGTCACCAGTAAGCATGATTCAGAGAAAAACTGTCAAAAATATTAATTCAACAGAAAATTTTGTCTGATCTACTGAAACTCAAGACTTGAATTATGCTTGTGTAGTTCAGGCACATACTGCAATAATTTGAAAGTGAAGTCTGAATCCTACATTCCTGTCACTTATTATTATTACGAATTCATCACATTCATTCCTATATACTTCAGTTTGGTAAATGTATTATCATATATTAGAATATGGTTATATTGCAGGCAATAAAACCTGTAAAAATTTTTCCATATTATATGATGATTTTCCCTTTCCTTTTCTTAGTTATTTGATAGACCCTAAATAACAGCTTTTATTTTAAGTCTTTCTGTTTTCTAGGCTTAAACTTATACCTTTGGTTTTGGAGTTTTATGCCCCATAGTTTTTGGAGGCAATGTTCAGAAGCATTACATGAAGGACGTATTATTTAATGGACCAAAGTTCAAAATGTTCATGATTCAGAATGTCATAGGTCACTACATGTTGAAATGACTGCATATTTCCAAAATGATGCTAGTTCTGAAATATATTTTAGGAACTGACAACACTTAATTAGCTTGGGAAAACACAAAGACTTCAAAAATGCTTTGACTCATGATTTATGGGGTTTAGGCAGGATATATTTCTTTTGCTGTGTCCTTGGTGGGAAACTGGATTTTCAGATTTTGTATCACTGTTCATTATTTTTACATTTAATATGGTCCATAAGGAATTCTGCAACATTTGAGGCCATATTTTTTATTTACTTTGCAGTTCTTAATGACATTTTGATAGCTCCATAATGAATTAGAATTAATTATTTTATGCATTACATCTTTTTTCCTTTCAAATATAGTTGCCTGTTTGTTCTAGTGTGATATATCTTAGAAATCAACAGTCATAATACTACTGTGAGTTACAGTCTTGTCCCTTCCCTTCTTTAACCAACACAGAATATCACAAAGTGTTTTGCTGTTGTTGCTTCCTTGTTTGCTCGCTTGCTTTTTTTCAGTGTGGCCTACTAGTCATACTAGTCTGATGGTTCAAGGCTTCATTGTAAATTCTTTTATGCCTCTTTAGACTAGTGTTTTTGGAAAGATTATGACGTGTTATTATGGAAAATCTCATATCTAGTGCTCTTTCTTTTGCCATTTGTTTGGTTGGGATTATATTTTTTTCAGAATTCTACATGAACGAAAGCATGGTCCAGACAGAAAAGGTTTAACATAAGATTTTATTTATTTATTTATTTATTTTCTACAGACACACACACAGAAAAGAATCACAGACTTATGGAATGTTAGGGTTTGGAAGGGACCTTGAAAGGTCATCTAGTCCAATCCCTCTGCTGTCTAGTCCCCATCTAGTCCCCACCTAGTCCAGTGTAAATATCATCATGAATAGCTTTTTGATATTAATTTTCACCTGTCTTACATATCCTGAAAGACTAAAAAGCCAGTTATTAATTCATCTAACGATATTCCCTGAAAAATGTACTTATGAAAAATTCTCTAAACTTTGCTGATTTATACGTTTAGGAACACTGTCAATACTGTACCTTTGCATTTAGGTCTGTATAAAAAGAGTATGTATTCTATTTCAGTGCATATTAATAGGTTAGTTGATGAAGCAATTATTATTATTATTATTATTTTTTCCATTATAAGCTAGTTATGCAGATATGAACAACATTAGTTTTCTAGATGTCCAGGAGACATATTTACTCAAGACTGACAAAGATAGCTTACCCTACATGTCCTCTGCCAACTGGAGCTAACTACAGATTTTTCCACTAACCATGCAAAAGTGTTTCCAGAAGTTATTTTCCATTGCAGTCCATTACCAATCCCACCGGGGACTCTAATTAATGAATTGAGTAAGTGTTGTTGCTTCTTTCCTCCATATGCAAGAGACTCATTTAAATAGGTGCTGATCTTTAGCTAGGAGCAATCTGGGCAGTGAATTTTGGGGGCTTTTTTTCAGTATTGTGTGTGTTCAGAACCCGTTTCCAGGTTCAGAGCAGTTCAAGAAGAGCTAGCTTTAGGGATCTGCATCTCATTTCCAGCTTTCATTAATAGTTCACACAGAGTTGGCTTGTGTATTTACACACTTGGTGTAGATTACCTTCAGTCACTAAGATCTTAAATGGCACTGATTTACAGTGGAGTTCCCTTCAAGACCTCAATGGCCTCTCAGAATGCCTGCTTTGCAGGCTTTTTTTTTGAATTTTGAGTTTTTCATTTCATAGGCTCATTTCATGAGTTTATGTCTCAACTCTGGCAAGAGTAAAAACCACAGTGGAGCAACAGCTCTGAAAAAGATGATCATAAACAGTTTTTGAGTGTGTTCATGTGATTATTTCTTAGTGTTGAAATATGAGATATGACTGTTACAAGTTTATTTTATTTAAATATTTAAATATAAATATTTTCCTTATCTTTACTGATTAATCTTTCTAAGAGTTGATGAACATAGTGAAAAATCCTCAGGGTTACTGATCACAAGTCCTCTCAAACATCTTTCATGGCACAATAGATGGGAATATATAATTATTCTGAAAAAGTTACTATTTCAACATTGTCTGAAAATGTACTTTTTTTTTTTCCTAAGAATCATTTAATAGTCATATAGTGATACTAGAAAAAACATCATATATTTATATATATATGTATATATAAAAGACATCTAGATGATGTGCTTCTCTTTCAAATCTAGTAAAAGTAACCCTGAAACATTGTTAAGTACTAAACATTGTATATTGCTTTCCAATGAATATTTTATGCCACCTAAGGACATTATGCTTTTGTAGCTTCAAATATTTAAATTAATTAACCAATTCAGTAGTAGTCTCCTACAACATGAACAAAGTAAATTGTTAAAGAAAATCAAATTATCATTATAAATATGAAATACTTTCTTTAGTATAATGAGTCATATTAAGACAAAAATATTATCCTTTGCTACAAATTAGTTTATGTCCCCAACTTTCATAGATTGTCTGTCAAAGAATTCATAGAAAGCCTGTGTTCTTTTGACAATCCAAACCTTATTTTTTACCAAACTTCTTTTACTCATGTTGTTTTAATGGCTAGAGATTGTGTAATATTTCATCCCACATATGATAAAAAAAAATCATTTAAAATTTATAAACCTGTTTGCAGTATTAGAAGCTTGCTAGGTGACATTTGTACATATTTATATGTGAATATATAGTAGTGTATATATATATATATATATAATATGGGTATATTTATATATTTGTATACTTCGATATATGCATGCATTCATATATAGATTTAAATATGCACAAACAGCTGTTTACATAGCATCTAACAACATTCTTAGTATTCAACAACATTCTTAGTTTCATTTGCCTTTCTGTAAGAAGGAGAAAAATATGCAAGAGCACTTAAAGATGCAATAAGATTTTTATTTTTATTTTTTGAAATTACTTTGAGGAAAGCTTAATAATTTTCACTATGGAACTTGTGTCAGTCATTGTTATCATACAACAGTGGGAAAGCTTTTCCTGTCTATCACGTTCAAAGTGATGTTATTTAATCTTGTCAAGCTTAGGCTACGTAAGTTGACAGGACACTGTATGATGAGGACTCTACATTAAAAAAAAGAAAGAAAAAAAAAAAAACAGTGAAAGAGCCAAGGAGTGTACCTGTATGTAGGAGCACAGTGTCAAAGACTCCATGTCCTCTTCTCTGATAAGGTGAGCCCAACTTATATCATGCTAGAGAAAGATTGTCATGGATAAGGCTTCTAGCTGTGTCAGAGGTGATTAATGAGAGAGATAAGAGGACATCCTCCTTTTGACATTAAGGGGCAGGTAGAGGAGAATGAAAGAATGAAGGAAAGCAAAGCACTTTCTCCTGAAAAAGTAATGAGGGTGAGCAGAACTCTGCCCTCAAATTACAGCTGTGTCCATTTGTCATTGGAAATTGACCCCTTCTATCTGATAAGGAACTTTTAAGAGGAGGTTGGGAAAAAAATAAAATAATAAAAAAAAAATGTCCCCTATAAAGAGCTATATATGAAAATCTTTGATAGAAACAAATTCATCAGGATGACAACATAATGTGAGAAAACAATCAATTAAACAACAACAACAACAAAAACAATAGAAACAGGTATTTCTCAGAATAATATATGGTATTCTTCAGGTATGTATGGTATTCTGAGGTAGGTTTTCTGGAGATATGTGTAAATTAAGACAGTATCTTTTCTAAAGATTGTTGAGAAAACTGGAGGAAAGAATAGTAAAACAAAACAAAACAAAATAAAAAAAATAAAAAATGACAAAATAAAATAAAATAAAATAAAATAAAATAAAATAAAATAAAATAATAAATAATAAAATAAAAAGTAGTGCTGCAGATGTTTTGAAATATGCATCATGTGCTGCAACAACACAGGGAAGTTCATGACCTACCACCTCAGTTTCCTGAAGTGGGTGAGCCAAAAAAATGTGGTCAAAGAAAGTGGAAACGTGAAAGATCTTCCTGTTTCATGCTGTACAAGAAAAAGATCATTCCTCATTCACTGAAGTTATTGAAAAGAGTAATTTTATTCTAAGCAGACAATTTGTAGGTAGAACATTATTTTGTTAGATGCTGGGTTTGTTATAATCAGAACCACAATGTAATTTGCCATCTGGGTAAAATGAATCAAGCCTCATGAGAAACTTGAATGGCAGACTAAATTATGTGAAATCTCTGGTTTGAGTAGTATGCTGCAATAAAGTTATTTCTTGAAAAAAAAAAAATCAGCTCTGGTAATTCTGGAATATTTGTACTGCAGTGTGGGAAGAACTTACACTTTAAAATTTTTAAAAGGAATTGCTTCCTTAAAATTATTTGTGTGTATGTGTGTGTGAGGTCAGGAGGAGCGTGCATAGGGCTACCTGTATGGATATGAAATGCAGACATGCTGCATGTCATTGTCTCCTTCATTTTAATAATTTACTTATTGTTAAACTATTATTGATGAATTAATTATTGATAAATTAATTATTATTATTTTAATAGTTTACTAATAATTAAGTATTTTAAGTTAATAGTTAAAGTATTAAGTTGATGTTAGATTTTCTGAAATCCTGTGTCATTAGGATAGCAGGCTATTTCTTTTAAAAAATACTCCTGTTTTGAAGTCTGTCAGAAAGTAAGATGATGCAGTAAGATTATATTAATGTTATGATTATTAAAGGTTCCCAGAAAAGATTAATATAGAAAAGATATTTTCATTTATGAGAAAGAGGAAAAACAAATAGAGCGGGAAATTAATTTGCTGGAAAATATAAAACGGAACTCTTACTGCCTGAGTTGGCTAAAACCTGAATTTATCTGTAATATATTTCATTTCAGAATTTCAGCTGGGAATATGCAATACAGTTGAAACATCTTAAAATGAAGATTCTTCCAGGATAGTTTCTTCTTAACATAGTGATAGTATTGAGCAGTCATATTTGATTAAAAACTTTTTTATATATATCCTATAATAAAAACTTTATTCATCAAAAAGCAATGTTAAATAAATTTGCTGGAACAGCTAAGAAACTCATATGAAATACCTACAAATAAAAGGTTACTGTGTTTTAAAATTACATGGTGATCCCCAAACCAGCGATGTCATTTTCAAGATATATGCTCTGGACATACTGTTTTCAGTTATGACAATACGGCTTAAATAATGTTTCCCCCCTTTTTTACTCTCTGTTATCTACCTGTTTACCTGTGTGTGGGGCCAGTGCAAAGTAGTTTATATAAATATAAACTATAAACAGTTTTCAAATCTGTTTGGCATGTTTATCATACATCTCATTATGAAAATGATCTTTGTTATAGCCACAGATAGCAAAAAAATAGTTATGTAGTCCAGGAGAAAAGAAATAAAATGGTGCTGCTAGTTGCAGCTATTTGCTCCAATCCACACAGGATACAGCGAGTTAAAATAAAGATTTCTTCAGTCAGAGTCAGCTGCCTTCCCACCCACCTCACAAATCACCCTTCAAAATCAAGGAAGAAATAGTTACTTTTGCTTGAAACATAAGAGACACAAAAATAGACATATTTTATCTTGTCCATGTCTGGGAAAAGAAGGTATATGGGAGTTCAAATAAATCCATAGTTAAGCTGAAAACCTTACTGAACAGAAAGAAAAAGTGTGCAGCACCACAATATCATTAGAAGTTTTATCCTGTATAGGAAGCTGTAACATTCATGTTACCCAAGATTACTCAAAGGTTTTTAAACAGCATGTGGCAGTAAATAGTATTAGAGAACTTTGGAGAAAGAGAACATAATAAAATGAAGGCTCAGCCTATAGTGTTCATTATGTTAATTTAGATTTTATTTTATTTTTTATTTTTTTCAGAAATTGAGTTACTATTACATAGATTACAAAATTTATACCACAGGTTCTTCCCTGTGTCAGAGGGGAAAAGAAAGCATACCTGTTTTTATTACATTTTTCAAGAGTTTGCTGTATTCTCTTCTCTGTGAAAAGATAATTCCCCAACTCTTAAAAACATGGAAATAACTTCAGCTTTGCCTTTTTTTTTTTTTTTTTTTTAGGAAAACCACATCTTTTTTTTTTTTTTTCATAGATTTTGGTGTTATTGAGGAAAAAGAATTCTTGAAATTATTCCAACTTAAAAAACACTAGTTCACTAGATTTAAAGGATAATTTTAAAGAAGGTTTAACAAGAAGTGAACCTTCTTTTTTAAATAGTCAGCATAATGCATGTTATGAAGTCTTGAAAGCTGGACAAGAATAGGCCCCTTGAGCAATCAATACAAGTGAACATATAGAAAAAGATCATTTATTTGGTACTTTTACAATACTCTGGGTATACTCAAATAAATTAATGCAACAGCAAAATTGCTTGCATTTTTTTAAATTATTTCAAGGTGGTCAGTTCTAAAAAGTACAACATAATTAACAAATAGGGGAGAATGTTAAAAAAAAATAATCTCATGGTTAGGGTTTATTTTCTGATTCATATAGTGATTCATTTCTGATAGATCTCTTTCATACCCACACGCACCACATTTACTGCACAGTAATGACAGTGCTGCGATATGAACACTATAGGTGGAAAAAGGGGTAATTGAGATTTCTCATTAATGATTTTTTTTTTTTTTGTAAGAGATAGTAATATCTAGACCAGCCTTTCTTCTACTACATTGTCAGAATTTTACCTCCTGCTTTTAATCTTATTTTAGCTTAACTGATTTAACTGCTTGGTGATGTTTTTTTTTGTTCTTTTTTGGTTTTTTTTCAAAGTAAATATACATTAATGCCTCCTGTCATATTAACAGTTCATTTAATCCTGAAGCTCTGCTTTAAACATGAAGTTAGGACCAGGGCATAATATTTCAGTTTCAGAAGGACACCTATCCATTGAGAAAACCTGAGAAGGAAAGGAAGTAGGCAGAAAGTAGAACTCAAATTCTGCATTAAAGATCTTCCTTCCCACAATGAATTCAAGGACATCCCGTTTATTTTGGCAAGTCTGTTAAGAAATGAAAATAGGGCTTATTCATAAGAGCTTCTTATGGAGAGAGGTGAAGACCAAGAAGCATTTGGAGGCAGTTCATGGAAGAGTGAAGAGACAGACATGAAATACCAGGCATTTAGTTGCTTGAGCTGGCTGTGAAATTGTTCTGACATCTTGACACTTTCTACAGTGAAGGAGGAGACTGTCTAAATATACTAATTAGAACAGATGTTGTCAATAAACCTATGTTAACCTGAATTATTTTCTTGACTGTTGAAAACTACTTCTTCATTTCCTAGTCTGCTAAGAACATTTATATATTATTGAAAGATAAGTGAGATAATATTTCATTAATTAAAAAATATAAATAATTTGAACTAGAAAATAAGTGGAGAATCTCTAGAAGTTGCTTTACATTTTTAAGTAAAATACTATTTTCACTATTAAATTATGTCATACAATAGCAACCTAACATAATGATCTTTTGAAATATCTTTGATTACTGGAATAATATAAAACCAACAATAATAAAGTAATGTATCTAAATACATTGGTGAACAAAGTTTGAAAATATTTTCAACTTTAGGCTGAAGACAAACTTTGAATAGAAATAAAACTTTTAAATAAACTTTCATTTGACAGTCTCTGCACAACACCAGTGTGGTTCATGTTTCCACATTTATGACCATGAAGTTGTTTGAAAGATTCAGAAAACCAGAAAAGAAACAAAACCATGTAAAAGGTGAAAAAAATGTTGAAAATGCCATTGAGAAAGGCCACTTTTTGTTTGTTTGTTTGCTTGCTTGCTTGCTTGTTTTGTTTTCCTAAAAATATAATAAATGAATGAAGTTGTGACTTTATTTCATCATATGGATAGCCTTTCACCGAGAGGAAAATATGCAGAGACAATATAAGGAAGAAATGTACAAAAAGAGTCAGCATCTACAAACTGGCAGCAAACAAAATCCACAACAAATAAGGGGTGTTCTTTTAATACTTGAGGACATTTACCTGTTGGAGAAAACTACCTACAAGCTATTAGATTTACAAGATTGATGAAATGTAATCTCTTGAAACGTAATATGTAAGAGATTTGACCAGATAGCCAAAGTTCTTTCTTGACTTAATTTCCATTAATGTATGACTTGTTTATATGGGGAAAAATATTGCCCCATTTTAAACTGAAGTAATTTAAAATAAAAGTCATATTTACAGTATTTATTTTGGTAACTCACTAGAGAGAGCAAACAAAGTCCAATTCTGCTCTTGCATACTTTTAATTCCAGAGAAATCCCACATGCTTCAAGTTACTCTTCATTCATACCAAATTATGTACGTTGAAATTGCGGTTGGTCACGGCACATAACCAACTTTTGTCAGCTACCAGACATTTCTGAGAGGCTGTTTAACATCTTTAAATGCATCTGTATGTACCCTCTGAGATTTCTATCGAAGGCACACACTTGTACTTCCTTTCCATTAAAACCATCATCCAGATGACAAGTAGAGGATCTTGTGTGCACAGGGGACCAAAATACATCTCCTAAAATCTGTAGCTCAAATGTAATCTTTATGGTTCTTACAGTCTGTAAACTAGGAAAATCATCTCATGATTTCATGGCAAGGATAAATAGATCTTTAGCTTTGGACACAAACATATTAGAAAGATAATTGAAGTGAGATGCATTCAGTAAACATTATTTCCCTTATAATTATTACTTTCACTGTCTTTATGGGTAGATTACCATTCAAAGAACTTGTCTTGTTCTATTAGAATCATAGGGATATCACAGGAAAGAAGGATATCACAGGAAAGAAAGGCAAAGTAGCTTCCATTTTAGTTTTTGTAAATTGTATATTTGTTACCGAAATTAGGTGGGATTTTTTATTTTTTGTTTTATTTTGTTTAACAAGAGGAAAATTGGACATGATCTGATAATACTCTTTCTTTATTTTGTTGTCTTCACCTCTCAGAAGAGAGAGATAAATAAACCAGTGTTTGCGGCCTCGAAGAAAATCTATATATTATACTCATATTATACTGATTCAGCTCTCTGATTCTTCTACAGGCTTTCTGGAGAGATTTTCATTTTAAGTTAGGCACACACTTCATTTAAGTCTAGAGATTTCAAGCTGAGAACTGTGAAGTCTTGTTTAGGGTAATTGTAACAGGAAGCCATGCATTCAGATATATTCCAGGGCATTATACTTATAACTTGTGAAAGGAAACTGCAACAACACGAGAAGCTGTACGAAATGTGAACTTTAAAATTTAATTGATTATTAGTGTGTTCTTTCTCACATTTCAGAGAAAAAAAAAAAAAAAACAAAAAAAAATCTATGTTCTGCCTTACACTATCTTCTCTATTGCTATCTATAGTTACAGTATCACAGATTTCTAGGTTGGAAGAGACCTCAAGATCATTGAGTCCAACCTCCGACCTAACACTAAGTACTCCACTAAACCATATCGCTAAGCTCTACATCTAAACGTCTTTTAAAGACCTCCAGGGATGGTGACTCCACCACCTCCCTGGGCAGCCCCTTCCAATGCTTAATAACCCTTTCGGTAAAGAAGTACTTCCTAACATCCAACCTAAAACTCCCCTGTCGCAACTTTCGCCCATTCCCCCTTGTCCTGTCACCAGGCACGTGGGAGAACAGACCAACCCCCACCTCTCTACAGCCTCCTTTAAGGTAACTGTAGAGAGCGATAAGGTCGCCCCTGAGCCTCCTCTTCTCCAGGCTGAACAACCCCAGCTCCCTCAGCCGCTCCTCGTAAGACTTGTTCTCCAGACCCCTCACCAGCTTGGTCGCCCTTCTCTGGACTCGCTCGAGCACGTCCATGTCCTTCCTGTAGCGAGGGGCCCAAAACTGAACACAGTACTCGAGGTGCGGCCTCACCAGAGCCGAGTACAGGGGCACAAACACTTCCCTAGACCTGCTGGCCACACTGCTTCTTATACAGGCCAGGATGCTGTTGGCCTTCTTGGCCACCTGGGCACACTGCTGGCTCATATTCAGCCGACTATCAACCAATACTCCCAGGTCCTTCTCGGCCAGGCAGCTTTCCAGCCACTCATCTCCCAGCCTGTAGCTCTGCTTGGGGTTGTTGCGCCCCAGGTGCAGGACCCGGCACTTGGCCTTGTTGAACTTCATACAGTTGACCTCAGCCCATTGCTCCAGCCTATCCAGATCCTCCTGCAGAGCCTTCCTGCCCTCGAGCAGATCGACACACACACTTAGCTTGGTGTCATCTGCAAACTTACTGAGGGTGCACTGGACGCCCTCATCCAGATCATCGATAAAGATATTAAAGAGGACCGGCCCCAGTACCGAGCCCTGGGGGACACCACTAGTGACCAGCCTCCAACCAGATTTGACTCCATTCACCACAACTCTCTGGGCCCGGCCATCCAGCCAGTTTCTAACCCAGCGAAGCGTACGCCAGTCCAAGCCCCGAGCAGCCAGTTTCTTGAGGAGAATGTTGTGGGGAACTGTGTCAAAAGCCTTACTGAGGTCAAGGTAAACCACATCCACAACCTTTCCCTCATCCACCAAGCGCGTCACTTGGTCATAGAAGGAGATCAGGTTCGTCAAGCAGGACCTGCCTTTCATAAACCCATGCTGACTGGGCCTGATCGCCTGCTTGCCCTGCAAGTGCCGCGTGATGACCCTCAAGATAATCTGTTCCATGAGCTTTCCTGGCACTGAGGTCAAACTGACAGGCCTATAGTTCCCCGGGTCTGCCCTGCGGCCCTTCTTATAGATGGGCATCACACTGGCTAGCCGCCAGTCAACTGGGACCTCCCCCGATAGCCAGGACTGCCGATAAATGATGGAAAGCGGCTCGGCCAGCTCCTCCGCCAGTTCTTTCAGTACCCTCGGGTGCATCCCATCCAGCCCCATCGACTTGCGCACATCCAAAGTTAAAACATTTTAAAGCATTGAAATATATATGTGGTCATGTGGTCTACTGAAACCTGTGATACCTCTGATACTCAGAGGTAAACAGTTTTTCACTTGAATAAAACCCATATATTCTCAGATTTATTGATATATATAATCGGATCAATGATTAAGTGCCATTATGTTCTCGGATACTTTCAATTAAATTTTGTGCATGAGAATATTTTCCCACTACTGGAAACTATTTAATATTATAAATCTCCACTACTTGGGAATTATTTTGTCCAATACTCTCTGTTCAATACAATCTACTCTTAAAATAGTGTCAGAAATCTTTTTAAGTATGCTTGTATAATATATTATATATATCAGGAATGACTCTAATGGTCTTAAAGTCCATATACTGGAGTTATACCAGAGTGAAAATAGAATCAGGTGTTAAAACCTTTTCATGACCTTAACTTTATCAATAATGAATTTGCATTTATTTTGGACATATTAGGCAGGAAACAGGATCGGACTTGAATTTATTTTAGAAGATGCATACGGGTTCATCACAGGATCCAGAAATCAAAGTCACATACACATGGGAGCTCTGGTACCAAATCTCATCTAAGTGTAGAATTCAAGTAGAGTGAACATGGTGAGTAATTCATCAGCTTGCATACTGCATCTCCAGGGTCTTTTCTTCACTAGGGGCTCAAACCCTTTTCTTCAGCTCTAATTTTTATAAAAAGAATATTCTGTACTTACGTACAACAACTCTGTACCAACTAGAGTTGGACTGGGCACTGATTCAAAATGACTTTGATAAAGGCCTAGAGACATTCCATTTCAGCCTTCTGAAAATGACTCAATGTTTTGTTCATAGGGATTGAATTTAATGATCTTGATACCTACAGACACATCATTTTTTTTCACATTCCCTTCTATTTGTATAATTACATTGAAGGTTGGCACCAGAGAATCTGGTGCTCTGTCAGGTAATATATGTTTTTTTCCTAGTCTAGAATGGGAATACTGTACAGGCATTGAGGTATTATTCTGCTTTGCTGGATCAGGAGGAAAAGAAAGAGTGATAGCTTTTTGTACCCAGAACTATCACAGTTTTCTATTCACTATTCATACTACTGTCATTAAGGTTTTGTCTCTGAGGACTGTTTTCTATAAAGAATTCTATTTATATATGTTTGTTTCAAACCATACACAAGATTTCCATGTAACTTCAATTCTGAGAAGAAAGTATGTTATTTTTTGATGTAGTAAAACCCCTCCATTTTCCTCTCTTTGTAGCTGTTGGCAGGTCTAATTTGTCAATGGTGTCACCATATATATCTTACACTCCACCTGCATTGTAGATATACAACAAGACCACTGGAATGTTAGAAGAGACATACTTTTGCTTCTCTAATATTATTTGTCCATCTTAATTTGTCATATTTTATTTTTAATCTTTCTTTCACCATTTCTATGCATGCACATAGACAGAGATATGATTAGGAAATTACTGTTTACAAATGTAATGACTGCACAGATATCTATTAATAAGAAAATGCTTCCAGATATTGCCAGAATAGAAACACACAAAGAAAATTAAACATTAATAATGGAGTTTATTTTATTGTATTTTGCTTTATTTTTGATGGAAAGTTTCATTGAAGGGGAGGAATGTTGTTAACTATGAAAAGACAGAATAACATTTTCCTGAATTACACAATGCCTGAGTGAAAGTGCTTTGTAAAAAGATAGACTAGTAGAGCTGCTTGAGAATAAAATCACGGTATTTTAAGAATTCTCTGCTGTCAAAAAGTTGAAAAGATTGAAAAGTTAAAAAAAAAAAAAAAAGAGCTGTATTTAATAAAAGACATTTCATAGCAGTCCTCATGATTCATAGTCAGGTCCTCTCAGGAAAGTTACTGATGCATATAAATAAAGTCATTAAGCACGTATATGATGTTAACAAACATCAAATGTAAATAAACATTACATGGATATTTGTAAGAACACATTTGGTGTCCATGAAAGTCAATTTGTATGTTGCTTTTGAGAATTTACCGTAAAATAATTTTCCCTTTAGCTTATAAATAATGACTATAGGAAATGCTAACAGGTCATGTGGTTCAGCAGTAAAACCTAGCTGTAAAATATGAAGAAGAGAAACACCTAAAACACCTCTGTTAAAAAGTGCATGCGTTGCCTGCAGTGCCTGCCCAGTTACAAATGCAACTTCTTTTTACTCTCACAGTATATTATCATGGATTTTAATGATATTAAAGGCTGTGACCCTTGAGAATAGCATACTAGATTAACAATAGCAGAAGTAGGTTATTCATTCTGTTCATGGAGACACAGTTAGTGTGATATGATAAAAGAATGTTAGGAATAGCAACAGAAATTTTAAATCATTTTCAGAAAATTGTTCCTGCTACCCATCCTTTTGTGAGGTGATAGGCCAACAGAGGGATGACTGGCATATACTATCTTCCTTTGCTGAGTTGTGTTCACTCTTCTGTTAAAAAGGCTATGATGAGACCTTCCAAACTATTGTAGGTCTTGAAGATGACACCACACATAGTGGTGGTCCATACACGAGACAGTTAAAGGTGCACAGTAAAATATACATGCACACATACACAAATGCACGGAACTGTAGGGAAGGACACATTCTGGCTGAAATTGCACATATATTTGAGCATTTCTGATTAAATGCTAGAAATTAAAGTATGTAGACAGTGTGACTGCTCTTAATTATACTACTTACATGTTTTTCTTCTAGATTAAAAAACAAAACAAACAAGCAAGCAAAAGCAACAACAACAACAGAGGATTCAGACAGAATCTCTCACAGCAGACAATCATTTCTGCTTTCCTGGAGTTAACTTGGGCTGAACCTCTACATCTAGGCAGTTGTTCAACAACCATTGCTGTTGTAGGCTTCACACTGAGAATTGGCTCTGGTGTGATGCAACAAAAAAACCACACATTTCTGTTCAGTACTTTCCTATTTTTTTTTTCTCTTTAGAGCAGTTGAGATCTCTTTTTGGCTTTCATTAAACAGGTTCTCATTAAGCTAAGTAAATAAAAAATAATGTCTCTTTTTGGCTACTAGATAATCTCTTTGTGAAGGCTAAGAACATACATCTCTGGAAAGATCTGCAAATATACTTCACAAATATTTTATAAACAAGATTATGTGATTTTTTTTTCTAATCATGTAGAATTGTATTAATCTTAAATACTGTCTGAAGGCCTTATTTTTCAAGTAAAAATAAAAGGTTACTAGATTAGCTTTCTTGTAACATGGCATACATAAAACAGAAAAAGTTCAAAACCATCAATACATAGTATCTACTCAAGGCAAACACAGTTACAACATTAGAAATCTCAAGAGATATGCAAAACGACTGGCTGCTTTAAATTGCTGTGGTAGTATGCAATTTTATTTAAAAAGAATCTGTGATATGAGCACTACCATTATATTATATGCAGTTGTTTTAGTAACGGGAGATTTCTGAAATGTACTCAATATTCAATTCATTTTATCATCTCCTTTGCCCTTCATAATGAATTCACAGTAAAAATAGCTTCACTTTTAAAATCTTTGTGATACATATATAGGCACTCTTGTTTTGTTAGAAATAAGTTCATCTTTTAAGAATATTTGGTTGTTCCATTTTTACGTTATCCCATTACTATCTTATGATGAAGAGAAGAATAAATACTGGAAAATACCTAGTCATCATGTGAAAGCCTTTGGGGCAGGGGGTGGTGGTGAAAAAGAGGGAAAATAAATTTGTGCCGTTACTAAAAGTGAACAAGAGAGGTGTCCAGAGGAGAAAGAGACTCCTGTTCCCAGCTGATTTGGTCTAGTAAGAACTTTGGAAACCTAGAAATACTGGAGAGCACCTGATGAAGGGAAGGAGACCATATATTCTCCTTCCTTGAGCTGTAAGGAATCCTCACATTTTTCTTCACCAACAGTAGAGAGAGTAGCTGCAGGTATCACTAATTTCTTCTTAAGTGAAGTCTTTGTTCAGGTCCCTTGAAGGTTCATAAACCCTCCAGATCATTGTCAGCCCTCCAAATAGCACAAAAAAAAAAAAAAAAAAAGTATTTTTCCCATATATTGTATAGATTACCTGCAATTTTATTTGTTGTGTATAGGTATATATATATTTATATATATATATATATGGATAAATAAAATGTATTTATCTGTACTTATCCTCCTTCCCATAAAAGTTTTTAATCTTACAACACTTCTTTCCTCCATTCTGCATCATTTTATAGGTAAAGCACAGCAGAGGAGATATAGAAGAGATGCCACAACAGATAAAATATCTTAATTGCTAGGAGAATGTTATTTTGTTATACTATGGCTTCTTAAAATCAAGGGATGATTTTTCATTTGTGTTTTGGATAACTGTGTCACAACTGATACAGTTAAGCTATAGAACTAGCAGGACAGCAGTAAAAAATATTATCCTGTAAATTTAGGTACCTCTTATATATTTATTAGTACTTCTTCTATCCTGAGCCATCGTGGTTTTGAAGGAAAATTAGATTTTTAATTGTACCTGTGTGCTTTGAAAAGAGAATTTTCTGTACTTGTTCGTGAGCCTCGAGTTTTTTTCACAAATAAAACTGTGAGAGAAAATTGCATGTCCTGTGCTCTGGAAGACCATCTGTCCTTTATTTTAAGAAGTGTTAGTACAGAATGGTGTGTCTTACTGAGCTTATTCCTCTTTGGAAGACAAGATCTAGTGAAATATTTGAAGGTTAGAAAAGTTATATTAGGTAGGAAGTAGTAACAATTTCGTGTTGACTGAGATTAAGAGATTAATGAATTATTTTAATTATTTGTGTGCCAAGTAGAACCTTTCTGTTTTAAGAGCTT
The DNA here is from genome assembly GCF_964034855.1 of Anser brachyrhynchus. Taxonomy (NCBI): domain Eukaryota; kingdom Metazoa; phylum Chordata; class Aves; order Anseriformes; family Anatidae; genus Anser; species Anser brachyrhynchus. Next base: position 125,409,082 of record NC_137694.1, on the reverse strand, counting down.
TAAAAACAAAGATAATCTTCTAAGTCTATAATAGGAAACACATCTTAAATGCAGAGAAAATGTGCATAAATTTTGTGAAATTTGAATGTGGCAGCACAGTAGAGGTGAAGCTTTCCATAACTCAGCATGCCTTGAGGTTCAGTTCCTAGTGAAGACAAATATACATATATAAAAAAAATGCATATACCTAGTCTTAAGCTCTGTCTGTTCTGTAGTAGGCCCTGGTTCTTCTTAACTTCAATTGCCTCATGTTCATGTACACATATACGTCTCTCTGTGTCTCTATCGACATAGAGTCCCTGAAACCTCCAGTAGCCACCTCTCAGATCTCTTGTCTCTCTAGCACTTGACCCTCTTTCATTCCTGGCTCCCAGGTAATTCACCCAACTCACCAGACTGTCCAGCCTGATGCTTACTGTTGACATACACTGACACATGCACTCTCATGAGCTACATAGTTGTCCCCAGGCACATGGCCACCTTGGTCCCACTCCAGCAGCTATACAGCCACACTCACATGTACACAGATGATGAGTTCATCACCCAGAAAAATGGTTAGAAAGGAGTCTAACGAAAAGGAAGGACAGACTGCTGATCAGGTGCAGAGCACGACCAGGCAAGTGTGGTGACCGGGCCCTGCTTACCTTTTCTGCACTGGTTCCTCCCCAGACAGCCCTTGGTTCTAAAGGTGTCCAAGAGCCTTTACCTGGCCTTATGGTGAAAGGTGTTTCCCTGGTAGTGGTGTTGGCTACCTCCTGTGACATAGCTGGGAAAGGCCAGGACAGAGTTCCCTCAGCTGCCTGTGTGCCTCTGTTCTCCTTCATTTGTGTGGAGATTAACTTTTTATGACATAACCTAATGAAAGGATTTGATCTTCTCATTAGGCAGAAATTGATTTATTTCTTTTGCTTAAGAAAGTTGAATGCAAATTTCTGTGGCTGAATTGAATACGTGCACTTCCTATGCCAAAGGCAAGCAAAAACCCTAAAGAAATCACCAATTCCCTTAAGCCCTGAGGTTTCCATTTAGTTTATAAGGTGTGACCAAGTTGGTACTGGAATAATATGAAGTTGTTGGAGCTTTCTGGAGGAAGAACATGAGTATCAAGGATGCCTGCAGTGCCAATGAAAGAAACTTAGTGAAGTAAACTGCTTAACTGTCCTGTCTGTTGTAGAGATAAGATTTATTATTATTATTATTATTATTATTATTATTATTATTATTATTAATAATAATAATGTGTGTATTGAAAACTCTCCAAAAAGAAGTACTGTGGTGTCCCTCTATAAATACAAAAACAAATGTGTTAATTCCTCTGCCTCATATGCTTGTGCAGGCAGAACTGAGAACAAATTCAATTTTCTCTCTTCCAAATCATACAGTGTACAGACAAGGTGTGAAGAAATAATACTCAAACGTGAAGAAAATTCTGTAACTTTCAAACCATTAAAAATTTATAGCGTGAGTTAAGTGGAAAATGTATTGGAACCACGGTTTACAACAGAGTAGTCATTTGTTTCCCATTTTAAATGTAAGCTTCCATCTTTTGTCCCTTAAGAAGGGCATAAACACATTCTCATCTAATTAGTTATGGGAAACATGTACTACCCTTTTAGTATTTACTGTTTGATAAATGCAGTAACAGTAAACATCTTCCTGACAACCACCTAAAATAAAACTTTTAATTTATCACATATAAAATCATAAGATAATTTAATGGACTGGGAAAAAAAAAATCTGTATATTTCTTTACTAACCAGTTTTCTGAAGTTAGTTAACCTGTAGGTAGACATTGTTAATATCAGGTAATACATAACCCTTTTTTATTTATTTATTTATTGTTTGTTTGATGCTTTTCTGTTTGCAAAGGAAGACAAAGGAGTTTGCAAAGGAGAAAATTATTCCAAACCTTCTCAGTTGCAGAGGCCTAGTAGCTACTTTGCCTATAAAACTGAATAAACACAGTTTATGACTCTAGGTAAAATGTTTCTGTTTTGGGGGGAGGACTCACAAATGACATGAAGGGAAAGAGGTGAGCAAGAAGGTGAAAGTGAATAATTGAATAGAGAAAAAGAAGTGAATTTGCGAAAGTGAGTATTTTATAATTCTTACAATTAATACTTCATAGTACACTTTTTATTAACATCTCTGCACCTTGTTGCTTTGCTAGTCTGACCTAAAATTTGGTCAGTGTTACCTCAGTTCCTCTTAAATATGAGTTATTACTTGGAAAGGGAATATACATCTCCATGAAAAGAAAGGTGTTCAGAATTAAGATCATATTAATATTTTCAGAAAGTTTTCCACATTCCTTTTAATATACTACAATTTTTTTTTCCAGCACCTGTTTATATGATCTGAAATACAGACCAGAATATTCTGCCAACATATTTCTGAGATACATTTAAATGAAAATTTGAAACATAAACAATATTTGATAAAACTCACCAAAGTGGGCTGTGGGGTAAGGCTATTCAAGACTTCCAGCAACAGCAATAAAAAACCCACATGCATATACCAAAGGGTACTCAGGGGAAAAGTAAAAGGCAATATGAACTGAGCTTGGCCACGTTGGCAGCTTTCAGTCTCATTTTTGTCTTAAAAAAAGTGCCTCAGCCCATCTCTGATTATTCTTAGCCTTGGCTCTGATTAGACAAGTCTCCTAGCCGTTGACTAAAACGTAACAGAAGGAAATGTTCAAGAATCCTTCCTACAATTCACTGAAGAGCTCTACAAGTGTGACATTTGTAGGTAAGCTTAATGGCTTCATGAGACTGACAAATAAGGCAGGTTGTAGAGGTGACCAGGTCTCCTCAGTGCTACAGTTTCAGTGAAACAGCATGGTTAGAGGTATCTTGACTACTATATTTCTTAAGCTACAGATGGAGCTGATGCAATCTGTGACTTTCACTGAAATTTCTTAAGGGGAATTGTGCACATCCCTGTAGTTAATTCCCCATCCTTTTTCCACCCCGTGGTGGAAGGTTCTAAGTTGAGTAAGAACAGAGCAGTAGAGAAGAACAAAGAGACAGCACAAATTATTCTTTAATGAGCATAAGCTAACTAGTATTCTCCAGGCATTGACAGGTCTACAGTAGAGAAGGTGTTCTTGAGATTTATAAGAAAAAAAAATAAATAAAAAAAAACACTTTGCTTTTGAGCTTTCAGCAGAGAAAAAAATGAAGACTGAAGAAATTTTTTAGTCTTTTAATACATAGGCATTTTGAATTATATCTTTCAGTCTTGTGGTCTCAACTTTTAACAGGTCATCTGAAAATGTTAATGATTTTGAATGTATACTGTACTTTTTGGCTAGTACGACAGTATTTCTTGCTCACAAGTGTCTCTTGTCTGAAAAGGTTTCCTAAAACAGCACTTTTGGGATTGCATATTTGCTGTATGTCATTGACTTTCACCTCAAAGCTGTTTAAATTCACATTTTTTTGTTTAAATTCACATATTATAAAGTTTTTAATCTGTTTTCCTTGCAGATAAATCAAGAAAAAAAATCTTGTGTTGACACTTTTTTTTTTTTTTTGCATTTCATTGTACAAACCTAAAACTGTTATCATGTTTATTGACTACCTATAATACAGATAGATAGATACAGACAGCAATTTTATGTTCAAACTATTTTGTGGTCTTCTCCAAGAGCTTCACTTTTTTCTTTTTTTTTTTTTTTAGCATAACTCAAAATAAAATATGAGGTTGCTTGTTTTGCATGGAAAACTACAAAATGCTCTGGCAGAAATAGATTTCCAAGCCAAATAATTTGTGCTTTTTCAACTGCAGAACACTTGTCTTTAAATTATGCTCCTGTCGATAATGGTGAACTTGCAGAGTTGAAAATGAGGTCAGAGTTTTGCCTTATCATTCATAAACCATAAGAGGTTCCAGCTGGCTTTCCCATCAGCAAAGTAGCTGTACAGGGCCATCAGATATAAATAGGAAAAACCAAAGTAAAACTATTTTAGTCAATTACATGAATAGATAAATGATGCTACTATATTTATTATACTTATATGAAAGAAAAATATCAAATATCAATAGACACATTTTAAGAGTTGATTCATTACCTTACAGCTCATTAAACTTTTAGAGCAAATTATTCACAATTTTAAGTACTTAAACTGGTTCAAGGGTTTGGTGGAGTTTAAAAAATAAATAAATAAATTGAACTCCATGGTATTAAATTAAGATGATACATAGTCATGGACCTAATTAAGAAAGTTCTATATAAACAGATTCAGATTTACTCTTTATATATTATATCAGATTTGATCTTTGTATATTATCTACTGCATTTCCTTTCTTTGACAAAGAAATAAAATAGTAGTATTAGTTAGTTGCTTAATCAACTCAGTAGATCTAGCTCAGCTTAGGGATGGCAAGAATTTTCTTTTAGCTCGTGAATCATCAAATTCATGTTAACATAGTTAAGATAGTTCTGCATTTGCGATTTATTCCTGTGCAGTGCTGCTGAAGATATTGTTCCACAGGTGTAGAAGGTATCATTCAACATCAATAAGTCTTGCATTTGTGGGTGAAGATCAGGTTTAATCATGGGGGAGGCAGGGCAAAATGATTTTTCTTTCGTTTAACTTTAGTGTTGATGAAACTTGAGATATAAAACTTTTGAGCTATACACATAGAGCTTTTTTTTTTTTTCTGGAATTTATAGAGATTGTTAGAAAAGACACAAATTATGAATTCTCAAAAGCTGAAAAATAACAGATAAACTAATTTGAATGCTCAAGAACTCAATTTAAATTGAAACAGAATCCTTAAAGTCTTAAACTGAAACAATGTTAGCTAAAGGGCTTTCATAGAAGGATTAACTGCATGAGAATTAACTACGCTGTGCCTAGGTGTTAAGCTCCTAAAACATTCTGAACTATTTATGTATGTTTAAATAGTTGAATTAATCAGTAATGCTTTAGTTAAATATAAGCTCAGTGCTAAAGTGCCTTAGAGACACTTCAAAAGTATTTTTTCAATTATTTTTTTTAAATATTTTTTCTAAAGTATTTTTCTATTTAATTTTGTCATAATTAGGCCAGTTTAATTAAGAGAACCTCTGCACCATAACTATTCCAAGCTTGGTAAGTTTATAGAGTTCACTGAGTAATTAGAAATTTGCAGGATTTTCATCACATTGAAGGCTGTATGTTTCAAAAGGTTGGTTTAAGAAAAAACTTGGAAGGTGTAAAGTGCAGGAAAAGTGATAAGTAAGGAAGTAAGGAAGTAAGTAGAGGCTCTGCTAGATAATACTAGGTGACTAGCCTGTGTAAAATTAGACAAGCAAGTACTTGACTATATTGGTAAGATACCTTTTGGTGGCTTTCTAGGGTTAAAGAGACTGGAAAGAGAAAAGATTTTTAGCTTTTTAGACCATTAAGGTCTAATCAGAACATGCACACTCTTGCAGAGTTAGTACAAGTAATTAAAAGAGAAGGGGGAAAAAAGAAAAGGAATTATTTCATAGAATCATAGAATCATAGAATATCCTGAGTTGGAAGGGACCATTAAGGATCATCAAGTCCAACTCTTGACACCGCACAGGTCTACCCAAAAGTTCAGACCATGTGACTAAGTGCACAGTCCAATCTCTCCTTAAATTCAGACAGGCTCGGTGCAGTGACCACTTCCCTGGGGAGCCTGTTCCAGTGTGCAACCACCCTCTCTGTGAAGAACCCCCTCCTGATGTCGAGCCTAAATTTCCCCTGCCTCAGCTTAACCCCGTTCCCGCGGGTCCTGTCACTGGTGTTAATGGAGAAAAGGTCTCCTGCCTCTCGACACCCCCTTACGAGGAAGTTGTAGACTGTGATGAGGTCTCCCCTCAGCCTCCTCTTCTCCAGGCTGAACAGGCCCAGTGACCTCAGCCGTTCCTCGTACGTCTTCCCCTCCAGGCCTTTCACCATCTTCGTAGCCCTCCTCTGTACACTCTCCAACAGTTTCATGTCCTTTTTATACTGTGGTGCCCAGAACTGCACAAAGTACTCGAGGTGAGGCCGCACCAGCGCAGAGTAGAGCGGGACAATCACCTCCCTTGACCTACTAGCGATGCCGTGCTTGATGCACCCCAGGACACGGTTGGCCCTCCTGGCCGCCAGGGCACACTGCTGGCTCATATTCAACTTGCTGTCAACCACGACCCCCAGATCCCTCTCTTCTAGGCTGCTCTCCAGCGTCTCATCGCCCAGTCTGTACGTGCAGCCAGGGTTTCCCCGTCCCAGGTGCAGGACCCGGCACTTGCTCTTATTGAACTTCATGCGGTTGGTGATCGCCCAGCCCTCCAACCTATCCAGATCCCTCTGCAAGGCCTTTCCACCCTCATTCGAGTCCACAACTCCTCCAAGTTTGGTGTCATCAGCAAACTTGCTCAAAATACCTTCTATTCCTACATCCAGATCGTTTATAAAAATATTGAAAAGTACCGGCCCTAAAATGGAGCCTTGAGGGACTCCACTGGTGACCGCCCGCCAGCCTGACGCAGCCCCATTTACCATAACCCTTTGGGCCCTGCCCGTTAGCCAATTGCTCACCCATCGTATGATGTTTTTATTTAGCTGTATGGTGGACATTTTGTCCAGTAGGATCCTATGGGAAACCGTGTCAAAAGCCTTGCTGAAGTCCAAAAAAATCACATCAGCTGGTTTCCCTTGGTCCATCATACGGGTGATCTTATCATAAAAGGAAATCAGGTTAGTTAGGCAGGACCTACCCTTCACAAACCCATGCTGGCTGGGACCAATGACTGCTTTGTCCCCCAGGTGCGCCTCAATAAGTTCGAGAACCATCTTCTCCATGATTTTACCAGGCACTGACGTGAGACTGACAGGCCTGTAATTGCTAGGGTCTTCTTTCTGACCCTTCTTGTAAATCGGCACAACATTTGCCAGCTTCCAGTCTACCGGGACCTCTCCAAATTCCCAGGATCGTTGAAAAAAAATTGAGAGAGGTTCCGCGATGACGTCCGCCAGCTCTTTCAGCACCCGGGGATGAATCCCATCCGGACCCATGGACTTGTAGGGATCCAGGTGGAGTAGCAAATCCCGCACACGTTCAGGGTCGGCTGGGAGTTTGTCATCCCCACCGTCCCGGTCCTCCAGCTCAGGGCACCCTGGGTCCCGAAGCCCATCATCGGCATTGAAGACAGAGGCAAAGAAGGCGTTAAGCGTCTCTGCTTTGCCTATGTCATTGTCTGTGAGGAGACCTTCCCTATCAAGGAGTGGCCCTATGTATTCTTTAGTTCTCCTTTTTCCATTCACATATCTGAAAAAGCCCTTTTTATTTTCTCTCACAGACACAGCCAGCTTCAACTCTAGGTGTGCTTTGGCCACACGAATTTTCTCCCTACGAACATGAACAGCATCCCTGTATTCTTTCCATGACACCTGGCCCTACTTCCAGTAGCGAAACACTCTCTGTTTCCGCCTAATCTCCATTAGAATGTTCCTGGTCAGCCACGCCGGCCTCCTGCCCCGCCTGCCTGACTTGCGATATTTAGAAATTCCCTGATCTTGTGCTTCTAGGAGACATCGCTTAAAGAATGACCAGCACTGGTGGACATCGAGGCCTTCAAGAGCAGTTTCCCAGGGGACCTTGCTGACTAGTTCCCTGAGCAGCCTGAAGTCCGCTTTCCCCATATCTAGGGATGAGGTTTTGGTGACACTTTTCCTTCTGTCACCGTAAATTTTGAACGCAACCACTTCATGGTCGCTATGACCAAGGCGGCCACCAATCACCACATCTCCCACCAGACCCTCTCTGTTTTCTAGCAACAGGTCTAGGAGGGCACCTTTCCTAGTTGGCTCCGTTAGCACCTGCACCAAGAAGTTATCATCTAGGTGCTTCATGAACCTCCTGGACTTGCTCGTGTCAGCCGTGTGGCACTCCCAGTTAACGTCTGGCAAGTTGAAGTCCCCCATAAGGACAAGGGGAGTTAATCTCGAGGCCTCTCTTAGTTCTGTAAAGAATAATTTATCGGCGCTATCGTCCTGGCCAGGCGGTCTGTAATAGACTCCCACAACGACATCCCCTTTATTCGTTCGTCCCTTGATCCTTACCCAGAGGCTCTCAACTTTGCCATCGCCGACCTGAAGTTCCACACAGTCCAGCCCCTGCTTCACATACATCGCCACCCCACCACCTCGCCTACCCTGCCTGTCCCTCCTGAAGAGCCTGTAACCATCTATCGCAACACCCCAGTCACAGGACTCATCCCACCAGGTTTCGCTTATGCCGATGATGTCGTAGTTGCGGGACTGGGCCAGGACTTCTAGCTCATCCATTTTATTCCTCATACTGCGTGCGTTCGTGTAGAAGCACTTCAGGTGCGTCTCCTTACACTCAGCACCTTGTGGATCTGCCCGAAGGACCTCACTGGCACACAGCCCCTCTGATTCTAGCGTTCCTTCCCTTAGGTCTTCACCGGCGTGCCTGGTTTTAGCCCCTTCCCCCTTCGACTCTAGTTTAAAGCCCTATCTATCAGCCCTGCCAACTCCTGACCAAAGATCCTTACCCCTCTCCGAGAGAGGCACATCCCATCCGGTGCCATCAGGCCCTGTGTAGCATAGACCTTCCCGTGATCAAAGAACCCAAAGTTCTGCCGGTCACACCAGTCTCGAAGCCATGAGTTTATGTGAACAGCACGCCTTTCAGCTTCGATCCCCCCTATCGGAAGGACAGAGGCAAACACAACCTGCGCCCCTGGTCCTCTAAGTAGTCGCCCCAAATCCCTAAAGTCTCTTTTGATCGCCTTCGGACTTCTCGTTGCTACTTCATCGCTACCAGCCTGAAAGACCAGTAGCGGGTAGTAGTCAGTGGGCCGTACCAGGTGCTTGACTTTCTTGGCGAAGTCTCTCACCCGAGCCCCAGGGAGGCAATAGACTTCTCTGCGGGTTGGGTCCGGTTGGCATATCGGTCCCTCTGTCCCTTTCAGAAGGGAGCCCCCCATAACAATAGCCCTTCTTTCTTTTTTGAAGGATGATGTGGCAATGCGATGTGTAGGTCGCCTTGTCTTAGGCGCCCCCTCCAACTGGGACGGGTTTTTATCTACTTTGTCATTCAGATTGTCTTGTTCTAGTCCTTCATATCGATTATTTAAGGGTAGATGAGAAGGTGAGGTGGGCAGAGAGAGGGCTCGCCTACCACCCCGAATAGGCACCTGCCTCTATTCCCCCCCTTGATCTAGGTCTCCTCCCGCTGCCTGGCAGGAGGAGGGAACCTCTGTCTTCTGCATAACAGGAGACGCCTGTGCTGTGGCAGGCTCGTGAGCCTGCCTCAGAGACGGTAGAGTGCACCTCCACCAGTCAATTTCCATCTCCGATTCCCTGATGCTCCTGAGCCTGTTCACCTCCTCCCGGAGTACCGCTACCTGGCTGAGCAGTTCTTCAACCTGGGCACACCTCCCACAGGCATACCCACCACTGCTGTCGGAGACCGACAGAAGGCTGGGGCACACTCTGCAGCCCAGGACCTGGACGGCTGCGTGTTTCCCGGAGCCCTCCGTCTGAGTAGCCACCCTGGTGACCGTGGCTGGAGATGCCGCACGAGATGCGGAGGCCACGGTTTTCTGTCTGGTTGATACCATGGTCAGGTTCTACGCAAGCAGGTTACAAGCACCGAAGGGAGAGGCAGCTGCAACAGAGCGACGATGGGTCCCCACCCTTCCTGCCCGCGCTAACTGCCGCGTCACTCCCCCCGCATCACTCCCTGTTTGCCGGCCCTGGTCGCCGCGCTCCTGGTCGCTCGCGCTCCCTAAGGGCTGCCTTTGAACGGCCTGGGGGAGGAGCTGTCGCTGACGCTGCTGGCTCCGCCTACGCCTCGTCAGCCTCCCTTACGAGGGCTGCCGGTGCCTGGCGGCTCCCTCACATAGGCTCGATGCCCGAAAAATAGCCCTGCCTGTCCCGATCCCGCGCTCCGCTGCAGCACACCTCTGCCCCAGAGCCGGTTGCCTCGGCAAGTGGCTCTGAAATGGCGGTGGTGCCCGATTTAAAAGGCCCGCCGCTGACGCTGTCGCTGACGCTGCTGGCTCCGCCTACACCTCGTCAGCCTCCCTCATGAGGGCTGCCGGTGCCTGGTGGCTCCCTCACGTAGGCTCGATGCCCGAAAAATAGCCCTGCCTGTCCCGATCCCGCGCTCCGCTGCAGCACACGTCTGCCCCAGAGCCGGTCGCCTCGGCAAGTGTTAGACGTAAGACAAGTTAGTTAGACGTAAGACAAGTATTCCCAAGCAAAGTAGGCTATGTCTATGTCTCTGAAAAAAATGAAACAATTGCCTCATATTATGAACTCACTTTTCTAGTTGCTGTTATATTTGCTAAAATGACAAGAGGTACTACAGTAGTGAAATCCAAATACATGTTATGAATTCTGAAGTATTTACAAAACGTAAATCTTCATCACTCTAAAAGTATTAATTTAATTAAATTAAATGTTGCCACACTATTCATTCCCATGAATCCACCAAAATCCTGAAAACAGAAATAAGTTTATTACTGTTTAAACATTTCTTCTGCTTGAACGTTTGTTTGTGTATATATCTGTTGAAGGTGTTAAATAGTGGAAATAGTGGATAGTGGATAGTGGAAATTGTGAGCGGCTGGTTCTGTTGTAGGATATAAGTTGTGATCTTACAATCCTGAATAAAATTGACGGTGTTTTCTGAGCCAATGACAGATCCATTCAGAAAAAAATAGACAGAAAAACAGGGCTTTTTTTTGTTTGTTTGTTTGTATTGTTTGTAGTAATCAGGCATTGGAATGGGTTGCCCAGGGAGGTAGTGGAGTTACCATCCCTGGGGATTTTTAAGGAAAGGTTGGACTTGGTGCTTAGAGACATGGTTTAGTGGGTGACATTGATAGTAGGGTGCTGGTTGGACCAGATGATCTTGGAGATCTTTTCCAACCTTAATGATTTTATGATTCTATTGTTGTTGGTTCTCTGTGACCATAGTTATTGCAAGAAAGGATCTGACCAACTCACAATCCAACTCACAGTCATGGTTATCAAATTTGACTACACCTTTGGTTATACAACCAGGTGAAATTGTAGAATCACCTAAAATTGTTTTTATTTTTAGTACAAAACCTATTGCTGTATTCAATCTTAGTGAACCCCCCCCCAAAAAAAAAAAAAAAAAAAAAAGTTTCCAGGGAAAACAACTGTAAAAGTGTTGTCCTTGATGTTTCAGAAATAATTCTATGGTAACCTTTTCTTTATCATAAGTGCACAATTTCATGTTTGATATTAATTCTATTCTTATGGGTGTAGAATGATCCGAAGTGAAAGGAATTTAGTGCAATTGAAATCTTAGGTGCAAGTAGATTTCAAGACCTGCAGGCTACAGTTAAAATATTATTTTAACTTCACTGCAAATGAAACTCATTCAGTATCAACTTTTTGAAAAGTTCATATTAGGATTCCTGGAACAACCAGCATTTAAACAAGCTGTTGCTTACAATGTGAATAGAAAAATATAACAAAATACTATCTCATCTTTGGATGTAAAAAAATATTTGGGTATAATTTTTTTTCAACTTAAACATATTTAATTAATACAAACTGATATAACTCAAAATTTTAATATTCATGAGTTCCACTGTAATAGATGAAATAGATGAAAATTAATTTTGTTTTTGTATGTTTATCCTGTTATCAATTTATACAGCAGACACAAATCACTATTAGAAGCTATAAGAAAAAAGTTTTTAAAGTTTAGGGACTCTAATCAAGTACATTACATGTTTTCCATCACTGTTTTTATTTCCAGAGTAACTGAATTGCTTGTTGTTGTATTTGTTAGCGAATAGAATCTTCATCTTGAAACCTCTAGATAAATTTTCCTGTAAAGTATATGTGTTCTATTGCCTTTTGACGTATTCCTGGTTATTAATGTTGGGTATTGTTACAGAGATCAAAGTAATATTATTAGCATTACTTCTGAAATCTAAACTCTAAATTAAATCTCGTCTTATTAAATAGTATCCTTTAGTAAGTTGTTCCTTTGCTATTTTGATAAGAAAATGAGATCTGGGTAACTTAGGCCTGGGTGTCATCATTAGAACTTTTTCAGCAGCTCTACATTAAGCAAGGACTGTTAAATCCCGGGGGAAGTTTTCTATGAAGAAAACCTCACTCCTGGTTTCATGCTGGGAAAAAAATAATATAATATTACAGAATTAAAAATATGTACTAGATTTTGCAAATAGTCATTTAGAGATAACTATTGAGAGATATGATAAATCTAAATGCTCCTATTTTGGCATATAAATTAATGTTCTCATTTTCTTGAATGCTGGCAGCTGTGACTTTTCAGTAGACATCATTACAAAATTTAAATATTGCATATTTCCACTACTGTTCATATCCCCAAACTGGAAGCATGACAGTCTTTAAATACCTGTCTTTAAAACCCACTCCAAATTGAAATTAATTAGGAAATTTCCACTGAATTCACTTACATATGAATCAGTCTTTAATAATTTCTGAGTTATTAATTTTTAATGAATTTATAGTAATCTTTCTTACGCATCTGTGCCTCTTACCATAATATGATTTTAGAAGATCTGCTTTTCACAGTCTAAAAGTTCTGAATAACTAAATGTGTGATAGGTCATAGTCAGGTGTTTCAGTTAATGAATGGGATTAATCTTACTTAGTCAAAATGTACTAATACAATGAAAGGATAGTTGATAACTGTAATTTTTGTACATCATCATGCCATTTTTTTCAGCCAAAGTAAATTAACAAGTATACACATGACTATGTTCACCATAGTCTTAAAACATAGGCCACCTTAATTGCATGGGAAAGTTAATCTAGTCTTTGCATCTACAGAAATTTGCATGAGTGTTATCTCCTTTTCCAAGCTCTGCCTCATTACTAGTAGCTCCCAAAGCTCACTCTCATGGGTCTTAAGGGTCTGTCCAGTCATGTGGACAGTTGTAATCTTTGTATCTACAGAAATTTGCCATGAGTGTTATCTCCTGTTCCAAGCTCTTCCTCATTACCAGTAGCTCCCACAGCTCACTCTCATGGGTCTTGTGGGTATGTTGGAAGGGTGGCTGCAAGAAATCTTCCCTACCAGGTTTACTCTAATGAATTTAGATAATTAAAATAATGAAGAAACAAGAAACAGTGGAATGGTCCTAGGCAATGAAAACTGAAACTGACAAAAAATCCCAGAGACATTGGAACAGCTGAACTGAAATTCAAGCTATTAAAAATGCAAACTCTTTGTTGTTCAGACTTACCTGTGCAATAATCACATGCATATGAAAACATGGAGTAGGTGGCTTCTGTTCTTGTTCGGCTTACCTCCCATTTATATTTCTTGTCAAAAATGCCAGTACGCTTTCACTTGTGTGTAAGAGTAAATATTTAATTTCATCACATATTATTATGACTTATTTTTCTGGCTCTGGAAAAGACTGTTATGACAAAATTTGGGTGTTAGTGATTTTTAGGTGGTTATAAATAAATAACCTACAACAAGAGTTGATCTTTGGGGTTTGTGTTCCAGGTTAGAGTTAAGATACTGATTTTCTCACAGACAGGTAAAGTGATATAGAAAAAGTTGTTGATGTTTTTTTTTTCCTAATAGTTTATAGACAGAAACTTTCATATCTTTTAACAGAACTCTGCATGAGATACACCATTTTCGACATGATACCTAGTAATGGTTATTAGTTACTTCATGGCTTGTTTAGGTAACTCCTGTTTATGCTTTTCCTGAAGGAAATGATTCTCACAAAATAAAGAGGATACAGAATGTATGGAATATTATATTTCAAAGCTTTCTATCAAATCTTTTTTTTTTTTTATTTTTATTTTTAAATCTAACTGAGATTTATGAAGTCCATAATGTTTGTATGATACTTGGTTAAATATATACTTATATATTTCAAAATTTTCAGTATCTGTAATTATTAAGATGTATTTATTCACAATAAATGTGAAACCGTGGGTCTTATGAAGCTTCATGGTAAGCCTTTTACCAAGTTAGATGCAAGATTTACATGAGATTGTTCAGAAGTACAGGTACAAATACACATTAAAGCGTGCAGTTTTGCCCAGAGGTGCAAAGCTGAGATGGTCCTTTCTACAGTGAAGAACTGTTCTGTTTCACAAAAACAAAATAAACAAAACAAAACAAACAAGATTTTAAATTTCATTAATAAATAACTTTTGTAAAGATTGGGGAAGAATAATTTTATATTTTTGGTTTAGTTCCTTAACATATGGATAATAAATACTAATACATTAAAGTCTGATGATGATAGCAAATCAGCTCACTTGAAACTTAACAAGTGTTAAAAAGAAGTGTAGCTTCTTTTCATGTACAACACCCCAAAAAAGATGTTTACTGTTGCTTTACACATACACACACAAAATTAAGTTCTCTGGAGAACTACAAAGAAAATGCATAATGAACCCTTATGGTATAGGCACATTATTAAGCTGCTTTTTTTTTTTTTTTAAGTTTAAAACTTTGACAAAATAATTTTAAGTGATTGCACAGAAACAATTTAATTCATTACATTATAAAACTTGTGGCATAAAATGCATGAACTGCATCTCCCTTTGGATTGCAGATCTTGATAGAAACTGAAGTAAATAAAATGCCTTCTCATCATGGTTTATCCTGGTGTATTTATACTCATTACATATCATATTACATTGTCACAAACCTCCAGTGTCCACAGATTAATCTGTGTTCTGTGCGAGAATGTAGAGGGCAAAATTATAAACAATTATTTTTAAGTTAGGAAGCATCAACAAAAATATTTTAATTCCCAGTGACTAATATTCTAACACAGGCCAAGAACCTGAGGTTTTGTATCACTTTTATTTTTTTTTATTTGTCTTAAAATACTATTATTACACTTATTTTCACAAGAAAATGTATAGTTATATATGAGCACAATATGTCATAGCTATTATTAAAAGAAGTTGAACATTTCCTTATTTTAAAAAGACTGACCCAAGAAATCAGAAATCATAAAAGCAGAGATCTCTTAAGTGAGAATTGTAAGCTAAATTAAAAGAAATGTTTGTGACTTTTATTTTGTTTTTAATAAAGATGTAAAATTTCAGCATGAGTAGTCCCCTTGCAGGGATGGTAAAAGTGACCAACTACTTCTTTACATTATAAACTTATTCACAGTTAGGAATAAAGTGTTTCTCAGCTGTCAGAATCTTAACTAGTATTTCGAGATAGTAGTTACTCATGGAAGCCCAGTGTTGTGGTTTAACCCGGCTGGCAGCTAAACACCACACAGCCGTTCGCTCACCCTCCCCCCTCCCTCTCTGGGATGGGGGAGAGAAACGGGAAAGTGAAGCCGGTGAGTTAAGATAAAGACTGTTTATTAAGACAGGAATATAATAATAACAATAATAGTAATAATAGTGATAATGATAATAGTATTAATAATAATAATGTGTAAGAAAACAAGTGATGCACAATGCAATTGCTCACCACCCGCTGACTGATGCCCAGCCTATCCCCGAGCAGCCGGCCCCCCACCCCGGCCAGCCACCCCTATATATTGTTTAGCATGACGTCAGATGCTATGGAATACCCCTTTGGCCACTTTGGGTCAGCTGCCCTGGGTCTGTCCCTTCCCAGCTCCTGCTGCACCCCCAGCCTGCTCGCTGGCAGGACAGAGCGAGAAGCCGAAAAGTCCTTGGCCTGGTGTAAACACTGCTCTGCAACAATTAAAACATCAGCATGTTATCAGCGCTCTTCTCATCCTAATCCAAAACATAGCACCCTACCAGCTACTATGAGGGAAAATTAACTCTGTCCTAACTGGAACCAGGACAGATATCCACCCCTTATTCCATACCATTTATGTCATGCTCAGGTTACACTCTTTCCAATACATTCTAATTAATCACCATTTTTATCTATGATATATAGCAATCATGGTAGTGATGACATACAGTATTATATAGTAATTAACATACTACAATTCAACTCATGGGCTATTCTTACCCAGTATCAAATCCCCTTGAGGTACACACCGGACCTCCCCATTCTTTTGCATTACCCACCAAGTGCATCCAGGTCCCTGAGCAAAAGCAATTCCACGAATGGGTTTGCCTTTTCCTGAGGCAGGAGTAGCCCAGACTGTTTTACCCAGCATGTTTCTTACGTGCACTACAGGAACTTTATCCCCTTCTACAGTGCGTAACAGGTTTGATTGGGCAGGTCCAGCTCGGTTGGCAGATCCCCTGGTATTGACTAACCAGGTGGCCTTTGCCAAATGTGTATCCCAATTTTTGAATGTCCCAGCACCCATTGCTTTCAGTGTAGTCTTCAACAGTCCATTGTATCGTTCAACTTTTCCAGAGGCTGGTGCATGATAGGGGATGTGATACACCCACTCAATACCATGTTCTTTGGCCCAAGTGTCTATAAGGTTGTTTCGGAAATGAGTCCCGTTGTCTGACTCAATTCTCTCTGGGGTGCCATGTCGCCATAGGACTTGCTTTTCAAGGCCCAGGATAGTGTTCCGGGCGGTGGCATGGGGCACAGGATATGTTTCCAGCCATCCGGTGGTTGCTTCCACCATTGTAAGTACGTGGCGCTTGCCGTTGCGGGTTTGAGGGAGTGTGATGTAATCAATCTGCCAGGCCTCTCCATATTTATATTTCATTTTATTTATTAAGTAAAATGCTAATAATTTTATGGATTTCTTGAGCATTTGGATGCAAATTTAGTGAATGATATATTGAAGAAAGTATTTGATTAATGAAAGAGCTATGGCTGGACAGAGTTAGGCCTACTCATTTTGCAAGGCTTTTGAGTATGACATAACAAAATTACTGTAAAATGGATGATATATGCATATTTTTTAAACATTTCCTCTACATTCTTCTCTTTCTGGAGGTGGCTTTAGGAACATTTTCATAAATAATGGGTTGGATAATTCTAAGAATATAATTTCTTTTCTGTTCTAGACTCTGTAAATGTAGGTGCTGCTTTGTTTCAAGGTGTCTTACTCTGGAAAGCTGATAGTACCTATGACAGCCTAGAAAATCAGTGGCAGTTATGGTCTCATGCTTACAGGGCTTTAAAACAAAAATAATAATAATAATAAAATGCTCCCTAAGACTGTGAAGTTTTGATGAGAATAGACTGAAGTTTACTTCTAGGTATAAAAGTTTACTTCCAAATATATATATATATATATATATATATAAAAAAAAAAAAAGTTAAATGTCGTTCCTGAAGACACATCAATAAAAAGACTTATAAGGGATAATAATTATTATTTTCGTGGCATGATTACATTTTATAGGTCAAAACTGAGACATTCCTGTGAACACAAATTGGAAAAAAAAATTGCTTATACATTGAATAGTTGTTATGTTAAAAGTAAATTTTATTTTCTCTAGTCCTTCCTATTATGTGTATACTTTATTTAATCAAGTTAAAAAATAATGTGTTTTTATTTAGCAAGTCTAATCCTCAAGGATCCATTTCAAAATAGATCATTCTAATGTTAAATATAAATACAAGGAAATTACAAACTTTCTACACTTGTTTCATTATTGTATATGATATTAATATTGCTATTAAATTATTTAATTTGTATTGTGTGTTCTGTTTTTCTGTGCTTATCAAATATGCTTTATTTCAATATTAAATAAATTGGTAATTCATTTTAAAAATTACTTTAAAAAAGGCCTTCCCAATATATGTTAAATTTATAACTTATACTATCTGCTCTGCCCTAACTGCGTAACTAAACATTATCAGATATATATTTAATGTCTGTAGAATAGTAGCTAGTCTGCAAGACCAGGTTAGATCTATTAATTTCATATTCTTGTGATCCAAAAAAAAATGAGAAATTAAACTTTTAGCTGTCAAGAAATTGTTGAGGGAAGATGCTATCCACTGAGAAACTTGCTTCTTAAAATGTTTTTTTAAACTTTGAGATATTCTTTGAAGATAAGATATAAAGATGTGAAAATATATGTTAAGCTGCATGGATGTCCTCTCTATTGTAGACATTGCTATATTTTGCCATGATAGAAGGAGGGATACTGTGAAAGTCTAGATATAGTAAGTTCTTTATTTTAAATTTATCAAAGCCTTATCTGTATTATTGTGTAAAGTTACAGATTTATAGAATAAAAAATACTAACTTAAAATGAATAAGTTAAGGGGACTGATCAGAGTTCTTCATATGAGAAGAAACTGTCAAGTTGTTAGCCATCTTAAAGTATTGATATGATCTGCTGTCCAAAGGTAAACATCAGTGAAGAAGGAAATAATTTTAAAAGACAACGCTGATAGATGATCTAGTGGTTATAAATTGATCATAAATGTGTTAGAACTGACAAAGTTTCTGAACATTAAAAGTTTTGGAACAGTCTTCTGAGAAGAACTGTAGTGCAAAATACAGCATTTAAAATCAAACTTGAAATATTTATATAACCTCTCTCTCTGTGAAGCTTCTACTGAATCTTCAGGTTTTATTCCATCAAACCTATTCATCAGTAAGAATCACAACTGCCTGTCACATAGCTGGCTCAAAACAAAGGCTATCAGCTATAAAACAATATAAATGTGACAAACAAATGTTATGATTTTGCTCCAAAAATAGAGCCATTTGTTGCCATTTGAAGACTGCTTTTCATTTTCCTATAGACAGACTACATGATATATTTTGGGTTATTCTTTCTGCTTCAGATGTCCTTTTTGTATTGTATTACGCCATATCAAACTTCAGTTTTTTCTTCTGAAACATGGTTTTCAACCTGCATTTATAGCTGTCCTCTAGATAAATGTCATATCGATACATTTTGGCATTAGCAAAAAGTAATTGAAAAACATTTAGAATGTACCATTAAATTTATACTCCTGGGCGTTAACATTTCCTCAGCTTGGATGGTGAGGAAGGGAAAAATCTGTGTCTTCTATTATGAGAGTCTTGATAGCAGTAGATTCCCTTAAGGAGTCTGGAAATATGTAAGCAATCTGTGTCATATCCATCTCTTAACATTTAAGAAACTTAGTAAATATATTATTTTCAGAATTGTACATGGATATATATTACTAAATCCCGGTTTTCATGATATTGAATGCTCTATGACAGAAGATATTACCGTAGTTCTTAAAATTTGTATATGCACAGTGAAGTTTTCATTATGTGCGATTCTCGGATCTATCACATAAATATTAGTTATATATGATACCATGATTATACTGAGTTTAGTGCATACCAGTTTAGCAGGCTCCCCAATTTACCTGAAAGCTGTCCCCAAGTAATATGGCAAATAAGCCAGTAATGAACTACATATTATTTTTGTTTGTTTCCTTACATGACACCTTTGCACATTGTACATTATAGAGATCAACTGATAAAAGGGTTAATATCCCTAAAAATCCCCTAAAATTAGTAGTATCTAATTTTCATGTTGTTTCATGTGTAAAAATTTTCTTCATTGTTGGGAAATCTGAAGTTAAAACTAAGTACTTTTCCAGAAGTGTTTTTTTGTCATCTCAGTTATTTCTGGAAAATTTATAGCTAGTTGTGTTAGATCTGGAACTAGATGATCTTTAAGGTCGCTTCCAACCCAAGCCATTCTATACTTTTTTTGCATATTTGTTGTTGTTGTTGTTATCAATCTCTTGACTATCAATACAAACTATTATGTTGTGGTTTGCAATTTACTTGCAACTTTACATCACTAAGTGTATAGTGTATAAAGTATCTTTCAATATTCAGGAAAAGGGTTTCAAAATTTTTATAAACGAACAATGAAAAATTTTCTCTAAGAAATAAGGAATAATGTGCTAAACTAATTTTACAGAAGAAACAGAATGTACTTCTCTTCTTACTTCTCTTCTGTTGTGTAAGGATATGCTTGCCTTGCAACACCAGAATTATTCTGGCATTTTTAATAATTAGGTGTATGAAGGTGTTTAACATTGGAAATGTTATTGCAACTTCAGTAGAATTAAGATTTAATCAGCATCTTCAACCTATTCTATAGCAGCAAACAACAATGTGTCTATGTTAACATTAGGAGGACAAATATGACTGGTTTCATAATCTGCATGTTTTTTCGTTATGCATCTTCCATAAAATGTCTGGATTTGGACAGTATCTAAATAACTGATATTTGACTTACAAAGGTGACATTTCAGAGCACGACTTATTATGGGAGTTCTCTTATCTGTATTTGGTGTATGCAAATGTTGTCTCACAAAAGTAACTCATCAACAGACACCCAGTGCTACTAAGAAGAATGTAAGACTGAACAACTTTTCTCAAAAAATTACAGTTTTGTTGATTTTTTTTCCTTAGTAATAAAGTCTTAGTAGGAAAGAAAAGCTAAAGAGAGAAAAAGAAAAATGAGAAATATTAAAAGGCACAGAAATCATGAAAGACGTTGCTTGGATAGTCATCCTGTTTTAAAATGTTCATAAATAAGTTGTTTGTTTCATTTGCCATACCTTACGTTTCATAGTTATTATCATTCCCATGTGATCAAATTGCTTTCTTTAGATGATACAGAACATCTGACTGAAAAAAGAGAAAGATAAAATAGACTTCAGGCTCTTGTAGAAATGAACCAGGATTACCTGTTTCACTCAGATAACTGTCAGCTAACACTTTATAATTGCACATATCGTGGAGCATAACGTAGAATCTCACAAGAAGCAAGATCTAGTATGGAAAAGAAAATAACATAGCCAAATAATTTAATTCTTTTTGTTTGTTTGTTTGTTTTTGTTTTTATTTTTGTTTGTTTGTTTGTTTAAATACACAACTTTTTCTTCCCAGTGAGAATAATACAGAATTACCAGAACATATTAATTTGAAACTTTGCAAATATACCTAACCTTTCTGTTTTTGGATAGTTAGAGATTTCTCTTTAATGATACTTGTAAAATTACTTTTAGGGATTTGGTACATAATTATATTCTGAATACCAAGCTATTTTAATTACCAACTCTCATATACTCTTAACTAATGTGTGTTTATTAAGGTAGTTGTATGTATATATACACACATTGATATTAAAAACAAAAACACCACCCCACCCCACCCCCGCTGCTGTTGGTCACAGTGTAAGAGGTGTTTGGGAAATTAATAATGTATATACAAACTACATGCAACTATTGTTAAGATTTTAATTTTAATTATTTATGAAACTGATTTATTGTTGGTTTAATTTGCATTAAATTATTTTAATCTGATGACATGGACTATTGTTAGAATCTATTATAGATTGTTTCCATAAGGTTTCTTTTATTAAGCATAATAATTTTGCTTTTGGCTAGTAGTTTTTGATTGGCCTTGGAAAAACTTAACTCTTGGATCGCTGTGTTTTCATGTTTGCATATCTAAAATCTGGATTTAATCTCCATGCTTCAAATGTTACTTGAAAATTAATATTTCTGAAAGAATTTTCAGCATGAGGAAAAATTCTACTAAAGAATGTGTGACAAGCAGAATATATTCTATATAATAATCATAATACTTTCAATAGACGAAAATGATTTAGTAATATATGAGACCTTGATTATCAAGAACTAAGAAATCAAACCCAATGTTGGCTTTTGAACTTCCCATCCTCATGAGATGAACATATACATGTATGCAGGTAGTGTTTGTACTTGTAGTGTCCTCTCCAGTGTTCTTGAAAAGTCATTGGGAAAATAAAGCCCTCTAGTCTTCTTTCCTCCACATTACTACTACTACTACTGCTATTATTATTTTATATTAAATTAATTTTTATTTTTATTATTGTGCATGTGTTGATTGTTGACCAATTGTATGTATAATTGTTGACCAATTATATGTATGTAAGGATAATCACAAGAAAATTAAAATCAAGGAAGTTGCATTTTGCTATATTGGCAATGGTGAAAAGAACAACTTTTTTGAATAGGAATAAAATTTTAAAGAATTTTTTTCTCTGCCATATCAAACAGAAGCATCGGTCTGTCGTGTTTCTGGTATCCTCTGGAGAAAAGTTCAGAGCCCTTGCAAAGTCAAAAAAATATAACTAACGAGCTGCTGGTAAGCATACATCTGGTGGTTGGTGCTTATAAAAGAACTAATAGCACATTTCAGAGGTATGGTAGAAATTGCTAAGCTTAAAAAATAATCATAAACTATTGCATTGGTATGTGCCTTTTTTTTTATTTTTAAGGGAGTTGGGGGTTGCATTTTTTTACTCATTGACTTTAACCTTCAATAATTCCTCTGCTCTCTTTCAAAATATTAAAAAATTCTCCTCTGAATTTAATATTGACACATTTGTTACTCTTCTGACTATAATACATTCTAAAGCAGAGTTCTGTAATTTCTGTAGCAGTGGCTGTATTCTCTGGTGCTTTGGGGATCCATATTGTTTTTACTCTATAAAATGTTGATAGGTTATATTTCATACCCTCAGAAATAAATATGTTTGGTTTGAAAAACGTCGTTTGTGCTTTTCTTGTGCTTTTCTCAAAGTAGTATCTATCATTGTACTGAGTTTAGATGTTCTGAGATATAAAGGAAAATACTATCATCATCCATTAGCACACATGCATCAACCACTTTCAGGAATTTGTATAGCTTTGGTCATTTTTGTAACATTGCTTAAGTTCCTCATTTATTCTACAGTTTAAAATACAAGTTAGAGAGAAATATTGAATATATAATAGATATCACTCAAGTATTCTCTTTAATTTACTTTATAGAATTATACTGAAAGGAACTTTTATATGTGCATGAATCTGAGAAGTTACTCATATCCATTTGCCTTGCCTTTAAGCAAAACAATGAAAGCCGGAAAACCTTTACTTCCATTTTAATTTTTGTTCTTTTTCTTTTAACAACAGGGTTTGGAGTTTGGTCATTCTGCTTTATAAAAGTGTTTCGCTATTCTTTTTAAAACTACAGATATGTGTGTTCAAGAAAAAAAAAATCAAGATAATTGTAACTTTAAAATGAGTAACATTCTTTTTTTTTTTTTAAGATTAAATCAAGTTTGATTTAAAACAAACTCACTGATTGATGAACCTTTTTTTTTTTTTTTTCCCTGTTTGAATTTAAAGAAATGTTGCTCTTTCTATACTGAACACTGCATCTATGGTACACCATTTGTCCACAACAAAACACAGTATTCTCTTTTCCCTCAGAAAGGGATGAAAGTGTAATCAAAATGAGTTCATCCTAAGAACTCTTATGCTGTCATTAGACAGTGCTGAAGACTGAATGATCATGGCAAGTCTGAAACTTCGTTCTTCAGAGAAAGTAAGTACAGTGATGTTTCTATAACATCAGCTTTGCCAGCATCTAGGTATAAAGATACTATGGTGGATATAATGAATACTGTGACACTATAATTTTAGTATGCCTATTTGATTACTTTCCCCTAAAGAGTAAGAGTGATCTAAGACCAAGTCAGGCTGAGACTTTGGAAGTCATTGTGCTAACATTATGTTTTGGTATCTGAAAGCAAAAGCATTTCACTTCAGTGCATGGGCAACTGTTTTGGGCAAGCATGTTACCACCACAGAGCTGACTGAAACTTAAACCATTGCTCTTTAACCTACCAACTGCCATATTTTGGGTGAAATCCTGTTTCAAGCTAAATTGATGGGATTTCTGCCAGTACTTTAAATAAGGCAAGAAGAATTTTCTTGACATCTTTGAAGAATTGTACTGGCAAAACTCCGGACTTGTAGTTAACTGAGAATGTATAAAGTAGTGTATCCATGCTGAGCATTTCTGAGAGTCAAGAGAGCTCTAATAAACAGTTGATGAATTAGGGTGGGTGTTATTACTGTTGCTTTTTATGATGACATGCCTGAGAGAAGTTTCCCGTTTTAAAATTCACTGACAGAATTCAGCAGAACAGATAGAAGTCAAGGCTTCTGTATAAACACTCAAGTGCCCTAGGTATCACGGCATTCTGTGGGATGTTTTTCCTTTGATTCTCTTTGGTTATTTTCAACTCCATATTAGCATGTTTTAATGCTTTTTAAATACATTTTTGGCTTGTAGAGAAACTTGGGGTGGAAAAAAACAAAGGAAAAGAAGTTTACACAATAACAGTATATAATGATTAGAATCTTTCTAGCTGCAGAGGTTTGCAGTGGAATGTACTAAGGAGTATAATACGAAAAGAGTACAAACTAAATTAGAGGGAAAATAATGAGATTATGAGTATCTGTGAAGTTCTCATGGAAATAAATATATGGCGGAAAAAAACGTGTAAACAAGTAAGCTCCCAATGTCTGTCAGTTGGACAGACAGGAGACAGGAAAGGGGTGACTCTCTTTTGCTGAGAAAAATAAGTACTTCTGATGTGAATCCTGTATGCAGAGAATTTTACTTTTTTTTTTTTTTTTTTTTTTTCCCGTTGAGTTAGAACAGAGAACCAAATGTAACCACACTAGCTAATTTCTGGAGGTCTACATCAGTAGAAGGTTGTTATTCGTATTTCTTGCTCATTTTAAAAACTTCCTTCAAAGCCATACCAACTCTTGTTCCCTTGACACAAAGAAGGCTAATGGTATCCTGGGCTGCACTATTATTGCCAGAAGGTCAAGGGAACTGATCGTTCCCCTCTACTCATGTGGTGGTTTTACTCAGGTGGGCAGCTGAGCTATACCAAAACCGCTCTCTCACTCCCCCTTCTCAATGGGAAAGCGGGAGAAAATACAATGTAAAGGGCTCAAGGGTTGAGATAAAGACAGGGAGAATCACTCAACAATTATCGTGACAGGTAAAACAGAGTAGGGAGATAGAAAATTTATTGCCTATTAATAACAAGCTAGAGAAGTGAGAAACAAAGAAAGAAACCAAAAATACCTTCCCCCATCCACCCTCTTCCACCTTCTCTCCCTGAGCGGTGCAGGGGAACAGTGGAATGGGGGTTGCAGTCAGTCCTTGACATTTCATCTCCGCCTCTCCTTCTCAGTCACTTTCTGCCCCTTCTCCAATGTGGGGTCCCTCCCATGGGATGCTGTCCTTCCCAAACTGATCTTGCAGGGGCTTCTTGCAGGCAGCAGCTCTTCAAGAACTGCCCCAATACGGGTCAGTACCATGGGGTCCATCCATAAGGAGCAACCTGTTCCAACCTGGGTCCCCCACAGGCAGCAGCTTCTTCCAGGTCACCTACTCCTGTGTGGTCTCCTTTTCACGGGCTACAGGTCCAGCCTGGAATCTACTCCAGCAGGGGTTTTCCAAAGGCTGCAGCCTCCTTCAGGGCAGATCCACATGCTCCACTGTGGCTTCCTCCATGGTCTACAGCACGGAAATCTGCTCCACCGTGGTACACCATAGGCTGCAGGGGGGACAGCCTGCTTCACCATGGTCCTCTCCACAGGCTGCAGGGGAACTTCTGTCCTGGTGAACAGCCAGATGACCACAAGCCAGCACTGTGCCCTTGTGGCCAAGAAGGCCAATGGCATCCTGGGGTGTATCAGAAGGGATATGGTTAGTAAGTCAAGAGAGGTTCTCCTCCCCCTCTACTCTGCCCTAGTGAGATCACATCTAGAGTATTGCGTACAGTTCTGGGTCCCTCAGATCAAGAAGGACAGGGAACTGCTTGAGAGAATCCAGTGCAGAGCCACAAGGATGATTAAGGGAGTGGAGCATTTCACTTACAAGGAAAGGCTGAGGGAGCTGGGTATCTTTAGCTTGGAGAAGAGGAGACTGAAGGGTGACCTTATTAATGTTAATAAATATGTATGGAGTGAGTGTCAGGAGGATGGAGTCAGGCTCTTCTCGGTGACACCCAATGATAGGACAAGGGGCAACGGGTGTAACCTGGAACATAGGAGGTTCCACTTAAACATGAGACAAAACCTTTTCACAGTGAGGGTGACAGAGCACTGGAACAGGCTGCCCGGGGAGGGGGTGTGGAGTCTCCTTCTCTGGAGACTTTCAAAACCTGCCGGGACATATTCCTGTGTGACATGATTTAGGCGTTCCTGCTCTGTCAGGGGGATTGGACTAGATGATCTTTCAAGGCCCCTTCCAGTCCCTAATATTCTGTGATTCTGTGATTCTGCTCCGGCACCTGGAGGACCACTTCCCCCTCCTTCTTCACTGACCTTGTTATCTGCAAGACTGTGTCTTGCTCCTCACTCTCCCAGCTGCTGTTGTGTAGCAGCTTTTTGTTTTGTTTTGTTTTGTTTTTCCCCTTTCTTAAATCTGCTGTCACAGAGGCATAAACAACATTGCTTATTGGCTTGGCTCTGGCCAGCAGTGGTTCCCTTATCTAACAAGGGTCAGCTTTTGGATTCTTCTCACAGAAGCCACCCCTATGGCCCCCCACTATCCAAACCTTGCCATGTAAACCCAGTACAGATCAGCACTGGTGAGGTCAAGCCTGGAGCCAGTTGTGGGTTCCCCAGTACAAGAGAGACCTTGACATACTGGGGAGAGTCCAGTGTAGGTCCACGAAGATGATGATGGGACTCAAGCACCTCTCCTATGAGGAAAGACTGAAAGATCTGGGAATTTTCAGCCTAGAGAAGAGAAGGCTCAGGAGGGAGCTTTATCGATGTTTATAAATACCTGAAAGAGGGTGCAAAGAAGATGCATCCAGGCTCCATCCAGTGCTTAGTCACAAGACAAGAGGCCATTGGTACACACTGGAAGACAGATGGTTCCCACTGAACATCAGGAGAACTTTACTGTGCAGGTGACTGTGCACTGTCAGAGGATGCCCAGAGAGGTTGAATCTCCCTCCTTGGGGATAGTCAGATTCAATCTGTCCATAGTCCTGGGCAACTGGCTCTAGGTATCCCTGCTTGAGCAGCGCGGTTGGACCAGATGACATCTAGAGGTGCCTTCTGACCTCAATCGTTCAGTGATTCTGTGATTCTGTGAACTCTGTGACCTAGATCAAACATATTAATTTTGACTCAGTCCTACATTACTCATCTACTAATCTCTAATGTTATAGAAGACATACAGACAACGTTCCTCCCTGTAAGATATACATTTCAACTTCTAAAATAAAGTATATTTACACATGACTTTATATGTCTGTTCAATTGCCATGTACTGAGCAGGGATATTTTTGCTGACAATGTTATAAACAAAATGCAAAACCCCTCAGAACTTAAATAAATGTATCTGGCCATTAAATGAAGCTCTTCTGTACAAATATTACATGCAGAAAACTTTCTATGCTTTTGAAGACGTGTAGTAAAACCACAAAATATTAAGATTTTGTATTTCCATGTACAATATATATGCAAAGTTTTGAAGGACTGTTTATTTGAAAGCAGAAGGAATATGGTTTATCTTATTTACTTAAGAGAACTTTTTAGACCGGTGAATGCATTGAGGAGAGGAAGTATTTTGTATTACAGGCTTTTCTGCTAAGTATTGATAAGAAATACAATAAAATTTTTCTGAGATTTAACAGTGCAAGGAGGCTTGACTTGCAAGACATATAAGACTTTTGGATTTCTATGATTTAGTAATCAGCACAATAAATAAGCTTATTTACTGACAAGTGAAAAACGTTAAGAGATCCCTGGAATATTTTTGATGTCTTTGGTTTGGGATTTCTAAACAACACTGAGTGATTTGAATTAGAGGTTATATTATTTATTAAAAAATATATCTAATTATCATGGTCTCTTCCACAATCAACTTTCTAAATCCACTAGATTTTTAAAAAATAATATTTTATTATTTATTAAAATAATACTTTTCATAAATCTAATCCAATAATATTTTTGGTGATCCTCTTTTAGTTTTTCAGATAATATGCTGTAGTAACAATAATTACATATCCTTGTGATTTATTATCGCATTTTAATACTCTCCTGCTCAACTAAAGAATTTTTTAGTGCTTTCTGCATTTTTGATCTTCTGAACCTCAGTGTGTGTGCATATGTATTATCTTCCCTTCCCTTCCCTTCCCTTCCCTTCCCTTCCCTTCCCTTCCCTTCCCTTCCCTTCCCTTCCCTTCCCTTCCCTTCCCTTCCCTTCCCTTCCCTTCCCTTCCCTTCCCTTCCCTTCCCTTCCCTTCCCTTCCCTTCCCTTCCCTTCCCTTCCCTTCCCTTCCCTTCCCTTCCCTTCCCTTCCCTTCCCTTCCCTTCCCTTCCCTTCCCTTCCCTTCCCTTCCCTTCCCTTCCCTTCCCTTCCCTTCCCTTCCCTTCCCTTCCCTTCCCTTCCCTTCCCCCTTCTTTTTTCTTTTTTCTTTTTTTTTTTCTTTTTTTTTTCTTTTTCCCACAGAAGGATGAAATCTAGGTGTTCAGTGACTGTTTTCTTAACTTTTCACACCAATGCACTTTGTCAGCACCAACTGCTCAGTTGCTCAGCTGCTTTATTGACTAAAAGCCTTAGGTAGGGGTGATAAATAACCAAAAACCTTTTGCAACACTTTTCTTACTGCATGTTCTCTGCCAATCATTGTCTCTTCAGATTATCTTTTTCCTCCAAATTAGGTACAGCTGTTTGCTAACTAAATTAGATAGATATCCACATACTGCAGTAGATACTATCCAAAAAAGAAATGCTTAACATATCTGAAAGCTTTTCCACATATTAAGTGTAATTTAGAGAAGAACTTGGTCACTTATCTAAAACTGTGTGTTTACTAATGAAATTGGTATGTGCTTTTGAAGCAGCATTTATATGTATTCTCTAGCATTGTACATGACAGATAAATCTGATGCTTGGGCAGTTTTATCTGAAAACATGACAGGTTCTAGGTCCAGGTGAGATTCTGAAGACATTTCCAGATTGATTTCAGATACTTAAATCTTCTTGTGTTTACTTTTTTTCTTGGTCACTTCTAGTCTGTTTCTGAGGGAGCAAAAGAAAGGAAGATGAATGCACTGAAGTTACAAAAGTTAGGTTGAAAGCTATCTGAAAGTTCCAGCTGAAATTCAAGATACTTACAAAATGTAATAATCAGTTCTTTTTGTTGTTTTGCTTTTGTGTAAGTTACTAATGAGGATACTTATCTAAATGTTACAGAAAAAGTGCTGAATTTAAGAGAACTTGCTGAACCTAAATTCCCTTTTCCATTTTACTCTTAGTATTGTACGTCTCTCCAAGGCAATCTGTGAGGAAAATACTCATTGCCACACTAGATATATATACTTTTATTATTATTATTATTTTAGAAAGGAAGAAAAAAAAAAAGCTTTAGTTTCGTTTATCGTTATGAAATTACATCCAGACACAAATTTCAAGTCTAAAATAAAGACTAAATCAGTTCAAGAAGTAAATGGTTGTCTGAAACTCCTTGAAATGTGTGATGATGCACAGTGTTTGGTGCACTGAGTTTATCAGAAGAGGAAAAGAAGAGCTGGTAACTGATGCAGAGTAATACTGTTTAAAACTAATCCCTTATGACATCAGCAATTTGCAGATTGGGAGACTAAAAATGGTGGTTTGGGAATGGCAATAAGAAGTGGTCAGAAGTAATCAAATAAAGATTAAAAGCAGTGTAGTAAAACACAGTCTAACTGCACTATATAGAGGTGTCACTTAATATCTAATCTAGCAAAACTGATGCCAGTGGGAGTTTGCTGTGAAGTTTAATGAATGTAAAATAACATTCTAACTAAAGCATGTCAAAATGACGACTTCATTTTCCTTTTCCTTCTTTTTCTCTTCTTTAAATATTTTCTGTTTTGAAACCTGAACTGTGACTCCTTAGGCAGAAATAACACACTGTCCCCTAAATCACCTTTTTATTTGATTGGTTTTTAAAATTTTGTGTGAAATATTGTATGTAAATTATATGAATGAATGCCCATTATAGTCTTAAAATAGAAAACATTCTACAAAGAACCATGCATTCCTTTTTCAGAAGGTGTTCGTACTTAAGAAAACCCGTTGGTCATTTTCAATTTAAACAAAAGATGCAAATTAAATACAGCTTAGAAATGGTTTTAAAATGTTAATCAATGTAGCCCCATCTGGCAATCAACATTAGTTCATAATATTAAGATTTATTAAGCGTTTGTTCTGCTCTAATTCATGTGACTAAATATTGCAGCTTATTCCCACCTCGTGTTAGCAAAAGACAAAGGGTTTAACATTTAAATGTTTATAGCTGTCCTTACAGTTGCAACTATAGCATGCAGTACAAGTTATATATGAGTTTCTCTATTTAAACATATTTTCTTGGCAAAAGCGAGCTGTAACTGACATATAAAAATTAAATAAAATAAAATAATAATAAATTCTGGATTGAAGAAGTCTTATAGTTGAGCATGATTTAGAATACAAAACAGTAATGTTTAAGCATTAGTTGTTAAGGTTCACTTTATTATGAATGCCACAAAAAAAACATGGTAATACAAAACAGATGTTATGGTACCAGAGAGGGTTAGGCTTCTAATTCACTTTAATTACTCTTGAGTGCACCTTTCAATGACAGAGTTTGTTTCCTGGTACCACATTCTGAGGAGAAACTGTACCACATAACTGTTTTTAAATGCATTATTAGTCTGAAATCTTGCTATATTTAGAACCTGTTAGACAAGTACACAATATGATGGGTGAACAATACTTCTGAACAATATAACTCATTGTAAATCAAGAGATGCCCATCTGGAAAACAACAGTCCTCCATCAAGTGTGACTATTTTCTCAAATGTAACTCCAAGGAGCTATAGAATCATAGAATGGTTTGGGTTGGAAGGGACCTTAAAGATCATCTAGTTCCAACCCCCTTGCTGTGAGCAGGGACACCTTCCACTAGACCAGGTTGCTCAAAGCCCCTTCCAACCTGACCTTAAACACTTCCAGGGATGAGGCATCCACAACTCTGGGCAACCTGTCCAGTGCCTGAACACCCTCTGAGTGTAGAAGTTCTTCCTTATATCTAATCTAAACCTCTTTTATTTTAAAATCATTACCCCTTGTCCTATCACTACACTCCCCTATAAAGAGTCTTTCCCCATCTTTCTTGTAGGCCCCCTTTAATTACTGAAAGGCTGCTATATGGTTTCCCTGGATCCTTTTCTTCTCCAGACTGAAAAACCCCAACTCCCTCAGCCTGTCTTCATAGGAGAGGTGCTCCAGCCTTCATCCTTGCGGACCTCCTCTAGACTCACAATAACGTCAACAAGATAATTGTTCTGATTTCCCTTTTATTTATCAAAAAGAAAACTTGCTGTTGAGTAGCTGAAAAGGAAATGGAATGGTCCTTTGAATTAATTAATTTCATCATGATTTAAAAAATAAAAATAAAAAAGGAAATAGGGCTTTTAATCATTGTGTTTATACTGTCTTAAGTATTTCTCAGATATAATCTGTTTCTATGGGAGCCATTCTGAATGGATTTGCGACAGAGGACTGAAATGTGAGTCAGCTGATATTACTTAAATTGTAACACATATACTAGCAGCTAATATGTCTATAGTATGTTGCAATGGTGCAGTTGTCTTTGATGAGATGACGGCAGTCAGTTTTGCTATTTCTAGGTCATGGAGTATTCCCACACTGGGAGGTAGAACAGCATCCTAGAAGACACTTTGACAGGCTGACTTGGCAAGAAACTCTACAGTCTGTCCTCTCAAGGCCTGCACAAGCCCTGTAGGGCATGGAAGTGGGGAAGCCAGGATTTCCATGTACCTTCACTTGTCTCAGAGCTCAGCTTCTGAGGAGCATTGCCTGTGTTCAAATTAACTACCCTTGGGCAACCCAGGCCTCTGTAAAATACAGCACTTAATACCCATTACCTTACCAGAATTTTTACATTCCCACACTTAGGAGTTTCTCTAAGAAGGACTTAGGAAACTGTTTTCTCACTATTGGGGAACCAAAGCAATCCAGATGTTAGAGGAAAAACATACAAAGTAATGCCATCCTGTTCTCCCTCACTACTTCAACTTCTTGTGGAGGACAGAAATGTCTGTGAAATAACCTTTTCTTCAACCTAAATATGTCTTTTGCCACTTAGAACAGACATATTTCAGAATGGGTTGATAATAAATAAAGAAACCTATGCGTAAAACCTAATAATAACAATAATAATAATAATAATAATAAAATCTTTAACAAAAAAGTGTTAGGAACTATGCTAGTTTACTTAAGTATGAAATCAGGGTTGTCCTGGCTCTATATGTAATGATTAAATGCCTGTATTTTATGGGAAAGTACCACTTTCTTTAACTCTTTCTATTTTTAACTGCAAAGATCCCCATATATACCCTCTAACAAGGAGGACTGTGTGATGTTTCTTCTGAAGGCATGATGTTAAATCCACTTGTTTCAGGTCCAGTGAGGATGAGTAGGAGAACCACCATGTCCCCAGAGGAGATCTAGCATGATTGGAGCAAGGCTAGTTTTCCAACACTGAAACACACTCTCTAATTCCTGAGGCACAAACCTTGCTATGCTCAGGTACACTCAGTGAATGTGCAGCTGATGTATACTGGCAGATGGAGTCTGCTTTCATTACTCTAGCCAGAGAGTATAGCATATGTCAGTGGAAAGAAATAATACTAGAATGCATGCTTAAAATGAGAGGAGATATATAATTAAATAGTTGAGTCTTAGTCATCATGTCATTTTAACCTTGTTCCATTAGTAAAAGTAAAATGTCACACAACAGCAACTGTATGTGAGTCTATTTTAAACTCATATTCCAAATTGCCTGTGAATTTAAAATAAACTGCACTAGATTTTACTGACGTTTATTTAAATATTTTTCTTTGTTTATTACTATGCTTTCTGCACTG
Organism: Anser brachyrhynchus; assembly: GCF_964034855.1. Lineage (NCBI taxonomy): Eukaryota > Metazoa > Chordata > Aves > Anseriformes > Anatidae > Anser > Anser brachyrhynchus. Next base: position 125,376,382 of record NC_137694.1, on the reverse strand, counting down.
ATATATTGTGATTGTTCCTTATATATTGAGTTAGAGCTATACTTTGCATGCCTTCAAACGTAAATATAATTTATATGTATATTTACATATATATATTTATATATAAAATGTTAATGTAGTTATACTCAAGGAGTTAATGAATATCTTATTTTGATTTTGATTTTTTCTCTTCTATTCCCAGTCTCTTCAGGCATTTAAACATTCACAGCCTTACAGACACCCTAGAGGGGGTTAAAACAATTTAATAAGTTCTTGGAACATTATGAAAGTTTTTCCTGCTTTCACACTTGGCTCTCAGTAGGAGAAGATGTACAGCTTGTTAGCAAAGACAGAACTAGTGCTTGTTGTGGTGGGGACCAGGGAGTTCGCTGTAATTCTTTGAAACTGTAAATGTCAGATCTTGTTTTAATTGTGGCTGTAGATTGTCTCAAGAATTACATAACTCTATAAATATTTTCAGAGTGGAAATTCTAGTGAATCATGTTTGTAGACTATATTGACAGGACACTGAGTTATGTCAAATATGAGGAGAAAAATGGTATTGTATCTAACCACATCAACATCCTCCAACTGTTCTGCTCCTCTGATGGAAAATACTGAAGGTCTGTTTTTAGAAACAAGCTAGGTATACAGAGAACTTTTCTGACATGGTCGTCAGTGATGATAAATACTATAACGTACTTTCTTCTGTGGCACATTTTTATAGTACAAATAATTTAACAAAAAATAGAGCTAATATAGATTTGAAATTTAAAGGTCAGTAGTTGTGCTCTGAACCTTGGTAGATGTGGACAGAGCAGTTTGATTTTGGAGCTCACGCAAACTTGAGGGACTGTACAATTAACATTTTGTGCAACTTCTTGGAAATTCTCTTCATTCTTTAAAGATCTTGTGATGGTAAAAATAAAACTAGTCTTCCTAACAAAGAATTTCACACAGCCCCAGGAAGGTACCACAAAAGGAAAAGTGTACACCAAATGCTCATTCTGGATCCCAAGATGAGAGGGCATCAGAAGGTCCAATTCTCTCTCATTGGATTAAATTGGACAATTAGATTTTTTTTTCCAAACTGCTTTCTAATTTTATTAAAGTAAATTATATGTTTTATATTTCTGATACAGGCAGCCACTGTTACAGTAGGAAACATATTCTTTAAGCCATTGATGAAGTTTTTCTGAAGTCCTCTTAAAAAACAAACAAACAAACACACAAAACCAAAAAACTTAATTGCCTTCTATCTCTCTAAGACATATGGAAGGTGGACTGCATTTAGGAGGAGGAAGGAAGTAGAAGTGTCTGAGTAACTTTAATGAAAGTTAGCCTCTTCCCACAATTATTTTTCAACTGTCTTTGAAATCTGGAAAGGTCTCTGTTGACTGTAATCTGGCAAATGTTGTCCCAAGAAAGAAGACCCTGGTAGTTAAAGGCCTGTCAGTCTCATTTCAGTGACTGGTAGATTTATGGAGAAGATTATTTTCGGAGTTATTAAAAAATGCTTGAAAGATAATGCAGTCATTGGTCACAGCCAACAAGGGTTCACAACGGGAAAGTCCTGTTTAATGAACTTAATTTCCTTTTATGACAAGGTCAGCCATCTAGTTGACCAAGAGAAGCCAGTAGCTGTAATCTTTTTGGATTTCAGCAAAGCTTTCAACACTTTCTCTCACAGACAAAATGCCCATCATAGAGCTTGACAAGTACATAATGTGATGGGTGAACAATTGGCTGATGGGTTGGAATCAAAGGGCTATAGTAAGGGGATTACATCAGGCTGGTGGCCAGTCACTAGTGTTGTTCCCCAGAGCCCCATATTAGGGCCAGTTCTCTTTAATATTTTGATAAGTGGATGCATGAGTCAAATGCACACTAAGGTTGTGGATGATGCTAAATTAGGAGAAGCTGTTGACTCCCTTAAGGGTAGAGAGAAGAGGCCTTGTAGAGAGATGTTGACAGACTAGAATGCTGGGCAATCACCAACTGTATAAAATTTAACAAGAGCAAGTGACAAATTCTGTACCTGGGGTGGAGCTACCCTGGATGTCTGTACTGACTGGGGGACCAGAGGCTGGAGAACAGGCCTGTGGAGAGGGATCTGGGGGTTTTGTTTGGCAGAAATTGAATAGGAGTCAACAGCATGCTCTAGCAGCCAAAAGGGCCAACTGCATATTGGGGTGCATCAGGCACATCATTGCTAGCTGGTCAAGGGAAGGGATTGTTCCACTCTGCTAGGCACTGGTGTAACCTCACCTACAGTCCTGTGTACAGTTTTGGGTGCCACAAGATAAGAAGGACATAAAACTATTCAAGGGTATTCGAAGGAGGGCAACAAAAATGGTGAAAAGTCAAGAGGGAAAGATGTATGAGAAGTGGTTGAGTTCACTTGGATTGGTCAGCCTAGAGACGTGGAGACTGATGAGATCTCATGGCAACCTAGAGCTTCCTCATGAGGGGGAGAGGAGGGACAGGTGCTGATCTCTTCTCTCTGGTGGCCAGCAGTAGGAGTGTCATGAAACTGTGTCAGAGGAGGTTCAGGTTGGATGTTAGGAAAAGGTTCTTCACTGTGGGGGTAATTGTGCATTGGAACAGGCTCCACAGGGAAGTGGATATTCAGAATCACAGAATCATCTAGGTTAGAAGAGACTTCTGAGATCACCTAGTCCAACTTCTGACCTAACACTAAACCATTTCACTGGTCCTCCACTAAACCATATCACTAAGCTCTACATCTAAACGTTTTTTAAAGACCTCCAGGGATGGTGACTCAACCACTTCCCTGGGCAGCCTATTCCAATGCCTAACAACCCTTTCAGTAAAGAATTCTGTGATTCTACATTCCAATGTTTCAATGAGAATTCTCTGAAGTTATCTGAAGCATGCTGTACACACATGAATCTTCCATTGTTTAGTTTGAAAATCTTCTCTCTGCTTTTTCCTATGTTTAAATTCCTAAATTTTCAAGAAATATTTTTGTAAGATCTGACTAATTGAACTTATAAAATCACAGAATCATAGAATCATAGAATATCCCAAGTTGGAAGGGACCCGCAAGGATCATCAAGTCCAACTCACATGTCCCCAAAGGACCACCCAAAAAGTCAGACCACGTGTTAGAGAACATTATCCAAACACTTCTTGAACTCCGGCAGGATTGGTGCTTTGATCACTTCCCTGAGGAGTCTCTTCCAGTGTGCAATTATTTAGGTACAGTAAAATTTGCTGTCAGAAGTATTCTAACAAACAGAAAATAACAAGTTTTCCTGATTGTTGTGTTCTTTCCTAGTGCTTGAAATAATTACAGAGTTATTTGTCAGTTTACATCTGACTTCAGTGGTCTGAGGAAAAATTAAATTTTTAGCAACTTCCTTATCTTAAAATACCAAAAGTCACTACATGTAATTTAAGTACAAAAAATATCCATAAGCTATTATGCCTTGTTCATTGGTGATACTATGACTAATAACAGCTATTTAAAAATAAATAAATAAAAAATAAAAAAAATCAGATTAACTACTGAAGTTAGATTATTTGTCTTTGAAAAGGCAAAAAAAAAAAAAGTTGCTTGTCAATCATTTGGTTAAAGAACAAAAAAGCATGAACAAGATCCTACTTTTCTCCTTGACTAGAAAGAAACATTCAAAGCTGTTTAAGAATATTAGAGACAAACCAATAGCTGGGTATAATGATGTGGAACATAATTATGGTGTCTCAACACTGCTACATTGGCACCAGGCTTTCTGCTTTATTTCAGTCAAGAAAAGCAGTTTCAGATATTTATGGTGCCATCATGTGGAGACTTCTAAGCACTGAAGTCTTTTTCTTGAGTAGAAGAAGAAAAGGAAAGTTGACCCCCAAGCTAGTGTTTATAAACTTGAGCTATAAAAAGATGCTCTAACTTAAGAAATTATGTCTTGTATCTTAGTTGACAGTATTCTGTCAACTATAATATAATAAATAATATAAATAATATAATATATAATATAAATATCAATAATATATAAAAATAAAATAAAAATAAATATAAATAAAAAATATAAAATAAATAAAATAAAATAAAATAAAATAAAATAAAATAAAATAATAAAATAAAATAAAATAAAATAAAATAAAATAAAATAAAATAAAATAAAATAAAATAAAATAAAATAAAATAAAATAAAATAAAATAAATAAAATAGGTCTGTCTTTGAGATGTTTTTTTTCTCAAATGGATAAGAATGTAATTCTGGTTTTGCCTAACTACCTGTTTTGCCTAACTACCTGTTAGAACTAACTACCCGTTAGTTCTACCTAGCTGAAGAAAAATAATTTTGAAAACCTAATATTCAGTCCGTGATATAGCTAAATAAATAAAAATGAATAAGAAAGACATAAAACTAATAATAATAATACATAGATAATAGATAATAATAAAAGGAGGCTACAAAGATGGTGAAGGATCTAGAGGACAAGACATAGGAGGAGTGGCTGAGTTCATTTGGATTGATCAGCCTAGAGAAAGGGAGACTTAGAGGAGACCTCATGGCAGCGTACAGCTTCCTCATGTGGGGGAGTAGAGGGGCAGGCGCTGATCTCTGCTCTCTGGTGACCAGTGATAGGACCCGAGGGAGCAGCATGAAGTTGTGTCAAAGGAGGTTCAGGTTGCATGTTCAGAAGAGGTCCTTCACTGAGAGGGTGGTTGCACACTGGAACTAGATCCCCAGGAATGTGGTCATGTCACAGAGCCTGCCAGAGTTCAAGAAGCATTTGGACAACACTCTCAGATATGTAGCTTGATTTTGGGGTGGTCCTGTGTGGAACCAGGAGCTGGAATTGATAATCCTTGTAGGTCCCTTCCAACTCGGAATATTATATGATTCTGTGAGTTTATAAATATAAATATGAATAATGTACATATATTCTTAAAAACTCTTAGTACTGGCCAAAGCAGTCTTGGGTTAAGTGTACACAGCTGCATACAGACTGGAAGGTTTTCTGCAAGTATGTTGAAAACACCAGGCCAAGTCTGCCAGTTTCTAGGCTCATTTGGGTGGAGGGAGGCAGTTGTGTTCATTTTTATATGATCTTAAAAATCAGAAGAAAATTTGTCAAATTATAATTAATTAATAATAACCAATTCTTAGTAATCAATCAGTAATTTATTATCAGTATTTTATTTATGAACTAATAAAATATTTATTTATTTACATGTGATGGCCATGAATGAGAGCCTATTTATGCTCTTTTATTTAGCTGTATAGGACAAGTTGTTCTCTAACATTTTTTTTATGAGCATCCCATTGGCTACTTCTGTGCACACAGAATGGCACAGCATTTCTTAGTCATTATGTTCCCTAGAGAAAAGGAAAAAATAAGCCCCCTAAATCTGCAGTAGATATTTTCTCTTATATGGTGAAAGTGTATTATTGTCTTAACACTCTTTACAGAATTTAATACTTTATCCACTGCTATTTGCAATGAAGAAACCTTTCGGATACTACAGCTGATGTCTCAACAGCTAGTTAGCTGTTTTTTAGACCCATGTATGAGAAGATTTGTCTTTGAAGAAAATAAGGTGTGCTTCCATTTGCAGACTGGACTTGAAACAAAGAAATCTATTTTCAAATGTGCCCAGAGGAAGTTTATGCAAATAATATTTATTCATACTTATTTATCTATTTATTCTTCCTTATAAAACATTTACACTACTGTTTAAAAGTAATTTCTAATACTGGTTATTCTAGCTCCCAGTTCTTGTGGAATAGAAAGCCTCATTCTAAACACTAAAAATGTTCTTTGCTCTGATTGATTTTAAAAGGTCAAATCACAGAATCACAGAATGGCCAAGGTAGGAAGAGACCTTTGAAGATCATCTATCCAACCCCTCTGCCAAGCAGGATCACCTATAGATAAATGTTTAGTTTATGGTTATAGTATGGAAAATTCATTCATTTAGATACAGCCTGTGTGTGAGATTTTTGTGGTTTTAAACAGAAAAGCAGAATATGAAGATTTACAAAGGAAGCTGACAGGTGAGAATTTTGTCTCTATGATTTTGTTATGGATTTTTGATGAAGTGATAGATAGGTCTAGAGTGGACTATACAGGTATTCCTATATGTGAATATATTTAATTGTAAATATATGTTTTGCATCACCAATCTCTTTTTCTCCTGTATGTTAATTTGAAAGTCATAGCCAGGATGCTGAGAAAAGATATGGAAGCATGTTAAGTCGTATTAGAAGTTTTTAGTGCCTTTAGAAAGGAATCTAGGGAATGGAAGAATTGTGTACAGGCAAAAATAAGGGTAGTAGATAAATTGCAAAGTAAACTAGATAAGAAAGAACAAATGATCAGGAAAAGAAAGCAAAATACATGAGTTGAATAAAGCCATCAAACTTATTTATTTGGAAACGATCATTTACAAGTAGGTAACAAAGTATATCTAGGCTACATCTTAAAATCTTAAATCTGACATCTTTCTCTACCTACTAAATATTATTCTTATATAAAAAGAAATAATCATTGAATCCTGTAGGTCCTATAAAAGTTAAATAGAAAAAATATTGTAACATTACCTCTTAGCTTTGGGTAACAAGCAAAACTGGGAATCTCGGGAATTGTAGTACATCACTGTATTGTAGTACAGATATTTACTGAGCTGTGTGAGTTCATGGTTTGCAGGGTTAGCACTCTGGCAAAAATACAGGATTTGTAATGGGAGGCTTTGTACTTAGCTGAAGTGGAGACAGCACTATAGGCATTATGTTTTCTGGAAGTCTGAGACTTAAGAAGGGAAGGCAGTTTAGTTTTGACCTTATTTTTTGTGCTGATAAGATGAATTTGAGGCTGAAAAATGCTTTGCCTTTCGAATGAGATTTGAGTACTCAGATTTGCATCAGCAATCCAGTTACAAGTGCACTGATGAGGCACCTCCAAACCTTTTTGAAAATAACCAATCAAATTTCACTTCAAGTCAATGCGTCTTTCAAACTGTAGAAGAAAGATTTAGTGGGGGTATTTTTTGTTATCTTGAAGATGAGAGAGTTCTTGGAGAAATATGAGGGGTGAGTGTGGGGAGATTAACTTTTTATTTTTTTTCTTGGAAATTAAGATCAATTTCCTAGAAGATTACTTACATTGAAGTATTTTTATTTTATCAGTGTTTTTCTGTAATCTTGTGAGCAACAGCTGGTGATAAAGTTCATGATCTAAATGCGTTAAAACCCAACTGCTTTACTGGATGTGAATAGACAATTCGGATCAGAATTAGGAAATGAAGACGCAAGAGGTGCTTAAAATGTACTGCTACACTTTGATATTTATATTGTGTTACTGTCATACCCCAGTTATGAGTAACTGCAGCATGGTACATGTACACAAAGAGATGGTTGTGGCCACATCTTTGAAAGTTCAAAATAGGAGAGCAATGCATTAATTATAAAATACGATAGGACTACAGCCAAGAAGAACCCAGACAGTCTGCTTGTTATGGCAGTTTACAGTGAAGGTAAGCTAATGGTTCTACAGTTGTGAACAATGTTTGCAGACTTCACGGATGGAAAGAAAGGAAAGGAAAGGAAAGGAAAGGAAAGGAAAGGAAAGGAAAGGAAAGGAAAGGAAAGGAAAGGAAAGGAAAGGAAAGGAAAGGAAAGGAAAGGAAAGGAAAGGAAAGGAAAGGAAAGGAAAGGAAAGGAAAGGAAAGGAAAGGAAAGGAAAGGAAAGGAAAGGAAAGGAAAGAAAGGAAAGGAAAGGAAAGGAAAGGAAAGGAAAGGAAAGGAAAGGAAAGGAAAGGAAAGGAAAGGAAAGGAAAGGAAAGGAAAGGAAAAGGAAAGGAAAGGAAAGGAAAGGAAAGGAAAGGAAAGGAAAGGAAAGGAAGAAGGAAAAGGAAAGGAAAGGAAAGGAAGAAAGGAAAGGAAAGGAAAGGAAAGGAAAGGAAAGGAAAAGGAAAGGAAAGGAAAGGAAAGGAAAGGAAAGGAAAGGAAAGGAAAGGAAAGGAACTTAACATATATATTATATATATATATACACATATTTATAATTTGATTGAGAATTACAACAGAACAGACTGCCAGGAGCTGACAGGAAGGTATATCACAGCAGTATTTGGTGAAAGAAAGTATAGAATTGCTGCTGAAGGAAGAAGTACTATTTGGGGCTGAAAGTATGAAGAGGTCAGAGATTACAGAAATATATACTGTGAGAAGCAGAATTTTTTACAACACTGATGCTCTTTTTAATGGAATTTTTAATAGAAGCAAAATCTACTTGTGAAGTAAAGCGATGCTGAACCTGTATGTTCCTTTCTTGTGATAACCTGATTTTTCTAAGTGGTTCAGAATTATCCTCATATCTTATTGTGGTGGTTTTACTCGGGTGGGCAGCTGAACTTCACCACAACTGCTCTCTCACTTTCCCTTCTTAGAAGAAGAGGGGAACAAGAAAAGTGTGCTGGAAAGTAAAAACAAACAAACAAACAAACAAGCAGCAACAACAACAATAACAACAACAACAAAAAAACACGTATGGGTTGAGATAAGGATAATTTAATTAAAGAAAAAAGGAAGAGGGAAGGAAAAAATAGCAAGCAAAGACCATGTGGAAGCACAGAGTGAGAAAAGAGAAATTACTTTCTACTTCCCATCAACAAGAAATGTTCGGCCATGTCCCAGGAAGCAAGGCCCCATCCCCTTCCCATTTCACACCTTTGATTGCTGAGTGACACCATATGGTATGGAATATTCCTTTGGTTGGTTTAGGTCAGCTGCCCTGGTGATGTCCCCTCGCCATCTCTTGTTTCCCCAGCCTGCCGGCTCTGGGGGGGTTGGAGGGAGTCCTGATGCTGTGTCAGTATTGTGAAGCAATAGATAAAACACTGGTGTGATACCAGTACTGTTCTAGCTACATGTGCAGAGCACAGTACTGTATGGGCTGCTGCAGGGAAATTTATCTCCATCCCAGCCAGACCTAGCACATTTATGTGGGAATAAACTAGTATAATGTTAACACTTTTCCATTCATAATTTCTTCCACCTGAGGACTCAACAAACAGTTGTTAAAACAGTAATTAAAAGCTCTGTTATAATCAGATCTCTTCACGTGTCATTTCACTCACAACTGGCACATAGCGCAGAAGGACATAGCCCTCTATTATTGTGATAGAACAAGAAAATAGCTGTATCAGAACTGAAGCACCAGAAATGCTAACAAATACAGTTAGAGTCTGATCAGGGCATAAAAGCTAACAAGAGAAGCAAAAGCTCAACAAATAGTGATTTTATTGTGATTCTATCATGAGTTACTACATTAGTGTAAGAAACCAAACAGGTTTGCAAAGAGAACTTAATGGAGACCTTTGTAATAAAAACTTGTGAAGGCTGATATCTGAATGGAATAATCCATACCATTTTTAGGCTGTTTTTCCTTCCAAAAGGGATAAGAGATGCTTTTAAAAATAAATATATTTTCAAGCAGTTGCATCTACTCAGAAAATTTCAAATATCAGTTCTTATGTCTGAGGAATCATTGCCTTTTGCATTTGCATTATGTCAAATGATCACAGTAATAGGTAATAACTGATGCAGGTTTTTCCCCATTCTGTGAGGCAAATGCAGAGAGAAGCTGAAATAGTAATGAGTGTGGGTATCTTGATTTATTGTTATTACTGCTCTTATGGGCTTACATGGCACAGTTTGAGTGGATGAATGCATGTTTTTTAGAACACAGATTTCTGAAAGCTTTGCATTCAGAAATAGATCATCTCTGTGAGTAAGAAGGGAGTAATAAGGAGTCTCTTATCCAACTTTAAAATAAAGTTGGAAACTAGTTCTAGGTCAAATTTACCAGCCCTACTGAGTTTGTTGAAGCCTGTAGACTGATTTTGTACATTACAGGAAATTAAGGAGTAAGATAATAAAACATATTTTGCTTCAAAAAATCCATGTTACACAACTTTTCTTTCAGTATTATTCTTTATAGCTGGGCTTTCTTTTCACAGAAACACCATTTTATATTCATTCCATCCTTACTAGAGTAATAGTTTTCATCTATTTACACTAAATAAACAAACAAACAAATAAACAAATAAATTCAGGTCTTATGGAAGGGGATTTAATAGGAAAGCTTTATTCCTGATAATTTGTTACTTGTGTTCTCATCAATAAACAGCATTTCATTTCTGTTTTCGGGTCTTCTTTTTTTTTTTTTTTTTTTTTTTAAAGCCTCAGGAGGCTGTTATCAAGTTACAGGTGTCTTCCCATATTATTTGAAATAATAAAAAAATAGTGAGTCAAAAGTAAATAGAATTTTTTAAGTGATCTTGTAACACTGTTCAAAGATGAAAGAAGTATGATAAGTCATGACCATAGTATTACTGCAATGTCTGATAAAGCCCAGAATCTGGCCATGGTCAGCACAGTGCACTTGCTCATAAAGGCACTGTTGCAGGTCACAGGCTTAGATAGCTTTCAAATCACATGGAACAAAATAAAACAAAGCTATGAGAAAAGGATTGTCAACATTTAAAAAAAAAAAATAAAATTTAAAAAAAAAATGATGAGGGGCAGAATTTGTTAGAGAATGCAGTGTAAACTTGTAGTAGTTGGACTCTACTAAACATCGCCCTTAAGATAATAAGGCCAAAAATACCTTTGATATTCATTTTGCTTACCACCTAACTTCCAATGTTAACATTTTTGTCTCTAACTGAATTTTGAGGTGCTTGATGTTGCACGATTATTTATATAGTCTAACAGCAAGGGATTAATGGAGAATTTTCCTTATACAGAAGTAGTTTTGTAATCACAGAATTCATTCCACAAATACATTCTCCAATAGTCTTGAAAGGTTTTGTTTCACCTTTGATTTTCTTTTTTTTCTTTTTTTCTTTTTTTATATGCAAGTAACTTTATGTAATCAAAATCAGCAAACTAGTGTACCTACCATTAACTGATCTCTTGGCTTTGTGTTTACCTCCTGCTGTGAATGTTATTATAAAGCTTTCAGTTACTTTCTTCCATGAAGAAACCTTTTCTGATTCAGCAGGATCAAGAGATCCTCTGCTTTTCTTCAGGCTTAGGACTGAGGGATACCTGACCTAGATCTTGCAATACTGTGAATTGGCTTGGGAAAAAATCAACATTTGCAAGGGAAAAAGCAAAATAGATTGGTGATAGAAACCTTTGTAACAGATGCAGACAGATTGGTATTACCAGAATAAAAAAGGGGCAGATATATTATTTATTATAACACAGATGAGAGGTTCAAAGGTACATGAAAATCATTATTTTTCTAGCTGTGGTGGTTTAACCCTGGTTGGCAGCTCAACACCACACAGATGTTTGCTCATTCCCCCACAGAGGAATGGGAAAGAGAATGAGAACTGTAGCACTGAGAAAACTTGGGAGTCGAGATAAAGACATTTAATAGATAAAGCAAAAGTTGCACGCACAAGCAAAGCAAAACAAGGAATTCATTCACTTTTTCCCATCAGCAGGCAGGTGCTCAGCCACTTCCATGAAAGCAGGGCTTACCATGAGTAACAGTTTCTTGGGAAGACAAATGTCATCACTATGAATGCATTCCCCTCTCCCTTCCTCCTTCTTTTCCCCAGCTTTTATTGTTCATCATGACATCATACAGTACAGGATACCCCTCTGGCCAGTTTGGGTCAGTTGTCCTGGCTGTGTTCACTCCCAGATTCTTGTGCACCCTAGCCTCCTCGCTGACAGGGCAACACAAGGACCAGAAGAGTCCTTGACTTTGTGAAAGGACTGCTTAAAAACAATTAAAACATTATTGTGTTATCAACACCGTTTTCATCACAAAACTAAAACATAGCATATGAGATACAGTGAAGAAAATACCAGCCAAAAACCAGGACACCAGCCATGTTTGAAGCCCATCTGTGGGCTTCATATATGACAATTCAAGCAATACAGCTGGACCTTCACTGCCTAATAATTCAGCCTCAACACTGAATGGTGTAATTTAAGTGAAAAGGGGAAGAAAACAAAACAAAACAAAATGTAAAGGTGTTAAGACTACTCTTATATGTACATGCATATAAAAAGGACTGTCCTATTTAAAATGATTTGTGGCTTTCCCATGTGTGTAGAAAATGGAATGTAAATTAAATTTTTATCCATTATTACAATGTTTTGTTTTGCTTTATTTTGTTTCCTCTTTAATTTGTATGGCTGTGAAGATGCATAATTACATTTTCTTAAAAATGAATGTTCACATAAGAACTTTCATAGCCACAAATTTTTCTATTAAATAAATACCCATGCACAAGTGGTAAGTTCTGTTACACAGACTATCCTTTAATTTATATTTTCAAGGAGTCACATTTCAATGAGAGAAAGCTTTGTCAGCTGATCATACTTTTTAATGCAACTTACAATTCACTCCTGCAGTCATTCATTTTATTCCAGATTGTATGTTATAATATTATATCAATATTGTAATTGAAAATTATAGTTAAAACAATTATCACCTGAAATGATGCATACAGAACATGTACTTGTTTCTGTACAGATTGCTGCATACTTTCTTAAAGGATAATGAAAACATTATTTTGACTTTGCTTGAAGCTGTATATTGGCAAAAGCTGTAAGACCTATTTCAGTCCATTTGAAAAAATTCTTTGAGCTATCTTATTCCCTAACAGGATGTCTAAGGTCTCTTATCCTCATTTCTGTCTTCTGCTTCACTGTTGAAAACATAAAGTTTATGTTTCTCTTCATTCTTCAGGAATTTATTTATGTCTGGAGGCTGACAAGTTAAGCAAGCCAGCCAAGGTTAATGTCAGATCAATAGGTACAGCTAAGGGAACTATGAAGCTTTCCTAATGTGTCCTCAGCCCAAATGAGCATTTCTGATATTGAACATTGCAGTGGTTTTATTCAGATGGGCAAGCTCCACCACAACTGCTCTCTCACTCCCCTTCCTCAAAGGGGAAGAGGGGAAGGGGGAGAAAATACGACACAAAGGGCTGAAGGTTTGAGATAAGGATGATTTAATTAAAGGGAAAAGGAAGAGGGAAAAAAGAAAAGAAAAAAAAAAAAAAAGGCTGCGTGGGAGCACAGAGAGAGAAAAGCAGTTACTCTGTACTTCCCATCAACAAGTGATGTTTGGCCACGTCCTGGGAAGCAGGGCCTCAATACTCGTAGCAGTTGCTCGAGAGGACAGATGCTTCCACAACGAGAGCCCCTCCCTTTCCTTCCCCTTTCCCACCTTTTATTACCGAGTGTGACATCATATGGCATAGAATATCCGTTTGGTTGGTTTAGGTCAGCTGCCCTGGTGATGTCCCCTCACCATCTCTTTCCCACCCCTAGCCTGCTGGCTCTTGGGGGCTGGAGGGAGTCCTGATGCGGTGCCAGTATTATACAGCAATAGACACAACACTGGAGTGATACCAGTGCTGTTCTAGCCACACGTGCAGAGCACAGTACTGTATGGGCTGCTGCAGGGAAGCTTGACTCCATCCCAACCAGGCCCAGCACAAACATGCATCAGGGTCATTTGATGATATCATTACAGTAATTGTTAATCCTAGTCACTGAGAGTCAAGAATGGATAAATCATACCTGGTAAGGGTTCAGTGATCTCTCTTCTCAGATTGAATTTATTCTTTCTTCATTTTCAACTTCACCAGAAAAAAAAAAAAAAAAAAAAAAAGTGATCAATAATCAATTTCTGTCTAAAGTCGAACTTTATTATTATTGGAAGTAATAAATGAGTAGCATTGGCTCCAGACTTGATTGGTCTAGTTGTAACTGTTTTGTATCTCCTTAGAATCAGTGCAATGCACATCATGGCAGCATGCTATATCAGTTATCTTTTCCGACATATTAAAAGCAAAGAAAGATTCAAGCAATTAGTGCTGAGAACAGATCTAGAAAACAACAAACAGACCATCACAATTGCTTGTAAACTCAGCCTTTTACAGCTGTCTGAGAAACGCATTTCCCAGCAAGAGTATCTTATGAAGATTTGCATCCTGTATTGATATTAGTATAAAGGAAGTTAGTGAGAAGCTTTATGCATAATTTAAATGACTTTTGCAGAGAAAATGTAATCAAACTGCTGTATTGAGAGAGAAATATATATACATAGTAGCAAGGAAATATCTACAAAGCTACTTACCTGAAATATCTTTTCCCAGTGGTCTAATTAACTTCATAGTGTGGCACTAAGACTTGATTTTCTTCCCCATCAGAAAACAAAATTTTATACTCTGAATTATGCACTGACCTTGTCTATATCATAAACTCCAAAATAGGGTGACATTTCTGTCATGCATTTCATATAAAACATTTCAAAAGAAGAAATTAATACTATTAAATAAATAGAGGCTATATATACAAAATAGAGGCTTTTAGATAATTTATATTGCATGTTTGGTGATTTTGAAAAAGTGACTAATAATATGTTACATTTCTTGAATGTATATATTTTGAGGGAAAATTCTTCACTGTGAAATGGCTATAAAATCTAAATGTAAAACTAATTTGTTTAATAGATATCTATTTTTACAAAGCAGAGCATCCTCTGCAATTACTTCTCTCAAAATAAAATAAAATAAAATAATAAAAAAGCCTGCCATCTCTATGGAACATTATATGATTTCCAGCAGAGCCATTTGTTTTTTGGCAGTGTGTGTGACTGAGTGCATAAACAACAACAAAAATTAATATTTCAGAGCTGAGTTTTTCGCTGTATGCAAAATTGGTATTCGAATATTTGAAGACGGATTGAGATACTGGAAAGTTTCACAAGAGGCTCATCAGAGAGCTAACTTGCATCACTGTTGGCAATAGCTACAGCAAAAATTGGTTTGGTGTCCTTCAGGGTACTGGTCAAGTCAAGTACATCCTTATTTGACTTGAAGTCAGGTTGTTTAAAACTAGGCTTCGTAGCTTCCTTGGGATAATGCAAAGCTTAGGCAGGACTAAGAGCAAGGAGCTAAAGTTAAAACCCCTTGGAATCAGTGGCATGACAGGATTTCCAACTCATTTGTACACAAATAACTTTCTGTCAGAGAAAGGGATGGTCCAACTACTTCTACGGGTCAAAAATTAGTTACAAATTAAAAAAAAAAAAAAATCAAATTAAATGCTTTAAGCTTGTATATTTTTCCCTTAGAAGCTCTTGAGTCAGAACCATTTGTCTAGGGGATGACAATTATAAGATCACCATGAGAAAACCAAATCATCTTAATCTTTGACTCTTCATGCAAAACAAAGCTCTGTCTGACAATAGTCAGGTGCTTACCAGTTAGCTTCTGAAGTCTTTTTTTTTTTTTTTTTTTTGATGGCTTTGCCTTAGAGTGAAACCAAATCTTGACTGTTAAGTAACTGGAGTTCTTATACAATGTACATGAAATTCACAACCTGAAATTATTCTTTTGAGTAAAGACCACTGTCTTTCTCTTAAAAATGCTGCATACCTGTTATCTTGCAAATATTTAGATTAGGCTATTGCGCATTCTGCTAGTAATTTTGACCCTGACACACTGTAAGAATATCTAAGATAAATAAAATTAATTTTATGTCAAAATAAAAATGTAAAAGTCAGTGGTATTTTGTTTGTTTGTTTTATTGGTTGGTTGGTTTTTGTTTGGTTTGGGGCTTTAAAATTTGTATACAAGATATTGCAAAATTAGAATAAATTTGTTGCAGGCCATGCTAACAACCAAACAGTAAATTGCTATTATGAAAACTTTATTATGTATGCATGCATAGTGGCCAGAGAGAAACTTGCTGGGGTTCTGTGCAGACATGTAGCTACCTTAGAACACTCCTGATCCAAGAGAGGAATGGGTAATTGGGGAAGGCAAAATAAAATACACAAATCTTATTAATTTTATTAAAAGCTGCCTATTTTGACCCTCTTTTCCTTAACTTAAGGAATTTCATGAATTCTGTTTTACAGTAAAGAAGTTTTGGGAATATTCAGGGAATTAATATAGGACTTCTCAGGTCTGACATGATTTTCTGCTTTTCATAACCAACCTAGAACAAGGCTAGAGTAAAAACTGCAGTCAGGGCTGGCCAAGACCTGGTGCAAATTAAGGAGGTATTGTCAGGAGGTAATAACACGGCCTAGGCACAGCTGAAAGATTCAGCATGTGGCCTTAGAGAAACAAAGTCAATAATGAGGTTTAAACACTATGGTATACTCATGAAAAATGAATACATTTGTGGTATTAAGGTGATGTGTGTACATTAAGGCTCCTAGGAAAAATATTTAATGGGGAATTATTTTCAAATTTGCATCTGTAAATTGATTAATATGTACTTATCTTTTGAAGAGTTGCTACATCATTAAGAATCTAATTTTAATCACCAAAGGATGCAATGAGAGAATTTCAATCCTGCTTTAAGTGCACATCTCAGTATAGCACTAACTATAGTGGTGCTACTGCTACTTCTGTAATATAGCTGACAAAAGATGCCGGATGAATTGGATGAATAAAGCATTTGAAAGTCAGTAAGGTTTTTTGGTTTGTTTGTTTGTTTGTTTCCCCTCTTTTTTTGACCATGTTTGCTTAGACTTTATGAAAATCCTGTGGAATTTTCATGATTAAAACTACCATAAGAAAGTGAGTAACAGTGTAAATGTAATAGGAGGAAGAAAAATACTGAAAGAATGTAGTTGTCTGTAAAGCAGGTACTTATATAATCATAATCCAGGACATAAAACCAATCTAGGTATGTGAAAGAACATGGGAAAAAAAAAATAAAAAAAATAAAAAAGCTTATATACAAGTAGGTGAAAAGCCTATATGCAAGCAAGGAAAGCTTCTGTTTCCTATTTCACGATCTTCGCTATTTTATTATTATTTTAATTTCTGAATTTTAGACCTGTTTTTTGTTGTTTGCTTGGTTTTGTTTTGTTTTGTTTTTCTCTTTGTTTTTCTGGCACAATTTTTTTCTTGTGCCTTTTAAAACAAGGGAAAGAGGAGGCCTTTGAAATTACACAGAAAAAAAATAGAAAAACTCTGCTAGCTTTAGTGTTTGTTGTTGCCAGATTAGAAATATTCTTGATTCTCTTTAAGCTCTGACATACATATATATACTTGCACTTAGATTTATACTTGAACTTACACTTACAGTTATATAAACACAATAAATATATATGGCAGAAAATTTAATGATAAAAAATTCTGACATCCACCTGCAAATTTAATGTGTTTGAAATTTTAAAGTGTATTAGTTTTTTCAGAGAATTCCTTTTCTTCCTAATCATAACTGCAATAAATATGTGGGTAAATCTCTAGTCTAAACTTTCCTGAATATTTCATTACATTAAACTTAGAGGTGAAAGAAGAGCTCTATTATGAAAGTATAGGCAACTCATGCTGATATAACAGGTTTTATTGCCACAACAGAAAATGGTTCTAAGGTAGGGAGTAATTCCTCTGTGTGTTTTCTGACTAAAAAAGTATTGATATTTTTTAAGGCATTGAAATACTGCTGCATAATGCTGGCTCTTTGCTGCATAATGCTGGCTAAGTCATGCCAATTCTGGCAAGAGCTTCAAAGAATGGATTCCTCATCAACAGAAGAGAAGGCATCCTGAATTGATCTAAGAGTTTCAGCAACCCAAAAACACAGTAGAGGAAGACCACCTTATGCCCTACCAAATTTAAATTGCGGAGACGTTTCGTGAATATATTCTTCATGTTCCTATGCTTAACAGCATCAAATCTGCTTCCCAGCTTCTCACTTGCTTGAAATGGTAAAAAAGGAGGGTGGAAAACCAGGAAAGATAAAGAAGCTGAGAGAATCTGCTGGGTGATGGTTTTGTAGATATTTGACATCTGAATAACCCTGAGCAAATGGAAGGTCTTCGTAACTTTAGCTATTCAAAATATTTAAAATAAGCTTTTTTTTTTTTTTTGTAAATATTTTGAGAGCAAAGTTTTAATATCTAGAGAAGACCTGCCAAGACTATGTAAGTTAGTATAATGTAGCACTGACTGACCATCACTGAAGCATCCGTCTCTTCTTCCTCTTCCTCTTCCTAGTCAGGTTCACGTCCTACTGGCAGCCTCAAAAAGCTCTTAAAGAAGAGGTAAAAGCATGCTGCAAGTATTAATAAAGTATATAAATAACTCAGAAGAGAACACAATAAGGGAAAATACACATTCTATTGAATTAAAAAACATTTGGAGAGGAAAATAGAAATGAAGACTATGGATTTGTATATGTCTCCTGAACAATAACTACCATCATAGTAAATTTATAGTGGGAGTAGACTTTTTTCATATATGACTATCAACGTTGCATAGTGCGTGATTTGATATCTAAAATGCCTTTTTAGGAAGTGTTGGAAAGAAATGAAGATCAGAACTTTTTCAAGAAATAGATATTTCAGAAATTTGCTTCTTTGCATTTATAGATCAAGTCTTATGGCTTTTAAACATTAATTCATCTGTTTTTTATAAATACTGTCGTAATATGCTCTGACAATTTGGACAGTACTTGATCTGATGCCTGGGAGATGGAAAAATGGCATTATACACTGACTTGTTACACAGTAGTATCTTTTTCATCAATTTATCTTTACTTTTTTTCATCAATACAAGCACTGCATTATACTTATACTGAACATGTAAGAAATGATGAACTGATCTAGATATCAAAGTGAAGATTCAGTTCAAAATTGTATAGATCTTTAAAAGACTGGAAATTTTCCTAGTGCTCAAATCCCATTTCTGATTTTCACAATGGGAAGCAGGTAACTGCCTGTACCACTTTATTCACAGATATCTTTGGAGCTAAAGGGCTCATCCAACCTCCAGATTATACTGTCTTCACTGGAGAAATGGAATTTTATGGATTCTGAATTCACGTGACCTAATGACCCTTGTAAGATTGTAAGTCAGTGAGATACAATGAGGTAGCTTATATGTTGTATGTGATTTGTTGCTTTCATCAGTCTCCAGTTTCTCTTCTAATTTACTGAATCTCTATAATATTTTTTCTTATTTATGGATACTAGAATTAGTAGTTAACAACCCATTTCCCTAACTAATTGTTGTGATTTAACCTTGGCAGGCAGCTAAGTACCACATAGCCTTTTGCTCACTCTCCTCAGGTGGGATAGAGGAGAGAATTGTAAAGGTAAAAGTGAAAGAACTCATGGATTGAAATAAAGGAGTTTACTAGGTAAAGCAAAAGTCATGTGTGCAAGCAAAGCAAAACAAGGAATTCATTTGCTGTTTCCCATCAGCAGGCAGGTGCTCAGCCACTTCCACAAAAGCAAGGCTCATCACGCACAACAGTATCTTGGGAAGACAAACGTCATCACTATGAATATATTCCCCTCCCCATTCCTCCTTATTTCCACCAGATTTTTTTTGCTGACCATGATACCATATGGTATGGGATATCCCTTTGGCCACTTTGGGTCAGCTGTCCCGTCTGTGTCCCCTCCCAGATTTTTGTGCTCCCCCAGCGTCCTTGCTGGCAGGGCAGCATAAGAAGCAGAAAAATTCTGGGCTCTGTGCAAGCACTGCTCTGCAACAACTAAAACATTGGTCTGTTATCACCACTATTTTAATCAAAAATACAAAACACAGCATTGTGTGAGCCTCTATGAAGAAAATAACTCTATCTCAGCCAAAACTATGACGCTAGTCGTATTACATTGATCTATGTACAGGCTGTGAAGCATAAACTTTTCCTACAGCTGAAAGAGGCAAAACAATCAGGCTGTATTTCAAAAACTTATAGAGTTTATAGAAATCACACATTTGTTGTGTTGCAGTGTTGCAGTCTTTATGTCATTGAGACTATTGTTTTTATTTTATTTTATTTTTAATAAATTCAACTCTTTCATTAATTGTTTCCAAAAATAAAATAAAAAATCCATTATCTTTGCAAGCTTCATGACTGTATCATTATCCAAAAGGTTTAGTGAAGTGAAATAACAGATGTATTTAAAGCAGCATCTCTTGCCTTTGTTTGAATGCATCTATTCAGGTAACACTGTTTAGCAGTGATAGCTTGGCTGTGGTCCAGCAGTTTAATTAGCACTTGTTTACCTAATCTCTTATAGCAGATAATATTATTACTGAATTCAGGGATTCTGAAATCCCGTATCTGACTTAATAATGAAAATCACTACATTTTCACATTGTATTTGTCTTGGCAAGAACACCTGCTAGAACACATCTATTTTTCACAAGCTAGGAAACATGAAGTTCAGAGTTGCAATCCCTGAGTTGTTCACTCTTCAGAAAAAAACAGAACTGAGCAAGAATTAAAATTGAATGAAAACTGGAGTGGGAGTTGAAGAGAAGGACAAAGTGTACAACAGAGCAACATTTTCTAGACAGATGTTAATTTGTTTTTTACTGGGTGAAACAGATCTGCTCTTACATATCTGTGTGTGAATTTTGAAATGTTTTTGAGCAGAATATCTATGGAGCACTGAAAGTTGACTCCAGTGCCTGGGTTGGTTCAGTTGCCTGATTTCTTCACACAGGCTGGCTAACTTGACTCTTGCTTGGTAACTGCTGAGAAATGACTTTTAAAGAATCATACTCACAAAAGAGAATTGTTTAATTTTTTTTTTGTGTGTGAAAGGAGAGGAAACAAACAGTGTTCTCAGAAGCAATGCCACTTTTTCCAATCCTTTTCCACTTTTTTTTTTTTTTTTTTTTTTTTTGTCTGTCCCTATTCAATCATCCTCTGGGCAGCAGTGTAGGATGAGGAAGTATATGGTTAGTGATTATGCCTTGGCCACAAAATTTGAAAAAACAAAAAACTATGATATAGGATATATTTTCATCGGGAAACACTGTATTTCCCTGTCTTTTTAACAAAAAGAAAAGGTCAGCTTGCTCATGATATGGTCCTCAGAATCTCTCTAAAAGATGTTGAATTTTATCCTATAGGTGTGAATATGATGGAAATAAAATATGAAAATTTACTTCCACGGATTTCAAAATAACTCCATTAGAGAGGTGTTAATGGACAGCCAAACAGAGTACCAAGAACAAATACTAGACCTAATTAAAGAAAATGTACTTTTTGCACTCAGCTGAAACTTGCCTGTGTACAAAATTAGATACAAAAGAAAGGGAGAGATGCCCAGAAGAGATCCATGCCAAATTCCATGAACTGGGAGTGCAGCACGTGGGCATGATGGAGGTCAGGATCGTGGAAAAGTTCAGGCTCGAAACTCCAGATGCAACACTTTTCACATTTGTAAAATGGAACTTGTTTACATTTTCTTTTGCTGTGTTCTTAAACAAATAAAACAACACAAAATAAACAAAACAAAAAACAACACAGGGCTTAAGGAAACACATTAGAATAAGGGAAGGGGAAAAGAGAAATGGGCAATAGTTAAATGCAAAGAGCAAAATTTCTTGAGGGAGCTGCATGTGTGCAAATCACTTTTCCATCCATCTAGTAAGCTGGATGTATCAACATCTTGCAAATAAATTATATTTATAAAACACTTGAATTTTGCATTTAAATCTCAATACATTTCATTTTAAACAAATAACAATGCAGAATCTCACATGGGGTAAAATGAAAGCTGTGGATTTTCCACCAAGAAGAGAAAAACATGTTTATGTGTTCTGATATACAAGTGCTGATGCTCCTCTTAGAAACTGTAGTGGTTCTTATCTGTAGCTACGCAGCAAAACTTTCCTTTGCATTTTCCTACCCTTGTAGTGGGAACCATCAAAATTCATAGTCTAGCATCACTGGATAAATTGGCAATGAGCTTGGTTTTACTTATTCTGTTGTGCTGCAATTTGTCTTTGTTCATTACCTGCTTTGCAGGCAGATGATCTCTCCCTGCAGTCAAGGTACACAAGGTAGCAAGGGCAGGTGCTGCTGTTAGCATCCTGAGGTGAGGTCTCTTCTCCCAGGATTCAGTGCTCACAGGCTCCACATGCACACATGGACAATTTCATCACCACTTAATATGAAGTGCTTAATTTTCACTCTCCAGGTTGCACCTTTAATAGATTCTCTTTCTCCATTGAGTAGATAGGAAAACAAGTTTCTGTTAGGTACACAAACTAAATATCTAAAGTAGATAGTCTCAGTAGTCCTGGTAGCATTCATTTTCCATATGTTTTATAATATATGAACTGAGTTATTCTTAAGAGGAATTGGAAAATGAAGGAAATATACTGCTTACAACATGTTGTTTTCTCTCTCTAATGAGTATATCTCTTCATTCTTTCAAATTGCTGTATTGGATTCTACTGCTTTTGTGTGCGTATTTTTGCGATAGCTATAAAATATCAGTGAAATATCATAATGACTAAACTGAGAATGAAGATTGTATAATTGTTTGTTCTCTTGAAGTGATCTCAAAGTCTGCCAAGCAGCTTATCAAGGTTTAGTTGTGAATCTCAGGTTGTGAAACGGTTCAGTTTGGAATACAAGGGAAACATTAAGCAAAGGAAACATAATAACATTAAAAATTATTTTTTTATGGACTGTATGGTCTCCAGAATAAATTCATATTGTTTTAATTAAACTGCAGAAATTCTTAAAGGAAATAACAGTATATACTCTGATGCCACCATGTTTGAGGAAAACAAAATGATTTCTTTAAGCATTTATTAAAGTTAGTAAAGTTGTATTTTTCTCACGAAAAAGGTAGACTCACCTCATATAAACCAACTTGTAGCATTAGTAGCTAAAGCAATTATTTTCAGAGCTGCTGTTCTGTAATTTCTTCTTTAAAGTACACTTGTTCCAAGACTCTTAATGTATGTTCCTAAGATAAAACATGGTTTTGTTATTATAATTTTATGTTACAAATATGCTACTTGGTACTATTAGAAATACCCCACCAGTTAAAAGGGGAATGTTCCCTATTCTACCGTGATCAAGACACATGTTGACAAATCACATTATATTTTCCTCCTTCCATATTTCAGATAAGCATAAGAGATGACTGTAAGACAGTTATAGGGCTTTCCCAAACTGCTAGTCACAGCTAAGAGAAAGTAAATGAGGTACACTTGCACAGATATATGACATTTATATGTATAAGACATATATATATCTTATATATAT
Source organism: Anser brachyrhynchus (assembly GCF_964034855.1). Lineage (NCBI taxonomy): Eukaryota > Metazoa > Chordata > Aves > Anseriformes > Anatidae > Anser > Anser brachyrhynchus. The sequence goes on along the minus strand of NC_137694.1, from coordinate 125,353,337 downwards.
GGCATGTACTTGAAAACAGATGTAAACTGACCACAGATAAATGTAAGGTAGAAATTATATTTAGACTATGAAATAGTCCAAATAATAGTTATTATTGGAAAATTTCCAAACCAAACTCTTTCAAAACCGAAATTTCTAAACCAAATAGTTAAGAACAGTTTCAAAACACTAAAGGAAGAAGATGCTGAAGAAAATTCCAGCAGGAGTTTCAGAACAAAGGTTTTAAGTGGCATTTAATAAGAATCTCTATTACCTCTGCTGCTTGAGCTGATAGACAACTAGAACCAGTAACCCAGAACACCCAGCCAAATCCTGCTATTAAGAACAATATGCTATTTTAATAAGAAAGAGAAAAAGGTTGGAGTTTTTATTCTTTTAAAGGCTTTATCCTGTAAACATAAAATGCAATAGTATTTTGCAGTAGTTTTATTTTCTGGTAGAAATTAACAGATTTTATTTTTGTTTGTGTATACTGCATTTTACTTTAATTTAGTATTCATGTAGATACTGCATATTTTGATATGAAATATAATTTTCATTAACATCCAGTATGTCTACATGTTCATTTTTGTGAAATGGTTCTTATGATGTCAGGAAGTATCAGCTAAAAGACAGAAATATGCATTTATATGCAGATTAAATTTTAAAAATATTTTTCTTTCTTTCTTTCCTTCTTTCCTTCTTTTCTTTCTTTCTTTCTTTCTTTCTTTCTTTCTTTCTTTCTTTCTTTCTTTCTTTCTTTCTTTCTTTCTTTCTTTCTTTCTTTCTTTCTTTCTTTCTTTTCTTTCTTTCTTTCTTTCTTTCTTTCTTTCTTTCTTTCTTTCTTTCTTTCTTTCTTTCTTTCTTTCTCTTTCTTTCTCTTTTCTCCCTCCCTCCTTCCCTCCCTCCCTCCCTTCCTTCCTTCCTTCCCTCCTTCCTTCCTTCCTTCCCTCCTTCTCTCCTTTCTTCCCTCCCTCCCTCCCTCCCTCCCTCCCTCCCTCCTTCCCTCCCTCCTTCCTTCCTTCCTTCCTTCCTTCCTTCCTTCTTTTCTTCCCTCCTTCTCTCCTTCCTTCTCTCCCTCCCTCCTTCCTTCCTTCCTTCTCTCCTTCCTTCCCTCCCTCCCTGCTTCCTTTATCTATTTCCTCATAAAGATATTTACTTGTGTGATAATAATGCTAATGACTTGTGTGATAATAGTCCCAATGACCTTTTTAATTGAACACAACATTTTTTTAACTTTGTAGTGTTATATAGGATATCTTGGGGAAGGGGAATAAATGTAAGAATGGCTTAAAAAAGAAAGCGGAGAGTTCAAAGATTAAGTCGAAAACCTTTTGCTTGAATTAATTTTCTTGTCAAGCTGAGAATTTCAAATATGCCTTGAAAATATTTCAAAGAACAACAGAAAAATATTTCTAAAGACCTTTTTGCCAAAGTGAAACCCCTTTCTGTCATGAGCATATCTGGCACTCATTACTTTGTTCTCTTCTGACTGTTTTACTACACCTGGTTGCAGTGGACTCCTCTCTCTTAATACATATGTCAGCTATCTGGGCTATAATTCATCTGTTGTGCTGATCCACCCCAGCAATACCAGAAGAGACAAAATGTAAGACAGCAGAGGAAGGATGTATACCTGACATCTCTGCAATGGATTAGATGCAAAATTTGAATATCCTCTTTCCCACTAATCAGTAATGGCACTCCAATACAATCTGGTCAGTCCAATTATAAAAACAAGGGTAAGTGCTGAGAGGGAAGGGAAGTACAACTTCTTCAGTGGTTGACTGTTTTAATGTGCAGCCTATTTGCAGGTAGCTGCATAGAGGTTCCTGACTCAGTGTCAAGCCAGGGAAGAATAACATCTTCACAGAGGAGAAGCTTTCCCATAAAAGCAGGAATTCATACTGCATAAGATGATTCCAGGGGCTAGTAGAAAAATTTTGTGAAGAAGGGCTCATTCTTAAATCTGGATTTGTTATGAACAACACAATATTTGACTACTTTATCATAAATTAAAAAAAAAATCAAGTCTACTGTTTTATTTCAACATCGATGTTTTACATTAAATTCTATGTTGTTGTGCAGTATTATGAACACAAAATAAAATAATTGTAAAATAAAAAGTGAAAATATATTTTCTTAGTTATTTTCTTTTCCAAATATCTTTCAACAAGGAATTTTGATTAAAATTGATCAATTTTCAATAGGCAACCTTATTTCAGTGAATAAAACAGATAATTTTACTGAACCTTCTGCAGTTATCTCTTCAAAAAGTTAAAGATACAAGATAATCATAGTGATAGGGTGAGATGTTGAATAATACAAAAAATAAAGGTTGCTAATTCCTACTTTTGCACAGTGGTTATAATGAATAAATGGAGAAAAATAAAATGTTCTTGGAATTGTGAACATTCTAAAATGTGACTATAGACATGCATTTATACTAAAAGTTTAAACTGTATGATTTTTATGATTTCGAGAAGAAAAATAGCAGACATCTAGGAGGTGAGAGAGAAAAGCAGAAGGGATCAGTTTAACAGTTTTTTTTTGTTTGTTTGTTTTCTCTGAAAGATAGTGTTTTCCAGAAAAAGGGGAAAAAAAATATGCTCTGAAGACACATTGTGCTAACTCTGGAAAATAAATTCAATCAATGATTTTTGAAATGGGAGGATTTTAGTCCCACTTTCAATGTGAATCTCAATATGGCTTTAACCATGGAGTTAGTAGAGTTAGTAATAACAGTTTTATAATAATAAAGTCATATCATCTAGAGTACAGCTATAGTCATGTAAAATGTTCCAAATTATGAGTTGCATTTTAATTGTGATCATACAATTCCTACAAATAAAAACAGCCTTTCTTTCTTTCTTCTATCACCATTTATAACATCACCTTTGAGGAAACAGAAATCAAGGCTCTTAAGAATTAAGGCTGTGAGAATCTTGGGATTAATACTTATATGCCTCATTCAATTCATTTGCTCTATTTTATGTATGAAATAATATACCATATGCAGTTAGGCTTAATCCAGTCAAAGTTTCATTCACACTACAATGGAACATGTTTTGGTTTTGCATTAGTTTTTGTTTTGTTTCTGTTTTCCTTGCTACACTTCTTAGTTTGAGACACATTAAATAACTGAGTTGCAATTGCCATTTCAGAAGGCAAATAACCTTACCTTAGTTTTTCTTTCTTAGATATCTGTCTTGCTGTTTCTATAAATACTGTGAATTACTATTATTTTCTAAATAATAAATTAAAATAATCCTTTAATGAAAAAAGGGGGGGGGGGGGGGGGGCTTAAATTCAACAGTTAGCTGAAATAAAAGAGATTCCTAACAAAATCTTCCACACTAGTGTTAATGTTAATCATATTAATCAGGTCTTTTCAGTAAACCTATAATCTTACTTGATGCTAGTGGAAGAGTTTGTTTGCTATGGTTCAGACACAAACAAAAGGTTTTACTTAGGTATGTCTTTTGCCATTACAGCTCAAGCCCTAAAGAAAGTGGTAATTAAACTGCTGATGACCCATATAGGAGCTAAGCTTACTTACAGACTGCAAAGCAGCAGTGTAGAAAACATTGCTCAGCTGGAGATGATTTTACTACCAAAGACAAGTTTCCCTTGATATTAAGAAGACTGTATTGAGAAGAAGCACAATTAATATTATTTCTTACTCAGTTTACAAATCCAAATATACAATAAGTTTCAAATTGGAGACATATGACTCCTCTTACTGTTTGGCATTGCCAAAAAATTCCATGTGAACAGCCATGCTGAGCTACTGGAGCAGTGCTCTATAACTCTAAAATGACACAATTAATGGAACTATTCACAAAACCCTGAAGGATGTGTGTGAAAAAAAGAAAAATCAATGAGGGGTTGATGTAACATCTTTAAATGCTTTCAGAGACTGAATTACTCTCTAAAAGACAAGCAGAAATTGTACTTCACTTTAAGATAACTACACTGACAGTTGTGAGCTTTGCAGCTCTCCAGACTTGAAGCTGCATAGTCTCATTTGCAGTTACTCCAGGCCTGAAGGAGAAAACTTAACAGTCTGTGCCCTGCATTGTGCTAATATGGGTCTGATTTATGTCCAGTCAGCTCAGGACAGGCTAAATTGAGGCAATCTTACCTTGCTATATAAATATATACATGATGCTTCTTCACTCAGAATGGGTGTAAATATTTATATAGGGAAAAAAAAAATCAATCAAATAAAAATATGTGTATATTTACATATATATATATATATATTTTTCTGGCAACTTAGGTTGAGTTCTGGCAGAGTACAGCTTTCCTACTGTACCCCTATTTCAGACAGTTAACCTGGTTGTTAAACACTCATTGAAGCAACTGGAATGTCCCAGCTATTTTCACTCAAAGGCATGGAAATTGAGAGAAGTCCAGACAACATAAATACCGAGACAATCCCAAGCACAAATACAGACTGGGAAGAGAATTGATTGAAAGCAGACCTGATGAGAGGGACCTGGGTTGTCAGTGGATGAGAAGCCCAACATGAGCCAGCAATGTGTCCTTGCAGCCCAGAAGGCCAACCTGGGCTGCATCAAAAGAAGTGTGGCCAGCAAGTCAAGGGAGGTGATTCTCCCCCTCTGCTCTGCTCTTGTGAGAGACTCCACATGCACTCCACGTGGAGTACTCCACATGGAGTACTGTGTTCTGCTCAGGGGCGCCCAGCATAGGAAGGACCTATTAGAATGAGTCCAGAGGAGGGCCACAAGGATGATTCAAGGGGCTGGAGCACCTCTCCTATGAAGACGGGTTGAGGTAGTTGGGGTTGTTCAGCCTGGAGAAGAGAAGGCTCCAGGGAGACCTCATTGCAGCCTTCCAGTACCTAAAGGGGGCCTACAAAAAAGCTGGGGAGGGACACTTTGTCACGGGGTGTAGTGATAGGACAAGGAATAATGTTTTAAAATAAAAAAAGATATTCAGAAAAAAAAATACTTAAGACTGTGGTTAGGCACTGGAACGGATTGCCAAGAGAAGTTGTGGATGCCCCATCCCTGGAAGTGGTTAAGGCCAGGCTGGATGGGGTTGCTGGATGAGCAACCTGGTCTAGTGGGAAGTGTCCCTGCCAATGGCAGGGGTGTTGGAATTAGATGATCTTTAAGGTCCCTTTCAACCCAAACCATTCTGTGATTCTATGATTATCACCAAAAATCTTACACTGAGGGGAAATTTCCTCCCCATATTTGTAAAGAAGGAAATTCAGAAGTGAATGTTAACTATATAACTATATATATATATAGTTATATATATTTGTCTGCCTTCTTCTCCGTCTTTTAGGATTGTCCACTCTTGTTTCTTTATAATGCCTGTAATAAACCCCTTTTTTCTACTGCTTCCCGCACTTCAATTTTGTTCCCTTTACTCTGGGAGAATAAAGAGGGAAGTGGTTTCCTTTTTCTAACAGAAAAGGCCCCTACTCATTTTTTTCCTCTCAGTCTGGATATACAAGCACACATTCATCTTTGCCTGTACAGATGATGGGGCCTATGTATATTTGTCTACTTTAGTCACGACTCCTCTCCGTCATAAATCTGAGCCTACGTTCATATGTTTCACATGTTGTCTATGGTATTAGTAGCAGGCTGTGACACCACTGACTCTCAGGTTGCACAGCTCCAGTCTGCACTCATATTTCAGTCTCATCAGTATTCCTTACATCGTGCAGCAAAATTGATCATTAATAATTTAAGTGTGTATATAAGTGTGTATATATGTGCACAGGAGAACACAGAGGATGAAAAGAATGTGAGTTAGTTACTAGATTGAATAATCCCAGAAGAAATTTTAAATAACCACAGATCAAAATCTATTTCAGCTCTGTGACCTTATCTTGAAAAATATACCAGCTTTTTCTTTACCTCGGTGCATTTGAGGTAGCAAAAAGGCTGTACAGAGATCAAACAGAGTGAAGCATCACTCAATAAAAGTAACCCTCAGTGGACTATTTGGGTTATAAGGCACTCTTACAACTATTTCTAATTTCATTGGATTCCTTTATAAAAATGTTTATACCTTTGTTGACTGGAATGGTATAATATGAGCTTGTGTGCCAGTTTCTTTAGTTAAGAACACAGACATTGCCATTTACATTTTTGCATTTTTGGTGGATTTTTGACCATGTTATTAATTGCTCAGTTATTAAAAGTGGTACCATTTTTCAAGTAACTCAAGGATGACCACATGATATACAATTAAAAGCACTGAGACTAAGAGACTTACGGCATTTATCCAGTGCTGTCATACTTAGCGAATTCTCTGGAGTAAACCAACAACTTCATCTTCAGGCAGTCATGTGAGTACTAGACTTGATTGAAAGTACAGTTTATTACACTTAGTTTTGCCTATTTTAGGGTATTTTGAATTTCAGAGTTAAAATAAATAAATTAAAAAAAAATCTTCCTTTAAAGAAAGAATTATATTAAAAAAAAAAAAAAAAGGAGGGGAGGGGGGAGGCAAGGGGGAAGGGAGGGACCATGCTGTCTGATGTTTTAATTCCTAGTCCTGTTGGTTTTGTGTCCTACAGTTCTTTGGATAATATATCCTGTAAGGATCCGTGTAATGACTAAGTTATATAATGCTAACCTTTCCTAGAAAATATTTACAGGTTAAATAAAATATTTACAGGCTAAAGAATCTGCCAAGCCAATGGAAGACAAAGAACCAAAGAATTTGATTTCTTTGAATCAAAATAGTAGCATTCTCAAAATTCATTATAACTTTTCTTCTTGAAAGCAATTTGAAAATTCAGGACAAATAAAATTACTAAAATATAGGCATTTAGTTGTTGCTGCCTGATGATGAAGTTAACTCTACTGCGTAGCATAAACAATAGTGACAAATACACAAAAACACACACTCAAAAACAACAACAACAAAAAACAACACTTATTTGAAATGTATGTCTCAATGAGAGCTTCATTTATGAGTTCAGTTTTGGCACATAAATTTTGTACCTTCAGAATTTTACTATTTCAAGAGATATCTGCACTTCTTGCTCAACGTTCTTTCCATCTTCAGTTAGTAACCACTGTTTTCCTAGCTGATACTATCCTTTTTCCCAGCATAATTGTTATATGAAGAAGGAAAAAAACAACCAACCAACCAACCAAAAAAACAAACAAAAAACCACAGCTTCTCTTTGGTCTCTTGATGATTAGCAACAAACAGTATAAATGTAATGTACATAATGTAATAAATACCACATAAATATAGTACAATGTAAGTTGTGTAGACATGCAGGAAAAAGCCTAAAGTTGGAAAATGCCATTGGGCTGACTTCTTCACTTCCTGACTTGAGAAATGTCAATAAGTATTCAATATGCACTTTGCCTATCTTATATGCACACTTATAAAGACAGTGTAAGACTTATTTATCTAATGTTCAATGTAATTTATAAAGTTTATGTTTTCAATGTGGTTTTGCTACACTATACAGCCGTAGACTGAAGAGAAGTAGAAACATATTTTGAAGTCAGTTTGACCCAATTTGTAGCATTTCATTTAGATGTAAGTTAAAAGAATTCTTGAAATAGATCAACATAAAATTGCATTATATTTTTTTTCTACCTTGGAATTCAACTATCCAGTTGCAATTGAAGTGTCCAAAGTCCAGATCCTGTAATTTGATTTGCATCGATTTGATTTGCATTTGATTTATGGTTGTGCTGGGTCTGGCTGGGATGGAGTTAACTTTTCCTGAAGCAGCCCATACAGTGCTGTGCTCTGCACGTGTAGCTAGAGCAGCATTGGCATCACACCAGTGTTGTGTCTGTTGCTTCACAATACTGGCACCGCATCAGGACTCCCTCCCCAAGAGCCAGCAAGCTGGGGGTGGGCAAGTGATGTGGAGGGGACATCACCAGGGCAGCTGACCTAAACCGACCAAAGGGGTATTCCATAACACATGATGTCACACTCAGCAATAAAAGGTGGGAGAGGGGAAGGAGAGGGGTGGGCTCTCATTGTGGAAATGCCTGCCCTCCTGAACAACTGCTATGCATATTGAGACCCTGCTTCCCGGGATGTGGCTGAACATCGCTTATTGATGGGAAGTACAGAGTAACTGCTTTTCTCTCTCTGTGCTTCTGTCCGGCCTTTGACTTTAAACAAAACAAAACAAAACAAAAAAAAACTATTGCTTCTATAAAGTCAAGGCGCAAAAATATATTAGAATATTAAAAAGTATTTTGTTTGCCTTTTCTAACAAGTCTTAATTTTGTTTTGGATGTATTCTGGGGAATAGCATAAGCAGAGAAATGGAAATGCTCTGATGTTGTGAATTTGCCTTTGAAATTCAATGCAGCTATGCACATCAGCATGCTTACCTGATCCATAAAGATACCTGAAGAACCTTTTTATCTGAGTCCCATGAGATTTGGCTTCCTAACTCAAACACATCCATTCCATTTCCTTAGATTCACTTCAGCCCAAACCTTCATGCTGAGCTTTCAAGTAAGCTTTGGTGAAAGGAGCAAAGTTTTCTTCTCAAACTCAAATAGTAATGATTTTCATTTCCATTACCTAATGAGATTAAAGTACTGAACTACTGTATTACTCTAGTGGCCTCTTTCTCTTTGGTAAAATGGCTTAAGTGTGGCAAACATGTGGCATATGGGAACAGAGGAAATGTCAAACTGTGGAGCAAAGATTTACAAAATCTAATAACTTTTGTAAACTTTAGCTTCTAGACTTAATATAGGAAAAAAAATAAATAAAAAAGGAAAAGGCCAGATGCTATAATAATATGAGTTCTTCTAAGTTCTTCTTAAATGAAAGTAAAAGTGTACAAACAGATTTATAATGACTTTTTGTAATCTACGAAGTGAGATTTACTGTACATTTTCTCTTTAAAGTTCAGTTAATATTGTTGTTCCTTACTAAGTAAGTCTTTCATGAGTTTCCTGTTGGCTTTAAGCTACCATGTTTTGGACTTGGAAAGTCCATCTGCCGGAAAATAATTTACACCATAAAAATGTCTTTAATTAAAATTTTATTTCTGTTTCATAAGCAAATGTGTTCTTATTTATTATTATTATTATTATTATTATTATAGCAATTCAAAGCTAAATGGTCCCTGCACTGCACACAGATTAAGTTCCCATTGTAGTTGTGTGGAGCAGTTATGCTTTTTCATTTTTTTTTTCTTACAGTCTTTTATACCCCACTTTTAATATTTAATAAATAAAAGTACTTTTTCTATAAAAAGAGATTTACGTTAATTAAAAAAATCCCAAATGACAATGATTACGTTTCTTATTTTGGCTAAGATGTGTTTTCTAATTGTTATGGTACTGAGAGCTGTATAGTAAGCTTCAGAGTAATATAAAAAATTCCTTTGGCCATTGAGGTGTTCACACAGAAACTTTTCAATGATTCTTGGGATTGAAAAGAAATGCAAAAGAGAGGAAAAATGTGTCTCTTTCTGAGTCCTGGATACTTGTATGCTTACACATTAAGTAGTACACCCAAAATGTAGCAGTATCAACCAAGATGTGTATTTTTTACTACTGCTATGTAAAGTATTTACTGTTATGTAACACAACATTTAAAAATGACAACGATGTTTTAAAGTAAATGTGAGCCCTGCCAAAGGGACAGCTACACCAAGGGTACATTTATTATTGTTTTTTGTTTGTTTGTTTGTTTTTTGTTTTAATTTGCTTGTTTTGCTTCTTTTACTTGTTTTTCGTTTGTTTGTTTGTTTGTTTTGCCTTTAATAATTATTTCCCCAAGTCTGTTGATAGGGCAATGATGGTATGACCTACCCTGTGGAAAAGTCCTCTGGCTTCCAACACAGAAGTACTCATTGCCAGGCCACACGTTGGTGCCACAAAAGCCACAACCAAACAGAACACTGTATAAAGTGTTAGGATAAAAACAGGATAAAAAGTTTAAAGGTATAAAGTGCAGCTGCTGTCCCAGTGTTATAGAAATTTCAATGTGAAGAAAAACTTGGTATCCCCCATAATCTCTAAAATGAAGCTACTGGGCTACAGAATGAATTTTCAAAAGCAGTTTCAACAGTAAGAAGTGCTTATGGAAAAGATTAAATAACTTATCGTTTGCTATACAACATGATACATTACTATGGTCCAGGGATTCTCTTTTCTTGGAAATCTTTCTAAAAGCGATCCTAATATGTGTTTGTTTAATTTTCAGAAATTAGCATAACCACTCGCCATTGTAGTTTCTCTTCAGGTTAAGTTACTATTGTTTCAGTCATTTGTAATTCCAGAGGGAAATCTAAGACCAATATATATCAGAATTCAGATATCTAAATCATATAGTGAACAATACAAATTGTAGGCAGTTGCACCAATGAGAAGCTATCTTTCAAAATAAATCATAAAATGTTTGGAGACCAGGGAGGGAAGAGACTTGTATTCTTAATGTCTTAAAAAGAACTGCTGACATTCCAGTGTAGTCAGAAAAGAAAGAAAGGCTGTGGAACTGTCCTCAAATAAAGATGTATAAATAAAACACAAAAAATCATTTCAGATGGCCACTGATCATTAACGCAGTTTAATATCAGGTCAACAGAAATTATACTAGTAATACTAGTAAATCAACTGCTATGTTTTGTGGCTGTTGATTACATTATGCTCCCATCTTTATGATGTAACTGTAAATGTATAGATCCTCTTAGATCCTCTCTGCATTGAAGATAACTTATTGAAAGAAGGTAGCATACAGAAGCACACAAAAGATTAGGTACCTGTGTACTAGGCCTGTTTGGGATGGAGTTAATTTTCTTCTTAGCAGTCCATATGATGCTGTGTTTCGGATTTGAGGCCAAAACAGTGTTGGTAACATATCAGCATTTTGACTATTGCTGAGCAATTCTTGCACAGCACCAAGGCTCTCTCTTTCTATCACTCAACTCCCCCAAGCAGACAAGACTTGGGGGAGGAGTGGGCAAGAGATTGGGAGTGGACACAGCCTGGTCAGCCAATCCAAGTAGCAGGCCAAAGAAATATTCCACAACAACTAACAAACATCATGCTAAGTGATTAAAAAAAAAAAGGGGAGGCGAGGGGGTGGAGTGGGTGCAGGTCTCATTCAAGGTAGTTCTGTGTTGCAAAATATATTTATTCTATTCTCTCTTAAACAGCTTTGATATTCTTCTTTATATTAATATATATATATGTGTAATGATGATAATTAATTGATTTCTATTAATTCAGGCGAAAAGACTATTGCCTTGTTGTGGGTAAAAGAAAGAATGACATAAGGAATTTCCACTAGATAGACATAAAAATATTTTCACTCTTATCTTAAACCTAAATAATCCAATACTTAGGTATATGTACTTTGTTTCATCTTAATGCAGTATTCTGAAGCCAAGAAATAGAGCATTTAAAATTATTTTAAGGCAAACTATAGGTTTCTTTCTCCATTACTCTTCTTGTGGACGAGTGCATTTTCCATGGTTTCCCAACTAACGAATCTGCCACTTTTAATGCTTCTCTCAGGTTAGGCTGGGAAAATTATAATTTTTAGGAGTTAACATTTAATAAATGATATGAATCAAAATAACTTTTCTGTCTCCCTCAAATGTTCTTCAACACCTTCCTTTTTCTTTATTGGCATCCTCTCATAACAGCCACCACACAAGTCTAGAAGCCTACAAGGTAATATTTGACAGAGTTTTACAGAGAATGTAAAATGTGATTTCAGAAGGGAAGTACCGTCTCAGACATAAGGGCTGCATAGTAGCATGCAGAGCTGTAATAGCAGCTTAAGTTAAAAAAGGGAATGTAATAATGTATAAAATACACTTGATGAATTCATTTGAAAACATTACTACCAATGATAAATCTGTATTTTTTCATGTTTCCAATTTTATACTGGTACTTTTTTGAAAGTACAAAATCTAAGTGGTCTAAGAATAGAAGTGAACTCATTTTCTTTCTCATCTTCCCATGCATGTTACATTTTTAACTCTGTTTCTTCATTCTTGTCGGAATTCATTTTATAGCAAATGAAAGGATACACAAACCAAAAATAGATATTTTTGCATTTCTTCATAAAAAGAACACGCACTAGAATACCACGTGTTATGTTACATAGAGCTAATAGGCACAAGTACTAATGAGTGTGTTATAATAATTAGTGCTCATCTGAAATTATTATTATTTTTTTTCTTTTTAATGCTGGCTAGTTTAAGCAAAAAGAAACAATCCAGGTAGGTAAAATGAGATAATCCAGAGCAGACTGACAGTTTTAATTTTGTGATTTTGAGTGTTAAATATTGTGAAAATTGTTGCTGTAGAATAACTTTATAAAGAGAGTCATTTCATTTTAAGTCTTGTGCATCTCTTGATAAACTTTTGACAAGTTTTTCTATGAACAGCCTATTAACAGGAGCTGGTTTTCCTGACAGATTATACCCCTCACTTCCAATTCCCACAAAAATTCTTAGCCGCACAGCTACAATACCTTTGCTCACTTTCTCTGCCCATCACATTTTCTCTCCCTAACTATTGTCATCTAATTTTATTCTTCCACTAATGCCTTATTTTCCAAGCTCTAGGTCCAAGACCAGGTGCATTTTCCCTTATGTACCCATCTTTCACAATTTGTGAGATCTCTTCTTCCCTGTCACAATTGGTTGCAAATGGCTGATGTGTTCAAAAGCCCTGATGTGGCTGGCAACTGGCAAATAGATATAAAGTGCATGGTGACATTGCACAACCCTGTATATAGGTCATCAGGTTAAGAAAGGAACAACAAACACAGATAAACAGAAAAAAAAAAAAAGGAAAAAAAAAAAGTAATATATATATATATATACATATATTAAATGCAATAACTTTGGAAGAATTTACTGTTATTGACTTAGAGTTGTGAATATTTTAGGGTAATTGTTTTCAATTAATATCAGACCTAAACTGTTTAGATTTCAGGAATGTGGATTTCGATCAATGTATTGGAAACTTGAAGACTTATATGAACTCTGAAACCTGTAAGCTGAATCAAAACTTGTGAATGAAGCCAGGTTGTAGCAGTGAACCCAGGAGTCAGTAGCTCTATTTTCGCCTTTTTAGCCCTGAATTTTCCCTTGAAAATCATGTATATGATCCTGAAAAATGAAAGGGAAAACCCCTTTGAAATGTTAAATTATTTTGCGTTCTGGGCCCTATAAAAAAAATTACAGCCCATGAGAAGCTGGTTTATCCATCAAAACAATCTCATTATTAGGACAGTGGTGTAGTGTGGTTTACTTCATACTTTGAAACCACTCGAAGAAATAACTGAGTGAATGATATTCACCCTCCTCTCTCTATTATGTTGTTATGTGCAGCAATAGCTGGCAGCATATTAAAATAGAGATCAGGGACTGAAACCATTCATTTAAATGCAGTTCTGAAATTTTGAATTTTCCAATTTATAAAACAATAACAATAATAATAATAATATGATTGACTGCTTGATGATGTGACAATAGAAATAAAAACATCTGATAAGTCTTGAGGGAATTTCTTTTCCACAGTTGTTTTTCACCAGCATAAATGTAGATGTTGATTGTGTGCCTCTAGCAGCAATAACTAAAAAGGGAAGCATTAGTTTTTTTCTTCAGTAAATACTTGCCTACACGTAAAGAAAAGAAAGAAAATCCTGTCAAAATAGAAATGGACTATAATTAGAATACAAAATTGAATAGAAATCCCTCAATCTATTTAATATTAACATGCCTGGATAAACATTAAACCTTTGCTCTTTTCTGTCCCTGCTTATGAAGGTAGTAACACAGGTGTTGAACACCTAACTGCATACATATATAACATTTTTAAGGTACCAATGTCAATAGAAAAATCTAAAGATTTCTCTGAACGTAAAAGGCATCTTGAATACAATTAGTCTTTAGGTCTTTGAAAATTGCATGCTTCAAGGAGTTGGAAATCAGAATTTCAATTAGGTTTCTCATACGTCCAAGTTTTCCTAGACTGAAAAATGCATGTTTACTCTATGCACCACATGTAGAGTGTATGTAGGAAGTGCCAGTTACAGTGCATGCATGCTATCATCTGTTGGAGTATTCACAGTAATCTCATTTTGAGGAATATGACTAGTCTATTTTTCTGTCTATGTGTTTTTAAGACTCTCCTCATACTCCTCTGTTACAATGGAATAGAGCATTTCAAGCACAGATAGACATTTACCTCCTAAAATATCACCATTATCACAGAATGGTGTCTGTGTCCTATGATGAGAATGATGAACTTCTCTTATAGCTCTCAAAATTGCATTAACACCTAGAACAGATGAAGGTACGTTGGCTGAGAAGTAGTGTGAGGTATTTCCTCTAAGATTTTTAAGGTATTAAAGCTTCCAGCTGTGATAAGATTAATACAGTTGTGATTTGAATATCAGTGTCAGCCAAGTTTAACAGGTATGATATTTATTAAGTATGAAGCGAAATGTTGTCATGTTCACTCCATTTGAAAGACCATGCTGAAAAGAGGACAAATATTTTGTTAAGATCTCTGAATGTGATCAAAGTAATTTCTCTGAAGAGGACATGGATTGCCTCATTTTATCTTGGATAATTAAAAATCTCAGATTTATTTTTTAATGTTTTACACCATGGGTTTCTCTTCTGTAGTTGTCTCTGGTGGGTTAACCTTGGCTGACTGCCAGGTGCCTACTATACTGCTCCCTCATTTCTCCTTAACAAGACAGGGTTAGAAAATAGTATGAAAACAATGCATTGGTTGAGATAAAGGCAAGGAGATCACTCACCAATTGTTGTCATGGACAAAACAGACTCAACTAGAGGAAGATTAATTTAATTTATTGCCAATTAAAAAATAGAGTAGGATAGTAAGGAAAAAAAAAAAAAAGACTAAATCAAAAACACCTATCCCTTCTTCTAAGGCTCAGCTGCATTCTTTTTTTCCCAACTCTTCCACTTCCTCCTCATCCTACCCCTCCCAAAGTGGCATAGAGAAGGTAGATAATAGGGGTTCATAACTATTCATTTCTGCCCCTCCTTCCTCATTCTCTTCCCTTGCTCCAGTGTGGGGTCCCTCCCATGGATACTTCATGGCCTGCTGCAATTGGGCTGCAGTTTTTCAAGAACAAGTCCAGCTTAGTTCCTTCTTGTGGACTATGGTTCTTCAAAAACTGTTCCTGCATGGGCTTCTCTCCACAGGCTGCAGCTCCAGCCCGGGGCCTGCTGCTGCGGGGGCTCTCCATGGGCCGCAGCCTCCTCCAGGCCACATCCACCTGCTCCACGTGGGCTCCTCCACGGGCTGCAGCGTGGAGATCTGCTCCGTGTGGGACCCATGGGCTGCAGGGGGACAGCCTGCTCCACCGGGGGCCTCTCCCTGCACAGGCCGCAGGGGAACTGCTGCTGCATGAATGGAGCAACTCCTGCCCTCCTGCTGCACTGACCTGCGGGGCTGCATGGCTGATCCTCCCAAATTTTCTCTCTCACAGATGTTGTGCAGTGTTTTTCACCCTTTTAAAAGTATGTTCTCACAGAGGCACTGCGAGCATTACTGAAGGGCTTAAGCTTTGGCCAGCAGCAGGTGCCTTCTGAAGGTGGATGGAAATGGTTCTGTCTGAAGTGGGGAAGCTCCTGGCTTATTACAGAGGCCACCCCTGTAGCCCCTGCCCCCTGCTACCAAAACTTTGCCACATAAGCCCAATGTCACATCATGACCTGCTACTTGTCCGTTTTTGTATATCTAAAAATGACGTCATGGATATTTAAATTTTACAAAACAAGCAAGCAAGCAAACAAAATTAGAACTTTTACTAAAGCTCAAGCTAAAAAAAATAAATTATATATATACATAAAATACAAATCCATAATATTATGAGCACACTAGTATTCATATTTGCTTAAATTGTTGATCTCTTAATCCATCTGGTGAGACATACTGATGTGGTTATTGCCAAGAAACTAGTAAGTAGTTTGGTAGATAGTTACATTAAAATCTAATGTTGGTTTTACTTTGTGATGTGAAATATTAAGGTGAAAAATGAGACAATTCTATACATATAGGAGATTTTGATTTATATTTTCTTTCCACAGAAATATCATCCAAATATATATATCATATAAATATGTCACAGAGAATTAATGTAAGTGCAATTCCTACATATTCAGTTTATTTTTAACATTCTCCTTAAAACTCAATAATAAAACTTTGAAAATGTTAGTTCATGCAAAACTTTGGATATTTTGTCTGTTTGTTCATGACTATAGAATGCCTTTTAGGCTCTTTGCCTGAGCCTAATAAAATGGACTTCATGTGATGTACAGGAATAGCGTGCTGAAAAAAGTTGAAAATAGTTGAAAATCTGCTCTGCTTAGTTTATTCTTCATTAAATAGAAAGGCTGGAAACTGAGTTGGTGTATTATTGTAGGATTCATGGATTCATCAAGTTCAAGGAATAGAGAGCCATTAGAGCTAAATATCCTGAGAGGGAAAACAAACAAACAAACAAACAAAAAAAACCACTAATATTATAAATGAAAGTGTACTGGCTTAATTACACAGTGAAAGGCAAGATTACAATTTGATAATCAAGTATGATGAAGAAGCTATTAGCTGGTAACTTACATAATTGAATTAATGCTGCTTAGAGTTGTATTTTAATTCATTTTTGGCATTGGGATTTAGAAGCAGTGAGAAATAGAATCAGATCAGAGAGAGAATGCTGTTTTAGAAAGGTAATGTATGAAATGATCAAAGATGTAAATGAATTCGAAAATAAATGGAAGTCAGTTTCTTAAGTCCTATGGGAAGGCAGTACTGCAGTTTTGTCTCCATTCACTTCACTTTCTGCAAGCATTCATCTCCATCTTTTTAGAGCCTTGTCAAGTTTACTAATTTTTAGGGACTGTTGAGTAGGAATATGAAAAAAGGGATGTAACGTTGTCCTTTCCTGTCCTTAAAAGTAAACATAGGAGGAGTCCAAAGATATATATTTCACTATGAGAATTCTGTTCACTGAACAGACTGACCTGTTTTTTTTATTTTAATTATATTTTTTCCTCCATCTTTCAGTACTGTATCAACTGAGGTTATTGCGTATAGAGTGATGTGTGGATATGTTTGCATCTATCTTGTCTTGCTATGTATAATGAGTATTTTGGTGTTATGCAAATGCAAATCTGAAAAAATACTAACTGGCATGCTATTCGCCAAATAAGAGATGGAAATATATTCTATTTTTAAAATACTAGTACTAGATTATCTTGCAGAGTGGCTTGAGTTCTCCATAAAAGTCAGTATGCAAATAAGTTTATGGTGAGATAAACTGAAAGTGAATGTACAGAAGCTGACTGTCTACGTTAGCTCTCCAAGCTCTTAACACTCAGAAGTGGCAAATGCAAAGGCCAAATATTTATATGAGTCATAGGAATGCATTTTAAGGTGAAGTAAATTGACCTTTGGATGTACTGATTGCTGTATAGTGTCTGGCATGAGGGCCTGGTTCGCTAGGCAATGCTGAACAACAAAGTTTTAAATGAATGAACCTAATTGTGAATTTTCATTGTTGAAATTCTTTCTGTAAGGGTATATGGAACGAGAGTGTCTGCTCCTTTAACAGTATTTGGCAAGGACGTTTTTCCAATGCAACAAGGGATAATAAGAAAAGGAGGAAGTGATGGAAACCAAGTCTGGTCAGTCGGAGTAATTGATAAGGGCATGTGAGAATGTACGAATGTTTATTGCAGCTGGACTGACAGGATTTCTAAATGGGGAGACAATCACAAGAAACAAACCTCCTAGTCACACTAATTGGTGGGCTAAAATGCTACAGGCACTACCTCCAGGAAGGATGAACCTTGCATCTGTTAAGATTGTCAACTCCAGTGTCCAGACTGGAAAGGTATAGAAACTGCAGAGCTCTTCAAATCCATTGGTAGTGTGCAAGGGGAAGTAGGAGCAGGAAGAACAAAGAGCAAGGATGGCTAGAAAAAGACCAATGTTTAAATTGGGGCCAGTAAGTGCAATTGTACGGCAAAGCCTTGTGCCTGATCACCAGTCTGTCCTATCTTATTTCTCTCATTAAATGTTTTCTTAACTCTCTCTGCATATTCACAGTCTCTCTCCCATGTGCATGAGTGTTGCAAGGATTAAGTGCCAGCTGCTGTTGAGGCCTCTCTGTATGTAAGTGGAATTGCTGCCAGGTACTAGAGTTAGACACCAGGGATTTGGATGCCCCTGGCCTGTGATGCCAGCTACTGGGGAGAGGGGGGTCCCAGCATCAGCTGCTAGAGCAATTGGAGTCTTCTGCTCCCAGCCATGGGGTGGGAACAATGTCTTTTCCCAAACCAGGTTCTTGTGGGGACCGGAATGGGTGAGGCAACTGTGGGCTCCATGTTGTCAACTGGACAACTGGGCTGCGGGTCACAGCCTGTGTGCCTGGTGCCACTGCTGGAGTGGGCACATGCCTGTATCTTGCCAATCTGCTGGGGGGGGGGGGCGGGGGGGAGAAGGTATTCACTAGCAAACTTTAAGCTGGACCAGATGGGGAGTAGTGAGGGCCTTGGGTCTGGGCTGGAGTATCAGGTGGGCAGGGAGTCCATGCTGGTATGCTCAGGGGGTCCTGTGAATGTGGCGTGCACGAGGGTGCAAGTGCTGTGTTTGTGCAGCAAACTTCAAGCTGGACCAGCCAGTGAGTAGGCAACCTTAAAGTGGGTATGGGGCTCAGGATCCGAAGAGGGGTGCTAGGTGGCTGTGCCAGTACTATATGAATCTCTGAATGTGTGTGTGCTTTTGAACCTATAGCGTGTCCTGTGTATGTGCCTTCGCTAGTGAACTTTGATCTCTACCAGCTGGAGAGGAGGAAGGGGTCTCAGCCAGCTGAGTCCTGTGTGTAAGTTCTGCAGGAAGCAGGCCTTGGTTGGGGCAGCCTGTGTGATGAGTTGTGTCAGTGTGTCTGTGCGTCTCTGTGTCTGTGCGTCGCTAGGCTATGTCCTTACCTTTGGTACAGGTTGGACGTGCAAATGGGAAACAGCTGCCACATCCCCTAGCCTGGGTAGAGTCCGTATGCACAAGTCAGGCCCCTGCAGCCAGGCAGGAGCACTCCTTCCTCTCTTAACACCTTAAAAGACAAAGAAAGAAACCAAAACCAAGTAACCAACCAACCAACCAAATGAAAACCATAAACTATTGTTAAGGAAAGCATTGTAGGAATTAAGTTTATATTCTCCTTTTGTTGGTTTGGTATTCTTTATTAAAAATCTTGTGGGGCTGTTGTTTTTTTTTTGGGGGGGGGGGGGGTCTTCCGAAAGTGAAAGGATTCTGATATTGCCTTCTGAGGAACAGTTGTTTTGGAACACTATTGATATTGTCTGACATTATTCAACAGGTGAAGAATATGAAAATTATTATAAAATTATTGCTCATTGGGAAAGGAAAAAAAATAAAAACGTATAATTTTAAGAAATCTGCAGTGAACTTCTAGAAAATCAGGAATTTGAATTAAGAACCTGGCACGCTCTTTTTCCACATTTTCTCTTGTTCCTATTTTTAAGACAGCTTCTACTCCTTCAAATCCAACTCTGACTTTCATAGTTTTTGATTCAGTCCACAGTTCCTTGTCCTAACATCTCTTGAGTGATGCTTATTTAATTTACATTGTTATCCTGAAGTTATTTGATTAATGCAATTCACTGATTATGACACCCTGTGTACCACATGGCTTCCGTGTTGCATCAGTTTAATTCCAGTACTTTATAACTGCTCATGGTAGAGTTCCACAAAACAAAAAGAACAATTGCTCAGTTATCTCAGAAATTATCAGCATTTAATGCAAATTCTCTTGTTAACTTTGTTCTGCATAGAAAAGTACGAGAAATAAATGGTGTGAAAATACAGTTAATTTTTCAGGGATCAGAAGATTACTGCTAATCACGCAATGGACTTTGTCTCAAAGGCAGTACTCTCCTACAGTAAAGCTTACAATATAAACTGATGTGTTTGGTAATCTCTTTTAATTTTCTCCTCTCTTTTAGTTGATGGATGCACTGACTGGTCTGTGGATTACAAGAAATATCAAGTTCTAGTGGGAGAACCTGTTCGTATAAAATGTGCACTTTTTTATGGATATATTAGAGCTAATTACTCCCTAGCACAAAGTGCTGGACTAAGTTTGATGTGGTACAAAAGCTCTGGACCAGGAGATTTTGAGGAACCAATAGCTTTTGATGGAACTAGAATGAGCAAAGAAGAAGACTCCATTTGGTTCCGACCAACAGTGGTACAAGACAGCGGACTCTATGCATGTGTGATAAGGTACTGGATTTTAATATACTGCATTTTAATGACACAGATATCAAGCATGGCTCTTAATAGTGAGACTTCTGTGCAAAGAAAATTATTTTTTTGAGTTTGTTTCTTTTTCTTCTCCTCTTCCTATTCCCTTCCCTGAAGTTTTGTTTTGTTTTGTGCTTAATTAGAAATTGCTGCTGAATGTCTTGAATATATATATTTTTTAAATTTAGCTTATATATAGCAGCATCAAAAATCTATAAGGTGGGTGGGACTGGATGTTGGGTCCTGTGTTCTTGGGTCTGATTCTGGTTTAACTCCAACAATCACTCTTTTAGAGTTAAAAGTTCCTTTTTCACATTTGGGTTTCTTTTTAAATGATTTTTATACATTTTGTCCTGTAAAAAGTTGTCATTTGATATAAAGTACTTACATCAAGAAAAATGGAGTATCATTATGGTGAAGTTTCAGAATTTTTATGGGAGTATATCGTCTATAATCACAGCTTGTTTAACCTGATAATGTAAGCTGCATGTCAGGTATCTTCCAAAGGTATTTAACCTTCCGATGCATCAAGTCTTATCACCATAACTGGGGCTAGATTCATATTCCTGCTTTCTAAACAAGTGTTGAGCTACTTTTTGAATTTTTAAAATGCTTTGCTGTAAGGTATTGTTTCCAGCTCTTTGCATTCAAAAAGATCATCTAGGCAATTTGTTTTTTGTCTCACAGATTTATGCTAGACTTTCACTTGATGTGAAATTATGCAAATTAGAATTTGTACCTAAGAGGTACAGAGAAGAGTCACTGCTAATTGTTCAAAGGTTTGAAACATTTGCTTTTTGTTCGTAGGCGTACAGATGAAGCAGTGTTCTTTTCTCTACACATATCTGTAAAAATGATGTTGTTACACACAAGAGAAAGAGTAAGGCAGCTGAGGGGCTAGACAAGAAATGAGTGATGAAACTACTCTGATGTTGCAAGGAAAATAAGAAAATATCTTACCAGAACCTGAAGAGTCCTGTGAAATTTAGTGTCTGCTGGTTTTATATTTGAAAGGATGCAGGAAAGGAATGCTGTCAGGCTTGTGTGTGGTGAAGGATTTTTTTTTTACTAGATGTGTGTTTTTTTTTTAAACATTTGTTCTTTGAGCCCTTTATATAACTTGTGAGACATTTTGGATCATTAATTCAATAGCATTTTCAGCATGTTTATTCTTCATGTTTTTTCTTCTGATGGTGATGGCTTTCTTTATAAGAAAATCACAAAATATTGCACATTATGCTACTTACTTAAAAGAGAACATTTTATATGTTTAGATTAATATGTTTTGAGATGAGTGTGTAACAGTAGCCATGAAAATGGCAACACTCTATTGGTAATTACAGGCCTGTCAGTCTCACTTCAATGCCTGGTAAAATTATGGAGAAAATTATTCTGGGAGTTATTGAAAAAAACCTGAAGGACAATGCGGTTTTATCATAGAGAACACAGGTTCATGAGGGGAAGGTCCTGCTTAACAAACGTAATTTCCTCTTCTGACTAGGTCACCCATTCAGCTGACCAAGGGAAGCCAACTGATGTAATGTTTTTGGATTTCAGTAAAGCTTTTGATATTGGTTTTCACAGTATCCTTCTAGACAAAATGTCCAGCTAGATTAAAAAAAAATAAAATAAAAGTACAATGGGTGAACAATTGTTGACGGGTTGGACTCAAAGGTTTATAGTAAATGGGGTTACATCAGTCTGGTGGCCAGTCACTAGTAGGGTTCCTCAGGGCTCTGTATTAGGGCCAGTTCTCTTCAACATTTTCATAAATGACTTGAATATAGTATGAGAGTGTTTAGGATGTTTTAGTATTTAGCCGTTTTAATGCAGATGACACTAAATTGGGAGGACAATTGACTCTGTAAAGGATAGAGAAACCTTGCAGAGGGATCTTGATAAATTAGAGAGCCGGGCAAACACCAGCAGTGCAAAGTTTAACCAGAGCAAGTGGCAGATTCTGCAACTGGGGCAGGGCAACCCTGACAATATGTACAGACTGGGGGACCAGAAGCTGGAAAGCAGCCCTGCAGAAAGGGACCTGGGGTTTTTGGTCAATAGCAAGTTGAATATAAGTCAACAGTGTGCCTTAGCAGCCAGGAAGGCCAAATCCATCCTGGGGTGCATCAAGCACGGCATTGCTAGGCAGTCAAGGGAAGAGATTGTCCCGCACTGCCCTGCACTGGTTCTGCCTCATCTTAAGTACTGTGTGCTGTTTGGGGCACCAGAATACAAAAAGGAGAAAACTACTAGAGAACATCCAAAGGAGGGCTACAAAGATGGAGAAAGGTCTAGAGGGCAAGACTTATGAGGAGTGGCTGAAGTCATTTGGTTTGTTCAGCCTAGAGGAGAGGCTGAAGGGAGACCTCATGGCAGCCTACAGCTTCCTCATGAAGGGAGCGGAGGGGCAGGCGCTGATCGCTTCTCTCTGATGACAGAGACAGGACCCGAAGGAGCAGCATAAAGCTGCGTCATGTGCAGGCTGGATGTTAGGAAAAGATTCTTCGCTGAGAGGGCAGCTGGGCACTGGAACAGGCTCCCTGGGAAAGTGGTCATGGCACTGAGCCTGCCTGAGCTCAAGAACTGCTTGGACAATGTTCTCAGACATACAGTCTGATTTCTGAGTGGTCCTTTGGGGACCCAGGAGTTGGACTTGATCTTTGTGGCACCCTTCCAACTCAGGATATTTTATGATTCAGTTATTCCATCATGCAATTTGACATACCATAATTAATACTCTCTGTTTAGACAAAGAAAACCTTAATATCTCATGTAGGGCTTTCTAGCAATTACAGATAAATGATTCATTATAATAATCAGTCATTCTTTAACATTTTTTTTATCATGTCAACTTGTATTCATGCTTTTTGTAAATACACTTCTTTTCAGTCTGGGGGTATGTAAGGGCTTTTTCTAATCTTCTTTAAGATACATACTGCTTTTGTAGCACATACATAATTTCCAGCTGTCAGTGCTCATATGTGTAGAGTGAGTTTGGATTAAAAAAATAATAATAATTAGCTCGTGATCTTGAATATTATGAAAAGTTACAAAGCTTCTCAGCTTGAGGAGATCCACTAGAATACGCAGGTGTTTGTTGAACATTGGTACACAGAAGTCTATGTTTTTTGTTATATATTAATGTTTCAGATATAGATTTGTTTGACAGAGCCTTTCAATTTTATGATCAAGGTGATTATTGGTAGAAAATACAATCCTCATCTCAGAATGAAAGGAATATATTCCTTTGTTTTTTATGCTTACAGTTAAAGGTTGCCTTCAAATAGTTTGGAATGCCAGTTTGGAATGCTAGTTTAGAATCAACTTTAAAACTGAATACTTTATGTTCCTGTGGTAACCATGTATTTAATATTTTAGTTGGAAATAAACAAATTGAATTCCTCAGTAGTATAATGGTTTCTTTTTCTTCCCTTTTTTTCCTTCCTCTTTCCTTAAGGCTGGATTGATGCCATCTGGTAAAAATTATGTACTTTATCTGTACTTCCAAAGTTATTGCTATAGAAATATCTAGCAAAAAGTCTCACATCAATAACTGCCTTCTGCTCTCATCACTGAAAGCAGAATACTAAACTCTGCTTCCACTTCATACTTTAATACTCATAAAATATATTAAAAAATTTGGAGAAGGATTAGTGAACAAGAACTATAATTCTTTCAAGGTCATGATGAAGATTGCAGAGATGAAATTAAATGATTTTTCTTACAGATTGGAATATTTTTATAATTTTCATGAAGAGGGCTTTAAACACCTTCAGAATGATGTTATGATGTATTCTAGTTTTTAAGACTCAATTGAGAAGCTCAGTTAAGGTATGTACCCAGTAACAAACCAATGTTCAGTGTGGTGCTTGCAACAACTTGAGTAGGAGAGCAGGGACAAGAGATGTACATTTAATGGCAGACAGGAAAGGGCAAATGGGCAAAAGGAGAACTGTTCTCATGAACATTTCAGACTTTCTTGAAGGGGTGGGACAATACTGTACTAACTATTTTGTTGTTCACAAACTCCTTCCTTCACAGTTCTGTGCCTTTGATACTTGTGACAACCATAAGGAAGGGAAATGTATCTACTGCACAGGAAGGGTAGAAATTAAAATGCTGGCTGTATATATATATATATATATATATAAATATATATATGTATGTACATATATACATTTATATGTACATATGTATAAATGAGCCATATTAAAAGGCTAGCTTGTGGACCAAACAAGTTTCTACAATGAATATATTGCAGTTGAAGCATGGGGTTTCATTGAGTAGAAGAGTTCACATTTTTTAGTAAAATTAGCCTAAGGATAGTAGTGAAGGCTCTCTCTTTTTACTTCAGAAGCAAAGAAAGAACCTTCATCCTTATTAACTACTGTTCGCAACACTCTCACTTTTATTTACTTATCCCTACTTTTCTTCCTATGGGAAACTGGCTGCCATAAGGAAATTCAGAACATGAATACTGAGTCTTATTATCAAGGAACTCCTGCACAACCATAGCTGGAGAAATGAAGACAAACAGAAATAGCTTTCAGATTTCAGCTATCAATACAAGGACTAAGCTAACTGACAAATATATGTGGGCTCATATGGTGCTTCAAAGAAAGAAAATAACGTGTTTTGTTTCAGGTACAGCACTTTACCGTTGTGCTGCAACTTGTATGTTCTGTACTTTTAAGGAAGTGGAATTTACAAAATACGTGGTTGTGTCATCACACAGTTGCTTGTTGTTTATACTGAAAGTAACTATAACTAGATGAGTCACACAAAGCGTTAATGTATATAATAAACACAAGCTTCCAGAAATTATTTACATAAGTATATACACGTATACATAAGTGGTATTGCAGTCAGTATGTACTAGTTTCTGTCAAACTTTACCTCCTTTAGTGTTGCAAAATAGTTGAAATACTGTAATTCCTGTCAAACTGGTATTTTCTTACCATTTTAATCTTTTTCCTCCCTTCCTGGAAACTTTTATTATAGGATCTCCAATAATAGCCCAGACATAATACCTCAGGTCGATGGGGCCCAAGAAGAAGGCTGGATTGGGATTTATTAAGGTGCTACAATGGGTTCAATTGCAAAAGATGAAATTTTTTTTATGGTTTATTCAACCAGAGTTTTGCATTACTATGTCAGTTAAATAGTGCTTAGAAATTGTCTTTATCACTTTGTACAGTATATCTAGTAATTCAGATGTCTTTTCAAATTAAATATGCTCTTAGTAGTGACTTTGTTGCTTTAAAAATCACTTTGTAGAGTAAGGTTGCTTTTGCGATTGTAAAAGAAATTCTCACTTTAGGCATAGAGAGAAACATCTTTGTCTTCCATTTGTCCTTAATAATGATGGCTATAGTATTCTATTTACTTTTCTGTAGTTGAGTATTTGTAACAGCTTATGTGTTTAGATGTTTACAGACATTAATTAGTTTGGTCAGCTGAGATAATTAGTGAAGAACACATACAGGTAAACAAGTCCTGTTCAGACACATGAGAGTGGCTAGAAACCAAGCTTAAAATCCAGACAAAAATAAGTAGCAACAGAAGTTAAAGTAATGTATTATAAATGACATTACAGATGTCTGTTAATTTTCCTGAAATAACTTGTCCATCTTTTAACAAACTTAAGACAAATGTATTAGGTAATTATTAGCCATAAAAATACTGTCTGCAGTTCATTCAATGTTATTGATCTTTGAAGGTTAAAATTAAAATCTGACTGCTGGGTTCAAACTGGGAATAACCACAACTATGGGAATAAATAATAATAATAATAATAATTAAAAAAAAAAACATCTGCCTGAGAATCTTTAACTATATCTATTATTCCTGTACAATCTATCATTTTAGAGGAAGAAGGAAGGTCTGAAATACAGTAAAGCATATAGATTACTCTAGTTTTACTTCTGAATAACAGAAATAAAAAATGCTAAAACAAAGTCAGATTATTGGCAAAATTGTATTTAGCTTCGTTACCATTGCTATGGTCTTTCACAAGTAAATGTAGAGGCTTCAAACATAACAGTGTTTCTAACTCATTTTTTAGGGTGAACCTTAATCTTTGCTGTTTAGCTGTATTTTAAATATCTCTTCACATCAGTTGTATTTTCTGATTTTATCATAGAAGTCATAGAAGGGTGGAATGGTGGTCCTAGGTGGAAGGGACCCACAAGGATCATTGAGTACAACTTCTGACTAAACAGAGGGCTAGCTGAGAGTTAAACGATATGTCTCAGAGCATAAACTTCTTCTGTTAGGTAGGATATGTTCCTGCACTGATATATATTTAAATACAAGACTATCGTTTTTCTGTAATTTAGTAAGACTTAGTTATGAGAAATAGTGTCATTAATAGCTTAAATAGTGTAAGTAGTTAACTTTGTTTATGAACAGCTAGTTAAAATAATTACAGTTACATGAATGATGCCTTATTATCAGCTCATAGTTATTTTGTGAAATAAATGAGAAATATGAAATTAAAAACAACAGCATATGCAGTTTATTTTTAGAGAAAATTCTCTTGTTTGTTTGTTTGTTTGTTTGCTTAAACACACTCTGCAACCTAACACTCCTTCACAGTAACTTGTTGAATTACTGGCGTTCATTCTGATATTATAAAGTCTTGTTCTATTTTTTTTTAAGATGAATTAAAAATAAATGTATTTTTCTATATACATATTATACTATTGGTTCTTGAAAGCAATACATTGTACATAGTCGTAGAATGTATGCACACAATTGTTTAATCCATTATCAAAAATCCTGATTATATAGTGTGTATAGTGTGTATAGTGTGTATAGTGTGTCTTTTTTCTTATGAAGGAAATAGTGAGTATAAAAGAAATACAACTAATTTGTCATAAGCTTTTTGCAACTACTATTCTTCATCGTCTTGAGAAATGTAAAATATCTTTATGGATAAGAATTTATAATTTCATTGTACCAACCATTTATAAAATCTGACTTATTGTAGGAAGGGTGTTTCCCCTGCTTATATATATTTGCTTATATATATTTTTTTTCTTCCTTTAGACATTTTTTTTATAAACCAATGATTATCTTAAAATAGACACTGGCCATAAAATATAAACTGACTCTCCTTCAGAAAACAGTAAATGTTCAGATAACAACTAGATGTTAAATCTGAGCAAAAATTAAAAAACAAAAAAGAAAATATATGAAATTAAGATATTAAGATATTAACATAATTACAACAATTCCTCTTAAACGTTCAAAACCATGATTTTTCCTAAAACAAATATCCTGCATGGGTTCCCTGGTTACATTAATTGTGTCAGTAACAAAGAACACTGACAATGGATGTGAGAAATAAGCTTTCTTCAATGAAGACCAAATGTACTAGCACAGAAGTAACTCTCAGAAGTGCCTACTATTCTCTTAATTCCTAAAGTATTATCACAGTGGTAAAGTAATTAATATAAAAAGAACACTGCAAACAGATTAAAAATTATTCCAAAGTAGTTTGTAATGCAGATTTGCATGTTTTCTTGATTTAAATGTATTGTGATGCTTTTGAGTGAAGCCCAGAGGTACTGGTTTAGAGCACTGGTACGCACATGCACACAAAAATAGTTTTGTTTTAGCAAATAAGCAGTCACAGCATTATGGCAAGAAAGCTGGGACAATGAAAAAGGAGTAACAGGAAAAAAAATAGAATGGAGATGTCTACAATTGTTTGAGTCATTTAAATGTTTGAACAACCATTACAGGTCTTCGTACAAAAGTCAAGAACTCAGAGTGGTGTGCAAGTTTAGAACATTTATTGCTCAAAGGAGATGCACTTTCCCAGGTTTCCTCCCTTGCTTTTATTGGGTTTGTGGAGAGCAGGGAAGTTGACTAACTGTCTTCATTATTACACTGAATTTGTAAGCTTGTCTGAACTTTTTCCAAGGTTCTTTCCTTCCACAAAAGTGTTCAGTAACCATGACAAGGAATCTGTAACTTATGGTGATCAAGGTCTGATCCATCTCCTTTTCCAGGGTATGCTTAGTAGATTAGCCAGGCACCCATGACATTTTTCACTAAAACTATAAGGATACCTTGGTGAGCAGAAACAGCTTTCAGTCCGATTGTAGGAATGTATAGAAGATGTATTGTTGGAGCTTACATCAAATGTCCTGTACAGATGGAGAAGACAGCTGCTAGTTCCTAGAAATGAACAAGACAGGAGTTTTTCCTGAAGTTGATGCTTGTTAGAAATCAAGTGATTGAAATCTGTTCATTCTCCATTCTTCCCTGTCTTTCTGACACTGCAGAAGGACAAAGCAAGTGCCTAATACAGAAGAGAGAAATAGGTCAGCAGATTATCTCTTCTCATTGTTAAATTGATACAAGTTATACATGCTTTTTAAACTACAGTAAATATCAGCTATTTGCTTGTCTCAGTGAGAACCTGACATTGGGGAAAAACAAACAAATAAACAAAGCAAGCATGGCAATGATTAGGTAAAGGAGAAATACGATCTCTGCAGTGGGTAGGGTAATGATTTTAAGTGCAAAGTCTTGAGGGACTTTTATAGACAAGATAAAAACAAGGCTAAAGCCTATAAGAGGTAATCTAGAGAGTTGGTTTAGATATGACTTCATAAAAGAGTATATAATGAAAAAAAGGGTAATATTTTAATTACTTCATTAAAGGGTATATAAATTTACAGTGAGAGGAAATTATATAATACCTGTAGTTATGAGAATAAGGTAATGTTGATATTGGGAAAGAAAAAGAAAACGGTGTATTCGACTGGGTAGAAGGCAGAGATTAGTACTCTTAAAAGAGTATTGGCTCTGAACTTACAGGAATAGCATAGACAATGCTTGAGGAAAGAATTAAAGAATTATTTGAAGGAAAGCCTTAAATGTGCCAGGTTTCTTTTATTAATAATTCTTTTGTTGCTGAGATATTTGCTGATATACAGTGATGTGACAAATAACTGAATATTGCTTCTACTATTTTACTAGTTTTGTTGTTGTTGTTGTTGTTGTTGTATGTTTTTTCCCCCATCCATAGGCCTACTTTTGGCAAACCAAACTTGCCCTTTGATTGCTATGGTTCTTCTTGTCACAATACTTCCAATAAAACAAACAAACAAACAAAAACCTTCAAAGCTCATGTCAGTATAATAATAAAATCTGACTAAGGTTTGTTTTTACAGCTGCAATTTAAGACAAAAAAATCCGAACATGTAATGAGGATGCATTAATATGCATTATTTGTAGTAAGAAACAGTTTCTTCCTCAGACTGTAGACAGCATCTAGTCCATTTTACACTTTGCTAGTAACAAATTTTATCCATCTTGGAAAAGGACTGAAAGATGTATAACATCATGGAGGAAGTGGCCTGTCAGATGCTGTTTTAGCAAAAGTAGAGGGAAGAGAAAATACAGATACAATTAATTCCATTTACTAGGTACTTAAGTCAGTAGTAAATTATGTTTCTCCAGGCACTAGAGAAAATGGAATACAAAGAACTAAAATGACTTGTAAATATTTTCAAAACTATTTTGTCTCCAACGATTGTTTATAGATTTTTTTTCTTGTTTCCTATAACAGAATTCAGATCAACCAACTTATATAGTTAGTAATAATATCATCTTCTTACCTTTTATATGATCTTGAAATTTACTCGTAATATCTGATTTCAAACTGTATTTTGATCTGTCATGATAGTGTTTACCTCTGTGTCTGTAAACAGCCTGTAGATATCAAACTCAGTTTAAACATCTATTTGCTAAATATCTACATTCTTTCTGCTGTCATTCCCATTCTGCTCAGTTTAGATCACCTTAAAATAGATAGCTAAGACTTGATTTAGTTACACAGGAATAAGCATCTTATACTATTTTAGAGGCACTAAGAACATCTCCAAGACATTTGCAAAAATATGATATAAATGGCCCTGGAGCTTGAGGAGGCTAGATGGGGTATGTTTGGGTGTCTCAAATGCCCACTGTTAAGTAAATGAATTGGTTTTGGTATTGTTTAGTTTGTTTGTTTTTGTTGTTTTGTGTTTTGTTGTTGTTGTTTTGTTGTCGCTTTTCAGATGAATCATTTGCCAGACTCCATCAGCTAGACTGACAGTTACTGGAGTTTAAACATAGCATGCCATTATGTGAAGTGAATCACAAAATTGTAATGTCTTAAACTGAATTTGTAACTAAATTAACTTTATATATTCATATAGCATACTGTGAAATTCACTGGCTGATGTGAAAGTTAAAGGATATATCTTTGTGTTTAGTGCTATGTCATCAGGACGACATTTTAAAATATTAGAGTTTGTAATGTAAGAATGCAATGTGATTGAATTAATTTATCAACTTAATCATTCTGAAATTCAAATCTGAAATAGTTGTTGATGCTCCCAAAATTCATCAAACTGACTCAAAAGACATGAGTTCAACAAACAAGACTTTTCTTAAGTAATTAGGTTATCATTTCCAAGATTTCTGCACAAATAAATATTACAAATGTTCCTCTAGAAAAGCAATAGGTGAGATTCTTTAGTCAGACTCCAGGAAAAATCAAATGTTAGATGATTTATGGTTAGGACATGCAAAACTTCTTTCAGAAATGGTGAATCTGAAAAGGGTGTATGTGCCATAACCCAGAAGGCTACAAATGGAGTAGAGGTACTGAAGAACCTACCTAGTTACTACTTACTGATGCCGCTATGGTTGAAATAAGTAAAGATGGTAGGAAGGTGATCTGTTTTCAGGATGTCTCTGGAACAATTCGTCTGACCCCATGCTTTCTACAGCAATTAGACTATTCCCCCCCCCAAAAAAAAACCATCCTAGAAGCATTCAGAAGTTCTTTCATGGTCATTATTCTGATCCTTGCTTCGCTCTCCTCTACCTTCAGTGATCAGAGTAGGGCACCCAGTAATGCGAAAAATGAAGAAGGGCTGGTGTGGACCCCAGCATACACAAGATCAGAAAGGTGAAGATCTCTGACCCTCTTTCCCTTACTCTTCTCTTTGTTCTTCTTCTCCGCCTTGATAAAATCACAACAAATCCAGTGATTCCTCTTTTCTGATATAGGAAGTAAAGGCAAATGCATCTTTGTTGCAAGTCTTCATTCTGGGGCTTTATTTTTTACCAAGGAGTTGTTGTGTTTATGGAAAATTGATTACATGTAAGTAGATGGTGATAAAAAATCAAAATTATTATTATTATTATTATTATTTTTAATTTCTCATCTGAAGAGAAATATTTCCAGTAAATTTAGATGTAGACCAGATGGGCATTTGGAATTTTTTTATAGTCAGTATAGACAGTAGAGAAATAAAAATTAGCTTTTCATTTAAGTTTTCCAGTGTTCCTAACAGGCTTTTTTTTTTTTTTTTTCTTTTTTTCTGGGCAGTCCAGTAAATGATTTTACTTTTTTTTGTCTAGCTCCTAGACAAAAAAACACTTATATGAGAATATTTCCTTCCTTCCTTCCTTCCTTCCTTCCTTCCTTCCTTCCTTCCTTCCTTCCTTCCTTCCTTCCTTCCTTCCTTCCTTCCTTCCTTCCTTCCTTCCTTCCTTCCTTCCCTCCCTCCCTCCTTCCTTCCCTCCCTCCTTCCTTCCTTCCCTCCTTCCTTCCTTCCTTCCTTCCTTCCTTCCTTCCTTCCTTCCTTCCTTCCTTCCTTCCTTCCTTCCTTCCTTCCTTCTCTCTGTCTTCAATGTAATTTTCATGACATGCTTTTGTTGGGGGAGGGTTGTTTGTTGTTTTTTTATTTGTTTGTTTCTTTGTTTTTCTGAAATTTCTATCCACATGGTCTGGACATTATATTTAGTGGAGATAACTGTGAACAGCTCAGTTCAGTGTTTGGGCCCAGATGTAGTTCTTCCTCGGTATTCAGTTTAACCCTAACAAGTTTTGTGAAGTTTTATGACAATTGAAAGGACTTCTTTCCAATGTGTGACATCTAGCCTCAGGCCGAGACCAGTCAGCTTGGGGTTTTACGTATGAAATTAGTAGAATTAATATGTAGATATTATACATACAGTGCCCAAGCATGTTGGATTGTAACTCCAGAAAGGGGAAGGAAAAAATAAATAAATAAAATCTTTTTCTTGACTGCTCAAATTAACTATTTGTTTTCTATCTCCCAAGAGTCCCGGATACATCCATCATGACTGGACATATCCATCATGACTGCCACTGATGGTTATCTGCTTAGGACAGATGCTCTGCTCAAGCAGGGAGGTTGGGGAGGGGAACAGACTGTCAAAGGTGTTTCTGCATTTTTGCTACCTAAATGACTTGAACCATTCTCCTTCATGCATAGATTTACATATGCATATATATATATATATAAATAAGTATATTATTTGAAGATACATACATATATATGCATCCATATATATGTATGCAGGTAATAATAGGATTTATAACTTCAAGGCTTGGCTTCACAGTTACTCTCTGTCTAGATGCCATGATCATTATTCTTAAGTTACAAGTGGCACTCGGTAACCCCCAGCTTTGAGATGTAGTTGAAAGAAGAACACATGATCAAAGGCACTCTCACAATCATGTGTATAAGGATAACACTTAAATGACAGTCATGGGTAGTTTCTGTATGTGTGGCATTATACCTACTAATTTAACTGTGATTCATTATTCCTCTAGTGTTTAAAGTATGAGGATTGTTAATACAGTACTTCAATGCGAAAGGTTCAATCAAATACTTTCAAAGGGCTATTCATTATTTGTGTTACATATTAAAAGTAGCTTTGCTAACAACATCTTTGGTTTTGGCTACAGTTTGCTTCTATTATTCTGTTTGTCAATTCTTGGAAAAAGACAAGGTCTTATAAAATAAATTTATTTCAGCATAGCTATCCCAGTGAAGGCAAATGAAAGATCAAAACCAAAACTTTATCTTTTAATGGAAATGTACTTCAAGGTACCCTTTTCACTCAGTTCTGGGGGGAAGAAGAAGAAGGTCCCTAGATCCCGTGGTTCTGTCGCCATTCAACACATAAATAGAGCAGATTCTCAGTCCCAGCAAGCCTGAGGTCTTCCTACTGGAATGCGGACAAGGGACAGATGATATGCAGAGTTCCACAGTATGTTGCTGCATAACACTAATAATAAAGTGTAAAAATGAGTCTTCTAAATAAACATCTATACTCGAATCCCTTCAGCAGCACTGGATATACAATATTCTAGGACTGGCTGGCATTAGTTTTTTTCAGTGCCACTATCTTGAAAATGTTCGTTTAATCTCATACTGCTCCCCCTAGCACAGGCTTTAACTACTGTAGCCATCATTCTGTATCTTTAATACCTCAAGGCACCTGAGTCTCACAATGCTTTCCCCAGTAAACAAAGGGTAATGCTATCAATAAAGTGAGGAAAATAGGAGTACTTTTCAATAGAAAACTGGTCCCCACCAAAGTGTCTTGAGTTTTGACTGAGATTCTGACTTCTTGGACACTGCAAATTGGCTCATAACTCCAATAAGACCTCAATTTGCAGTTGCAAATTCTTGTATTTTAAGCTGAAGAACAGTTCAACAATATGAACATATTTTTCCCTTCTATCATCACTGAAGTGTTTGAAGTATAATTTGAGTGTTTCTGGTAATGATCTTGTTAAAGACTTAACTTGAATGTAGGGGTACTACATACTAACTACATTCAAGCAGCTGGAATGCAAAAATTGAGTTTATATAAGTTACACATGGAGTGAGCTAAGATTGTCAGCTGCTAATTCCATGTACATATCATTTAATGGACACTTTCATTTAGTCAAGGTAAATTTGAGAGGGGTTAATCTGAAAACAGAAAATTTCAGTTACCACTTCAGCAAAAAAAAACAACCAGTTCTTCATAAACTGTTTGGCTCAGGTTTTTAGTATAGGGACAGAAATAATAATAATAATAATAATAATTAATAATAATAATAATAATTTATCTGGGAGACTGTAGTCAAATATTCTAGTTTGAAAGCTTAAAGGTTAATGAAAAAAATTGGACAGTATAGTGATAAAATTACATACAAGCTTATAAGGAAATGACATCCTTTGTATTTGGTCAGGATATGCAGTAAGTAAAATCAGGACCTGCATACAGAGTGGAGAAAGTAAGAAGAGATCAGAGAATGTTTACTGGGAATTGTACATCGAGTAGTGATTGCACTTGCACAGTTCTAAATAAGAATAAGAGCTGACTAAGTGGAGCAAAGATTGGGGAGAAAAAGACATGCTTATGCTACTTAAAGATAACATTGTAATATAGTCATACAAGGTGGCAGGATTAAGGAAATTTTAATTACACTATTCCTTTGCATATAAGTATATTTGCCTCACTTTTTTTCACGTATTTTAAATCTACAAATTGCATGCTTGTAGAATTGTTTGATTTTAATGTTAATGGGGCATGTTATATATATACATATATATATATACACATATAACATCGTATATATATACACATATACATATAATGTTACAATTAATA
Source organism: Anser brachyrhynchus (assembly GCF_964034855.1). NCBI lineage: Eukaryota > Metazoa > Chordata > Aves > Anseriformes > Anatidae > Anser > Anser brachyrhynchus. The sequence continues at coordinate 125,318,547 of NC_137694.1, read as the reverse complement.
TGCTATCTGTGACTCTTCTATTAATTTAATAGTTTACCCTAGGCTATATAGTATGTAAAGTAGAAAGATCATTAACAAATTGTACAGGTTACAGATTATATGAAATTATATTGAATCCTTGTCGATCTTAAAATCTTCTTTAGGACAACGATAGGATTTAATAGCTTTCCCATTTCTAGATTGTATCATTCTCTTAAGATACCAAGTAGTACTCAGTGGAACCAGCATCCCCAGGCAGGCACAGTTGAGGCCAATGGTGATACTGAGGGTGTCACATTCTCCCTATGGCAGAATGCTGTCTGCTGCATGGTGAAATAGCCTCTAGCAGAAAGATTTCCTTTACAGTACCATGAATTTCAGCTTTGGAAAAAGCTCCTTTCCCTACTGACAGCAATGTTGCATTGACTTGTCACTTGAAATGAAAAAAAAAGAATTGCCTCATGTAAGTGTGAGGTCTACTAAATTGTTACAATACACAGACTGGGTAAATACGCCATTTGTGCTCATTGCAATTGCTAATTTCTCTGTTTGACTCTCAAGTGCTGAAGCCAAAATTAAGAGAAGGTTTCTGTGTAGACCCAAGAAACACCTGTTCAATCTCATGTCTGTTCATTATTCAAGGAGTGTTATATCAGAACAGTTGCCTGGTCTGAAACATTGCCCTTTGCTTTTGAAAAAATGTTGTTTTTCCACTATGAACAGTTTTCCTTAACAAATCTTTTTTGTTTGTTTGTTTGTTTGTTTTCTTCTGGGAAAGTTTATTTAACCTTAGGGAATCATTCTAAAACTGTACAGGTCCCAGCTACAGGCTTTTTGGTCACATGGAGTCTTCAGCAGGGAATGAATGAAATTAGGGACTGTGTTAACTTCTCATATCGTTCACCAGAGAGAAAATGCCTAGTCATTCATTAGAGCAATAAGCCAGTAGTGTATGTAATGATGTACAGTTTGTGTAGAGTGGTACTTTTAAGCTGTACTTTCCCATTCTTTATGAGAAAAATTCTCCCATGCACCTTCAAATCTTGTGGGTGTTCACTGCATGATGAAAATTGTCAAAGGTCAAATGAAACAAAATCAGTGAAAATAGAAGAGTTCAGAGGATTTTTTTTTTCCCATTTTCTAACGTGCTTATATTCAAAATGACGACGCCAACCAGATTAATCAGTAAATGCTATTTGTGTGGATTTGATATGCTCTGAAAATGTGACTTGCACCAGATTTCATGATGATTATATGCTGTCAGTACAAACCGAAAGATGCAATTGCATGGGCAAAATAATATGAGAGCAGCTGCTGGATAAGTCAAGGCACACTGGACAGGCAGTCCCTGCTGTGTCTTGCGCATAAGAGTTGATATAAAGTGGTTTATATGAGACAGCGAGTGTCACATTTGGGATATTTGTCAGGTGTCCAGTGTGTGTGTTTTCCTTCTCAAACAGCAGGACAGGAAGTAAACATGTAGATGAGGCTCTGTAGGAGACTATAGGTTTAGCATTCTTGCACTTTTATTATTTTTTCCAGTCATTTCAATTTCTTTAATCAGCAAGTTAACTTTGGTTAAGAGAAATTTAGGAGTTGTGACATGCAGAATATGTTGTGCTGACGCTAGTATAGCTACCATTGTTGTAAAATGGAAAAAACTGTCAGACAGGGATCTTGCAACTAAGTTGAAAATTTTGGATTTCAAAAAGTTTAAACGTCTAGTCAAGACTATAAATATGTAGTCGAGATTATAATTATATTATAATTATAATTATATAATTATATAATAATATATTTTGATAATGATATATTTACGAGTTCATTTAAAAAAAAAAGTACTAATAAAGTGTCTATATAATCTTCAGCAGAGGCAATTCATAAGTAAACTGCCCTCAGGAAAGCATGATGAGAGATGATGAGAACCTTCCTAGACAGACAGCTTTCAGAGATAGACCTACTCTACTATATATTTGTAACCTGTAATTTAAACATTTATCGGTCCTTTCATTGGCCATTACACATTTCCATTTTCTTAGAGAAAGTATAGTTAATCCTGGAAGATTTACACAAGTGAGACATTGGGCAAATGATAAATTAGACAGCTGTAGGCACTGATTTTAACTCTCATAACACAGAGTCACTTCAACATTGTGAATATTTAATCCCATCATAAATGAACTAAAGCTTCTAGAACACAGCATGAGTCACACATACAGCAGAAAGAACTCTGCCTAGGAGTGCAGTGACTGAAAAGTTCTGTGGAGTTGTAAATAACGCTCAAGCATGACACCACAAAATAACACAATCTTTAACAGGTGAACAAAAGCTTTGGTTCCCCAAAATGTACTTTATTATTAAACAGATCCTTCTATAAGAAGGAGTTTAAAATAGTTACACCCAGGAAACTTAACAAGGAGTTTTGGTAGACATGAAGAAAGTGAAGAGCATACCACCGTGAAATAGTTGTTCTTTTTTATTCTTGTGTTAAATGTGTATTCATGTGTGACCAATAGCATTATTATCCATTCTTTCTCATTCATCCTTTTTTTTTAATTTTATTTTTTTTATGTATGGTGTAGAGAAGGCATGTTGTATGTATAACAAGTAAATGTCCCATCATAAAAGATGCAAAAGGATGTTACAAACAGCAAAAGTTGCAGAAAACGTCAGGACATCGAATATATTTCCATACATCATTTGTTCATGAGCTACATGAAGTTTTTCAACTTCAGAAATTCTAAAGCAGTTCCTTGCAAATATTTGCCATATGCTGAATTTATACACGTGTCTCATGTTGTCTGTTGTTTGTGATCTGTATTACATAGGAAAAGACAAAACTAAATAGGTTATTGGAACAAGATTCTTAAGTGACTTTAATGACAGGCTGCCAAGGTATCCTATGGATTTCTGAAATGAAACAATATGGATGGATAGAATGAGATTTATTAATTGTGATTTTATCTGAAGATGAATTTTCCTTTCTTTTCTTCATGTGAGACTATGCCATGTCTACAAATGATGTGTGAAGGATAAAAAGAACGTGAAATCAATAAAGAAATCTTATGTATGCAGATAGATTCTTCTTCTGAAATTGTATTGTAGAGACCATTAAGGATTATGAATTGTGTCACTATGACATCACGTTTAAAGCTTTGAAAATAAGGGACAGGGCTTACAAGACATGTTGTCCCTAAGTATTTTATTTTTGTTAGAGTAGCAGTAATATTCATGGTTGTTGAATGTGCAGGCAACAAAGGGCTTTATGCATTGATTAAATGTCTTGGCTTTGGTCTGCTATTTAATCAACTGCCAGAACAATTTATTGCCTAGCATACCCGAACAACTATCTGTTCATCTTCCTAGTATAAGCAAAACAAATATCAGAATTTCTGGATTCAGCAAGCTAAAAAACTCAGGTGTTGTAGTACATATATTCTTTGTCGGAGTATATATATACATTTGTCTGTGTACGTAAAAATTGAGATAAGATTGTACTATCATGATGCATTAATAAAGAAAAGAAAATTACTCATTTTATGAGTAGCTCTCTACTATTGTTATCGTGTCTTAAAAGGAAAGTTTGTAGGTGGAAAGTTAAATTCAAAATCATTTTAAAAATCCCAGTGAGTGTTACGTAATGCTGGACTTGAAGATCCTTCTGAACATTATTTGAATGATTCACTTACAAGGTCAGAATTGTAAGCTTTCCATCCTATTTCTTATTACATTTTAAAAAATTGTGATCAATTGCTTCTTCTGGTTGAAACTTGTTCTTCTGACACAGGAATTAATGAATTAATTTTGATGACAAGACGAGGCACCCATCCAAGTCTTGAGGCATCAGCAACATGAGATACAAGGACAAAAATCAACATTAAATAACAACGTATCCTCTCACATCCAGAGTAGCTGAACTTCTTCAACCATTTCAAAGTTCTCACAAAAACACATAAAGTATGTATCATGGAAATTAATGTATGTGATGTGCTAAGAACAAGCACTTAATGTTAGGCTTTATTTCTCTTGCAGTTACACTTACAAACTGCTGCCACTGAGCTGTTTACAAGCAAAAGATCCTAATCCACTAAAACTAAACCCTGTGGCAGCTGTTGTGTTACACCAGATGGGGACCTGACTCATAATGACAGCTTTGATCTCGAGAACACAGGACTTAAAAAATGAGATAGATAAAGGTTAGCACTAAAAGCAAAAGTAAACTGACTTACACATGATCAGAGAGCAGGTGGAGGAGGGTTAATAGAAGCCATGTTTCCTGAGTTCCAGTGCAGGTTTATATCCAACATATAAAAAAGAGTGAGTTCTGTTAGTGTAGGATAAATGTTCTGGAGAGTCCTAAGGGAAGGTCTAGCAACGCAGATTTTAATGTTACTGTGCTTTTCCTATATCAGATCAGACATTTGCCCAGGTTAGAAAATGTAGAGCTGATATGAATAAGATTATGATGTGGTGTGGTTGATATTTGTTTTTGTTTCTGTTTGGTTTTATTTATATATATATTTTTAAAGTTTTATTTATGTATTTATTTATTTTAACAAATTTGAAGTTGTCTCCCCTCTTCTATCGAGTGAGGTGTTAATATGTAAACTACATATTTAAACAGGGGTCTTTGCATGTTTGCTCTGTAATGGGATGAAGCTATTCTGCAGATTACCCATTTGTTAAATGAAATGACTAAAAAGTGTATTGTCCTTCTCCTAACACCTGCCTGCTATTTTAGTCTTCAGTTTCCTGACATTTTCTCCACTCAGTTGTTAAAGAAAGAGGCTCCATTCTTTTTATTCCTCTTCTTTCTCTCTGTCATGAAAGCTTGACTCCCTGTCAAAGAATGAAGTGAACACTACCCTAACAACCCGCGAGGTCTTCATGTGCAAGTACTTTGATTTTTTCCTACTTTTCTTTAGTAACATAATTTCAAACTCTTCTCTGTCAGTAACTAGAAATCACTAAATTAATATAGATGATTATTTTTGAAAAATGAAACAGGGACATATCATTTTTAAAAGACTGATTATTTGCTTTGCAATCGTAATTTTAGTAAAATAATAATCATCCAATAATTCAGTTTTTGCATCATCTCTGATCTCAAGACTCTAGCATCCTCTCTGATCTTGTTTCTCTGATCTTTGGGCTATGTTTTCCAATAAGGATTTTTATCACATTACAATGAAGCTTTTTGGAAGATGTTTCAAAAGTAGAAAACATGAAGAAGAGAAATGTGTTCAGAGGAACACCAAGAAATTTTAGGATTAGTTTGGACAATGTTTGGGTGATTTAAGAAAACTAACCACTCAAATAACCACTAAACAACTAGAACTAACCAGAGACCAGATAGAGAATAAAAAGTGTTTTTGGAACTTTTAATCTCTGGTATATACAGTTATGATACAATCAAACAAAATGATAATTCCTCATTTGTGTGATATTAGAATATCTATTGCTGTGGTGGAAGCATTTGAGAATTTTAATAGCTCAGCAGGTTACAGTTTCTAAAACTCTAGAAACTGTTTAATAGTGTAAGTTAGTTAAAAACAGATTTCACTAACAATTTTTAAATTATTCTTTACATTTGTTTGTTTGTTTTAGACAATTTACAATAATTGAACTTGTCTTGTCATTTGTGTTCTCATGTGCACTAATTTCACCCAAAGAATTAATTATAATAATACTTAAAGTATTTTCTAAAAAAAAAAAAAAAAGTAGAAAAGAGGAAAATATATTTTTTTTTGGTCATTATTCATGCTTACAAGTAAACGCTTAAGTCTGCGATTAAGAGTGTTCCAATTGCAAAACTTTCTAAACCAGGAAATGAAAAGAAAAACACAATTATATTAATATATATTTTTTTCAAGTCTGATTCCTGAGTTTTAAGCCTTATATTCCCTCTTTGGCCTTAGTGTGACAAGGATAAATCACTTTCCTGTCATTTATCTCTCATCTTCCAATCCATTTTTCATGCCAAAAAATCTAAATGGTAAACAGCAGGTTGTTTTAAATAGAGTATTTCTGGATTTCCACCAGAATTACAATTACAGCATTTATAAAATTTATACATAATCATTCAATGCAAATATAAAATACCACTTTTTAAATTGTATTTGGAAATCAGAGAGTGCTGAGGCTTTTTTGCATGATGTCTCTGGCTCAAAATAACTATAGAGAATTAAGTTTTGATCCTTACCTGGTTCTGTGCTGTCTTAATTCCATACATCACCTTTAAGTTAGTGTTGTCAAGTGACTGTAAGAGAAGAGCTATGCTATATATGTTAAAATATTTATGAATGGGCCAACTTCCAGCAATTTGTCAAAAATTGATAATTAAAAATAGTGTGAATGATCTGTTGACCTGTTAGGCTGTTTAATGAAAGTATGAGTTCAAATTAAAGGATTCTGCCACTGATACAAATTTCAAGTAATGAAATTCTAGAATATGAGTGCGTGTATAACGAGCACTTCACCTGAAATCAGTACTTTTTTATGTATCTCAGCACAAAAGGAAACATATTAGCATATTCTACTTTGTTACCTTTATGAAAAATGTTATCCATGTGACAAAAAAATAAATATTGAAATGAAATACCCACCATAGCCTATTGTTAAAAGTTCTCTTCTCTCTCTCAGTGTATGTATGTATGCATATATGCATATATGTATATGTTGGAGAGTGTTTGCATATGTATGCTAATAGGTATATGTGTGTGTTTGTAAGAAAATAATTTAGGTAGTAGCAGATTTTAATTTCTGCATCTTTTATTACTTTGTTCCTTGCCATTTGAGCGTAGCTTTTTCTTCATCAGTGTATTAACTTGATTTTATAACAAGTGCAAAATAATTTTTGTTATGTTAAGATAAAATTGCTATTATAACTGTTATTACTAGGTCTCTAAAGGATAGTATTATTCAATTATTCAGAACTTATTATTTCCAAAGTCTGTTGCAACAAAAGTAGGAAATTCCAAAATGATGATATGTATTTGCTTTATTATGGAAGACTCTTAACAAATTTTTGAAATAAACTTTTCTTGTACATTTTAAGTCATAATTTACATAAATGTGCAAGTTTAAGGGGTTTTATGAGGAGTTGTTCACACAAAGTTGAATTTTTCATGTTCTTAAAAAAGGAAATAAAATCCATTGCATTAATGTGTCTTGAAGAATGTATCTGTAGATGCATGATAAGCTGATAATACAAATAATATAAATGTTACTCTATACTCACAAAAACCAGACTGCCCGAGTAGACTAAAAAGGGCTTTTGTTGCACTCAGAAGTAAATGACATGGTCACATGCTCGCTGTCTGTTATTAAATTTCATTTTGAGGGGGGATTGGACTTGATGATCTCTGAAGGTCCCTTTCAACTTAAATGGCGATGATATGAATCTATTGACAGCTATAGTGAATATATCTCCTTTTCTATTTATTTATTTATTTTAAAACAATGATGCTTGCCTCAAGTTGCAAAGAATTTTGCCTTGTTTTTTCTCAGGTTTCTCAAATATGAAAGAATTTCCAGTTTCTCAGGTTTTTCTAAATGCTTTTAAAGGAGCATTGTGTCTGACTACAAATAATGCAGCTCTGTAGTGGTTTATCTGAAAAGCAAAGCAACAAATGCAGTGGATCTGACATTTACATTACAAATATTACTGGTGTTTTATTTTAGAGTGATGTAGAACCTTGGATTGACCTTCTGTTGATGGTCAGTGTGCAATATGTGACCCTGGAGCAATATTTCACTCTAGCTTTCTCTGAAAGAGTGGTCTCTACAATCTTATACTGCAACATAGGTGATCAAGAAATTATCTTTGAAACTGTTCTCTTGATCCAAATTAAAATGCTAATGTAGATTAGCTCTTCTTCTCTCATCTTTGTGACTCCTTTTCCTATTTTGATGTTATCTATGTTACCTCCTTAAGCCCTTTTGACATACTACTACTGCTAGTTTGCTGTCCCAATTACACTACCACCCACTTCTCTTTTCTTCCTCTAAACAATGCACCATTTCTGCTTCTCTTCCCTTGCACTTTTTTTGCCATATTTTTATCTGTCAGATTTACTAGTAATTGAGCCATCAATAAAGTAATTGTGCACTCTTAATTGAAAGACCCACGGTTCCTACCCTCTCTCCAAAACTTTGTCAAAGCATATTGTCTAGTAAAGCATATTGTAACTTTCGGCTTAATCACACCTATAATCAAGGAATGGTTTCGATTGTAAGGGACCTTAAAGATCATTTAATTCCACCCCCCACCCTACCCCACCCCCGCCATGTGCAGGGACACCTTCCACTAGATCAGGTTGCTAAAAACCCCATCCAACCTGGACCTAAACACTTTCATGGATGGGGCATCCACAACTTCTCTGGGTAATGTGTTCCAGTGCCTTACCACCCTCTGAGTAAATAATTTCTTTTGAATATCTACTCTAAATTTACTCAAGTTTAAAACCATTACTCTTTGTCCTATCACTACACTCCCTGATAAAGGGTTCCTCCTCATCATTCTTGTAGGCCCCCTTTAGGTACTTTAAGGCTCCCCGGAGCCTTATCTTCTCCATGCTGAATGACCCCAACTCCCTCAATCTGTCTTCATAGAACAGGTGCTCTAACCCCTTGAATCATCTTCGTGGCCCTCCTCTGGAGTAATTCTAATAGGTCCATGTCCTTCCTATGCTGGGAGCCCCAGAGCTGAACACAGTATTCAAGGTGGCATCTCACAATAATAGAACAGAGGGGTAGAATCATCTCCCTTGACCTGCTGGCCATGCTTTTTTTGATGCAGCCCAGGTTACAGTTGGCTTTTTGGGCTGGAAGCACACATTGCCATCTCATGTCGAGCTACTCATCCACTGACACCCCCAGGATCTTCTCGTCAGGGCTGCTCTCAATACATTCTCCTCCCAGCCTATATTTGTGCTTGGGATTGCCCTGGACCAAATGAAGGACCTTGCACTTGGCCTTATTGAACTTCATGAGGTTCATGGGCCCACCTGTCTAGCCTGTTGAGGTCCTTCTGGATGGCTTCGTTTCTCTCCAGATGAGTGCCAAGCTAGGATTACTTAACACTTTAAAGTATGGTTTTGTGAGAAAAATATAATATTCAGAGGAAAAATATGTTTGTTTGTTTGTTTGTTTGTTTTAATTATCTGTGTGCCACTGTAAGATTTATCATTTAAAAGTACTTATTAGATCTGTGATTGCAGATCCACATGGGACATTTTCATGTGACACCTTTTCCCAGAATATTTTCAGCTGAGCTGAATTCAGCAATAGACTGGAGAAGTTCAGTATGTTCTATGAGCATGTGTTTTTTCACATGTTTATCACAGTGATGGATATTGCTTTCAGACAGAGGAGCAGTCAGTTTGTGTAATGGGTTTGGTAAGAAATTGTTTTATCCTGTGGCAGAATTCAGACATTTTATTTAAACTTTTCTGCTTTGGTTATCACTCAAGTTCAACTTGTTGGAATGTTTCAAAGTCCGTTTGTTAAGATGAGATAATTTCTGAAGTATTTAGCTCCTTTTTTTTTTTTTTTTTTTTTTAATTTCTCAATTTTGTACGAATGCATTTTCTTCCATTTTACTTAATGGTTGTTCTTTAGGAATACAAGTAACCCGAATAATCATCTGCTGTGGCAACTGAACGAGTTTTCTACTGACAGCATGTCAATGATTATTTTATTTCTGTTTGTATTTTTGCCCTTTTAGAAAAAAAACAGAGGTTTCTAGCTGTGATAGTCCTGAGTTGTAATTCTCACTGAGCCTACATCTGGGTGATTGCAGACAAGCCACTTGACCTCAGTATGACTCAATTAACCCAGCAGCAAAATTGGGTAAACATCAAAATCTCATTGAAAAGCAGCTGCTGCATCTAAATTGAATTGTCTAAAATTGCATTGTGACAGTATTGTTATTGGGTCTCTGAAGACCTGAAATTTAATTGTTTTTCATCATAATGCTACATGAGAAAGGCTCTAAAAATCATACAAATAACAATGTCTCCATAGTTTTGCAATGACATTGCCTGTATAGTTGCCATTCAAGGCAAATCTATAATGTAACTATGATAAGTTCAACTTAAATTTTTCAAATTTTGTCATAACCATTTACATGTATACTTCCTTGCAAGGGGTGTGCATTTATACAATTTTTGATCAGATAGCATCTATTTCATCTATAATTCATCAAGCAACCTTAAGAACTTGATTGATCTTGAGGGCAACATAGAAAATATGAAGATTAAAAGTTTTATGAGTTTTTTGAAAAAAAAATGGCTCAGTCTTGGGAAATATTTTATGACAGATACTGCTTTTTCCCCTGATTTGAACATGCCTCTTTTCCAGTTTGCAATATCTGCTCCTTCAAGTATTTTTTTAGCCAAGGTGAGATGTTTTTCACTTAAACTGTGCACATGAAGCTTATAAGAAAAGTCTGTAGTTAAGTATGTACCTTTTTTTTGCCAAAGTAGTGGAGCCCATGCTTATGAAGTCACAGATGGCCTGGGGTTTCTCTCCTGGCACATGCAGTAATGTTTTCACAGGACCTGAATTAACATGTTAATGACTTTTTTTTCATCATTTTGAAATTTAAATTCTGAATTATTTATTAAAAAAATACTTGTTCTCTTCTGTCATAATTTAGGATTTGGGCTGTTACTTCCTTCAGCATACCAAGGATCCTATGCTACTTTGGGATCTTTTAGGATCAGCCACTTGAAAAATAATCACTATTACTAATGATGAATCCAATATTCTACCCAGCAACTTAAAAAAAATCCTTAGGTTACTCAGTAACTCTTAAAGACAGGTTTAAATCTGTATTTGTCACACGGGGCAACTTGTTCAGACACTATGGCTAATAGGAAATATGCATTCCACTTTTCATGATGAAGTAAGTAGTGCTCAGTGAAGTCAAACTACCCAACAACCTGTGTCTAAGCCTGGAATTCCCCTTTTTTATTATCTGTGTACAGTTGTGTAGGCATTGCTTTTTATCTCCTGATTATCTTTTATTGTGAATCATTCATTATAATTAATACATTTGTTATGTTTTATCCATATGCAATGCACACACTCAAATGCTGAAAAATACAGCAGTAGGTGTACAGGCAATGCACATTTAATACTATAGATGGCTATTTCCCTGACTCCATATTGTCTTTTAATTATGACCACACCCCTTGTGAAATGAATGGTTTTGTTAGTCACTTGAAAACCCACAGAAAAATAATTCATATAATCAAAAATACTTTTTTTTTTCTTCATAGTGCCTAGAAATTCTGAGGTTATTAGTCAATTATTATCAGACAATGTATTTTGTGAAAGCAATCACATAACGGAAATGCAATGTTTGTTTCAGCAAGAATTATCCTTATAGTGAGGACTGCCAATGTGTGAAAAAACAATTTTATCCTTGTTTACTATTAATGATCTGTTTGCCTATATAACAGCAGAGAGTTCATATACCTTTTATGTTCTAAAAGTTAAAAAAAAAATCTGGTTTCAGAAATCAAAAGGACAGCTTGCTCGCACCTATGTTATTTACTGTTCTACTACATTTATCAATCACTATGGTAGTCATAGCCCTGCGACATTAGCAAAAAAATAAATAATATATACATATATATATATATATATAGCCTTGATAGGACTTCCCAAGCAGCTTCCTTTGTTATCTGCAAAGAAAGTTAAAAATTTAGTATACTTAACATAATGGATAATAATGGATAAAAATAAAATGGATAATAAAACAGAAGGAAGAGATTCCTGAAATTGTAGTACAGGAATCGTAAAATAAATAAGTAAAATAAAACCTTTTATTTAGTAATGTAAATAATAATAATAATTACTAAATTCAGAATCAATTATCAATCACCATGTATTGTGAATAGTATAGAAGAACAATATGGCCCTCTGGCAACACAAAGTTCAGGAGTATTCTGTCCTGTGTCCAGCAGTACAGATTTAATGCTTTAGGTAATCTGATAAACTAGTAATATTTGGTTACAAAGAGTCAAAAAGCTGAGTCTTAATTTGTCCTGAGTTAATTTCTTATATGAAACGATTTACCTAGACCTAAAAACATACAATTCCAAAGGGATGTGTGACATAGAAAATACGTACAGCCATGAATCCATGCTCTGTATTGACACTTTTGTCTTTGATTACTTTTCCCCACTCTCTGTTGGAAATTATTTAATGAGCTACAGAATGACCCAGGATTGTCCTGCACTGAAATGTGTGTGCAAGGGTGACGATGAATGATTTTAGCAGATGGGTATATCAAGGATGGAACAGAAAACTTGGTTCATTTCCAAACAGTTTAAACATTGAATCGATTACTTGCAGTTAAAATGGTGATGCCTTAAAACAACAACATTTATGTTGGAAAAGATCTTCAAGATCATCAAGTCCAGATTGTTATAACAGTCTATCATTTCTCTTCCTCCCTATCCATAACTGGAATCAGACAATTAAGAATGTATTACAAGAAAAGTGTAGAGCTGCTTTATTTCCCATAAGAACTCAAGACCACAGTTATCTCCCTCTTTTTTTCAAGCTGGCCAGAAGCTACATCCCTTTTTCCAGTTTTTCTCACTGCATATTAAGGCTGTGGGCACTGAAGACTCTGCCAAGTCCCCCAACTTTTGCACTGGGACATGGGGGTCTCCTCAAATTTTCAGACCCACTGTATCTGGGTTTTCCCAATGGATAATATATCCCACCCACCCCTGAGGCACCTGTTTGGGGCACTCAAGGCCCCCAGACTACTTTAACTAGTGGTTTGACAGTCAACTGGTCAGCTCCCAAGCGGCTCTTCGGAAATTCCTCTGCATGCATGTTTGTCAGGCTCCATTTTCTCGCTCCGTGGTCCCTCCACATCCAAAGAGAAGCTCATTAGTTGGCAAGCTTCTGCAGCCTGCCAAGTCCATGACTCACGGAATGGCCTAATTAGCTCAGGAGTGTAGAATAGAAAATCCCTTTGGAACAGTGGGTGTAAACTCACAGTATCACTCACAGGGTCTCCTGACTGTTGCCCCTCCTGCAGCAAGAGGAAGACCCTGGTGCAGACATGTGTTGAGTACTCTGCTTCACATTTCCTTGCTGACTTCTCTGGGACCTCTTCTTAAATTGCTGGCTGTGTTGTTGTTTTTTTTGTTGTTGTTTGTTTGTTTGTTTCCCTCCCCTTTTTATTTATTTTTTTTTCCTTTCCCTCTGAAAGCCAAGCCCACCATCTCATAGAATCTCTTGTGTCTCCTCCAGGAGTGGGTGAGATCCTACGGTCCCTAGGTACAACTTCTGTTCTCATGTCACATCTGTAGGCATCCCTATCTTTTTCTTTATTGACCCTCACTCTTATTGTTCCTCACACAGGGACTTGATTTCCCCAAGCTGCCCTCCCTTTCCCTGTTTGAGGAATAATGGAAGATGATTTAATATTTCAGTGTACAGCCTGAATCCTGTCCCTAGCAGGGAAAATCTATAGGAGCTGCAGTCACAAGTATATGCTCAGAGAAGAATAATTAAGGAAGAAACTGTTTTCATAGAGCTCAGTACTCAAGCACACAGTTTAATGTATATGGGGAGCAGAGACCAGCAAAAGTAGACAACAGTCCAGTCAAAGCTCTTTCTAATGATGGTGACATTCTGTTGCTTTGCAGGATGTGTTTTGACAGTTTTCATTGAGTCTATCAATTACTTTCTCCTGTCCTAATGAGAAGGACCAGCATGTAGCTCCTAAAATGTTTTTATTATTTTTATTAAAGAAGAAAGAAACTGGCAGAAATGTGTATTGGACAAAAGTTATTCGTGTACTAGGGTCTTTGTTGCTTGGTTTTCTACGGAGTTTTCTAGGTGGTGTATTCCCAAAGCTTTAATTTTCAAAAATGAATGCTAATAAAATGGATCTTCTCTCCATTTAAACCATTTTAAGTGCTTTTAGTTCAAAAGAAAAAAAAAAAGTGTGAACACAATCCACCTTATTTATTTGTTTGTTTGTTTGTTTACTTATTTAGCAGCTGAAGAATCCCAACTTGTAATGGTTTCTGAAAACACTACAGCAGAACTTTCTCAACAGTTTTGTTTATTATGGCAGTATAAATACAGTCAGCACCATCTATCATAAAATTGGCTTGGGTTGGAAGGGACCTTAAAGATCATCTAACTCCAAGCCCCTTGCCATAAGCAGGGATGTCACCCACTAGATCAGGTTCGCCAAGGCTCCATCTGGCCTTGAAAACCTCCAGGGGATGGGGCATCCACAACTTCTCTTGGCAACCTGTTCCAGTGCCTCACTACCCTTACAGTGAAGAATTTCCTCCTAATGTCTAATCTAAATCTATCCTCTTTTAGTTTAAGACCATTCCCCCTTGTCAAACTATCTGTTTGAGTAAAGAGTCCTCCATCTTTTTTATAAGACACCTTTAATTATTTAAAGGCTGCAATGAGGTCTCTCTGGAGCCTTCTTTTCTCATCTGTAATACTAATTTGTGCTAAATAGCACTTTTCAGATAAGGATCTGCAAGCCTTTCACAGACAAACTTCTTTTGTGCATGAAGAAGATTAACATATGCCTCTGCTTAACTCAGTTTATGTCTGTATTTTCCTACAGAAAATATTCTGAAAAGTGAGACTAGATGCCAGTCTCCATTTTTAAATGCCATGAAACTTTCAAACTACAATGCATATCATTGCCTGATATGATTTGAGCTGGAGAAGTAGCAGAAAGTTGGTAACATTTAAGTCTTTTTCTGAGCTTTTTCTGATTCTTCTTGATAGTTAAAAAAAAAAAAAAAAAAAAAAAGCTATGAAGTTAGGCATTTTTCTGTAAAAAAAACTAATCATTTACATGAACAAAGTTTATTAGAATTGTATTCAGTTCAGTTTTTCAATTAATTCAATAATATTTAAGATTAATCAGTTTGTTTTGCAAAACATAGAAATTCCAAGTAATAATATATGACAAAACTGAAAATGGTGGTATGTATGATACCCATTTTATAAACATTCAAATTATCTATTCTGATTATTACAATATCCTTGTCTCCTTTAAATTGCAAAGAAATAGTACTCTCATTCATTGTATTCTCATTTGGCTTCTACATTTTGTGAATGTGTTGATGGCCTCTGGGCCTTCTCTTTGACATTTTCCTTTTTATTATTATTATTTTTTTAGTCCATTTACAGGTTTTAACTACAATGTTCTCTCATTGTATGTCGCTGGAGTTAAATAAAACACCAAAAATATTCTTCAATGGCTGTATGAAGTTGGTAACTATAATTCTGAATGTGGATCATAAATCTCAGTAAGGACTAGAAACCTAAACCAAAAGTAACCATTATTCCACAGGTGCAATACTAAAATTATTCCACAGGTGCAACTCTAAAATTCACATGTAAAGTGGCTTTCCTCAAACACCTTGCTGTGTTTTGACTGATCTTATTCATCATGCTTGTAAATATTGGAAAGAGCATGTCTGAGTTCTTCTGGGAATGTTTTTCTACACCATAATATCTACTTTTCTTTCTCCTTTTTTCTTTAATTATTTTAAAGATCTTTTTATTTTCAGATATACCATTGGAATTGTTGCTGCTTGGGCATAAGCACAAGCAAGGAAGATACAAAAATTAATCTAAGACTGTATTTCCATTACTGAATTTCTTACTACCCAAAGAGAATATCATTAATATAACATGTAATTAGGGTAGAATGTCAACACCTGTTAATCTATTGTTTTTAAAACACAGGAAATAATTCTTCATAAAGATACAATTTTCTTGAAAAGTATAAATCCCACAGATCCATCCTCTTTATTACTCTATTACCAAAGCCAAATCTGAGGGAACATTTGTACCATTTAGAAATATATGTGCTAACAAACTATTAATCAGTTAAATTAAAATCTAACATTTTCAATTCCATTTTCCTTAGTAGTCTAAATAAAGTGAACTCTTTAAAGAGAGCAAACATTCTCTAAAGAAGGCGAATACTACATACTGAACATCTTCCGGCATCTCAATTTCTAAAATTCCATTCAAAATAGATCCTAACACAAGTCTGTCAATTTTAAGTTTTTAATGTAACACATCGTACATTACCTGAATGCCTTATGATCTTTCACATACTTGAAATACTGCTTTGAGACAGCGGGAGTGAAGAGAGAAAAGAAAAACAGGTTCATAGAATCATAGAATCATAAAGGTTGCAAAAGACGTCCAAGATCATCTGGTCCAACCGCCCCCCCTACCACCAATATCACCCACTAAACCATGCCCCTAAGTACCACGTCCAACCTTTCCTTTAACACCCCCAGGGACAGTTACTCTACCACCTCCCTGGGCAACCCATTCCAATGCCTAACTACTCTTTCTGAGAAGAAATTTCTCCTGATTTCCAACCTGAACGTCCCCCGGCACAACTTGAGGCCATTCCCTCTAGTCCTATCACTAGTTATCTGCAAGAAGAGTCCGACCCCCAGCTCCCCACACCTTCCATTCAGGTATCTGTAGAGAGCAATAAGGTCTCCCCTGAGCCTCCTCTTCTCCAGACTGAACAACCCCAGTGCCCTCAGCTGCTCCTCAGAGGACTTGTGTTCCAGACCCTTCACCAGCTTTGTAGCTGGACAAAGCTTTGTAGCTTTGTAGTCTGGACATGCTCCAGGGCCTCAATGTCTTGTAGTGAGGGGCCCAAGCATACTAAATCCTGTTGCTTTGTATGAACCTCAAATGTGTACACACTTAAAAGTATCTGACTGAAGTAATTCAAAATCATACCAAAAAAATGTAAGGCAGCAGAGAAAGTTGAAACAACATCTGCAGAATCCCTAGGACAGCACCTTGATCAATTGTGTGCATTTCCTTTCTGTTAAAGAGCATTTGCAGAGATTAACTTTAAGACTTTCAAGACATATTACACATTTTCATGGTAGTGTGCTTCCTCTTGAAATTGCTAGTTATTGTTTTCCCAGAGATTATGTTTTTTTGTTTGTTTGTTTGTTTGTTGATCATATATGGCCTTAGAAGACATCTTAAAACAATTTTCTGAATGAAACTAAGCCTAAATCTCAAAGTTGCACTGCACCAAATGGGCTGGAGATTAGATGGCTGAATTTGAGGATGACAGGGAGCTTCAAACAAAGCATAAAATTCAGAATATGGTAGCAGAATATTCTGTCTAAATATCAGGAAGGACTTTACTGTGTGGATGAAGAAGCACTGGAAGAGGTTTCCAATAACTGTTGGGCAACCTACCCTAGGTGTCGCTGCTTGACCAGGGGGGTTGGACCAGATTACTTCTGGAGGTCCCTTCCAACCTATTCTATTCAAACCATTCTGTGATTCTGTGAAGTACTGTGTAACATTATCCATATATCTAATTTACTCTGCAAAGGGTTCAGATGTCAGTGAGGAAAGCTTATAGATAGGAAAATGATGTTTCAACTGCCTTTGAGGATTTCTAGTGCACCATTACTTCAGAAAAATTGAGTTCCTTTACTCACATAGCTCTGTTTAACTATTCAGCCATAAGACTTCATTGATCTATCTTATTAAATTGAATTAAGCAACACTAAAATTCAAACCCAACACACTTAACTGATTCCAAAACTGAGAATTCTGTTTCAGATAAATATTTTAACATTTTTGTTCTGGATGAAAATGAAGAAATATTTTTAAAAATTTCCTCTGAAATGGAAAAAAAAAGAAAGGGAAAGTTTGAAATGAGAAGCCATGTCTGAACCTCCTCTTATGGAACCATCTTATGGTAACACTAAAAGAGCTATTAATAGGAATTTCATTTCCCTGATACTGACTTTAAAAGAATTTTAAAGCATTTTGCTTTGTAGGCACTCTTTTTTCTTTGTTTTATTTTTGGGAGGGGAATAATAATTTATGGTTAACAATTCATAGTTGTAATTTTAACATGGAAAAAACAGAAATATTCAGGAAAGGTCAAAAAAGCAATATCATTATCTGCTCTTGGGTTAGTCATTATTCAAGTCTCAAATGCTCAGTCAACATTTCACTGATTTTAACAAATGTACATATTATATATATATAGTTTGCTATAGACTTCAATTTCATTTTGATGCTTATAAAATGTCAGTTTCTTTCTTTACACAAATTCAGTTTTGAAAGTTTTCACAGTTAGCCTATGATAATCTTGATGAGAATGTGAGTTTTATTTCTTTAATAATTTTTTAATAGTCCCTATGCAGTGGCAGTTATTACTGTTTTCTGACCAGTTAATAATTAACTTAATTATGCTAATAATTAAACTTCACGTTTTATTATTTATGCTATGAAATACAGTGATGCCATAAACTACATCATGTAAATTATGTATCCATACCCCTTTTTAAAGTTAATGTTTTATTCTCATATCCATTGTAGTTTTTTACATCACATTAGTGCTATTTTAAATATGCATCATGATGCTTTTTCACTGTACTCTTATACATTTGTTGAAAAAATTGGTTATGAAAGGAATAAGATGCATTGGCACAATAATATTAACTGTTATTTCCTGTCAAGCATTTTCTGTTTTCTTTGAAAGGAAAATAAATGAAGTGTTACTTAAAATTCGTATTTTGTATCATTACAGTTTAACAATACACTCAGTTTACAGCATGAGAATGTCAAAGGTACTTAAAATGTTAAAATAAATTTAGCAATGAACTTAAGGCACACATTACAAACTCACCTATTGAAATAAACTATAACTAATCATTTTTTCACATTTCTGGCTAACATATTATAGAACTGTAATCAAATTCTAGAATTTCCAAAAAGGTCTATGAGACCGTATTTCCTATAACTTCATATCTTTGAAAACCACTTATTAAATGTCTTTAAGAAACATTAGGCACAGGGATTCACAAAGAGTTTGGGTTGTATGTACGTGAATACTACTAAAGCACTTCTAACTAATGATTCATATTGTATTCACATTACTGTAGATTTTTTACGTAGCTATGTCAAAGAAAATACACTTCTAGAACCTGTCATAATTTTTCTTTCTAATTTTCTTCATTTTTGACTACTGAACTTAAGATCCAGAAGAGCCTAGGAGTCCTATTTAATTTTTCAAATAAGGATATTTAAGTTTTGAAAAAACATTTTTTTTCAATACAGAAAAAACTTTGTTGCTTTTTTTTTTAATATCATTATTATCATTTTGTTCCTATTTGATCAAGTAATTACTAAGCTAAAAAGTTTCCTTTTTCTTCTGCATTTGGCAAGGCTGTAAATTGCTTTTCTTTCAGCATTCTGTGACACTACTTGATTTTGTTACATTTAATTTTTTTTTTTCTGTGAACATCCTTGGAAGATTAAGCCTGAATGCAACTATTGTCTAGGTCTCACTACTATCTTATTATGCTTTTGTAATCATTAATATTACACATCTGTCATTGGGAAAACTAAAAAAAACAGTGTGCTAGAGGACAATATCCAGATCTCCGAGTCTGTACTTTATCACCTGAAGCCATGTTGCTTTCTGCACCAAGTGTCTACTTAGTTGTAAGTTAAATTTTTGTTCCATGGTCTTTATTGATTTCTGAGTAGTTACATCACTGAGCTTCATGGTCCCAGTTAATAGTCTAAGCCCAGGTTACTGAGAAGAGCTGCTACCTTTCCCATAGAGAGCAGCTTTAAATGGAAGCATATGTGAGTGGGCTACTGATTTTTTTTTTCTTTTTCTTTTTTCTCCCTTCTTGATTTTCTTTGGAAGAGAGTCTGCTTGCAGTCATTCAAGACTGTTTTTTTTTTTAATATATATAATTTTTCCTGCACAATTCTGTGTCTGTATGCACAACTGCTTTTTGGAGTGGAGGTGGTGAGGGATTGTATATTGACATATGAGTCTCCATTCTGTTAGCTTTGACTATTTTAAATAATTTTATACTCTCCTCATCTTTGATATATGTACTCTCCTAAACAGAGTCGAAGAAATAAATGTCTCTGAGACTGTCAAAATTACATAATGATGCAATGTACTATAATATGTCTGAAGAAGGATATTTTTTTCCTGGCACCATATGTAAGAAATTTGAGTAACAGCTGCTGACACAGGCAATAATTCTCAAAGTGATTTTTTTTCTCTCTGCTTTCAAAGCTGTTTTGTTTCATTTCTCTGAAAACAAGAAATTGTATAGTCACAGCATTTTTACTAATGTAATACAGAAAGGTATTTAAAAATGTATTTCACATAACTGGGCTATCATCCTAGGATGTCTTTGCCATATATTCTCTGTATCTTCCTTTCTCTTTCAATTTCATAAATATGTTATTTAGGAGTGTGAATCTCTCTTTAACCTGTTTCTCATGAGATGCTGATTTAATTACAGCTTAAACACGTAGACAAACACACGTTTTCCTTCTCTTTTCTGTAACACATTGTCTGCTACATGTTGCAGTTCATCACATTCCTGTCTGCTTAAAATATGTAAGTGTCATAGAGGTCTTTATGTTCTGTGGCATCTTTTATTGGATTTGTTCTAAGAATCAATTTAATATAATTTTAAAGGTTTACATTTTCTTCTGGTCTCAGCTCTACAGACAAAAATGATTTTGGAAATGAGGATATTATGCATTGGCTTCTTCTAAATTCTTGGGTTGGAGAAACAGTTTCCTTAAGAACCAGATTGCCATCCACTGCAGCAAATGTAAAAAGATTTATTTCACTTCAGGATGTTGGAAGCATCAGAAGAGCAATCTGAGAAATTGCACCCAAGAGCAGTTGTAGGGCAGGTTCCCATGCCATGGTGCTGGTCCTTCTGTGGTGTATGTGATGTAAGCCTCGTCTCAGAGTAGTGCTGGAGGGCCGCACCTACACTGGCACAGGTAGGGCAAGTTGAACAGAGATGACTGAGGAGACTTTATACTCTTGTTTCTGATGTTACCTCTTCCATTGTGAGCTGAGGACACTGGAGGTCTAATTAAGCCCTTTTGAAGGCCCTTAGAATATGTGTGTGCTGTGAGATGACAAATTTCTTAAAGAATTTATTAGATTTTTTCTTCCACCTTCAACAGGAAAGAAACTTACCAGAAAAAAAAAAAAAACAAAACTGATTCAAGTTTGAATAACTAAGTTCCTGTTCACTGCAGTCAACTTTAGATCAGGAACAAAGTGACCTTAATCTTTTCTCTGTGATGATTAAGAGACCATTCATTTCAGTGTCTGACTTCCTCCAGCCCTCCCTTTCTGCCCTGCCAGCCTTTCTGCCTCCCCTGCCTACCTCCTGTTCCTTTCCAAGATATGGACAATTTCAAAGTTTTTTTTTTTTTTTCTTAGTGATCTACCTGTCCCCACTTGCAGTCTAAGCACACCCTTACTTATTTTGCAATTTTAGAAAAAAATAAAAATAAAAAATAAATTAGAAACCACAAGTGAAAAACCATGTGTCTGTATCTTCAACACTCTTTCTCCTCTCTTTGAAACATCAGTTCTTTTTTAATGTAAGATTTTCAGTCATGGGCTTTCTTCTTTCATGTTTATACACAGTGACTTAAACAGGGAGACATTCATTTTCACTGAAGCATTTTGACACTACTAGAATAAAAATAATATGTTACAATTCTAAAACTTGGACTATAAGGAAAATGTGAAATTTCATTTTTTTCTCAGTATATAGACACTTGTGGGAGGGAGAGATAAAACTGATGTATTGAGAGAGAGAAAAATTTCTAAACTCTTTGTTCAGTTCTAAAAATTTATATGCATCTACTGTGGAGAATCTAACTGTGACCTATTAAATAGACCATAAAGGGCAGCCTGCTTAGTAAATAGCAACCCTATTCATGTCGTTTCAATGGTCTAGACACTGAAAGCATCTAAAACCTAGTTCAACCTCTTGGAAATTTTACTGTTTGTTTCAATGCTTATCCATATGTCCCATTAAGCTTTCCTCCCTTGGGAGCTGGCCAGATTTTTTGCATTCAGTGTAACACCGCTACCTCTCAGGACCTAAAGCAGTAACAGTTCTATACTAGTTCTGCCTACGATAATAGTTCTTGTTGCTCCATAGCTCCATTCTTACAAGTGATTTATTTTGGATGTGGCACTGACTGGAGTTCTTGGGTTTTTACCTAAAGCTGCTTCCTGACCAGCATCTTTGTGCTTCTGCTATCAGCACTTCTGAAATCATATGAAAGATACGATTGAAAAGTTGTGTCATTCTGCATTTATTTTTCTGTTCATCATATTACATGACAGATCAGGTTTCCATTCAAGATGTTTTTGCTGTTGATGCAATGTAGATTTAAAAAAAAAAAAAAGTGTGAAGAAAATAAAAAGACTAGCTCTTTAGGAAGACAGTGAAAATGTTGAATTACAGTCAAGATGAAGAGAAAATGGCAAACACATTTTTAAGACTTAATAGACAATATGAATTACTTCAAATTGAGAAAAGAACTCTGGCTTGGGCAAGCTGTAGGTAATGATGTATTTTATAGTATTTTCTCAGCTCATGGTGTCCCCAACATTTGATTCAAGCATTTATTTTGCATTGCAGTGTTATGCTGGTCTTCTTTTTTAAAGCCATCTATCCAGTAATTTTTTATATTATGGATTTTTTTCAGAATAATAGTAGAATACTTGGCATGGTACATCAAAATAATGTTCTTGCCTAGTCTCCAAAAGTGATGTTTAACCAAGCAGTTACCAGGCTGCCTACCATTTTACCTTTGTGCTGGTTCTGTTTCCTCTATTTTTCTTTAACTGTGCAGAAAATCATGCAAGACATATCCAATTGAGTACACTTTTTGAAGATGACAGTATATAATAGCCTATATAAAACAAATTCATTTTTTAAGGTGTGAGCATATCACTGAAGAGCAATACGAAGACTAATACCTTTAGAAACTAAACAGCAGTGAAAATTAAAACCAAGTTTTGTTGTTGTTGTTTTATTATTATTATTATTATTTATTTATTTTTATCTCATACCTTTGAGATTCAAAATTACTTTTAGTGCCAATAACAACTTAATGACTTACCCCTGTGGTGGGTTAACCTTGGCTGGTTGCTAAACATCCACCATGCTGCTTTCTTACTCCTCCTCCTCCTCAGCAGGACAGGGGAACAAGTAAGATGAATAAGCTCATAGGTGGAGATAAGGACAAGGAGATAACTCACCAATTACATTCACCGGTAAAACAGATTTAACTGGGGGAAGATTAATTTAATTTATTGCAAATAATTAAATAGAGTAGGATAGCAAGAAACAAAGACAGAACTAAAAACGCTTTTCCACCCCCCATCACCCCTCCTTCCCAGGTTCAGCTTCACTGCCTCATTCCTGACTCTTCTGACTCCTCATCCCTGCATCCCAAGCAGCACATGAGGATGGGGGTCCTGGCCAGTCCATAACAGTTCTCTGCTGGTCTTGGCTCTCACACTTTTCCCCTGCTCCAGCGTGAAGTCCTTCCCACAGAATGTAGTTCTTCATGAAATGCTTCAGCAGTATGAGTCGTTTTTAGAAGATGCAGTCCTTCAGGATTGCTCCAGTGTGGGTCCTCATAGGTTTCAGATTCTGCCAGGAGGCTGTTCCTGTAGGACTCACCGTGGCCTGCAGCCTCCTTCATGGTACATCCACCTGCTCAGGTGTGAGGTCATCCACAGGCTGCAGCATGGATATCTGACTCAACACCTTACACCATGGGCTGCAGGGGAACAACTTACTCCACCATGGTCTTCTCCACAAGTGGCAGGAGAGCTTCTTCTCTGCCACCTAGAGCACTTCCTCCTCCTCCTTCATTAACCTTAGTGTTTGTAGGGCTATTTCTCTCACATTTTCTCAATCCTCTTTGTCATAGCTGCTATTCAGTGGTTTATTTTATTTTACTTTATTTTATTTTACTTTATTTTATTTTATTTTAATTTTATTTTATTTTACTTTATTTTATTTTATTATTTATTTTATTTATTTATTTTATTTTGCCTTCCTTAAGGAGCACCACACACATTGCTTTTTGGTTCAGCTTTGGCCAGCAGTGGGTCCACTGAAGCAAGGTGAAACTATTATGAGACAGCCTCATCTCACAGAGGCCACCCCTGCAATATCCTCTCCCTATCAAAGCCTTGTCATTTAAACCCATTATAGCCCTTTCTTTTGCCTGGTTCTTCTAATCTGTACCCAGATGCATTGCTGTTTGACAAAGGTTCAGTCAATACTACCTTGGTCTTGATTTTACTTCTTCCATTTTCCTGGTGTTACCACTCTGCTATTAGATATTTCTGTTTGTAAAGGCCAGACAAGTGTGGGAAAAATGAAAGTCACAAGGACTAATTGATCTGATATCATAAAAATGAAATAAGAACGTAGCTTTTTCTTTTCTTTATTTCTCTTGCTTTTTCATCCAGTAATATGCTAATTCAGAAATGAAGTTGATTACAAAAAGCAAGTATTCAGAATTTGATTTAAACTTTTTTTTGTGAAATTTAATCATATTACCGTCAGGTAGGAGTTGGGACATAGTCTTTCCATGTCTGCTCCTTCTCTGCAAAATAACAGCTTTGCTGTTGGAGGATGAGACAGATGTACTACTAAGTGGGAAACACAGCCACTTTTGGTTTTAGGTCACGATCAAATACCTAAACTGAAGATGGTTGGGGTTTGTGCCTAAACATGTCTAGTAGCAAAGCACACCCCTCATACATTGGGGAAGGTCTTTTCTACTGGTGGTAATGATCAGCTGCTTATTATGAGAGCATTATTCAAAACAGATTATTAGTAAATTATTTTGTATGCTATATTCTCAGTTTCCTGATTAGATTACTAGAATGTCTTCAGAGAAGAACGGAAAAAAAATAAATCTCAGTTATCTTACTTGTTCTATGATGAGATTTTCTTTTAAAGGGGAAAGAATGTTATTTGAAAATGTATGTGAATTATAGTAGTAACCAGATATATCTGCAACCATAATACCACTTTCCTGTATGTTTGTGTATAGCAAATAATAATAATAACAATAAAGAATATATATATATTTATATAAATGGTCAAATAGAACAGCTGTTTTGAAATCTAAACTGAATATTCATAAACTCTCTTCCTGCCTTATTTAACTGATTTGAGCTTTCAAATCTAATGCTTCTTTGGAGTTGTGCTAGAATTGTAACTAATAATCTTATGTTTATACAACATGCAAATGTATACATATGCTACATATGCAAACATTATATTAATATTGTCCAGATTCTGTTAACAAAAGGTTGATAGATCATTCAACAAATATATTATTTGCTGACTTTATTACAGTTTTGTAAGAGGCACTGTTATAAAAATGGGTATGACATTTGAATTTCTGTTTAATTGCTGTGGAGTGAACATAAAAAGATGAGAGCTTATTAAAACTCAAATGAGGGCAAGTGATAAAAGAATGATATTTTAGTGGTGCTGCAGTAGATCTGTTATTCTACAAACAAAAACAATCTTTATTAATTTATTTATTTATTTTACCGAGAGACGGGATATAGTTTTTATACAACTACTTTCATATCTTTCAAGCTACACTTGATATACAGGATCTCTCCATGCCTATGCTTTATCCTCTGGGACAGGGGGCCTCAGTAGTCCCAGGAACATTCTGGAGTATAACTTGACTTTTTCTCTACCCTGAACAAGATTCTTATTGTCTTTTTTTGATTGTTTTTTTTTCCCTTTCTCTTCTGCCCTTTTATTTATTTTTAAATTAGTTTATTTTTCTTCCCCTAGAATAAGCAAAGATATACACAGAGGTTCCTGTGCATCGCCATGACATGGCTCATAGCCACATCTCTGAACTCCAACATACCCAATAAGATTTACTATTTGAAAACCATGTGTTATATTTTACAGAAAGTGTTAAAATGTAACATTCATAGTTTGAATGTTTAAGTACTTGAAAGTTAGGAAACACTAATCTACATTGAGTTTGTGGGTGAGCTAAGTTCACAGTGAAAAAGTAACGTATAATCATATAACTAATAACTGCTTCATACTATATGTACACAGAGAGGTGGAGATAAAGGTATACAGGAATAACTTTTTATTTATTTATTTATTTTTATTTTTATTTGCACTAAGGACATTATAACCAAGGCAATGCTTTTTTTAAAAATTACCTTTTAAAATTCACTACTTTTAAAAAATTAAGTATCTATCTATATATAAATGTACATATGCTGCATGTCACTGTAGGGACTCCCCTCATCTGCTCCTGAATCACACATACCATCACACAGTCTGAAATCAACATAGATAATATTTTTATTTAATCTACAAGGCTAGCTATACAGGGAAACTACATCAGGAATTTGTCTTGGAGGAACCTGTATGCTAGAAAAAGTGGTCCATCTGGTTAACATTTCAGTAAGTTTCAGCAAAATTCTGCTTTGTCAACAAAATAAACCCAGTTCTCCCATTTGTCCAGTGCAGCCTTCAGTCACAAAGAAATGATGAGCTGCTAATGAACTGATACGGGAAAAAGAACTCTCTTACATGGCTTTTTGCGCAAAAACAATTTCAATTCTGTTCTCTGGGGGGAGATCCATAATTCCCAAAACGAAGCTGTGCTAGCTCGCTGCAAAATTGAGAAAAACTACTCAAATAAGTAAAATCAACCAAAACAAGTCTCACCTTTTCTTTCTTTTTTTTTTTTTTTTTTTTTTGAATTCAGTCCTTGCTGCTCTGGAACTGATAACTTACAATGAATTTTAAAAGGAAGGCCAGTCCCCTCAAATTCAAGAGCTTTCTGGGTCTAGGTTATAAATACTAACATCCAAGATAATCTCAACTATTTGTGTCTGAAGTATAATCATAGTATCTGGCCTTTCCTCCAAACATACATCTTGTTTGAATAATTTTGCATGATTATGCTCTGAAGAAACACATTTCAAAAACAGTAATTTGTGGAATGAAGTCAGCCTAGCAGTTCAGTTTAGCTTGGTAGTCTTACATGAGAAGTGACAGGAATAAGGAATAAGCAAATATTCTGTTTCTACTGAGCCTCTGTGTGGTTGCAACAGCTAATGCTCATATACTAAGAGCAACTGTAGGTGCAGTTATGTTTATGGTTTGGTTTGGTTGGGTTCGTTTGTTTTTAGTTTCTCATGTTAATCGTGAAAGAGTAATACCATTAACAATTATTGCAAAACATCTACAAAAGGTATATATATATATATATATATATGTATAAAGCCAGGAAAAGCTATTTTTATAGTAAGTTTTCCCAAGAGTGTTTTTTTTTTTTCTGTGAAAACATTTTGTAATAATAGATTGGATTGCTGACATGTTAAAGTACTCTTGGCGTAATACTGATGTTTATCAGCATTATCATATGTTATAATTAATGCTTCTTTTTACACCGAAATATATTTGAATATATTTTTGAGTTCTTATGTAAAGCTACCATGTTTCAGATGTTTTGACTATGGTAAGAGGAATGATTTTAACCATTTTATTCATTTCTAGGTTCAAATGTAAATAAAACATAGGCAATTTCCATTTATTGTTCTATTTTGAGTACCATGCACTTCATTTCTGAGGCAATTTACATTTCGACATACATATATACATATGTATTTGATTAATAGGTGTATTATACTAATTTGTATTTTTGACGACTAAGATTTAAAAATTAGCTAATTTGAAAGTGTTTTAATGTAATTTCACACATAAAAAAAAGTCGATGTGGGTCTGTAAAGAAGCAACAAATAAATTATTAAGGGATTAATGTTCTGTTGTCAACACATCTTACAATAACATACTAAATACAATGTTCTTGTCATTATTGCTAATGCATACATGTAAAAAGGAAAAAAAAAAAGCCTTCATAAATTGAATCCTGTAGGACTTCTGCTATTAATCTATTGATCTCAATAGTAGCAATATTCTCTCATAAACTTCAGGCAGAAGAAAGAGCAAGCAGAATATAATATGAGGGCTTCGAAATCATGTTCCCCAAAAGTGTTGTGTCACATTAGTTGTTTACACAGTTCAGCAAAAACCTTTCCTTGGATATTTTCTTTGGTGTCCTACAATTTGTACTTAGTCAAGATCTCTGCATTTCAGTGATGCATTTTGCATTTTTCAGTAATTTTCAGATATTTTTCAGTAATTGGAAATTGAAATATTTATGAGTCATTTTTCTCTTCCAAAAAGAAAACAAAAGAGAGAGAAATTATACAGAAAGTTTCAGTATTATAGAGTAGCAGTTGCTAATCCATAATTACGATGGAAGGTTTCCCATAACATGCACTGTTAAAAAATAAAACTAACTAAATTGCTCAGAAAGATATTTTTTTTCCTAAATTTTCTATGATGTTCTCTCTTTCTCTCCTCACAGTACGTTTTTTGTGGCCTTTATAACTATGGTATCCCAAAATGTCATCTGGTATTTGCATTAATATTTTATATTTATTTTCTTTGTAATAGCTCCAAAACTGGTTAGCTTAAAAGATAAATATTTCTATTTTTTTCCATGGCCACTATAAAAATAAACATTTGCAAAATTTTGGAAATACAAGGAAGTTGTACAAATATTTACAATGAATTCCATAATGTTAACGAATACCCTTTGAAATACACTACAATGGCTGTAAAAAAAAATGTGGGTACAAAGAAAATAAATTTGAGAGAAAAATAAAGAAGAAGAAATACTACTGCAAAACTGAACATTAAGCAGTATACACTAAAACAGATGTATTTTATGTTGTCTGGGAATATGCAGAAACTCATTAGACATTTTGTGTATATTTGTATGAAATTTTTAGAAGATTTCAGAAAATCAGCAGACACTGGCGTTTCCAGAATGGTATGCATTCAAAAGTAGTAATGATCATACTCACAAGTAGTAATCAACAAATACCTTAATTTTTCACATTTTTAACTGAATTTGAAAGTGAGAGTATTGTTCAGGAGAGAGACTAAGGGAGCAGAAGAGACAAGTTAGAAACAAAGACAGGGAAAGATCCAGCTAGGAAAACAAAGGTGACCTGGAACATATCTGGGGACTGTTAAAAGTGTTACCCTGCCCCATT
Source organism: Anser brachyrhynchus (assembly GCF_964034855.1). Classification (NCBI taxonomy): domain Eukaryota; kingdom Metazoa; phylum Chordata; class Aves; order Anseriformes; family Anatidae; genus Anser; species Anser brachyrhynchus. The sequence goes on along the minus strand of NC_137694.1, from coordinate 125,289,530 downwards.
CTTGAGAACTGGTTGATGGTCTTCAGTTTTAACATAAATCTACTGGTACATTGTCTACTCCTCTATGTGTGGTATCACAGTTAGTCAGACCACTTAGCACCTAAAGCTGATCATGAAAGGCTCATTGAGGGTCATGGGAGCAGTCATTGGTGAGAAACTGCCATGACCTATGGGTGTAAAACCACCCAGAGCAATTATCTGGAGAATACTTCTCCATCCCAGAAAGTACTTTCAGGCTGAAGGGTGTATGGCACTATGGGATAGGGGTGGGAGAAGGGAAACATCTTTGGATTAAAAAAGAAATAATAATATATATATATATAGTTAAATAGTATTTTGAAGGGATTATGGAGATGTATGAAACTTTCTAGGGGATGAGTAGGGGAAGGACAAACATGGGAAATAGATCAAGGTGTATTGAAAGCAAGTGTGGGAAAATAGAGGGAATAGAGGATATAAGGAAAAAGATTAGATGGAAAATGAGATAAAAGGTTGTCCAGTGTAAATAGGTTGATGATGAGTACTCTTGTCTGAGCCCTGTAGTCTGCCTCATCTTCTCATTATTTCTATCTTCCATGTGGTTGTGTTCTCTACATTATGCAGGCTGGCAAGCAGGACAGGATGTCTGAGCACCAGCAGCTGGAGGGGCTGCAAACCTTGTATGCCCAGGTACCAGCAGCTGGAAAGAGTGAGGCACCTAGGACCAGCACCTGGGCTGGAGGCTCCCATATGCATACATGGGATTCTCCCACAGGCTGTATGCATATATATGCAGCTATTCCACTAGTGGACTTCAGGGTTGATCAGCTGTTGCAGAGGAACTGCATAAGGCCAGCACTGTATTTCATGTTTCTGCCAATGCTGTATGTCTGTATGGGTGTCTTGAATGTGTGGCCGGACATAGAATAGAATCATAGAATCATGAAGGTTGGAAAAGACCTAAAAGATCATCTGGTCCAACCAACCTTTTACTACCAATGTCACCCACTAAACCATGCCCCTAAGCATCAAGTCCAAGCTTTCCTTAAACACCCCCAGGGACGGTGACACCCCTACCTCACTTGACAACCCCTTCCAATGTCTGACTACTCCTTCTGAGAAAAAAATATCTCCTAATTTCTAACCTGAACGTCCCCCGGCACAACTTGAGGCCATTCCCTCTAGTCCTATCACTGCAAGAAGAGGCCGACCCCCAGCTCCCCACAGCTTCCATTCAGGTAGTTGTAGAGCGCAATAAGGTCTCCCCTGAGCCTCCTCTTCTCCAGACTAAACAACCCCAGTGCCCTCAGCTGCTCCTCATAGGACTTGTGTTCCAGGCCCTTCACCAGCTTTGTAGCCCTTCTCTGGACATGCTCCAGGGTCTCAATGTCTTGTAGTGAGGGGCCCAAAACTGAACACAGTGCTTGAGGTGCAGCCTCACCAGAGTAGAATACCAGGGGACGATCACCTCCCTGGTCCTGCTGGCTACACTATTCCTGATACAAGCCAGGATGCTGTTGGCCTTCTTGGCCACTGCCAGCTCATGTTCAGACAAGTATCAATCAGCACCCCCAGATCCTTTTCCTCTACACAGCTTTCGAGCCACTCTCCCCCAGGAGAGATGTTGCATGGGGTTGTGGCCAAACTGCAGGACCCAGCGCTTAGCCATGTTGAACCTCATCCCTTTGGCCTCTGCCCATCGACCCATCCTGTCCAGCTCCCTCTGCAGGGCCCTCGGCAGATCGACACTTCCCCCCAACTTGGTGTCATATGCAAACTTACTGAGGCTGCACTCAATTCCCTCATCCAAACCATCAATAAAGATACTAAAGAGGATGGGCCCCAACACCAAACCCTGGGGAACATCACTGGTGACCAGTCACCAGCTGGATTTCACTCCATTCACCACTGCTTTCTGGGCCCGGCCACCCAGCTAGTTTTTAACCCAGCAAACAGTGTGTGTGCAATGTGTGCATGTATGCTCACCTTTTGTGCACGCATACTCATCCTGACTTGCTGGCAGAAACCTGCACCATGGTGCTGCAGCAGCCTGTCTTCTGCCAAGATACCAGGTTTAGCTGCCTCTAGCAAAGACATCAAGAATGCAAGCAGAAGCCATGTTTTTGAACAATCAGCAAAAAAATAGCTATTTATCCCAAATTGTTTGAATATTAAAATACTTGTAAATAGATAGGAATTCCTCTATGAGAAATGTGATAAAATGTTTAATTGATACAGGAATTTCCAGGTTCTCATTGTTCTTTCCCAGTTTGAAGAAAAAAGTTGTGATTGAAATAGATTGCAGAAATAAAACTATAAAACTGCAACAGTGGCACATAAATGACAATAAAGGTTAAATTTTCAGTTCAGGAGTAGTTTATATAATCAGTCAATTCTCTACAAATTATATAAACTGATGGCAGAGTTCTGAGCAACAGAAAATTTATCAAGTGAACTAAGCTGTGATATACATCTATCCCTATATTTAGACAGTGGAGAGTTTGGGAGTGAAGTTAGGTCATGAAAAACAGCAAATGATTAAGCTGGCAGCACGAACCCAGCTGGAAACTGTGTCCTACTGCAGAAGGAATCACAGAATCGTCTAGGTTGGAAGAGACCTCCAAGATCATCTAGTCCAACCTCTGTCCTAACACTAACAAGTCCTCCACTAAACCATATCACTAAGGGCTACATCTAAACGTCTTTTAAAGACCTCCGGGGATGGTGACTCAACCACCTCCCTGGGCAGCCCATTCCAATGCCTAACAACCCTTTCAGTAAAAAAGTTCTTCCTAACATCCAACCTAAACCTCCCCTGGCGCAACTTTAGCCCGTTCCCCCTCGTCCTGTCACCAGGCACGTGGGAGAATAGACACAACCCCCACCTCGCTACAGCCTCCTTTAAGGTACCTATAGAGAGCGATGAGGTCTCCCCTGAGCCTCCTCTTCTCCAGGCTGAACAACCCCAGCTCCCTCAGCCGCTCCTCGTAAGACTTGTTCTCCAGACCCCTCACCAGCTTCGTTGCCCTTCTCTGGACTCTCTCAAGCACCTCCATGTCCTTCTTGTAGCGAGGGGCCCAAAACTGAACACAGTACTCGAGGTGTGGCCTCACCAGAGCCGAGTAAAGGGGGACAATCACTTCCCTAGCCCTGCTGGCCACACTGCTTCTTATGCAGGCCGGGATGCTGTTGGCCTTCTTGGCCACCTGAGCACACTGCTGGCTCATATTCAGCTGACTATCAACCAGTACTCCCAGGTCCTTCTCTGCCAGGCAGCTTTCCAACCACTCATCTCCCAGCCTGTAGCGCTGCTTGGGGTTGTTACGCCCCAGATGCAGGACGCGGCACTTGGCCTTGTTGAACTTCATACAGTTGACCTCAGCCCATCGGTCCAGCCTATCCAGATCCTCCTGCAGAGCCTTCCTTCCCTTGAGCAGATCGACACACGCACCTACCTTGGTGTCATCTGCAAACTTACTGAGGGTGCACTCGATCCCCTCATCCAGGTCACCGATAAAGATATTAAAGAGGACCGGCCCCAGCACTGAGCCCTGGGGGAGTCCACTAGTAACCGGTCTCCAACTGGATTTGGCTCCATTCACCACAACTCTTTGGGCCCGGCCATCCTGCCAGTTTTTAACCCAACAAAGCGTACGCCAGTCCAAGCCACGAGCAGCCAGTTTCTTGAGGAGAATGCTGCGGGAAACAGTGTCAAAAGCCTTACTGAAGTCAAGGTAGATCACATCCACAGCCTTTCCCTCATCCACCAAGCGCGTCACTCGGTCATAGAAGGAGATCAGGTTCGTCAAGCAGAACCTACCTTTCATAAACCCATGCTGACTGGGCCTGATCGCCTGGTTGCCCTGCAAGTGCCGCGTGATGACACTCAGGATAATCTGCTCCATGAGCTTCCCTGGCACTGAGGTCAAGCTAACAGGCCTATAGTTCCCCGGGTCTACCCTCCTGCCCTTCTTGTAGATGGGTGTCACGTTTTCTAGCCGCCAGTCGACTGGGACCTCCCCTGATAGCCAGGACTGTCGATAAATAATGGAAAGCGGCTTGGCCAGCTCCTCCGCCAGTTCGCTCAGTACCCTCAGGTGGATCCCATCCGGCCCCATCGACTTGCGTACATCCAAGTGTCGTAGCAGGTCGCCAACCATTTCCTCATGGATAGCGAGGGCCACATCCTGCTCCCCATCCCCTTCCACCAGCTCAGGGTACCAGGTATCCAGAGAACAACCGGCATTGCCGCTAAAGACTGAGGCAAAGAAAGCATTGAGAACCTCAGTCTTTTCCTCATCTTTTGTAACTAAGTTTCCCCATCCAGTAAAGGATGGAGATTCTCCTTAGTCCTCCTTTTTGTGTTGATGTATTTGTATAAACGTTTTTTATCTTTAACGGCAGTAGCCAGATTGAGCTCCAGATGAGCTTTGGCCTTTCTAATTTTGTCCATGCACAGCCTCGCAACATCCTTATAGTTCTCTTGAGTAGCCCGCCCTATTTTACAAAGATTATAAACCCTCCTTTTTCTCCTAAGCTCGAGCCACAACTCTCTGCTCAGCCAGGCCGGTCTAGTTCTGCGTTGGCTCGTCTTTGGGTACATGGGGACAGACTGCTCCTGAGCCATTAAGATTTCCTTCTTGAGGAGTGCCCAGCCTTCCTGGACTCCTTTGCCCTTCAGAACCTCCTCCCAAGGGACTCTGCCAACCAGTGTCCTGAACAGCTCAAAGTCAGCCGTCCGGAAGTCCAAGACAGCGGTTTTACTGGTCCCCTTCCTGACTTCGCCAAGAATAGAGAACTGAACCATTTCGTGGTCACTCTGCCCAAGACAGCTCCCGACCACCACATCTCCCACCAGTCCGTCACTGTTTGTGAACAGAAGGTCTAGCGGGGCACCTCCCCTGGTAGGCTCTCTAACCAGCTGCATCAGGAAGCTATCTTCCACGCTCTCCAGAAACCTCCTAGACTGCTTTCTCTGGGCTGTGTTGTGCTTCCAGGATATGTCTGGGAAGTTGAAGTCCCCCACGAGAACAAGTGCTGACGATTTTGCGGCTTCTGCCAGCTGCCTGTAGAACTCCTCATCCGTCTCCTCATCCTGGTTCGGTGGTCTATAACAGACCCCCACCAGGATGCTTGCCTTGTTGGCCTTCCCTCTGATCCTAACCCATAGGGACTCAGCCTTATCATTCCCAGCCTCAAGTTCCTCAACATCTAAACACTCTCTAGTATAGAGAGCCACACCACCACCCCTTCTGTGCTGCCTGTCCCTTCTGAAGAGCCTATAGCCAGACATTGCAGCACTCCAGTCATGAGAGTGGTCCCACCACGTTTCCGTGATGGCAACCAAGTCATAGCCTTCCCGCTGCACGATGGCTTCCAGCTCCTCTTGTTTGTTACCCATGCTGCATGCATTAGCGTAGATGCACTTCAGTTGGGCCATTGCCTTCTTCCCCGGCTTTGTCATTGTTCCCTCTGGCACAGCTCCAACAAGCCTAATTTCAGCCCCATCCCCCTTCTCTCCTAGTTTAAAGCCCTCTCAATGAGCCTTGCTAGCTCCTGGTCTAGGATTCGTTTTCCCCTTAGAGATAGGGACCCGTCTGCGGCCATCAGGCCGGGTGCCGAGTAAAGCGCCCCATGGTCAAAAAACCCAAAATTTCTGTGTTGGCACCAGCCTCTGAGCCACGTGTTAATCAGGTGGGCTTTCCGTGTCCTCTCGGTACCCCTCCCTGCTACTGCAGGGATAGCTGAAAACACCACCTGTACTCCCGCTCCATCCACTAACCGTCCCAGTCCCCTAAAGTCCCTAAAGTCCCGTTTGATAGCCTTCAGGCTTCTCTCATCAATATCATCACTGCCAGACTGGACTATCAAAAGAGGGTAGTAGTCAGAGAGGCGAACCAGGTTGGGAAGCTTCCTGGCAACATCCCTGACCCTGGCCCCAGGGAGGCAAGTATCCAGAAGTATCCTTCCTCCTTCCAGGGAGGGAAGTATCCAGACAACCCAATGTAGAGATTCTGTGTTTATGGCAAATGAAGTTGACTTCTCTGTGAGACCACCAATAAACACAAGGAGTGATCTCACTACTACTTGTCCCTCATATATCTGTGTTGAACTATACCAAGACACTAACACATAAAGGTTGGGCCAGGGTCCAAGTGAAAAAGAAGAGCCAGTGGATTTCAATTATCTGAAACTTATTTAGACTTGTTCCATTTATCTTTCTCATTTGAGACATGAATTAAAATCTGCAAAGCAAAACTTATTTTGTCAAACTAAAATAACTTATGTATGCTACATACAGCTTGAATTAGGTAAAATTATTCAAAACTATCTCGGCAGAAATGCTTTCATACATTCATATTGCCACTGTTTACATGGCTTTGGAATTTCATGTCTGGATGATTCATGTTTCTGAGGATGAGAGGTAGCAGAAAGCTTGAAAACGAAAACAAGAAATGAAAATATATAATTATGGTGTCTGGCACCTGTCTGTGCCTTATTTTCATACCTCTGTGTTCACTGGTGCAGCTGAAGACTGTAGCCTTTTTATTTTTCACCTTAGAGTTATTTACCTTGGTGGCTGATAATATGAGACAAAATAAGATAGTTTTATGAATTTGAAACTCAAGGCAGTGCCGACTTCTCAAATGTGTCACATTCTGATTGGGGCCTGCCACTGACAATGGAAAAATGGTTTCTGAGGGCAATAAAGGTGCACAGCTGTTTTTGTTTGCTTGTTTGTTTGCTACTTGCTTGTTTGTTTGTTTAAATTATATCAAGAAGATCATGAAAACAAGTATAAATTTATCTGGGGATGCTGCAGAAGAAGGAAATTACTCATTCTTTAGCAGTGTCAAATCACTTGTGCTTTGAGAGTCTTGCAACAAAATTAATGCCCCTCTGGTTGTCCTAGGCACTTCAATAAATGAGTGATGAGGGAATACATCTATTATAAATTACATTTACCTAAAATAACTTTTTCTTCTCTGTGAAGTTGTTTATTTTTATACTTCATAGAATCATAGAATCATAAAATCATAGAATGGCTTGGGTTGGAAGGGACCTCAAAGATCATCTAGTTCCAACCCCCCTGCCATAGGCAGGGACACCACCCACTAGATCAGGTTGCTCAGGGCCTCATCTAAACTTACAGTCTTACTTACAGTCTTGAAGACCACCAACAACATTCAGATATATGTATCACATTTTCAGGAAGCATTCCAGAAAATCTGAAGGCAACAGATTTTCTCTTGGAGGAACTGGGTAGATATGGGAAACATTTATGGAGAGAATTTCAAAGGAATCTTATTCATGTGCAAGTGTCATTCTTCTAATATCTGTAATAAATATTATTGGTTATCTCTGCCCATATCTATCTTTAATGAGTAACTGAAAATGCAACATGAGAGATCTCCATTTAGAAATGAACACACTTATCCAAAGTTAGCAAAAGATAAGTATCTAATCATTCAGAAAGAAAAATACAAAAACTGTCATGGGATATACTTCATGTAGCTGCTTAGCAGGTGAACAGAAGAATCTAACAGCATTTGAGACTAAACTATATGATATGTCTTCCCCTAGCTTCAGTTGAAAATTGTAGGCTGTACTTGTATTCATCAAGCAAAGAGAGGGAACAAGAGAGAAACCTTTCAGCATCTTCTTTGTTTCCAATAAAGCTTTAGTTTTTAGCAGTATAAAAGAAGGTGGATTGCATTCACAAAAGGAATGATTTTGTGGTACAAATATTCCAATATTTGATGACCTTCTGAGTCATCAGGATGGAGTAAAACACAGTTGTTCCTGACAGCAGAACATTGTGTAGGCACAGCTGCTAGTTCATGTACCAAATGGTAGGCATCTTTTTAAGAGCCTCTGGCTTCAGTGACTAAACTTTTTTTTTTTTTTTCATTTCATACCCATTCATTCTCCTACCGTTTCTTGTTGTTGTTGTTGTTGTTTGTTTGTTTTTTAGTTTAGAAACAGTATTTTGCTTTAACTGTTCCCCCTCCCCCTCCTGCCATTGAAAAACAACCGCAACAATAAAAATAAACAACTAGGAAACAGACTTTTCATGAGCAACAAGCCATGCAGATTTGCAAAAAAGGATCTGTGGTTCCTGGTGGACCCCACATTGAACATAAGCCTTCAATGTGCCCTTCCACAATGAGGCCTAACAGTATTCTTGTCTGCATTAGGCAAAGTATTGTCATTATGTGGAGGAAGGTGATCTCTTCACCACTGGTAAGTCCATGCCTGGAGTATTGTAACCAGTTCTGAGTTCCCCAGTACAAGAGAGACATGGACATACTGGGGTGTACAGTGAAGGGCCACAAAGATGACTAAGGGACTAGAGCATTTCTCCTATAAGGAAAGGTGTTAGCATTGGGACTGTTCAACCTGGAGAAGAGAAAGCTTGGAGGATTCTAATCAACATATAAAAATATACCTGAAGTGAGGGTACAAACAGGACAGAGACAGGCTCTTTTCAGTAGTGCTCAGTGCCAGAACAAGAGGCAATAAGTACAAACTGAAACACAAGACGATCCATCTGAGCATCCGGAAACACTTTATTCTGAGAATGAAGGAGCACTGGCACAGTTGCTCAGAAAGATGGTGGAGTTGCTCCCCTTGGCAATTTTTGAAAGGTGTCTGGACATGGTTCTGGGCAAGTGGTTATAGGTATTTCTGCTTGAGCAGTGGGATTGGACCAGATGACTTCCAGTGGTTCCTTCCAACCTCAACCATTCTGTGATTCTATGGTACTACAAAAGGAACAAATGGGAAGAATAATAAAACTCCATGAACTCATCATTTTCAAATGAAGTTATAGTACTACATTTCTATTATTCTGGCAAATGTTTCTAAGTAAGGTTTTAAATTTACTTGCCTTTGTGATCACATAATTTCCAAAAAAAAAAGGCAAGTGCTGAATCTCCTGAATTATGAGGAGGTAGTCTACCTAGAGGGGTTTCATGCTAAGGTGATATTTTCTTATTGAGGTTGGTGGAAAGCTAAAGGGATACTCACACATCTCTTCATAATTCTATCTCCTTTGGGAATATATATTGATCTACTGTAGGGAAAACATTCAGCATCATTCTGACATGCTGTTGTGGTATAACCCGGCAAGCAGCTAAGCACAACACAAGCATTCATTCATTCCTTTCCTCCCCTGAGTGGAATGAGGTGGAAATGGAAGGGAAAATAATAATGATAAGAATAATAATTATACATATATGCATATGTAAATTAAGTGATGCACAATGAAATTGCTCACCACCTGCTGACCAATGCCCAGCCAATCCCCAAGCAGTGGTCCCCCCACAGCCAACCCTTCCAGTTTTTATTGTCCTACATGACACCATATGGTATGGAATATCCCTTTGACCAGTTTGGGTCAGCTGTCCCGACTGTGTCCCCTCTCAGCTTCTTGTGTATCCTCAGCCTCCTCAGTGACAAGGCAGTATGAGAAGCTGAAAACTCCTTGGCTCATTGCAAGTACTGCTCTGCAACAACTAAACGATCAGCTTGTTATCATCATTATTTTTCTCCTAAATCCAAAATATGGCACATTCCAGTCACTATGAAGAAAATTAACTCTATTCCAGCCAAAACCAGGACATATGCCTCTGTTTTAGCACTTTTTGACTCACTCACCCCAAATTTCTTCACTAATGATCCCAGAAAGCCTCACTGAAATGAGTAGCTAACTTAGCACTAGATTTGTAAATAACATTAAGTTAATAACTATACTATTAAATTCAGACTAGTGGTGACCTATATTGTACTAACCAGATATACTCTGTGCATTACAAAGTCTTTTTGATAAATCCCAGACTTTTTAACTAACTCTAATGTTTTACATCCTATTACCTGAAGGAATTCACATACCATATATTTTAATAACTGTTTTTAAAATGATTTCCCCACAGCGTATAGCATGTAGGTATAGCATTATTAGATTTAAACAATAATATATATGATAATTTTCTTAAGTTCTCTTAAGTTCACATACTTTCTCTCATTAGTTTTACATTTGCTGAATCCCTGCTATTCCTGTATGACTGATATATGCATAGATTCCCATAGTAGAGGAGTATATATCTAAATATCCCTGAATTGTAAGAGTATGGGCATTTTCTTTTAATTTTATCTGAAAGAAAACTTTAATTTTAAATAAAATATTTTGGGGGGAAATTGGATTATTTTATACAATTGTTCCTTCAATGTAATTATCAGCAAAAGTTCTTAGTATTACCATAATTTTGCTCAAGCATGTTTTATTAAGAAAATGAAGTTTTACTAATATGTGGAAATCAATGTCAAATTGATTACAGTTCCATAAAAGGCATAAGTTTCACTTAGACTTTAAAACGGACAGAGACAGTATAGAAAAGTAAATAACATAAAAGTTTATATGCTTGTTTTTTTCTACCTTACTCACAAAATAATGTTTAAGATATTGTAAGAATGAGAAAGTTCAATTCCCTTTCTAAAGACTAATTTGTATTTCATTTTTTGTTATACACTACATCAATAAAAGACTTTTCAGATCATTCAGTAGCTCTCCCTAATACAAAGAAAAGTTTATTGTAACACAGACTTTGCACTTTCATGTTCTCATTTGATGGGGTTGGAGAGAAAGAAACTTGGGATGACAGCAAGTACAAATCATGTTAGATGAGGACAAAATGTGAAAGTTTTGTCTTCTGAGTACAGAAGCAGGCACTAAAGCAGATCAATATTTTCTGGTATGACTAATGTGAACGTATTAAAACAAGCATCTTGCAGAGCGTTGTTATTCAAATAGTCCTGGAGACTTGTGTGCAGTGGCTTATTTCATAATATCATGCGTATAATGAGGTGACCCTTGAGCAAAGAAATCAGAGCTTATATAATTCAATTGAGGTCAAAAACAGTTTTTAAACTGGGTTGGCCCCCAGGGGTGTGGAACTGGGAGATAATTTCTAAGGCGCAGAGGAAAATTTCAGCTGTCCTCTGCCTGTCTCCCTCCACTTTTCTTCTCTCTTTGTCTGTTCCTGAACCACTACCCCAGCACTTACAGATCTCTTGGCTCTGGAAGGTTTATGAAAAAGGCAATTTGTGATTTCAGCTAACAGAATCAGGGAGAGTGAGAGCCAGCCATCCCAGAGTTTTGGGAAAAACAAACAAAACAGGAAAACGTTAATCTTAAACTTGTGTAAGAAGTTTGAAAAGTGCTATCTTGAACAATGTTTCAGAAGTCACAGACTACCGAGGGCATCAGACTCTGCCACCTGAGCGGTAGCAATTCTGGCTGCAGTACAGTACCCTGTCCTACCTTCTTCACCATGTGGCCCAAGGCTTCAGTCATGTTCCCAAACAACCCCACATCTATCTAAAGGTGGTAAAATTGTTTGTGAGAAACATTTAAGGCTCAAAGAGAGCTTTTGGACGCACTGGCAAGAACAGAAGAATTAGCTTATCAATATTGACTTTTTGCTTTTCTCTTGAATTAATTATTTTCTTTCCAGTTTTCAGACATCAGAATAACTCTAAGAGAAGTCATGAAAATGTTTTGAATTGTGTCTACAAAAGCATGTAGTACCTAATAAATAGAGCTTACCAAAGTTTTCCCTCAGAAAGGGATGGATCATTTATAGAAAGTGAGTATTGACATCAGTGGCCAACTTTACAAAATTAAATTTAAAATATTGTGAAAACAAAAACAAAAACAAAAAACAACCAACCAAACAAAAAACAAACAAACAAATGAAAAAACACATTTCCAACACTTTTTTTTTTTTATGCAATTTTTAGGAGGAGTTGGAAATCAGGTAATGTTCCCAACACAGCTTGTATGATGAAGGGAAACTTATAAGAGATAAAGATTATTATTATTATTTTTTTTTTCATCTTGTTTGCTCTGTTTGTTCTCTTCAGTTTGTGTACCTTGGTAAATAGGGTAATACTGTAATTTAACTCAGTATAAGAACCTAAACTCTATTAATGCAAGGCTTGAAATTTTTCTAATAATGATATTGAAAAGGTAAAAAATAAAATTTCTGCTGTGATGTACGTTGAGAGAAGGTGTCTGCTCTGTCCTCCTGCTGAAAGTTAGGCATGGTAAAGCACCGGAGTGGACAATGAACTGAGTCCCATTTTCCCTGTTTCTGTAAGTAAGAGGGATGAAGAGGGATGCTGCTCTGGGTCAGCATACTGTATAGGTTCAGAGCAGAGCTCTGTTTGGTGAGGCTGAAGGGGAGACTGATAATTATCTGTTTATACTGATATTGAGTCCAAGAAAAAAGTGCAGTTTCATAAGAGTAACCCATGTGGCCCAATTTAGACATCTACTTTATAAAGGAATTATGCTTTAAGTATCTAATTCTTTAGGCAATTCATTCAAATGTAATGTATTTTAAGAGTTAAGATTTAGAGAAACTATTCTCCTGTGTGTTCTCTTCTGTTTTTTTGGTTTTTTTTTTTCTTGTGTCTCCTCTTCCTCCTCCTTCTGTTCTTTTCTCTCTGAAAAGTTGCCCAATAATTTAATTTTGTTTGGATAAATTGGATTTAAATTGATTTGCTGTTGTAAAGAAAAATCCCAGTGCATCTTCTTGTTTTCTGTTGTTGTAATGTGTATATTTAACATCTTGGGTTTTCAGTGCTTGAAAATGTATTGAATGAAATAGGTAAATGAAAAACTTCACTTATATGTAGAAATGGGTTCTAGTGTCTTTTACACTTCTGAACTTTTGTAACTAGCTCATCATCCCTTCTTATTACCCCATTCAAAAAAAATAAAAAGCCAACAACTGAAAGTGTCATGTGAACCAAACAGACTGATTGAGAAGAGTTAAAATCTGACATTAGACATGATAGAAAAACATTTCTTTCTGAATATTAAGATTCTTAGTTTCTGACTCTTCCTATCCCACAGGATCTTGATTGTTACAACAGAAATCTGTAAAGATAGTTTTCATTGTTGTTTTAGGCTCTTTTAAATTGAATGGTCCTACACAAATGTATCAAATAAAACAGAATTAGAGATAGTATACATCTATGCGTGTACGGAAAAATTATTATTAATATTGTAACATTTGAATTTAACTGAATTCAGATGAAATAGAGCTGTTACTGCTGTAAATATAGCCACATTTAGTAACGTGTTACAGCTATAACTAGCTAATGGTAATTGTTGGAACAAAGCTTATTAGTGATGTGTTGCTAGCAATTGCTAGTATTCTGTAATGATGCTCTTCATTATCTGTCTGTATCAATAATGAAATAAGGTTCATTCAAATTAATTGCTCTTTCTTCTCTTTTAGACTCAAAAATTAGTGACTTGGCTGAGTCTCTAGTGTATTCACTGTGATAAAATACTGAAATTGATTGTGACTGTGAGACTTATAGCACTTCTGTCACCTTCACCTTTTCTTTAGTTTGTTTTTATATAGCAGTTATATTGGCTTTTAATTTGCTATGTTATATTATAATATGTTGTAACAAAGCTATGCACAAAATTGAGTAAAACAGTAGGAATTTTCTTTCCTTTTCTCCCCTAGTGTAATTATCCATTATATTTTCATGTTGTGCATAAGTAGTTACACTTCTCTATTGGATTAACTGATATCACATTGGACTAAGTGCAGAAATATACATATATATGTATAAATATAAATATATATAAATATATATATGGAATTAATATATTTTATTGAAACAACTAAACTTTTTGACAATACTACCTAAGAATTTCTCTTCTGTGCCTGTGTTTTTATGGTGTTTAATTCTCTTTATTGTTTTTGTTTGTTTTTAGTTTTTGCTCCTTTTATTTTATTTTATTTTATTTTATTTTATTATTTTATTTTATTATTTTATTTTATTTTATTTTATTTTATTTTATTTTATTTTATTTTATTTTTATTTTATTTTATTTTATTTTTTCAAATAACTTGCTTATTGTAATGACGGGAAAAACAGAAAGTCTTCTGCATGACTGCAGGACTTTGAAGATATTAATTTCAAAATGATGCTAACACTGCTGCAACTGTCATTGCTGTCCAGTGTTTGTTTTCAAGAGCTATTTTAGAGTTAATTAAACAGAGGCAAGTATCTGAAAATATAATTGAAAAATTTTATATAAGGGTCAAAAAAACCTTGGAGATGTTTAAAATCATAGAATTTGAAATATCTGAATAATTTTCTTCCTTGATTTTTCTTGTGAGGATACTTAAGTTGCTGTCCCTAAATGGTTTCTATAAAAATATAGCAATATATATATATATATACACGCATCCCACATTCAGTCTTGTAGGATTCTGTACCTTCCAATGGCATGGAAAATTCATTATCCTGTCAAAAATTCTGGTAAATATGAAGGTGATATACTGAATGTTGCTGATCATATCACTTATGTTCAGTGGGCTCATGCAACACAAAAATGCAAGACAAAGCCAAAGGGGTAAAAAACAATCAAAAAAAAAAAAAAAACAAAAAAAGTATATGTCCTTTATATACTACGTTTAATTAAACCTGGATGCATTATTTTTTCTATTTGACAAATTATTTTTTCTATCATTTGACAAACAGTTTAATTCAATGATCTTATATGTAATCTATGTGAGACTCATTTGTATTATTTAGTTGGTTATCTTCCTGGAATATTAATATATTATCAAAATAATAATCAATAATGTTTTTCTATATCTCAGAAGTTAATTTGTAGGTTTTTGTGTGTATTGCTTTTACTAGCTTCTCTTCTATTAAGAAATAAAGTGAAAATGCACGTGTATATTTCTCAGCACACATCTTAAAGAAACAGCATGCTGAAGTATATGTCAATTCAAGTAGATAACAGGAACAGAGAAAGGAAAGGGTATCAAAATGCTAGAAGGCTCTTTAGTATGAATGTTGACTTGAATAAAGCCTTTTAGTATTGTTGTTGGTGGTAATTATATGAATGCTAAAGCATGGGTTACATAGGCAAATGACAAGTTTTACTCCACTGCCTAACTTTTATTATCAATTTCATTAAGAAAAAAGTTTATAGATATCAAAAATCACTGCAATTTCTTGAGATGATGAATTAGCAATAGTCATATAACAATTTTAGTTGTTAGTAATTATTTCAAGTTTTGTTTAATAGAAATAGTTATTTGCTAATAAGTTTTTCAGGAAAAAAAAAAAAGTCTACCTAATGAATTTGACTGTAAAAGTATTGCATAGATTCATCTGTTACAATTTGTTGTAGTTCCACTTAATTAAAGGAAGTTATAGCTGTATACAATAATTGGGAATCTAAGAGGGATATAAATTACCATTGATCTTATTTTAGAAAATAGCAATTTGGATCAGGAATTAAGCAGGATTATCAGGGTGTTGCTAGGACTGCTTTGTCACTGTCTGGAGAAGGAAGAGATTTTGTTATGTATTTGTAACTGCTTAACAGATCTCATGTCTACATTTTTCTTTCCATGAAGACCTCCTCTTTTCTCATATGTACATTTTTCTATTTTTTATTTTTACATTTCTGTACTTCATTCTCTCCTCTTGCACAAATTTAACCATGTTCTTTTAGAATATATTCTGTGTAGAGTTTTTCCACTTTCCACTCTCTCACACTCCTTCTGTTACAGGTCTGAATACTGAGGTAACCCTTATGACAGATATCCTATATAAATGTTCACCTACAACAATTTCAAAACAACTAACATTAGGGTGAAATGAACTGGTGAGGTAAATGTCATTTCAAGCAGACAAGTGAAAAGCAGAGGGCTTCTGCTCTTGTTTAAATGGATCCTTGTTATTCAGCGCTCCATATGCTTTCACATATTCACAGATAATAAAAGGGTAAATCACTGATTCTGAGAAACTGTGGAAGCTGGGCATTAGAGCAACTACTTCTGGAATATAGTAGAAGTCATGGAGAATTAAGCCTTTTATAAACTTAAGTGTCCTATTGTTATTACAAGGTTCAATCACAGCATTGCTGCTACTGAGCTGTACAATTATTAGGATGTTGAATGGCTACAAAAACAAAAGACCTGTAATAGAATCATTATATTTACTACTGATTTAATAGTATATTGCTATATAGTTTTTACTTTAATGTTTATAGACCAATAATGTATAAATGACAAGTTAGGGTGAAAATGACTTCATGAGGAAATATATACAGTTCCAGTAAGCCATTTGTGATGTATTCATAACTTGTATTATTGTAATTTTCACTGCCTGAATTTTACCTAAGTAAAAAAGTAAAAACTTATTTAGAGTTTTTAGACTGGTACTGTTTTGAAGTCTACTTGTGTAATGCGAAAGGTGTAGAGTTTGGACCACACCGAAGATTGAAAGAAAGTTGCATTTGTTCTTAATAGTGAATGTAAAAAGCTTCCATTGGGTTATAAAATTTCCTTAATCTCATGATGTAAGATTTTTTGTTTGCTTGCTAGTTTGATACAGTGCCTCCGGTAAGAGGCATATGGAAAATTTCCTTAGCTCTAACACACTAACATTTTTAACCCTCTGAAGTACGCATGTTTGCCAGAGGGTTCTGCTGTGTGCTGCAGTTTCTGATAGCTGAGAGGCTCCGTATCCACTGTATCCATTATGATCCAGATATAATCAGCAAACTCACCTTCTCGTTCTGTCTTAATTCCTGCCTGGGGACTGTTCAAATTTTTTCTCACATTTTTTCTGTGCTATGAACACATTAACTTGTTTTCCTTTGTTCACATTTTTTGTGTTGCTCTGCCTTTTATATCACTATTTTTGAGTTTTGTTTCATCCCAGTAGTCTTGGTTTCTGACACAGAGTACCAGATGAGTCAGACAGACAGTGCAGTTAGCATTTAAAGCCTCAGTAAGAAAGTTTGTGTCACCTAGGGGCATCCAGAGTGTTTGATTCCTTTGACGATACTTTGGGCTTTTTACAGAAAATTCTGTTAGGAAACTTAGCTGAAAAAGTATCCACCCAAAACATTTCAGTATCTTATACCAACAGCTTACTACATAATTACCTTAAAAGTCCACTCAATTTGTGCTTCTGTATGCAGGATGCAGATAGAATAATAGGATCATAGGATCATAGAAAGGTTTGGGTTGGAAGGGACCTTAAAGATTATCTAATTCTAAACCCCTGCCATGGGCAGAGAAACTTTCCACTAGACCAGGTAACTCAAAACTCCATTCAACCTGACCTTAAATGCTTACAAGGATGGGGCATCCACAAGTTCTCTTGAGCAACCTGTTCCTGTGCCTCACCACCATCGGTGTAAAGAATTTCTTCCTTATATCTAATGTATCACAGAATCACAGAATCATCTAGGTTGGAAAAGACCTCCAAGATCATCTAGTCCAACCTCTGATCTAACTCTAACAAGTCCTCCACTAAACCATATCACTAAACTCTACATCAAAACATCTTTTAAAGACCTCCGGGGATGGTGACTCAACCACCTCCCTGGGCAGCCTATTCCAATGCCTAACAACCCTTTCAGTAAAGAAGTTCTTCCTAACATCCAACCTAAACCTCCCCTGGCGCAACTTTAGCCCGTTCCCCCTCGTCCTGTCACCAGGCACGTGGGAGAATAGACACAACCCCCACCTCGCTACAGCCTCCTTTAAGGTACCTGTAGAGTGCGATAAGGTCGCCCCTGAGCCTCCTCTTCTCCAGGCTGAACAACCCCAGCTCCCTCAGCTGCTCCTCGTAAGACTTGTTCTCTAGACCCCTCACCAGCTTCGTTGCCCTTCTCTGGACTCTCTCAAGCACCTCCATGTCCTTCTTGTAGCGAGGGGCCCAAAACTGAACACAGTACTCGAGGTGTGGCCTCACCAGAGCCGAGTAAAGGGGGACAATCACTTCCCTAGCCCTGCTGGCCACACTGCTTCTTATGCAAGCCAGGATGCTGTTGGCTTTCTTGGCCACCTGAGCACACTGCTGGCTCATATTCAGCCGACTATCAACCAATACTCCCAGGTCCAAATCTACTTTTTTTTTTCTTTTTTTTTTTTTTAGTTTAAAACCAAGGAGTTTAGTTTACTCCTTGTTCTATCACTTCACATCCTGATAAAGAGTCCCTCTCCTGCTTTCTCAAAGAGCCACTTTAGATACTGGAAGGCTGCTGTAAGGTCTCCCAAAGCCTTCACCAGGCGGAATAATCACAACTCTCTCAGTTGGAGTTACCTGTCTTCATAGGAGAGGTGCTCCATCACTTTTATTATCTTCATGGCCCTCCTCTGGACTCATTCTGATACACCCATGACTCAAATCACAGACATACACATTTTCTGGTCATTAAATAAAAATATCTTCACAGGATCGCAAAATCAAAGAATAGTTGAAGTTGGAAAGGACCTCTGGAGGTCATCTGGTCCAATCCCAATGTTCATCAGAGCACCACTCTTCTTTGGCTTCTCCATCACTTGGGGGAGGAAATTATTGTCAATGCACTCCAGGAACCACCTGGACTGCTTAGGTGCTGCTGTGTTGTCCCGTCACCAGATATCAGACTGGTTGAAGTCCTTCATGAAGATGTAGGCAGGCAAATGTGAGGCTGCTCCTATCTGTCTGTAGGTCAGATGACCCGTAAGCAGATAACTGCTATAATGCCACCCTTACCTCCTGTCTTCTCTTTAATCCTGACCCATAAACTCAGTGCTCTCCAGCTGCTCTCTCAGATAAAGGGAAACTCCCTCTCATCTTCCCAGCCTGTTCTTCCTAAAGACCTTTATCTCTCCATTGCAACACTCCAGTCATATGGTGTCATCCCATCACATCTCTGTGATCCCAGCAAGCCTGTAGCCCTGCAACTGCACACAGATTGCTAACTTACCATGTTTATTTCCAATACTGTTGGCACTACTACACAGGCATGTGTAGTAGTAGGCCATCCTAGCATGCTGACTGCCTAGCAAGGGTTTGGAGGATCCTCTTCAAACAATGATTTTAAACAATCTGAGACATCTCTAGAATACAAATTGGGCTTTTTGGATTCTTGCAGACCCAGAAGCCTAACTTGCATCTAGTAAAGGATAACCTGTTGCAATGGAAACTTGAATGTGCCTCAGAAGGAATGCTGGCTCTGGCATTTCACATCACCATTACTGCAGAAAAGAATTCTTAGTAGACCAAAACAGAAACCAAAATTTTTGGCCATTTTCCTCTGAATATTAAAGGAAAGAAAAATAAATAAACAAATAAAATCCTTAGCTTGGTTCTTCAGAGGAATGGGATTACAGTTAAAAATTTCCCTGTTTGGTTGCTTTCCCAAACTCCTTCTAGAAATTTTAAAATAATGAGATAATATTTATTTGTGATAATATTTAAAACAATATTTAAATGTGAAAATTAGATAGCCAATACCTCCCCGTATTTACTTTCTGTTATCCAATAGTGTACTCGTCTCTTGACCCTAAGAGACAGATGGATTGTTTAGACCTTCTCCATATTTCCAAGGGTATATTCCAAGTCTTTCAAGAACACAGAAAGAGAATATTACCAATTTGGGAAAGAAAAAAAAATTACTTAGGTGATTTTCTATAATGTTCTCAAGCCACAGATAAGTACTCCTTGGAGTAGCTTTGTGGAGGAATTATATAATGTATAGTACTGAACATGTGTTCATTGAAATGTCAAATGATTTTGAATTGCATGGACAGGTAAGACTGGAGACTGAATCATGAGCAGGTTAAAAGCAGCAAAAGTGATCCATAATCAATGGATGCATTTTTTATTTTGCATAAAGCTTAAACTTTATTTGATTTATAGAGATGATTTCTTGAATGGAACAGTAACTTATAGCTTCATTATAAGGAAGTAATTTTGTGACCGTTTTCCTTATATGTCTATGAATTAGTTAGTTAAGGGTCATTCAGTTCCAGAATTTATATTTCTAATAATATTCTCCAATTTGTTAATTACTTCTATCTTTCTTTCTTTTTATGTTTATGTTTTCTCTATAAAATTGGACTGTAGAAGTTTTTGTTTGTTTGTTTGTTTTGTTTAAATGAATTTACTTATTCTCTGTTCTTAAGCATTTCTGTCACTTCGTCTCAAAAAGAAACAGACATTAAGAAACAGGATATTAAGAAACAGATATTAAGAAATCTAAAGACAGTGAGAAAATGTAACCATCTTTGAATTCTTGCCATTTTTGATGCAAACAAGACTGTTCTAAATCAGCAATCAGCTCATAGAGTCTGAGAATGGAAATAAGAAAAGGAATGTTTTCTCAGTGTTCTCTGCAGGATCCTCTTTCAGCAGATCAGGGGTCAAACGCATTTACAAAACAGTAGGAGAGAAATCTTGTATTGTCACAGTGGGTTCCTAGAGAGTGTTCAACTTTATACATACACTTGCAGCCCACCTGAAATCTAAAATGACAAAAAAAAATATAAAAAAAAAAAAAATCCTTCCAAGTACTTTTGTCTATGACACTAATTATAGTGGATAGTGAAATGTGGGAAGCAAGACAATGTTTCCTAGTCTCCAGCTGTCTGGCATATCAGAAGCAGAGGAAGTTATAAGTTTCAGAAAAGAGCCCAAACTAATGAAGGTTGTAGGTAATGCAGAAGTAATGTTTCGGCTTGGGAGTATGGGGAATGGAGGCTAAGGTTAAACAAGTCAGCAGTCTGTAAGCTTAAAACACCTTTTATTCTGTAACTGGAAGGTTCATAAGACTCATTTTAATTAAAAGCTGCAAAAAAGTTATCACTTCCACTTCGAAGCATGTTCAAGTCTGATGAGCAGGCATCTCATGCTGTGGTGTCTATGGCATGATCTGTTCACCCTTGGAAACTCTTGTAATGGTTTCTGTCAGCAGGTTGGTTATCTAGAATCACTGGTAAATACTTGTAGATTTTATTGTGCATTTTGTCCTCAAATATACAGTAAGGACAGTAAAGTTAGAAGGAGTTTGATAAAATGGAGATAGAATCCTTCAGTAACAGAATAAGGCTAACACATTCTAAATATTGTAGTTAGTGGCTGAGAAAGCAGTAAAATTATCATGAACCACTGCAGAATACATACAAATAAAATGTTTGATTTTCTATCTCTTGCTTGGGATGAAAATTATTACTTAAAATATAGCATGTACATTGACCTTTTTCTTTTTCATTTTAGACTTTTATTTCTATTTTTATTGCATTACAGAAACTCAACTTACTGTATGAAAGTGTCCATTTCTCTGACGGTGGGTGAAAATGACACTGGACTCTGCTACAATTCAAAGATGAAATATTTTGAAAAAGCTGAACTTAGCAAAAGCAAGGAAATCTCATGCCCTGAAGTAGAGGATTTTTTATTTCCATTTAGGGAGCCAGAGATTCTATGGTATAAGGTAAGCAACCCAGTAAGTTTTCACCTTCAACAAGCTATTATGTAATGTTCTGATTTTTTTCATGATCAGAATATGATATGAAGCTTGGATTGTTTTATAATCTGTTAAGAACCGACAACAGATTTGAGGACAGAAAAGAAAGAACTAACTGACCGAGAGCAATTCAATTACTTCCTTTGGTAAATTTTAGAGCTGGTGTTTTCTTAATATCTGTTTATGGATATCACAAATAACAGCTTTCTGCTAACAAATGAGCTAAAAAAGAAAAGTGCTACCAGTCCAGGTTGATTTAATATGTTAAGATAAAGCCACGAGAGCTGCATATATAGCAACTGCTTGTGCCATATCAGACTGAAGATTGTGTCTCTGGAAACTCAGACATAACAACTACTTGGAAAAATATGACTAGAATAACTACGCATACAATTATCTGAATGAATGGCTTAATTTTGCAGCATAAAATTCAAGAACAATAACAACAAATCCCTTCTAAACAGTTGGTCTTGATATATTTTGGTTTTACTTGCAACTATAGGTGATTTCATAGTTTTTATCAATAGTTTTATTTCAATACTGTATCTTTACCTAAGGGTCAAATACCAGGAAATAGTGCTGCCTGTGGGCATCTTATAAGAATCTCTCTGAACAGCAGCTTGATTTCTGGGTTTCTTATCATTTGCAGGAAGTACTTAATACCTCAGTGATATAGTACGTACAATTTTAACCCCCCAAACAGTTCAATAAATCTGAAAATTAGATTCTGAGTATTGTACAAATATCTGTGTGTAGAGGAACATCCTAGTATAACTATGTGCTGGTATACATTCTAATTTTTTTTTTTTTTAAGTCCAGTAATTTACCTGATAACTTATAAATTTTAATATAATACACCAGACTATGGTATCTAAAAAAAAAAATAATAATAATAATAATATAATAATATATGGTCTAGAAGGATTCTGGCTGAAGTAACTCACTTAACATATCTAAGATGAGAGGTAATTATTTGCTTATATTCACCTCTTATTTTGTGTGTATAAAATACGTACCAGAAGATTTATCAGATTTAAAACTATGTCTGGGGACTAAAACACATCTCAAAATATTAGCTTTTAAGGAGTGGTTGACAGCAGTTGTCTGAACAAGCTCAAACAACCTCTAATATTTTAACATTAAAAACCAAGCCCATAATGCATAGATAACGATTATGCTAGGAAAATCAAGTAAAATACTTCGTGACAGTAAATTAAAAGATAATGTCTTATGAAAAACATCAACCCTTTTTTCTAATAACTTACAAATATACTGCTTAGACATGCAAAGACCTAGGGGAAAACAAACAAACAAACAAGCAAACGAAAAACAACAAAGAAGTTATTTCAAATATCACCAAAGTTACTCAGGTGAAAATAATCATTCCAAGGAGTAAAAAAACCTTGCATGCAAAAAATGCCTCTATTAATGCACAGATGACAATATTTTGAAATATTTGAAATTCTGAATCTTTTTTTTTCAGTTATGTAACTTACTTATTACTAAGAGTTCAGAGAACTTTGATTCTAAGATATGCACAGAAAAAGTTATCTAACATCATTTCTCCTTATTCCCATCTTCTCCTGTTTCCCTACTTTTTTAATTGTAATTTTGTTTAAAATAAATAAACAAATTATCCCATGCAACCTCTATCTACTTGTAATATAAGTCATGTTATCAAAGACATGAGTGTAATGACAAGTAATTAAATGAAGTAGAAATCCCTCAAAAAATGTTAAAACCGAACCAAACCAAACCAAAAAACAAACAAACAAAAAACACCAAAGAAATCAGGTGTTTTTTTGTTTTGTTTTGTTTTTTTTTTTCTTAACAGATAGCAAATATTATATCAGTTTATAAAATTCTATGGTCTTTTTTTTCTTTTTAATCAACACTTAACTGAACTGGATTTTGAGATTTTTAATATACCTAAAGTTCAAAACTGTCCTTAGCTCTTGTCTAGCCTTCTTGGCTTTGAGTAGCATTGCCATCTGTGGTTCAATTTAAGTGTAAGAATATAGTCACTGAAGTGTTATGTTATCTTTAAACAGGAATGCAAGTCAAAGACATGGAGATCAAGTATTGTGTTTAAAAAGGACACTCTTGTCATTCGAGAAGTTAGAGAGGATGACATTGGAAATTACACTTGTGAGGTAAAATATGGAATCTTTGTTGTCAGAAGAACTACGGAATTAACAGTTACAGGTAATCACAGGCTCTTATTATCTATTATATGTAGGAAAAAATAATTTTGTGATTAAACAACCATTCTGTGATTATGTGATTTGAGTTGTGAATATTCGAGTCATTATGTAGTTATCTACATAAACCATTCTTGCACAAAACCTTGCTGTGTCTGGGCATGAATGGTCAATACATCACGGTTGTCCTGAATGCTTCACAATAGTATGTGTAGTATTTTGATTAAGTCTGAGTTTTGGTCTACTGCAAAAGCTTCTGGATAGGTCATGTTTTTGAATGGGAAATGTGGTCAAGGAACAGATAACTTCAGCAAGCATGAATTATAAAAAAAAAAAAAAAAAGAAAAAAAGAAAATTGTGTTTAATTTTTGTTTGTTGTTGTTGTTAAATGTCTTGGGACATGAGAATAGCTATAACTATAACCCAATAGCAGTAGGTCTGATTGCCCTGGGACATGAGATGAGCTGTAACTGTAAACCAATAGCCTGGAAAGATCTGTGCAACAAGGTAATATATATATGTAAGAGTTAGCGTTCAAACAGTGCATAAATGAAGGATGATAGCATTCTTTCTCTGTTATTCTCTGCTGCCCTTTCTGTAATTTAATTTTTCAAGAATTTCTTGATCTCAATTGTTGTGTGCAGTCATAACCAATTAACCTATTTTCCATTACTCTAATTATTTTTTTTAATCCATTTATTTGGGGCTTTAAAGATATTTTGAAGTATCAAGTTCCACAGATTAATTACATAACATACATAAAATATAATTTAGCAACCAGCAATTGAAGATGAATTTAATATAATCTGCATTTAAAGCTACCGTATCAATACATAAAATTCCTCATAGATTAAAACAAAATGTATGTTGTAATAGTAAGGTTCACAGCTGAAGAACAGTATGAAGAACAGTCCATTAGCTTTTCAGTTCTTGACCAGACCTCTAACATCTGTTTAACAAGCTTTTAAAGAATATAGCTGTATGTTTACCTAAGGCAGAGGATTAACCTCTAGAATTATAGGATGACATTGGAAGGCAGGAATACAACACAATCTATGTAACACAGTGCAGTTCAACAATATATTGAATATACAGAAAAAGAAGGCAGAAGCAGTACTTCCCTGGGAAAACTAAGGTGAACTAGATTTGCGTGGTTCACACCAATGTTTGTGTATATAAGCTCTTGTATGTAAGCTCTCTCAAAATATCAAATAAAACAATAAGCAAATCTTAGAGAAGGAGTTTTGTGGGCTTTTTTGTTTGTTTCTTTTTAGTATCTAATATACAGATATTTTGCATGATGACAATTAGAAACCACACTTATGTTGTGCATTAGATTGACTTAACTGTTTCCTTTTATGGTGAAAAGCTTGCTTTCTACTTTGATGTATCCCATTTACTCCACATTATCAGAAATTAAAATGAATTATGGTTTGTAATTTTCTTCTAGCAGAAGAAAATGGTTTCTGTGGTTTGTGATTTTCTTCTTCAGTGTGGAAATCATACTGTTTATGTTGTTTTGAGAGAATTCAGGCAATCAATTATATTTATTTAAGTTCAATATCAAGGATATCTTCATATTTTTTCTTTTGTTTGGAATTGATTTGTTTAGTCGGTACAGACAGGCAATTATTGTCTAATGATTAAGCTCCCAATAAACATATCCTGATTGATTCTCATGCATATAAGGCAGAGATACAGTCCTCAATAATTTGATTTATACCAGGAGATTGTCAATTACCGTTTGCAATATATGATGTATAGACTCAAAGAGAGTTCGCCCATTCTTCATGTGATCCCTTCTGTCCCTGTGGGTGGTGCTCCACTCTGAAATAGTATTTCAAGTAGACTCAGAGAGCAGAGAAAGAAAAAAAGCATTGCAACCAGATGCATGTTGCTATTTGTAGCAAAGGTTTCAAAAATGTAATTCATCACTTGTGGTGTTGGTAGTTCAGTGTTTAACTAGACAGAGACAGAAAGAGGCTTGGTTGATTTCCATGTGTTAAAAATGAATGAATGCATAAGGAGGGAATTACATAACTTCCACCTCTGCAAACACTGGCAGATGTAAAGACAACCTCCAAAGCAATAAACTGCTTGGATAGTACTGTAGTTCTTCAAACCATCTTTATATTATTCTGGGACTAATCAGAGCAAACAGATCTCCCCATAGTACTACTAATTTTATACAAAAACTAGTGACATCTTGATAAGACTTTTTATCAATGCTTTATAGGAAGAGATTTGAGCTTTACAAGCCAGCCTTATACTTTGTGCTGAAAAACAATTTGTTTTGTCCTGGAAATACATTTAGGAGTATATAGAATAAATAGGTTGTGGGTGGGGGTGGAGGAGACAGATTGCTTGTTTTGACAAAGAAATTAAGCTTTAATTCAGAAAATGAGAAATAAATTTTGCAAATGTCAAATTAATGGCAGAAAATTAAATTTCTGGTTGACTTCTTTATTGTATTAATGAAAATGTAATTAATTAAAACTAAGAAACTATGTATCCTTCCAACAGTTTCTGACATGCCTCCAGGCAGTATTGATAAATGATGACATTTGTGTGAACTATTGCTAAGAACAAATTTAATCATTAAGGATCAGATCCACAAAAAGTGAGAAAATATTTCAGAGACATTTGAAATTTCTCTGCCAAACATATTAGTGAGTTACAATAAAAGAAATACAAAAGTATGAGTAAGCAAGTAGTTCTGAGAATTACCAATTTGTCTCATGCTTTCAAAAATCCTTAACATAATGGAGCTTGTGATGTGTTTATCAAAATGGGACTCATGAAAAATAAGTCTCTGTATTCATTAGCATTACCTTATCAGGGTTTTCCCTGCCACCAACTTCACACAGCCATCATTAAAAAATACTTTTTTGTTTGTTTGTTTGTTTTCCTATGTGCTATGTTTCCACATGTTTAAGATTGGAACTTAGACTTTCTACATTTCTTTCCAAGAGTATATCATCTTTCCTCTAGAAATGGAAACAAATGAACAAACTAAAAACACTTTTGATGCAAGAAATCCATGAGCCAGATATTTTATATATGTAAACATTTGTATTTTTCTACAGTAACTGAAGATCCACCTTTGTGCATTGTTACTCTTGCCTAGTACGAAATCAAATGGTTTACTGTTTTGCTAAGAAATAATAGGTATCTGGTTGGTGACACAACAGGATTAAGTATGTTCAGTGGAGTGTAGAACTGAATTAAAGCAGCATATCTTATCCTTCCTTTTACTTAGAAGAGGCAAGGAGAAACAGAATATCAGGAGGCTATTGTTACACAATCATAGGCATATTCTCCAAACACCTAAATTTTTCATCTTTCTTTGGTCTCCAAAATTCAAATTGGAATAATAAAAAAAAAGAAGGTTAAAATGATGATTTTGAAAAATATTATTTCAGTGGATATCTTACCTATGAACCATTTATACTGAAAACTTTCCTGCAGATAACAAACTAAGTTTGGACTCAGGAAGTTATTTGGACAAATGTCTCAAAATTTTTTGTTGCAAACAGTCTTTTTTGCAGATGATAATTTAGATGTTATATAACTTCAATCAATCAATCAAATAAACAAAAACCTGTTAAGTCTTTCTTTCCTCCTTTTGTGGGATAGGAATGATGCTCAGTCTTTCTCTCACAGACTTCTTGTACTACTTTATGTAAATAATATCTGTTCTTAATTTCAAATACAAACAAGTTTGAATCTCAGAGTTTAAATTCATAGACACCATAGATCTACCTTAAAATACAACGGCAGACTTAATACTGAGGTGCCATACAAATATATGTGGAATGTACCCAGTAAATATGTTGAAGGTACACAGATATTCAGACTAACCTTGACATCCTGGTGATTTTTAAGACAGGAGTGGGTTGATATCTTAATAAAAAAGGAACAATAATATAAATCTCACTGATGAAGAGAAGATAGGATGTGTTCAGACAATATCAAAAAGGATAGAAAAAGTTTTCTTATAAATTTATAAAACTTATAAGAGAACTTAAAAAATTGTCTTTGTGTTATTACACATAAGAATTAAGGTAGAAGTTAGAAAACCTTCACAAGAATTTGGTGGAAGAACAGGGCCATATGTATAAGGAACTGTGATATGGTAAATTAAGGGCAGCTCTTGGATGATTTAAGGCACGCACAGGGTGAGCCAGCTATGACGTCGGTGGGACATGTCAGCAGCCTTCCTTCCTCATCTCTCTTTCTCTTTGGATGACATTGTGAAGATAGCTGACTTCACGATCACCTTCATTTTCCAGCACTTTGGCAGTCTTGGTGTCTTCTGTACAGAAATTGTTGCTGCTACTGCAGACTATTAAACTATGGATATAATTATATAGGCACATAACATTCAATATGGTGTTACATATGCTTGCTATGTTAATGTTTCACACATTTTATACCTCTTTATATAGTGTAATATTGAACAGCTCATATTCTGATTCAGAATTAAAACTGGGGGAAGAAGGAAGGAAGGAAATTCACACATTTTGAAAAAGGCCAACTTTATAGATTATATACATCTCATCTAACTCTAACAACTGAAAATCACTAAGCCATGGAAAGTGAAGATTTTCCCTCCTTTTATAGAATGAGAAAACAAATTATGTTTTCTTAGTTTAAGCTATATGCATTGAATCTCATTTTTGGTACACCTTTAAAGTAACAACCATATTTTGTGCTCACTTTTTAGATTTATTAAAAAGAAAAACAAAACAAAACAAAACTTGTTAACGGCTAAAACATTGTATGAACATTTGTAAATCACACACAAAATCTTCAAATGTTACTTACCCGTTCCTTACCAAGTATATATTTAAATTCCATTCCAAAATATGATTTTTTCTTATAATATGGATGCATCTTTCAGTCTTTTATTAAGATAAATCTTTTTTTTCCTTTGATTTTCATATTGTTTGGAAAATCTGTATTTCACATTGAAAATATATCATCTAAATATTTTGAATCAATTTTCTTACTGTGCTGCCATCTGACAGAAAATAACTGCTTTGCGGATTATTCTACTGATATTTAGTTGGTAGCTAAATTCAATATTCACACAAACTGTAATTAATGGTTCTTGGATAGTGGTTATGTAATTACATACTTTAAAAAGTCCTTCAATGTACTAAAATATTTGTAGACATTTATACCTGCAGACTGGCCAGCATTAGCAATTCTTTCTTTTATATGTTGAATTTTAATTAAAGCATACCTGCATTCTTAATTAAGGGGCAGGATTACATTTTTGCAGAATAGTGTCAGTATTAGTATTAGTTTAGTCATACTGCAAACATGGGTCAAAAATATTTTCCAGCAGCAATGTACTTTCATTAGATGCTAGGTTTAATAATATTCTTTCTGTTACTTACACTACCAAAACATTTGCAAGGACAAACTCTTTCAGTTTTTGTAGGGTATCAATCAGATCAAGTGAATTCCAGTCTGGGTGAAAGAGAGAGCATGTGTCCCCACTGCAATTTCACACAGTTGTTCTTGATGAACAACATAAAGAAAACACACCCTGTCAGCCTTAATTATCCAATTCCTCCATGACTATTTGGTTATATATATATATATATATATGTTTTTTTTTTTCCATTTTGTTAAAAGTGAGAAGTTCTTACACCTTGCTGATGGAATCAGAGCTAATCAGTAGGTTCTTATTCCTGAAGCCTTTCCTCAGAGATACCTTTTAGTGTCTTTGCTCATTGATTTGCCTCCTTGAAAACATCTCCTTCTGGAATAAGCAGGAATGAGCAGAATTTTAGATTTAGAGGTTTGAGTATGTTCATAATCAAGCTATAATAATACTAAATTAAATCCAAGTTGATACAATCTTTTTTATTATTTAAAATTAACCTGTTTGGTTTAAAAATCTTTCTGTAACAACCTTGCAAGTGGTAGTTTATTCTTTTCCATCTGCTATGCATGACTTTTTTATTCCCTAGATTTTTAGGCAAAAAAAAAAAAAAAAGAATGCAATTTGTCTGCTTACAGTTACACAATAGCTGGCTATTAGTGTTGCTTAAAGGCTGGGATTTGTTGCATAAGCTTTATCTTGTTTGCTTTCTGATAGAATTAAGCTTCATTAGTAGAAAATCTTAAATGACAATAAACATGTATTTTTATTCCTGAAAAGTCCATCGTGAAAATAACGATTATTAAGAAATAATTATAATCAAATTATATATCTAGCCTCACAACTCATAACATTTGGGTTTCATTTATCTTTACAGAATGCATGGCCATCCAAACTATATTGTGAAAAAAGGGGAGATATTGTAAGTTTTAGCCTGCTTAAAGTGATCTGTATTTTAATTTGTTATGATAAAATGGGAACTCTTCTTTTTTTTCCCCAGAATGTTGGCATTGATTCTTTCCAGTTCTGTTGTTCTTTCTCCTTCAATACTTTCAGAGACAGAGATGTTGCAATAGGCATTCACTTCTTTATTTTTAGCTGGTGCTAAATATGAAGAGCATTAAAGAAAAGGGGGTTGTTTTCTAAGCTTTTAGAGCTTGAGAACAGACTCTGCTGAATTTCTGCAGCTAATGACAGGGATGAACCATTTTGGATGCACCAAGCCCCTCCTTGCTTCAGCTAATCCTAATAATTATCAGAGCTTATGTTCATTCCTTTTGTTCATCATGAATTTAATTCAACTCCAGAACATATTCAGAGAGAAAGTCTGTTTACCGGTATTATTCTCTGCAAAGACTAATAAAATCTAAAGCAAACAATAGACTCATTAGGAAAGCAGTATGTTCAAAATACTAACCTAGCATTTTTGTAATACATAAAATTCTGTAGGTTTAATAAATTCATGTCTGAAGAGTGGGTTAGGTGTATTTGTTATTGCTTTGTTTTGTTTTTAGTTAGAAATGACTGATCTTCTTTTATAGTGCAATCACATTTTGTGTGGCTGAAAACAAGGTTCTAAATTAATCACCTATGTGCATTTAAGTAATAACAATCAGAATATTTGAATAAAACCTTATCTATAAATGTTAATTTAACATATTCGTTGTAAATGGGTTTAGTGAGTTACTCAAAAACTTGTATGAAGACACCAATGAACAAAGCTTCGAGCAAAAATAATTCTTGCATAGCATACATTCTATAATATTATTTCCTTCTATGTTGTTACATTTTTCAGCTTAATAATAATAATAATTTCCATTTCCATTACCCATTTTCCTCTCTACCTGGTAGTGTATTGTCAGAAAGGAGAAGTTATCAGCCTCTTGTGTCTTTTTGTACGGGTAATACAGAAGCAGACCATTACTTATAAAATCCTTTAGATATATTAGAAAGTTTTGTGTTTAGTACATTAAAGTATGTTTCAGTCTTTACAACCTCATTTTAATCATCCTTGTTTGCTATGTATCATGACTCTAGATGTATCTTCTTATCTCATACAGTGTTAATTAATGGAACAAATATATAAGCTTTGTTATATTTACTTAGGCAGATGCTACAAAACCATGTAATTGATAGTGCAGTCATGACTTCGGTTGCCTTAGAGTCCTTTACTCCCTATTGACAACATGGTGTCAGTGAAAGTGGGAGTTCTTAGTATGTGCTTATCAGTAGAAGAAATCTTCTATTCCCTGAAGAAAATGAAAAATTCCATTTAAATTATCTACTTTGTAATAAGTGTAGTGTACTTCTATGTATACTTTTGCTAAAACTATGCCATTTTTGCTTACTTCCATTTGTTGTTCCATTATTAAGAACTTGATGATTTTTTATAATTTATATTCTAATTTTGTTGCAGATTTATTATTATTAATGTGTAAATAAATACACTTTGTGTAAGATTCAAAACAAACATAATAACTCCAAACAAAATTGGATTTACATCAGTTGAGAACAATTTAGGGAAATGCCATTCCTTGGTGCGATGGAAGTTTGTGTGAGCCAGCTTCCCTTTCTTCATGAGTCATACCAGAATATTGAAATATAAGCATTTTAAGTAGGTGTTGTTACCATGGTATCACTTCCCAATGTTTCAGTTAGGTGTGATGAAGTTGTTAAGATGAGCTTCATTCTACAAAGAGAAGGAAGCTATAGACAAAAATGTAACAAAACAGTAACTGTCAGTGACTACTAAAGACACAAAAGACTTATAAACCCGTAGTTCATTAAGATGTTATAAAAATAAAATAAATCCATTCTTAAGGCACCCAAGATGCTTGTTAAGCAACCTTTTAAAAAGCAGTGAAATGACATCCAATGTTGATGTTTCACGTTATTGCTATAGAATCAGAAGATCTCATTTTAGTTTTACTTTCCACTAGATTATGTTAAATCCAACAATATTTTCCTAACCTAGCATTTATCACTTTCCTAGTTTTTATTTGAAAGTTTTAGGTAATTTATGTGAACAGTGGAGTCTTCTAGGATGGTATTTTAATAAACTAGTGTACAATATGTTGAAGTCTGATAGCATATAGACCTAGAGTTGCCTCTGTCCTTAAAATTTATACACCTCCTCAAAAAGTCTGTACATAATTACACTAAATGAATATTTAGCTTTAAGATAGAGAACAAACTTTAAAATATAGTAAAGTAAAGGTAGAATTAATAAGAGCTTCACTGGTACTTTTTGGCACATTGGATATCTTGTTTAGGTTTATTGTTTAAATGTTATCAGACTCTTAGTATATAGACTCTAAAATAAACATCATAGAATCATAGAATATCCTGAGTTGGAAGGGACCCTTAAGGATCATCACGTCCAACTCTTGACACCGCACAGGTCTACCCAAAAGTTCAGACCATGTGACTAAGTGCACAGTCCAATCTCTTCTTAAATTCAGACAGGCTCGGTGCAGTGACCACTTCCCTGGGGAGCCTGTTCCAGTGTGCAACCACCCTCTCTGTGAAGAACCCCCTCCTGATGTCGAGCCTAAATTTCCCCTGCCTCAGCTTAACCCCGTTCCCGCGGGTCCTGTCACTGGTGTTAATGGAGAAAAGGTCTCCTGCCTCTCGACACCCCCTTACGAGGAAGTTGTAGACTGTGATGAGGTCTCCCCTCAGCCTCCTCTTCTCCAGGCTGAACAGGCCCAGTGACCTCAGCCATTCCTCGTACGTCTTCCCCTCCAGGCCTTTCACCATCTTCGTAGCCCTCCTCTGTACACTCTCCAACAGTTTCATGTCCTTTTTATACTGTGGTGCCCAGAACTGCACAAAGTACTCGAGGTGAGGCCGCACCAGCGCAGAGTAGAGCGGGACAATCACCTCCCTTGACCTACTAGCGATGCCGTGCTTGATGCACCCCAGGACACGGTTGGCCCTCCTGGCCGCCAGGGCACACTGCTGACTCATATTCAACTTGCTGTTATTATTTGTTATTATATGAAATTATCATTTCATATCTTCCAGATTTACCCAGTGGCAAACTGATTGATCCCATTCTTATCCAGCATGGATAAAACACCTATTGGCTTACTAGAAAAAGTGCTAAAATATCCTTAAAGCTCGAAAGACAAATATATATATATTCTAGGAAACTTTATCTGAAAAAGTTTAAAAATGAAAGATATATGAGAAGGAATGGGAATGGATAAATCAAAATGATATCATAATTTAACTTCTGATGTTTCACTTATCTGTCTGAGAGCTTAATATACAAAAAAAATTTCACCAGCTTATTTTTTTCTGTGAGAAGTTGATAACACATGGTAATTGTTTGAATATGAGAAAGAAATTGGAACCAGCAATGACATTTTTTCATTTCCTTAACACAGTTTTTCTTTTCACCTTGGAGTATTATATTCACATCCAGAACTACAGTAATTTAAAAATACGAGCTATGACTTCATAGAAACAAGACTAAAGAGCGATATAGATCAGTGGATTTCATCCATATTCTTTATACAGTGTAGAGAGGGGAGAAATAGAATGGAAAGAGCCTGTGAGTTTCCTCCCTAAAACATTGTCTCTCCTCACTGCATCCTTTCCATGTTAAATAAGATGATGCTGTTTCTCCAGACACAGCAGATGACAAGAAACATTCTCAGCCCTTAATAAACCCTTTATGGACTCAGCAGTGCTACAGCATAATTTTACTCAAGTAGTGAGAGGTTTATTAATGATGAGTGTATGATCTGTTGAGTGTTTTCCTTTAGAAGTAAGATTCCTCTTGCTTAAATTTAGTATTTATGGCCATCTCTGTATGAGCTGGTAGCTCTTTACAGCAATTGCATAGCATGACTTGTCTCCTCCTAATACCAATGTGTAAAACATCAAATGAATTGTTGTGTAAATTCCTACTTCTGTCTCTTGACTATCAAAAGAGCTTTGGGTAACAAGGGTTCCTTAAGTCATTAAAATGAGTCTATATATCATTATAGATTTATAATATAAAAATCTGAATAAACTGAATCCTACTTTTCACAGTTTTACAGTTATGTTTATAATCTTTGGAAATGGCAAGATGGCTATGCACTGTATTTTGTTGTTATAAAACAAGTCCAAAAATTAATGTCATCTTTCTGAAGCAGACAAAAAGAACAAATCTTCAGTAGAAGTTTCATCTGTTTTTAGACTGAGGTGTACAGCTGAAAAAGAGCTTTCAGTTATAGAAGGCTGTCTTCAGATCTCAGGGGCTTAATATACCATCTGGTCTAATAAAATATATTGCTTCTACCTTGTTTCGTCTAAGCCATCATGTCCACAACAGCATTACTATTATCGTTTTTCATGGTATTTAGGTTTTCTTAGGATGGAACCACAGCATGAATCTCTTTAAGCTAGATGCATTGGGGGGGGGCAGTATAGGTGTTTGTTTGATTGTTTATTTTTTGAATATTATTGTTTTGATTCATTTTGGCCACTAGGATAACCTGTGCTTCACAGGTGTTCACATAGAGTGTACCCTTTTCTATTCTGTGTTTTATTTGAAAGTGATGCTTGTGGTTACAAGACCACCAAAACTTTCCTTTTATATTTCACTATTCTGAATAGAACTCAAATTAAACATCAAGTAATTGATAATTGAAAACAAAAGTTTTTGTTTGGGAGCTGCAGTAAACAGAATAAATGTTTTATTAGTAAGTAGGTGGGTTACAATGTTTCAGTGTAGAAATGGTACATTTATTTTAAATTACTATGTTTATTCACTGCTTACCAGTGTCTTCTGACAGGGCATTTTTTACTGTTGATATCAATTGACATTGATGCCTTGGTGGATGAAGAACCTGAGGAGAGATAAGGCTTTCATTTTGTTGGTGCAGAGTTCTGCCAGGAGCCTCCAGCTCCTGGTCTCATCCAGGCAAATCATGAGAGGCACTCATCTCCTGCTTCCTCCTCAACCCTGTGCTCTGCGCTGCAGTCCATGCACCAGCTGCCATGGAACATCCCATACAGGACCTCTCCTAACATACACCTCTCCCACTGGGGATTTAAATGACCTTTCTCACTTTGCAAAGCCTGCCTTTTGAAAGCACAGGCTGGCAATGCACTTTGGTTCTGGGCATCTCTTCAGTGATGTTCTTCATGTGTGGTGGCAGTGGGAAGCTCCCAGGCCACACCAACCCCTACTACTGCAGTGCTGAAGGGAGTCCTTACACACCAGGTACAGAACCCCTCCATGAAGCAGCAAAGCCCTGCTGAAACCCTGTTTTGATTTTCAGATTTTTTGTTCCTTCAAAGCAATTCCATTAGTTTTTCAGAATTTTTGAGCTAGCATTCAGAATTCAAAAAGTCACTCAGGTATAACTTGTCAAAGAGCAAAAAATGCATTTTGATAAGCTAATTTAAATAGAAATAGGCTCATTCTTTTGTGTGGGTTGCATATTTTTACTACTCTGGATTTTTATGAGCAAATTCAGTTTTGTGAGGAGCTACCCCGACACCTTCAGGAAAAAGAAAAACAAGACTAGGTGAACAGTTTGTCATTTTTTAGAGCTGACAATACCTAGACTTTGCTTTTTGGTAACATTTAAAGAATGACAGTTTCTTAGGATGAATGGGAAGGCAGGAACAGAGATTAGAGAAGGATAGACACTTGTAAAATGTGGATAATGTCACCTTTACTGGAAATTATGTGATCATAACAAGAAAAGCATTTGTTTTTCCTTACTCTCGTACACAAATAAGAAGTTGTACACTTGAAAGGATATAGAACCATGCAGCTACTATTCTGACAAAGACAAGCTCAAAAGATTGAAGGAAAAAAATATTTGGAAGAGCTGTTCTGGCTTCTGAAGTCAAGGACATTTCACAACATGTTTGCATGTGCTCTGTACTGCCTTATAGTATATTATAAATGTTAGTTGGCAGATTACATCTTATATTCAAAAGTTTAATTCTGTACTGTTCTGGTCTAGGTGCCTTCTTGTCTATGTGGTTCATGAACACCCTCATGATCTGTCAAAACAGATTTGAAATGCATATAAAGCTGAACAAATGATGATTTACAAACTCCACTCAGGAAGATAAACAGATATGTACACCTGCCATGGGGTGGACAGGAAGCATAAACCACTGAAAATTTCTTACTTTATACTGCAGTTTATGCAAGTTGAAAGAAAATATTATCTTTGCAAACAAATTGGGGGTCCCATTATTACTTAATAATTTAAAAGAAGGTACCATGTCTCCTATGAATTGTCAGTTTGGCTTTTTTACTTTTTTTTTTTCTCTGACCTATCTTTTTAAAACAACAATTGTGGAAAATTAATTCAGCAAAGATAAAACAAATCAAATGATATAAACTATGCTTTTAAGCCTTATAGACCAAATTAAAAGGCTTTCAGATTTGAAAATATTATTTCAGTTTTTAATTATATGGTACAGTAATTCTTCTAAAATAAATAAATAATGTGAGCCAACCCAGTTCCCTTATTAAACTGAGTGCTTCATAGTATCAAAGGACAGAAAACTTGCATTAACTTGATTAAAAAGACTATACCAAGTCAATACAAAAGTGATTAATCTAGTCCTGGGATTTTAAAAGGATTTTGTGAGCAGAAAGGAGACATTTTTAATAAGTAAATTGTTACACAGTGAATAGCTACATGTGTAGAAGGTCTTTATAGTTCCTAATCTTGTGCATTATTGAAGTATAAATGGAAAGAATAGAGTAGGAAATGTAGTCCTGGCTCAAGAACTAAAGTGGAAGGGGTTTTAATTCTCATTTGCTATGGCAGTTGATAGCATTTATTTAAATTAACTGAAATGCTGTGCAATTGTAAGAATATGGATTGCTAATTCAACAGACAATTCAAAAGAGTATTTATTCTGTTAGACAACTTTCAGCATTACTGATACGTTAGGATAGAAAAATAATTGTATTCTGAAATTTCTGTCACTAAAACAGAAGCTGGAATAGGTCTGCCATAGAATCAATACACCAAAGGGGGTTTACATTGTCACTATTTGTATCTTTGTATTTTATTTTAGTCCATATAGGGCCATGAAAAAAAATAAAAGACTTTTTTGAAGAAAAAAAAAAAAGATAAATTGTATTTATATTCTATTATATTAAAATACTTGAAATAAGTTAATAAGTGCATTCATCTAAGCTACTGAACGTTTGATTATTTTTTACATATTCAAGGATAAGACATAGTCAAATGCCCTTTAAGTTAGTTTTACATGCTAAACTTTTAATTAAAAATAGAACATTCAGGTGAGTAGAAGGGGAATAAAAGACCCTTTATCAGTTAAGAAAACTGAAATCCTTGTCATGTGTCAAGTCTTATGACAACACACAAATTGTGAGGATATGTTACTGAACAGGGTAAGTTTGTTCAGTCTTAATTCAAAGTGTATGCAGCCTTGAAGTTATAAAATTTTAAGTCAGTATTTCAGTAATAATTGTTTCTGAGATTTTAGTAGACACAAATATTCAAGTGTTTGTCTTTAAACACATATGCACACACATTCCATAAAGGTGAATGGAGCTCCCTGATTAACAGTCAATAGAAAACATTCCCCTTTTCCTTCTTCAAAATTGGTGTCAACATTTTTATCTGGGTGCAGGAGAGAAAGGAATGGAAGGAAAGAGAAGTAGGAGGAAGGGGAAGAGGAGGAAGATAAAAAGGAAAAAGAGTAGGAGAAGAGAAGAATAAGTTGTCTGTGTTTTTGACTGGGGGGAAACGGAGGTAGGGGTTTTTTGTGTGGAATACATATTTTTTATGGGATTTAGCTGTAGTTAACCTTAAGCAAATTTTATGTAACAGGTCTTTGACATATATGGGATTTTCTGCCCTGGGAGGAAAAGAAGCTTTTAACAGTAAAAAGCTAATTTGAGAATCTCGCTAAGTGATCTAAAATTAGAAAACTCCTTTATGAAATAAGGGACATTTTTTTCATTCCTATAGTAATGCACACACTCATTTTATCCTAAATAAGATGCTAGTTTTACTGGGGGCAAGCAAAAGTGTTGCTGTGAATTGAAACCTAGGCAGCAGCACAAGAATAAAGACTATTTCTTTAAGAAAAACTTATCTTTTCTTCCACCATGGAACAGAAGCTCAGGAAGACTTTAATGATACATCTTGAAGTATGGGAAGATAGAAGGAATAAGAATCTTCTGCTAGTAGAGAGGAGAAAAAATGTGTAGAGAATATGTGTTTGGTTTTTTGTTTGTTTGTTTTGTTTATTTATTTATTTATTTATTTTTTCCTGAGGAAGAACCACTGTAAATTTGGTTATGCTTTTCCCTTCTGTGAGAATCTGTACCATTTTTCATATGATGATATTGACACCAATGACCATGGTGAGCTGGTCAAAAGGCAGGAATGTATTTCAGTGAATACAGTTGTGTCTACTGTCATGAATGGCTACTGGAACTGCAGTTTCTAAAGTCTACTGTAGCACTCAGCAAACAGGCCATGTTACAATGGAGTTCTTTAGAAGTTATATAAACGTTGACATTTAATTAAAGAAAGTAATATAAGTTAAATGAAAATGCTTAGATTTCTTTTTACTTTGTATAACCGGTTTATAAAAGGAGTAGCAAAGACAGAGAAAACCAAGAGGGCAAATTTGTGTGAATAGATATCAGCACTTAAGAAGAGTAAAATACTTTTGCAGCTACAGTGAAGACCCCTCCAGTTCAACTTTCTTTAAATGATTAAATGGATTTTGCTTTTTGAGCTTGTATATTGAGATATCGTTATGATAATCAGAGATATCACAGTAAACTTTGATGTTAATTTCTGTTCTAAAAAGATTGTGGTTATGTAAGGTTTTTAATTTTTTGTTTATATTACCAGCAGGCTCTTTAACAGATATTTTATAAGCTTTTCTCAGTTGGAATTATGGGTAGTTAGATTCTCGGAGAAGTTCAGAGGTGATGCAGATTTTAGTTAATTTTTTTTTACACTATGCATTTGTACATTCAGCTGGTGAAAATATACCCTACCTGAATCTCATTGAAATGATGCTTCTATATAAGTTTACTACCCGAGGTTTGTATGGATTGATACACTGAAAACATCAGATAAGAAACAGAGGTAGGAATCATTTGCTTATTTAATAAATAATGATTTTCCCCCAATTATATTTTTCACTAGCATTATAGAATTCATATGAAATCCATTGAAGAGATGTGACTTTACGTGTCAGCTTTGCCTTTACTTGCCATCACAAAGTATTTCAACTGCATTATGCAGCCTCTCCCCATTTTATAAAGCTTTGTAGTCATAGTCCCCCTTCTAAGCAACATAAGAAGTAGAGAGTCTCCAAATTGCCTTTGTCATTCTTGCTGTATAATGTACTGCACAATTTTTATTTGCATAGTTGCTTTTAATCTAGAAATGTCATTATAGCAAAAGAATACTGTAAAATATATTAACCTATTTTTCTCCCCTCCCTAAAGTTATGTTGGCTACCTATACAGACATTTAAGAAATGCCTGCATATGTTATATACAAAAGTTAAATAATACTGAAATG
This sequence comes from Anser brachyrhynchus, assembly GCF_964034855.1. Lineage (NCBI taxonomy): Eukaryota > Metazoa > Chordata > Aves > Anseriformes > Anatidae > Anser > Anser brachyrhynchus. Next base: position 125,250,047 of record NC_137694.1, on the reverse strand, counting down.
TAAATATATAAATAATATCAGGATAGGTTTTTTTTTCAGAGATAAAATTCATGTTCAATGTGGCTTTAAAGAGCTAAAGAACCTGTCAGACTGAAATGCCTTCTCTATCTTCTCCCTCCCACACAGGTAAAAAGCCCAACAGTTTGGCAAGGCAAAATATGAAACATTTTTGATCTTGTCTAGTAAAAACAAAGTGGTATTTTTGCATCTACACATAACATTGTTTTAAATTAACCTCGACTGGCCTTTGCAACTTGATTCTGCATGTCTGGTACTCCAGCCAGGCATTGTTATAAGGGTTAGTTTGCAGGCTTCAAGACTTGTAAATGCGAGGCTGAAGCACCTCAACAGCAGCTCAACCTGAGCAGACAGGCTCTTGGAATTCTTTTAATCTTTTTTTTTTTTTTTTAAATATATCACCTGTAAGAAAGTGAACACTTGCATAATAAACCGGGCTTTTTAATATTTCTTGCTAATGTTTTGTTTTCTTTGTATGAGATTTATTTCTGTCTGACACAGCAGGAAAAAATAACTAAAATTTTTATTTAGATGTGTTTTTTTTTTTTTCAAATTTGTGAGCCAATTCTTAATGGTCAATGAAATATGAACACATGAACACAAAAGTAAATGACAATATATTATAATTGAGAACTTAAACCATGTGAAAGAGAGGAATTCAGGAAGAACTCAAATGTTATAGAAGGAAAATACTGCAGCAAATGAGGCTCACAAACTCTTAGTAATACTTCCAGTGATTAATTATTAGGATGTGTTTCATGAAAGATCACACTGGTCAAGTTGCATTACTAATTTTTATTATTATTATTATTATCTGAGTGACATTACACAGTTACTTGCACAGTGGTTCCATTTCAGAACAACTTCTGTGACACTGCTCAAGTTGGTGAAGTGTCACCCCCATTTGTTTGTCATCCTTGGCAAACAGGCTTTTGTTACAAACAAGACAAAACATGTTCTAAACAGCCACTGTGTACTGCATTATAAGAGCAGTAGAAGTCAGGAGATTTCTAGATTAGTCTAGGCAGTTTAAAGTTTGGGATTTTTTTTTTTCTTTTTTAGTTTTTCACTGCTGATGAATTCAGTCACTCAAAACTTAGAAAAAGAATGAAGCCTTTCGTTAACAGGAGAAAGAACTTTTCATTTCCCAGTTATCTGTGGCAAATACAGAAGGAAAGTAACAAAAACACTAGATTTCTGTTTATAAATTAAGTGACTTGTCTCATTCTGATTCTTGAGAAATATCTACATCACAAAAAAATGCCATTGCAACCAGTAGTAATTGGCATTCTCGCTCTTAAGAGAACAGAGACGATGAGAATTGAATAGCTTTGGAGGCTGAGATATCAGCCTCACTATTAGAATGAGCTGCTCTGTTTTGTAGGTAAATAAGGTACTTTTGGTTCATAGTTTTGTGACCGTTCGCTACTCAGAATGAATAACTTAATTTAAAATTAAAACGGCTGTGTCCTGTTTCTAAACTTTCTTCGTTAGTCTGTGTCTCTTTTAGAAATGGAAAAATAACTTTTGAATGTCCAACTAAGATGATTATTAATATGTTGTCTAGTTCAAAGTCTTAATCTTCCAGAAAGCAAGAAAATTGTTGTAAGATTTCCTTATGTCACTGCGAGAGATTCCTTCAGCCCAGCTGTATTTTTGCAGCCCCACAGTTCAGAAGCTGCTATTAGGTACTACTTAATATAGTCTTATAAATAGCCTGAAGAGATGATCACTCCTTATTTGTTTTTGAAACTCATCATTGCTGTAGTCAGGATCCTAGAGTTCACTTGGCGTTCTCTGGAGGCTCCATGAGGTGTTACTTCACAAAATGATTTTGGAGGATTAAAATTTAGTTGTAGACAATTGTTATAAAACCACCTTGGATAAAACAATATTTTTAATGGTATTGATTTTCCTAAACTTCATTTGTTTACTCAATTTTTAGATATATATATATTTTTCAAATCCTAGTTCATAGGGCAGAAATAAATATTAGCATTCAGAAAGGTATTTTTACTTCAAACAAACAAACAAACAACTAACAGGATAACCACTAGTGATGCCCTGCCCTGCCTATCCCAAAAAGCGAAGGGAAGACAGAACACTTGTACTCTGCTGCTAGTGTTCTGCCCAAATCTAAAGCAATTGCCTTAAAATTCACAGGTGCATTGCATTTCGACTGCTCCTATCTCATCAATGCTACTGCAAACCAAAATGCTGAGCTTTGCTATGAGATCTGAGACAGACATCGGAACTTTCCAGAAAGGTCAGAAATATTCCCATGCTGCTCCCAATCTCTCTCCCTGTGGGCTTTCAGGCTGCACACAGCCCTGCTCCTTCAAGGTGAGCTGCAGGAAGTGTTTTGCAGCAGAAACTACCTGGTAATTCTTTCTCTGCCTAAAGATGCCAGTGCTTTTAGACTAGGCATCGTGTCAAACTGACAGAGGAAACAGCACAACATTCAGTTGCCTACAACTGTAAAGCCTGATGCAACAAGTAAACCTTAAGGAATGGTACTGGCAGGTAAAAGCATATTGTTTCTAGCTAATTTAGATTTTTCTAGTCAACTGAAGTCTTTCATGAAGAGAAATTAGATGTAACAGTACTGGGACTAAACATTAACTTTACAGAGTAAAATGCAGAAAAATTTTCCAAAAGTTTTACCAATTTCTCTACTGCAAATACAGACATGCAAGTCGTCTTTGTTGCTTGTTTTTTCCAGTTACACATTTTTATGATCACATTCTGAGGTGAAGAAAATTCTCAAGCTTATCACTTCAGACTCTGTGAATCCAGCTAGATTCATAAGTTTATTATGTTCCAAACAGCATGTGGATATCCCCTTAATGTAGCATTCACCTTGAATGATTAATAGCCATACCTTTTTTAAAAGTTAAGCCAAATAGTTGAGAAAAATAAGACATTCTGAATCAGCATTCTGTTTTAGCTTAATAACTGCAGGCATACGTGTTGGTTACAACTTCATTTACCCTATAGGTATTGCCTGAGTACTTAACGAGGCTAAAGCTCCTTCCTTGATCATCATCCTCCTTGATGAAAAGCATTCATTAGCTCCTTACAGATCACTAGACCATTTCTAGAACTACATCTCTTTCCCCTCATGTGACAGTGAAAAGGTTGGTCAATTGTGGGTAGCCTTCCTGTGGTCAATACTTAGCATTAAAAAAATACTGTCTGCTCTTAGTGCTGCTTTGGGACAAGCAAAACATGACCCTTAGAAGAGGACTAAGTTGTCTGAATCTAGGTCTGTAAATTTTGACTTTTCTTCAGATCATCCTTTCCTCTCTGATTCTCATTTATGAAGGAACTATTGATACCTTATTAAGTGAAAGATAGACAAAAGATTCATAGATACTTCAGAGATACAAGGAAGCAAAAATAATAATATGTGGTTCAGTCCTGAAACATACATTTTAGGACAAAAATTTTGCTGAAAATTTTGCTGAAAATTTTGATGAAAATTGAAAAGACTATATCTTTGCTGATCATTTCTTGTGTCAGTCATGGTATTTTGAGCTCTTAGCAACTATTTTTCATTGTTAATGATTTAAAGTAGTAACTCAATACAGTGTTTCTAGTCATTCCCTTCATTTCAGCGTTGTTGTCTTGTTTAGAATCACCAACCAGCAAATAAATAATTAAATAAATAGACAAATAGATAATTTAGATCACTTTTCTCTAAATAAATGATCTAAATAAATTTTCTTACAAGTATACAGCAATTAGATTAGAACTGTGTTCACCTGAATGAGAATCAAAGTGGAGTAGCACTGTCCATTTCATTGAAAAGGTGGTACTCTTTATAAACTTGTTTTGCAATAAATAAAAAACAACATAGGTTTTATAAACATAGAAGAAAAGAAATGATTAAAAAAAAAATGGAAAGAGGCTGTGCAACAAAATAGCCTTAGAATTACACTCCTATTCTCTGAAGACAATGCATCTTTTGTCTGTCTGTAACAGTTTCTAATTCATTGTTAAAAAGGAAAAAGAAAAAACAAGCAAACAACAACAACAAAGAGTGACAGAGGGCATGTTGTAAACGAGAATGAATTGAAAGGTACTGTCAGATAAGCATATAGCATACATTAATATGTTGGAACTAATATTTTATGGAAGAAAAATCAATTTTAGATAGTAAGACCATAGTCTAGAAAACAGAACCTCACTGGTGTGACTGGTGGGTGGTTGCCTCCATGTAAGCACTGAAATTACTACCTTATTTGAACTCAAACTGAAACCAGTACCTTATATTATACTTCAAAACACAGGATCTCTCACAGGGCACTAATTGTGATTTTTAGGTAAGGTTTAGGTGCAAGAAAAAAAACAAAACAAAACAACAGTATTTATGTTGTTTATACAGATATCCACACTACAATTGCCATGTTCCTTCATAAAGCATTTATGTCCATTACAAACTCCCTCCTCTGCTACACTTTTATTAGAAATAAAATTATATATGAGCAAAAGATTTTTTTTTATTTTAAAACATTTTTTATTGATGTAAATATGTTTTATTTGTTGGTTGAGTTTGGAACTGACTGATATTTTTATCTATCTTCTAGCATAGCTTAATCGTATTTGGGGAAAAAAAATAATAAAATCTATGATCCAATTGTGTAGAAGTCCCTGTTATTATAAATTCTGCTAACAATAGTGGGCATCAATTTGAGATGTCACTGATTTCTGGATTTTTTTTAGTTCAATCAGAACATGTGCAGCACATGGGGATATACTAATATTTTCAGTAGAGACAACAGAGTAAGCATGAAAGGTCTCCTGGATCATTTTTTAAGGAAGAAAGAATACTAATAATCTTTATGTGAGCTTTTATAAAACTACAACCACTTTTAATGACCTATATTTGTGCATTGTATATTCGTCTTTATTATATTCCTTTTTTTTTTGTTGCAATCTACTTTTTTCTTTGAGTTAAATCAGAACCAAAGTGTAAATTTAGATTGATTGTAATGATAATAGGGATATATGTTTGTAGTATATTTGCTACACACAGTAGCAAAGACTCCAATGTATTTGTTGGCTTCCCCCACAACATCTCTAACATGTTTCTATGAGTATTTTTTTTAAACCTTATTGTGCCCATTAATAGCCAGTGGCGTGCAGTTACATCCAATTAAATATATATAGTCTGAATTTCCAAAGTATGTATGTATGTATGCATGTATAATTTCTGATTTAAGATAACTAAGATTTCTTAAGTATCTGGCTCAGTATTAAAGGAATATAAAGAATATTTCTTTTTTATTTTGTTTTGTTTTTAATATTGTTTAGTTGTGTAGTAGGAAGATCTGATGAAACTACAAAGTACTGAGCAAAGAGTACATTTTTAGGACTTAGGCGCTTAGGAAGGATTTGAATATTATAAAAGTGGTTATAATTCCAGAAAAAAATATATATATATATATTTATATGGAAGAGCAGAAGTAGTTTGGGGTTTAAAGGCATTCACTTTTATGAAAGACAAGAAAATGGGATTTGAGGGATAATACTATTTTGTTCATTGTACAACTTATTTCATATTGTTAAGTTCCAATATTACAGCTTCTCTACTCTCTTTAATTAAACAAATGTAATTATTAACTTGTTTTAAGTAGAAGTGCAATGAATTAGAGTATTTCTGTTAGTGCTATTTAAACATATTTTAAATACTTTTTTCCTATTAGTTATTTTATCATTATGATAACAGTTTATACTATTGCTTACCTTGTCATGAGTAAGGTGAAATAACAGGTGTCTGAAAATATCGTATTGAATGTGATTTTCAGAGAATGTAACAGTGAGTCCAATAGATGATGTAGCAGCAACATTATATTTATGTGTATTCACTGTAATACCTGCTTAAAAACAGGATTTATATTGGCATTTTTAGACGGAAGTTGTGACCATTTTTTGGTGCTCCCTTATAACTGGCTGCAGAAAAGGTGGTCTTGTTTATACAGAGTAACATAGCTCTGTTGCATGTCCTTCTTACAGAGGACATGCAGTCTATAGTGGGGGTCTGTAATTGTTACGATAGCTTGAAAAATACTAGCAACAGCCCCCAGATAGCCATAAAACAGCAGAGCTGAAATCCACCCAGACTGCTCTGGCATTTTTTTAACTGGGTCCAGGTCATCCTGAAACACTATGTGAATTCCAAAGTAGAATTCTTGAATTTGCCATGTGAAATACTTTTTACTGCAATAGAGTATTTTTCTATAATGTTATAGATGTGTTTCACAGCAAAATTCCTAATTCATAGGAATTATGCCTAAAATAGAGGAAAAACTTCCAAATTCATCATCTATTTTTCTCTTGCATGTTTTTTCTTCACGCATACACCCTCTTTTTTTTTTTTTTTCTTTTTTTCCAACTGTCTTATTTAACTCACTCACACTGATTATGTCCAATCTGCAGCACCTCTCCCTTAGGCTGATGACTGAATGTCTGAAATCCTTCACTGGAACTCTCTCTCCTTATGCTTTGTCATACCGATGATGACTTTAAGAAGGGCATGAAACAGACACTATTACTCCAGTTCTCCAACACTGCATATTAGAATCATAGGATCATAGAATGCCTTTGGTTGGACAGGGTGTTAAAGACCATCCACTTCCAATTCCCTTGCCATTGGCAGAGATGCCATCCACTAGATCAGGTTGCCCAGGGCTGCATCCAAACTGATCTTGAACACTTCCAGGGATGGGGCATCCACAGCTTCTCTGGGCAATCTGTTCCGGTGCTCCACCACCCTTCCAGTGAAGATTTCCCTACTAACATTAAATCTAAACCTATCCTCTTTTAGTTTAAAAGCATTACCCCTTGTCCTATTACTATCTGCCTGAGCAAAAAATAATTTTCCATCTTTTTTATAAGCCCCCTTTAAGTACTGAAAAGCCACAGTGAGGTCTCCCCGTAGTGTTCTCTTTAGGCTGAACAACCCAAGCTCTCTTAGCTTCTCTCCATAGAAGTGCTCCATCCCTTTGATAATCTTAATGGTGCTCCTCTGCACCTGCAGTAATGGGCCTACAACCTTGAGCTGGGGGTTTCAGACCTGGATTCAGCACTTCAAAGTGGGGCCTCATGAGGGCAGAGCAGAGGGGTACAATCACCTCCCTCATCCTGCTGGCCACTCCCCTGTTGATGCAGCCCAGGATGCGGTTGGCTTTCTGGGCTGTAAGTGTGCACTGATGGTTCATGCCAAGCTTTTCATCCACCAGAACCACCAAGTCCTTCTCTGCAGGGCTGTTCTTCTCCCAGTCTGTATTCATGTCTGGGATTGCCCCAGTCAAGGTGCAACACCTTGCACTTGGACTAATTGAACCTCATTAAGTTCATATGGGCCAACTTTTCTATTTATCTTCCCATAAATACATTCCCCTAGACAGGTCAAAAGGGATCACATAGGGCAGCATACAGCCTTGTGCCTACTATGTTTTCCAAAAGAAAATATTCTCTGCTAGATCCATCCTGGAATGGAAAGAAAATCTTCACATATTTAATGAACTATTTGATTTCACAGAATCACAGAATTGTAGGGGTTGGAAGGGACCTCAAGAGATCATTGGGTCCAATCCCCCTGCCAAAGCAGGTTCCCTAGAGCAGGTTGCCCAGGTAGGTGTCCAGACAGGCCTTGAATATCTCCAGAGGAGACTCCACAACCTCCCTGGGCAGCCTGTTCCAGTGCTCCGTCACCCTCACTGTGAAAAAGTTCTTTCGCATGTTGGTGCGGAACTTCCTGTGCTCCATCTTGTGGCCATTACCCCTTGTCCTATCCCCACAAACCACTGAAAAGAGGTTGGTCAAATCCCTCTGTCTCCTACGCCTCAGGTATTTATACACATTGATGAGATCCCCTCTCAGTGTTCTTTTCTCCAGGCTGAACAGACCCAGGTCTCTCAGCCTTTCTTCATAGGGAAGATGCTCCAGGCCCCGCATCATCTTTGCTGCCCTCCGCTGGACAAAATTGCTTGTAGTTATTGTACAGGTCTTACTATAATTACATTTGGCAGTGTTTTTAAATAAACATGATGAAAAAAGATGTGACAATATATATATTATTCTTACATACTTCAGAATACATCAACATTGTTACTTTATAACAAGCATTTCTATCACTTTACCCTTCTCATTACACCTCAAATCCATTTATTTTTCTGGGAACACCAAAACTTATGAGATTAAAGGCAAAACAAATACTGGGACTTAAACTACAAAATTATGTAGATACTTTTTTTGATTTTGTATATTAAGAAGTAAGTGCAAATGTAAAACTTGTAAATGCAAAACAAATGAAACAAAGAAAAAAACAACAAACAACTAGTAAATCCAAAATAGTAAACACATTAATAAACCCTCAGATATAATCTAATAAATATATTTTACAATGAGAAAGTGACTCATTGTTCATAAAAATATTAATAGAATCATAGAATCATAGATGGCCAAGGACCCATTCCAGCCTGGCCTTGAACACCTCCAGAGATGGGGCATCCACAGTTTTTCTTGGCAACCTGTTCCAGTGCCTCACTACCCTTACAGTGAAGAATTTCCTCTTAATGTCTAGTCTAAATCTATCGTCTTTTAGTTTAAGACCATTCCCCCTTGTCCTATCATCATCTACCGGAGTAAAGAGTCCTTATCCATCATTTATAAGCCCCCTTTAAGTATTGAAAAGCAGCAATGAGGTCTCCCCAGAGCCTTCTCTTCTCCAGGCTGAACATCCCCAGCTCTCAGCCTTTCTTCATAGGACAGGTGTTCCAGCCCTCTTATCTTTGTAGCCCTTCTCTGGACTCGCTCTAACAGGTCCACATTTTTCTTGCACTGGGTGCCCCAGACCTGGACTCAGCACTCCAGGTGGGGCCTCACAAGGGCAGAGTGATGGATACAATCACCTCCCTCGACCTGCTGATCACACTTCTTTTGATGCAGCCCAGGATGCAGTTGGCCAGCACACTTCTGGCTCATGTTGAGCCTTTGGTCCACCAGAACTCCCAATTCCTTCTCTACAGGGCTGGTCTCAGTGAGTTCTTCTCCCAGTCTGTACTCATGTCTGGGATTGCCCTGACCCAGGTACAGCACCTTGCACTTGGACTTGTTGAACCTCATTAGGTTCACATGGGCCCACTTCTCCAGCCTGTCCAAGTCCCTTTGAATGACATCTCTTCCTTCTTTGGTATTAACCGCACCACTCAACTTGGAGTCATCTGCAAACTTGCTGAGGGTGCACTCAATCCCCTCGTCTGTCATTGATGAAAATATTGAAAAGCACCACTCCCAAGACAGAACCCCGAGGGACACCGCTCGTCACCGTTCTCTACCTAGATATTGAACCATTGACCACTACTCTCTGGGTGCGGCCATTAAGCCAATTCCTTATTCAGCAGATGGTCCACCCTTCAAATCCATATCTTTCCAATTTAAAGATTTGGGTGTCATGTGGGACTATGTCAAGGGCCTTACAGAAATCCAAGTAGATGATATCAGTCAGTCTTCCCTTGTTGACTGATGCAGTTATTCCATCAACAGATTGGTCAGGCACTATTTAACCTTGATGAAGCCATGCTGGCTTATATTGTTTTAACTCAGCAAAAAAAAAAAAAAATGGAGGAAAATTCATAAAACTGTTACAGCTTAATTCACCTTGAGACTGAATACTCTTTCAGTCCTTTCTTTTTTGAAGACTTTTTACACGAAAGAAATGGAGCAGAGAAGTTTGAATAACATATTACGTATATAATGGTATATATAAAATCGGCAGTAACAACAGTAACTTTTCATTAGAGTGAACTAAAACAAAGTTACAAAATTAAGGGAGATTCACAGCAAAATGAGTAATCATGGATATCAAAAGTGGAAACTTACAGAACTGAACTATGTACAAAATATGTTCATACTTTTATGTAGAATACTCCTAGTAAAATGTTATGATGTTTTTATTGACATTGAGAAGGAACTTCATTATTATAGGTCTACTGTTGTTTTCAGACCATAAAATTAAATTGTAGCTAGTTCTCAGGTGGCTGTAACAGAGCAGCCTTACTTCTTATTCTTGGGGGGGAAAAAAAAAAAAAAAAAGCCAGTGGCAGACTTACAAGGGGTACATGAACTTGCTGTAACAAGTCTAATGAATGGCCATCTGCAGTACATGACATCTCAGCCAGGAGAGGCACAGAGAGCGGGGTTGGCTCAGCCTGGAGGAAAGAAGACAAAGGATGATCTTGTCCATGCCTATAAATGCCCAATGGTGGAAGACAACAGAACAAGACTCTCCAGTGGTGTCAAGTGACAGTACAAATGGCAATGGGTCCAAACTGAAACACTGGAAAACCCGTGTAAACTTATGATGATTTTTGCATTTTTTTGTTATGAGGGTGGTCACACACTGGGGCACCAGAGGGGTCATGGAGCCTCCATCCTTAGCAATATTCAACACCCAACTGGACATGACATGACCCTGAGCAGCCAGGCTCCTTGACACTGCTCTGAGCAGGGTTTTGGATCAGACAACGTCCAGATGTGCATTCCTACCTCAGTTATTCTATGAATCTTTGAAAAGATATTAATGAACAAAAAAAAAAAAAAAAAAAGGAACAATTAATAACTGTGGATAAGAAGTGCCAGTTGAAAAAACTTGCTGTGGCATGTTTCTTTCCTCATCTTTTTCATAGAAATTAATTTATTGAGAGGCTGCAACAGGCCAGGAGTTCTGACTTTAAATTATATCTGAGCTTTTTATCTTCCTTTTTTATTTGACGAGTTCTTTACAATCTTTAGGTAGCCACACACCGGGCAAATAAAATTGTGAATTTCATAACTGACAGCTGCATTCTAAAAATATCGTGTTAAACTTGGGTGCCAAAATAATAGCTTCTTGAATGTTGGTGATACCATTAGGAAAAAGAGAAAGTCATGTCAGTGCATCTTTCTGTAACTGGATTGAAATTATCAATCAGCTGGAATGTTTAGTAGCTGAAACACCTTTTAATTGTGACAGTTATCGTTTAGTTAGCCAATGTGCAGAAAGGAAGTACATGCCTGAAAAAGTGAAAAAGAGATGAGGTTTTATCATTCCTAGATGGCAGCTGATGGTCTCTTTTGCTACAATGTTCTTGTGACAGGATTCATTGGCCAGGTTTTTGTGGGGCTATCACCGAGCTCATAAGTAAATAGCTGCTCAGATGAAAGACAGTATTCAGAATAGCCACCCTGGGCACTTACTCTTTGGAGTCAGCTTTCAGACTGACTGACAGCACTGCTGGGTTAGCCCCTGTATTTTGGATGGATTCCAGTATGGGTAATTGCAGTCTGCTGAATGTAATCCCATGCACTTTCAATTTACTGTGGTATTCACTTCCGGTCTTGTGCAATTCTGTGAGCTGTTTTTAATTGCTTCATTTTCTTACAGAGAATGCTGTACTTTAGTAGAGAAGGAAATGATTCTTCCCTCCTTTCTTCCCATTTCCCTCTCCTCCCTCTCTGGATATACACATGCATACTTACTAAAGCAGTTGGCTTCTTTTATTACAGGCTATTGCTAGATAAAAAGTGAAATATAGCTTATCAGTTATTTATGATACATAGTTTAATCATTTTCAGATTCATTGCTGTTCCAAATATTTCAAAGAGAATTGGAGACTGGCAAGTAGAATAGCTAATACCTCTGCTCTCCAGAAGTAGAAAGCATGGCATGTTTCAGTTACATTCAGTGATATTAGAGGTACACCTTAGCTGCATCAGAGTTGTAGAATCGTCATAGAATCACAGAAATCCAAATCATGCATTGCATCATCTATGTATCTCACTGACCACTTCAAAATTTTTCAAGTTTGTGCTGATGAAACTGATATTTTAAAGTGCATAACCTTAACAAAACTGCAGAAATCTAGGACATCTGTGTACCTACACAGGAGTCAGACAAAGTACATTTTTCATACAAGATAAAAGTAAATCAAAATAGAAGAGAGGACGTATAAATCAACCACTGATTATCAGGAGCAAATGTAGAGGATGTTGTTAGGGAAAAGTAGTTTGTCTTTTTAAACAAGTTGAAGCTGTATACTTCCAATGAAGATGAGTACAGAGAAAATTCACTCCATAGCTCGAGCCTGCAGGTCTGTTCTGAAATTTGCCTGGGTGTTTCCTTCCAAAGATATAAATCACTCATGGAAACCACATTTGAGCTTCAGCTTCTCCATAAGAGTTCCATAAAAGTCCCTACAGTAAGAAAACTGATTTCACTGGCGAAACAAACAAACAAACAACAAAAAATCAGTATTTATCACAATACATAGTAACAATTTTTTAATTCATCTGAAATAACTGCCTCTGACTGACATTTAAAAAATCATTTTCTGTTACTGTTTACCATGCCTCAGATCCCTAAAGATATTGAGATGTCTAACTTCAACTGCAGTCTATTCTTAACTGTGAGTCAGTTGCTTAAAGTTGAATATTAGAAGCCTATTCCATTTGAAGATCTGTGGTTATGTAAGAAATAAAACTTACAAGCTATTATTTTGTTTTAAAAGAAAAATGTACAGCTAAGGACGCCAGGACTTTCTAACGTTTCTTTGAACTCATCCAGACATCTGCAGCTCCTCTTAGAACACCTTTCACGTCAACAAAAGTGTAAAAATACATAGATTAGTTTTCTAATACCATTTTATTTCAGCAATAGTTATAAATGTTCCTTACTTTTATATGAAACATAAGTAGGCAAGTGAGCTGAATGCTATCTCATTTATGGTGCTAAAAAGCAAATCCCTGCAGTGGATTTTGCACTATCAACCATGTTGAAGGGATTACTTGATCTGAAGGAAGATGCTGGTTTGTAATGTCCTACTCGTGTCAACGAGAAACAGCTAGTAGACCTGAACTTCAAATGTGATAAAAATATATACATGCTGCCATGCAATATTAGATAACACTAAATACAAGACAACCATGGAGAAAATACTAACAAATTTTTAACTTCAAGTTTTATGTCAAAAATAATTTCCTAACTTTTAGCTTCTGAACATAAAGGACAATTACTGTCATTCTTTTTTCTACAATTAAACACTCACATGCTACTCTCCTCAAAAAATATTTTGTTATTACGTACCATTTCATATAAAACATTAAAAAAATATATTGTGGCATGTAAGTCAAGTAATATCATCCTATGTTGCACAAGTGGTGAGTTAAAAAGTTAATCACCTTTATGCATGCTGCTGATGGAGAAAAATGTAGTTCCTTGAATATAGTTTGGAGGTTCACTGTCTGAATGCGTCTCTTTGTCACTTTATCAAATTTCTGAGTACATGACTTCCTGTGACAAGTATTCAGAAAGTTCATTAACACTCAAATACAAGTGATACATATTTTAGAAACTCACATTCTACCATTCAGCACCTGTATATGAAGCATATGGAGATATGAGTAATTGTTTTAAAGAAAATTTCACCTCTGAACCACATTTGAGTTCACTGTGAATATAATTAGATCTGCCATAGTCTTCTCTGTAAGCCTGCAGATAAGGCACATTATATATATATATATATACATATATATACATATCTTCTGCTTTAATCCTTCTGCTTAAAGATGATAGGGATGCACTGATATGCCAATATATACTACCAATAATGTGTTCTGAACCCAACCCCTCTAAATAATAAAATATCATGTAATGTCCTTTTTTAAGAAACACTTCCTTTTTACACAAAGGAGGAGTAATTCTTTTAAACAAACGCATTATAGTGGAACCACTACAATAAATGGAAAAACATATCTCACATTATTCAGTCCTACTCAGACAGGAACTCCAACATCAACTTCATTTGACCTTTCATTAATAATGACCAAAGGAACGTGTTTTCTCTCTCTGTATGCCAACATGGCATCTTTGTTGGCGGTTTGTAAAACACATTAATTAAACAGTAACAGTTAAATTGTTATCTTTATGGGAGTAGTTACTGATAGACTTTAACTTAGGAATGAAGTCATGGATATATTATTCCATAGGTATATGAAGAATATATTCAGGGATATATTCAATATTTTTATGAGACTTAGCCTCATGAAAAATCCCCCAAGACTTGGGAAGTTGTAGCAGGTTCTAATTTTTAGTACCACTAAGATTTTAATAGATTTTAATATTGTTGTTTTGGCTGAACTCTGTAAACGTTCATCACTTCGTCATGTAAAGATACATTATTTGAATGAGCCAGCAGTGTGCCCTGGCAGCCAGGAGGGCCAACAATATCCTGGGGTGCATCAAGCACAGCCTTGCTAGCCAGTCGAGGGAAGTAAGTGATTGTCCCGCTCTACTCTGCGCTGGTGCGGCTTCACCTCAAGTACTGTGTGCAGTTCTGGGCACCACAGTACAAAAAGGATGTAAAACTGTTGGAGAGTGTCCAGAGGAGGGTGACAAAGATGGTGAAGGGCCTAGAGGGGAAGATGTATGAGGAGCGGCTGAGGTCACTTGGCCTGTTCCGCCTGGAAAAGAGGAGGCTGAGGGGAGACCTCATCGCGGTCTACAGCTTCCTCACGAGAGGGAGTGGAGGGGCAGGCGGCGATCTCTTCTCTTTAGTGACCAGTGATAGGACCCCCGGGAATGGTGTCAAGCTGAGGCAGGGGAGGTTTAGGCCAGACATCAGGAAGAGGTTCTTCACCGAGAGGGTTGTCGCACACTGGAACAGGCTCCCCAGGGAAGTAGTTGCTGCACCAAGCCTGTTGGAGTTTAAGAAGTGTTTGGACTGCGCGCTTAGTCACATGGTCTGAATTTTTGGGTAGACCTGTGTGGTGCCAGGAGTTGGACTCGATGATCCTTGTGGGTCTCTTCCAACTCGGGATATTCTATGATTCTATTTGAGAAAGAGATTTTCTCAGAATTTGCATCTCTATATTATGATAATGTAAATAACACTGAATTAAATGGAAATTCAAGTATGAGAATATTTGAGAGACCTCCCAAGGTGCAAGAAATTCTGGAAGACAAATATTGTGCTACTGTAGAATGGGTATTTTAATGGTGGGATTATCAAACTTTAATGACGCATTCCTAATACTGGAGGAAGTGATGAAACACCCTAGAAATAGAAATACCAGCAGTTTGGTGAATTTATACCTTTTTTTCTTTTACAGTTGTTTTCTGTGTGCTGAAAGAGTGTTTGCTGTTTATAAAACACAGAGAGAGCAGAGGATACTTAGAGGGATGCCTGATGACTTTCAGAACTTTTGTGAAGCCACAGCACATATTGTGTGATAATGCTGTTTGAAAGCTGGCTGAGAATCCTGCTGCTTTTTATTTTAAGAGTTTACAGGGAATGATGATTTTATGAGAGATAGTTTACTGCTTTGTCAAATGAAATGCTTGCTGAATACAAAGACATTCACAAACATCTCTTTCCCATTGAAACTGTCAGAAGCCTACAATGAAACCTTTTGATCACCTTTGTGTGGGATTTCACCTATAGACACCATCAAGAAAATACTTGCTTTATCACTCTTTTGTAAACTGTAAGAGTGACAATTGATTACCAAGACAATTTATAAGTGCAAAAGAAAAGGGTAAGTTCTAGGAAAATTCTGGAAGGCATCATGGTTTGTCTTGTTATGTTATTCAGATGTATCTGTCATATCATTTGTTGTACACACAAACCTTCCTGAAGGGAACTTCTTTGTTTGTTTTAATTATGAGCAAGCTGATCAGAGATCACTGGTCAACTAGTACTATCATTTTTTTTCAGTGAGAAAGCAGAATAAATCATTTGAGTACTGAGTGTTCTCTGGAGGCTGAAAAGGTCAATTTCAGCCCATTTTAGCCAATTAAAGAAACTGGATGCAGGAATAATAAATGGGTTTGCAGAACGGTTGTTCATACTGAAGTATACTAATTCAATATAATCATGGCAAGATGATGATCACCTCAGCTAACCCTTCAATGAAACACATTGAAAAAAACTTGGCAAGCTCATCAGCCATGATGTGAGAAGTCAAGCACTAAAATTTGATAGAGAGAGAAGATTCTACAAGAGGAGAACATGATAAGCTGTAACGATGGAAGGAAGGTAGCAACATGGCTACTATCACTGTTTGCACAAGTGGAAAATCCTGTATTATACAACAGCAAAGGAGTCTGGAGTATATAGCTAATTATTTATGTAAAAATTCTCCAGTAAAACTCATTTATATGTGTAGCATAGAGAGGCATTGAAGGTGTACATATATGAAGAAGCCTGATAGATCAAAATGGGTGATGAGAATGGCAAGAAAAGACCTAGATATTTTGTGACCCAAGTGTATATACATACATACTCTATAAGTATGAATACATATATTCTATGTGTGTATATATATAAACTTATTATATATATTATATATGAAATTAAATAGTATTCTATATATATAATATACATATTATATATATATAATTGAATATTATTTTATATGTATATATATATTTCATGTCTAGAGAATATTATTTTCTGCATTGCACAAAATTACACAAAATAGGTTACTTTGTTTTTCATTACTCACCAAAACTATAGCAGACCTAAACTTTTTTTGGTACGTATGTCTTGTTTGTGCTCTCAAGTGAGACAAGCTACCTAATGCTATCGTGGACCAGCATGGATAACATCATGACCAGCATGAACTTTCTGCTGATCTCCTTGGCAATCACTTGGCCCCGCAAGACTCATCAGACCATTTTATGGTTGTGACAGCACTCAGTTGACCACCTGTCCTCCCAGGGTCCCCTAGAATGTGAAGTCTGGCAGGCAAACACTCTCTGTTCCATGCCTTATTTTTGCAGGGTCTCCCATTTGCTGTATAGCAGAAAAAGAGCACAAATCAGCCCAGCAAAAAGCATGCTCATAATTGCTTGTAACCAGAGGATTTTGACATCACTGGTGATAGTGTTGACATACTTTATAGGGGAGAAGCCATCACCTGCAGACATTGATGGCCTCTATGCCAGTCTGCCTAGGCCTTCCCAAAAGAGTGGATATTGCCAGATTAAAATACAGAGTTAAGCTAAAAGTTTGAGAAAATCCTTTTTTAACCTTGATACCTGCCCACCCCCAAAACAGCTTGTTACCCTTTTTAAAGTCCTAAAATAATTGTGCTGGAAGTGCCTTCTGTTAAATAAAAAGGACAGACAAAAAAACTTTTCTCCTCAAAATGTCCTTAATTTTGAAGCTTTCACTGAAATCACTCTATTAATATAATTATTTCTATTTATTAAAATAAATTTATAACATAATGTTTAGTATTTCTACATAGATCTTTTTAGCAGTAGATAAAAGTGAACGGATGGTAGCTGGAAGTATATCTGATTTGATATTTGTAATTATTTTTGAGTTTGAAGCACCGGCTTTGTATGTGGAATTTTATTTTATTTTAGCATTTGCCACTTTTCCTATGTTACGTACAAGATGCTTGGGAGAAGCTTCTTTATTAGTCCAACAAATTAACATTATGATACTACAAATGCCACTGCTGTAATTCAATGCAAACATAAATTCCAATTTTCTTACTTTCTTATAATATGTGCAATTATTCTGAGTAGAATTAGCACTATATGTAGTTGTATTCTGGGTGAAACAAGTGTCTGCACAGACTACTAGATAGGGAAAACCAGGAGATGACAATGAAAAGGAGAAGAAATAGACACAGAGAAAAGGAGGGAGAGGAAGGGAGGAAAGCAAGTACTCTTCAATAAATAAGTCTTAGATTTTACAGATGTGTAGAGTCAGTCAAATGACGAGTCATCAAAATGCTTCAGACTCAGGCTGTCTTTCACTGTATTTGTTTTAAAAAACATATTTTCCTTTGAAAATTTATGTTTTTCTGAGTAACTGTATAGCAAAAAAAAACCACTGAAATTTAGCTGATGGCTTTAGAAATGCTTCTCAACTTGTGTCCTCATAACTTACATGAGTAAATATCTAGTAGTTCTGTTGAATTATCACTTTTTACCACTTTGTTAATCTGTACTCTTTATCAAAACCAGAAGTTGCTGAAATGCAACATTAAAAAAAAAAGTTTTTAGCATTTATTGTGTCATGCAAAGATCATTATGCTTTTATCTATTTAGAAAAAAAAATAAAGTAATTTTCAAAGCTAAATTGCTGTCTTAGAGAACTCATAGTGGAATACATTGTCTGTGACCTTCAGGTCATGAGTTTAAACTCATGTAGGTCAGTTGAATGTTCACATCATTATTATCTGATAGCTCACTAAAACAGGAAACTTGTACTACAGTTCTTTTGGTCCATAAATAGAGATCTTCAGTTTCTATTATTATTATTCCACACTTTTCATCTTCTCTTAAGTTATTGCAATTAAGTCAGAACCTAAGACTTCTTTAATTTTGCACTTTCTTATGCAATCTGTCTTTCTGACCTTCAAGTTTTAGACACCTCTGAAAAATATATGGCATTTCTTTCTACACCTCAGACTAAGTGCACCTATAGGGGTTTTGATAGATTACGGGCTAGCACATTCAATGTCACAGTGCAGAACACGGTCCCTTCACAATGAATGAGTTTCAGCTCCCACACTTCCTTTGGAGGAATAAAGTAGAAATGCTGTAGCCATTATGCTTATTCAGTAACTATATTAAAACCAAACAAACTCACTAACTAACTAAAAACCTGGCAATGAAAAATAATGTTGAAAGAAGGTATACTTAAAATCCAAAGAAACTTTTTTCTCCACATGATTCAATTTTTTTAGTAGCTGAGATGTTGAATATGGAGGAACTGGTTATTTTTCTTCATTTCCTGGCTTGAGGTTAAAAAAAAAAAAAAAAAAAAAAGACAGATTAAGAACTGCATCAAGCTTGGTTGTTGTTGTTATTGTTTTCTTTTGTTATTGGTTTGTTTGTTTGTTTGTTTGTTTTGAGCTGTTAACAAATAAAAAAGCCATTAAAATTATGTGGTGGTTTTACTCAGGTGGGCAGACGAGCTCCACCACAAATGCTCTCTCACTCCCCCTCCTCAAAGGGAAAAGGGGAGAAAATATGATGAAAAGTACTCAAGAGTTGAGATACGGACAGGGAGATCATTCAAAAATTATCATCATGGGTGAAACAGACTCAGCATAGGGAGATAAATGTAATTTATTACCTATTACTAACAAGCTAGAGAAGTGAGAAACTAAAAGCGAAATAAAAACACATTCTCTCTACTCACCATCTTCTACCTCTTCCCCTGAGCGGTGCAGGGGAACAGGGAATGGGGGCTGTGATCAATCCCAAGGCTTTGCCTCCACCACTCTTTCAGTCATTCTATGCCCCTGCTCCACATGAGGTCCCTCCCACAAGATGTCGTCCTTCCTGAACTGATGCAGCATGGGCTTCCCACAGGCAGCACCTCTTCAAGAACTGCTCCAGCACGGGTCCCCCACGGGCGGGCGGCAGCTCCCCCCAGACCCCCTGCTCCTGCGTGGGCTCCTCTCCACGGGCTGCAGCTCCGGCCCGGGGCCTGCTCCTGCGGGGGCTCTCCACGGGCCGCAGCCTCCTCCAGGCCACATCCACCTGCTCCACGTGGGCTCCTCCACGGGCTGCGGCGTGGAGATCTGCTCCGTGTGGGACCCATGGGCTGCAGGGGGACAGCCTGCTCCACCGGGGGCCTCTCCACAGGCTGTAGGGGAACTGCTGCTGCCTGCCTGGAGCACCTCCTGCCCTCCTGCTGCACTGACCTGGGGGGCTGCAGGGCTGCTTCTCACTCCTCACTCTCCCAGCTGCTGTTGTACAGCTTTTTTTTTATTTTATTTTTTTTTATTTTTTTTTTCTTAAATCTGTGCGCACAGGTGTGCAAGCAGCATTGCTCATGGACTCGGCTCTGGGCAGTGGTGGATCCTTTTGGAGCTGGCTGGAGCTGGCTCTGGTCTGACATGGAGCAGGGGATGGACTCTTCTCACAGAGGCCACTCCTGCTGCCCCCCTATACCAAAACCTCGCCACATAAACACAATACAAATAACTATGGAAAATATTCTCTTCTTGTGGCTTGCTGTTTGTCATCTAAAATATGACAAGTTAAAATATATTTCATATAGGGTAGAGTAACGATGTATATGTGTTATCGCTCTAGTTTGGTAATTGATAGAAACCAAAACAAACTTCTTCAAAGAAGAGCAATGAAGTTCATGTGTCTTATCAAAAGTGATTGTTATAGTAACTGTAATCATGTAATATCTCCTACGTATTTTATAGGTATATAGTACATATAATTAAAAGGGAGATTTGATAAGTATGTGAATCAATAATCTTACATACATCTTTCTTGTTTTACTATTCATGAGTGATGATTTGCCTCTAAGAAAGAATGTTTTAAATCAAACCTTTTTAAATTTTATTTTGAAATCTGAATTTGAAAGTCCTTTTCCTTACAATACCATAACAGACTTTTATAGAATGATTATTACTAGGTTACAATTGTTTATAAATATTGATAAGTGGGCTCTAATTTAAAAATAAAAAATAATAATAAAAAAGTGAAAATCTATTGTATTTCTTTCTTTGCTTTACGAACATACATAAATGAAAATAAATATTGTGGTTTGTATCTCATTAGTCTATCCACATTAATCTATCTAGAAGAAGAAAGATGTTATATAAATGAAGTACTTACAAAGAAACCTTTTTATTATTACGTTGTATACTATTACACTTGACAAACATTTCTGAAAACTGAATTTGCAAAGATTGCAAAATTATTTTTATAAGTGAACCCACAAGCTCATGTAAGAGGGTATGACTGTCTTTTTTTTTTCTTTCTTTCTTTCTGTTTTCCTAGTACTTAAAAAAAATCACACAGAAGGCTTTTAATGAGCAATTCAAACACTCTTTTATATACTCTCCAACCTAGTTTTCAAGAGTCGATTTCTGGCAGGGGTTGGGGACGGGGCTTGAATATTAAATACAAAACCTGAAGTGAGTGTTCTGTTCAGGAGCCAAATTGAGAACTAGAAGTCAAAAGACCAGCTGTGAAAACAAATTGTGATGGGGATAAAAGTTAATTTATATGTGTAGTGAAAACAATTTGAAAGAAAGTAATCATTTTATTTATTTATTACCTTAGGCATAAGGATTAAGGAATATCCTTATGTTTTTAATTTACTAAGTTTCAAACTGCAAGTTGCAAGGATTCATTTGAAATCAATCAACATTTTTTTTCAGGTTTTCTGAAAACTGGGAGATTTGTGTATTACATTTGATATACCTCTTGCCTAAAACCTCCATCCCCAAGAGACAGATTTTATAAGTTTCATGAACTACTCAGGAAAATACCAATTGATTCATTAATAATATCTCCCACAGAAAGCAATGATAGAGATCAGTCAGATGTGCATAAGTATCCTCTTCCTCAGCTCTTAACAGGTGATTTTTTTAAATCCAGATTTCAGAAAATAGCAACACATCAAGATGCCCTTCGAGAAGGGTACCTGAGATCATAACTAAATTTTCTTTTCCTGCTCTGTCTCTGTGAAACGTCTGTGCCTCATGCAACTATACAACCATGTATAGCAGACATATGCAATGGCTGTGGCCAACCTGATCTAATGATGGTAATAGTTGGCAAGAGTCTTGCTCTGAGCAAGTTGGACAAGGTGACCTCCTGAGATCCCTTGCAGCCAGCATTTCTGTGGTGATAGAACTGTGCTCTTTTCTCAGGAAAGCCAGATATGGAAACCTCTCACACTAATGTTAAAAATGCCTTTTCAAGATAGGAATTTGATATTGCAGTGAGTGGTACATGGATACAGGTTTTTTAAGTCTGTAACCTTTAAAAAACCAGGACTCGCATCTTTTCATTGGTGGAAGCGATATTCAGACCATGATTTGAAAGCCCTGACTGGCAGGTAGAGAAGAACAAACAAAAGCCTGATCTTCCTAATATACTTGAGAGTCCTACTGAAATGGCATTAGACTGGGGAGTGGAAAGTTGTTCAGTTGGATGTCATCTATGGAAAATGCGTTTGCTGCTTCTATTGCTGTAGTAAAAAATGTATTAGTAAAGAGCCATTGGATCAGTCCTGAACATGCAGCCCATTTGCAGATGTTCTGCATCTCTGGATGAAAAATAGAGGGGAACAAAACAAACTAAGGAGAGTGACAATGACATGTGGTCTATCTTTTTTTTTTTTTTCAACCCCACACAAAAATAAAATAATTAAAATATCCGGTGACACTCACTGTCTAAAGTGGAAAAAAAAAAGGAATATTAAAAAAAAGAAAAAAGTAGCTTGGGAATGGACCTGTATTACAGGTTAAAAATTTAATTATTTAATATATATAATTACAGCAGAACTCATTTAAACCTGAAGAGCTAAAATACTTTACTAGGAAAATGCCCTATGTGAATAGAGAGTGAAGGACTAATACTCATTGAAGAGAATAGAGAAAGGAGAGGAAAAGCTGATGTTTGGGAAAGTATATCCAATCAAGAAAAGGACAGTAGGACAGTGAATCAGATTTCTTCAAGACTGAGGTCGTAGAAGCGATAGAACAATTAGTGGTAAGATCAAGTTTTATGAAGGCTCTTGTGGCAGACAGCATATCTGAACCACATTTTCAGGACAAAGAAACGTAGTAAACATTAATCACTGGTTGTAAGGAAAAAGTGGGAAAAAGAAAATAAATGAGTTTGGAGGATGGCAATTAGCAGAAAGAGAGTAAAAGATTTTGATTGACATGACAGGAATTCACAATGATGGTGCAAACATATATGCAGTGCATAGCAGTATACACATAGCTGTATGGAAACAGTTTAACTGTACTTTGAATGGGATAGTCTTCCTTTGTCTCACAGGTCTGTGAGGAACTTGGTAAGCACCAAGCTGTTAGCTAGTCTCAACTGCCTTCTGTCTAATCTTTGATAAAAGCTCCGAGAATGAACATTAGCAGCTGACTGCTGACCATCATCTTTATGAGATGCAATTTGATACAGTTGATAGATGGAAAAATTCTGGCTGACTTGGTCTGATTGAAATGCAATCCTGTCTATAATACTAACTTTTTACATAGACATATTTTTGAAAAGTTTAAATGAAAAAAAAAAAAAAACATAAATGTTTTACAGGAGGCTCCTGTAAGTATACTTTAAGATGTAACTGTCTTCACATTACTGATATGTTGAGATTAACGTGTGTGCTTATTTTCCAATCAGCTTTCTCAAAAAGAAACAAGATTCTGAGTAAGCAAAGAAGTTTAGTCAAGCTTGCTTTATTTCCCTTTTCTCCATCTGCAGTCCACTGGTCTTCTAGCAGATTCCTATTCAGCTGAACACATTTATTCTGGAAAATACCTCAGAGAATGTATGACTGATGAGAAGTGTTTGTTGTTGTTTGTCTGTTAGTTTAGTTTTGTTTTGTTTTCTGATAAAAAAGTTAGACAAGAAGACCAATGAATCAGCATGGTAGATGTTTACAAGGGGCAATTGCAAAATGCATTTAATATAAGTTATAAACATAACCAATTTGTAATCTCAGCACTTTACCAACCTTGCAGTTTTGCTTTGTTATAGGCTATACACCTCCAAAAGATAAATATAATATGTATAAATTTGTTTAAATCCAGCTATTTTAGAACCTTTTCCATGATCATTTTTTATTGATTTTATTGTTGGCCAATGTAATAACAATAATAGTAAGGTTATAAGACTTGCCTTTGTCAGAGAAGATCTTCTGATCTATATGTTAGAGTGAAACGAATTCAGTGCTTAATACCCGCACTCGAAGAGGAAAGGTTAATGGGAGACAGAATAGCTTTTTCAGAAGCACAAGAATATGGTCAGGTCATGAAAGTATTACAGTCTCTGCTTTCTTTCAAAAATAGACATGGAAGAATGAAGAGCAAAGTCCAGGAGTAGAGCCTTCCTTCAACACAGATTGGAAGCTTAGACATATATCAGGAAAGGATTAGAAAATTAAACCTGGGGAAGGCTGAAAAAGTTTAACTTCTTCTTAACAGTACTCCCTGTATGGTAGCCCAGGGACAGGCCAAGATTTCCTGAAAAAAATTGCCTAAAGGCATGTTTGAAATTGAAGTGAGGGATTTGAATTTAAGCTTCCTAGAGTAAACACAAGGTATTTGCTGTTTTGGAATAGGTGTGTCTTATTCTTCTTAAGTAGTAAAATATACTTAAAAATAAATTTTAAAAAAACAGTGATTCCCTGAAACTGTTTCTTTTTTAGCCAAGTATCTTAGGCAACAAAGTATGTCTCTTTTTCTTGTCTAGTAAGCTTACATAAGAATTGATCACTTGCTGAATAGATCCAATTTGGAACAAGTGATAAGCAGTCATTTCTATAATAACACAACTTGTAATGAGATAAGAAGATCAACTCACACTTGCATTTTGGCCTAAGTTATGTATTATATCTGTTCAGAAGTAATAAATAAATAAATAAATAGATAAATAAATAAATCCTTTTTATGCTATGGCCCAAACCATAAAATAATATGAAATATTTTATCTACAATAGTGATATTTTAGTGATATGTAGTGATAACAATAGTGACAGATAATGACAATAGTGATATTAAGGGACTAAGCCAATGCCAATCATTAAATTATGACTTGAAGTTTACAAATACTGTTAGAGGAAACACTGCCTCAAATACCTTCTTTCATTAGATTTTGGAGAAGTTTCACTGTTTTGAAATACTGCTTTCAAATATATCTTTCTCATTTAATGTGTTTATTTCTGTTGATTTTTTGAATCAAATGCCAGTTGATTTTTTGAATCAACTGGATCCTGTCCAGTTCAACATGAATGTTGTGATGAATTTAAAGCAAAAGTATTTTAAATGCTAAAATCCCTGAGCAGTTTTTTCTTGGAATACAGATCTCATGGGAGCTGGACACATGGCTGCCAGGGAAATGTGTTGGAAGGAAAATGGGGGAATTCTGTTGGACAGAAAAATCTTGCATACTTCCAGTTGTTTTCTCTTATAAATTTGAGCTTTTGCCTTTTTTCTCAGAGATGGCTTGTCTTAAATTTGTTTGCAGTGGTTTGTTAGTTTTACCAATGTATTCAGAAAACTATTTTCAGGTAGCTAATGTTATGTATGCATTATAACTTTCACACCTTTAGTGCAGAGCTCACTGTATGAATCAGTGCCATTTCAAAGTATCACATCTGATAAGTGTCTTTCTCTTTCTTTCCAACAAAATGGACTATTAGAGACATATAAATTCACAGTGGAAAATCAGCTTCAAAATAACTCTGCTGGTTAAGTGTAAGGGATTTTGATGAGATACAGGGAGGATTTAGACACTACTTTTAAAATAGTTTATTTGAAAAGATGGGAGGGAAAGTGATTTAAATTATTATGTTCTGGCTTTTCAATCAGTATTACTTATTATTTTGCTGTGTGCTGTATCCAGTAGTGCACCAAAAAAAAAAAAAGCAAGCAAACAAACAAACAAAAAATCACCACTATAATGAATATATGGTGTAAAATTTTCAAGATAATGTTAAATAAAGCTGGTTCCATAGATCAATATTGTCTAGTCTGTTGAAACACAGATTTTTTGATCCTTAAGGTTGCACTGCTTGTTTTCTTATCACATTTGTTTTATTATTAATGTTATTACTGTTTTATCTATTTCAATAAATTTTTGGCATAAAAAGTATTAGCATTCACAATTTTATATAACTTTTATGTTAGAAACACTTTCCATTATACTTGCACATTAATATCTTTTTCTAATTAATAAGGACTACAGTTCAAATATAATTAAAAGAGTGTATTTTTTTGCATAACTATGTTTCACATGTGTTATAGAATGATATTTATTTTATTCATTTTTAACTGTCTGTCTGCAGCTCACATTTAAATAGCTGTTAGTAATTTACAAACAATTGGTTCCAGTCCTATTTATTCTCTTTTTTGTTCTATAAAAATGTGCTTATATTCTCTCTCTCTCTCTTTCTTTTTTTTTTTTTTTTTTTTTTAAATTAACTCTTAAGTTTGTTAATTTGTCTGGAAAAATAAAAATAGAAAAAAGAACAACCTATATATACCTGCAATATTATTACATAGTATACATAACAAACTATAAGTAAAGGTAAAGCTAGCCAAAAATATATCATAGTAAAATGGGTTGCTTGTTGGTGTTTTTTTTTTGTTTGTTTGTTTTGTTTTGTTTTTAATAGAAATTAGAAATTCACAAGTTGATAATTTACTGAATAATCACTGAACTAAAAGTGTCATGTAAATGCAAATGCCATAATGGATTACCATATTTAGATTATTGTACCATACAGTACCATAATACTCTTTTATGTCTCAGTAAAGACACTGTGATCAGTTCCATTTCACTATATATTGCCATCAGTCTTTTTACACTATGAGTGTATCAAGCACAGTCACCTTAAAGCCTGGGGAATCATACAGAATCATAACAGAAAATACACATATATTCAGTTTTTATCTAAAATATCTTAGTCCAAGCAAGCCAGAAAATAATTCTGATGTTATCTACTTAGTTTAAATGAGCTCAATCTGGCTACTGCCGTTAAAGACAACAAAAAATCCTTTTACAAATATATCAACGCGAAACGGAGGACTAAGGAGAATCTCCATCCTTTACTGGATGCGAGGGGAAACCTAGTTACTAAGGATGAGGAAAAGGCTGAGGTGCTTAATGCCGCCTTTGCCTCAGTCTTTAGCGGCAATGCTGGTTGTTCTCTGGATACCCAGTGCCCTGAGCTGGTGGAAGGGGATGGGGAGCAGGATGTGGCCTTCGCTATCCATGAGGAAATGGTTGGCGACCTGCTACGGAGCTTGGATGTGCGCAAGTCGATGGGGCCGGATGGGATGCACCCGAGGGTACTGAGTGAACTGGCGGAGGAGCTGGCCGAGCCGCTTTCCATTATTTATCGGCAGTCCTGGCTATCGGGGGAGGTCCCAGTTGACTGGCGGCTAGCCAATGTGACGCCCATCTATAAGAAGGGCCGGAGGGCAGACCCGGGGAACTATAGGCCTGTCAGTTTGACCTCAGTGCCAGGAAAGCTCATGGAGCAGATTATCTTGAGGGTCATCACGCGGCACTTGCAGGGCAAGCAGGCGATCAGGCCCAGTCAGCATGGGTTTATGAAAGGTAGGTCCTGCTTGACGAACCTGATCTCCTTCTATGACAAAGTGACGCGCTTGGTGGATGAGGGAAAGGCTGTGGATGTGGTTTACCTTGACCTCAGTAAAGCTTTTGACACCGTTCCCCACAACATTCTCCTCAAGAAACTGGCTGCTCGGGGCTTGGACTGGCGTACGCTTCGCTGGGTTAGAAACTGGCTGGATAGCCGGGCCCAGAGAGTTGTGGTGAATGGAGTCAAATCTGGTTGGAGGCTGGTCACTAGTGGTGTCCCCCAGGGCTCAGTGCTGGGGCCGGTCCTCTTTAATATCTTTATCGATGATCTGGATGAGGGCGTCCAGTGCACCCTCAGTAAGTTTGCAGATGACACCAAGTTAGGTGCGTGTGTCGATCTGCTCAAGGGAAGAAAGGCTCTGCAGGAGGATCTGGATAGGCTGGACCGATGGGCTGAGGTCAACTGTATGAAGTTCAACAAGGCCAAGTGCCGGGTCCTGCACCTGGGGCGCAACAACCCTAAGCAGAGCTACAGGCTGGGAGATGAGTGGCTGGAAAGCTGCCTGGCCGAGAAGGACCTGGGAGTATTGGTTGATAGTCGGCTGAATATGAGCCAGCAGTGTGCTCAGGTGGCCAAGAAGGCCAACAGCATCCTGGCCTGTATAAGAAGCAGTGTGGCCAGCAGGTCTAGGGAAGTGATTGTGCCCCTGTACTCGGCTCTGGTGAGGCCGCACCTTGAGTACTGTGTTCAGTTTTGGGTCCCTCACTACAGGAAGGACATGGACGTGCTCGAGCGAGTCCAGAGAAGGGCGACCAAGCTGGTGAGGGGTCTGGAGAACAAGTCTTACGAGGAGCGGCTGAGGGAGCTGGGCTTGTTCAGCCTGGAGAAGAGGAGGCTCAGGGGCGACCTTATCGCTCTCTACAGTTACCTTAAAGGAGGCTGTAGAGAGGTGGGGGTTGGTCTGTTCTCCCATGTGCCTGGTGGCAGGACAAGGGGGAATGGGCGAAAGTTGCGACAGGGGAGTTTCAGGTTGGATGTTAGGAAGTACTTCTTTACCGAAAGGGTTATTAAGCATTGGAACGGGCTGCCCAGGGAGGTGGTGGAGTCACCATCCCTGGAGGTCTTTAAAAGACGTTTAGATGTAGAGCTTAGCGATATGGTTTAGTGGAGTACTTAGTGTTAGGTCGGAGGTTGGACTCGATGATCTTGAGGTCTCTTCCAACCTAGAAATCTGTGATACTGTGATACTGTGATACTGTGTGATAAATGTTATAGTGATGAGGAAGAGCAAAGATTAAACGAAATGCCTGAGGATCTTTGAATTTACAAAAAGACTTTCAAGCAACAGTCAGCAGTTCTCTCCTTGCATTACACATATCTGCACTACAGATGTAGTCGTTCAATCTAATGACTAATAATCAGTCAGAATACGGCTAATCTGAAGGATTTGTTCGTGATTTTAAAAGGGCATCCAACCACACAAAGCAAAACCCTGAAATGACTATATATGAATGTCAGGTCCTCAGCTCCAGCTGTTTTGTTTGACAGCTCTTCTATCCATCTGTACTACTTGCTGTAGTACAGATATAAGGACTGTTTCTGTTATTTTCATTCAACATACGTAAACTACATATCCACTTTTTCATAACCATGTAAATATATTGGTAAACTTGTCTGTAGTCTCTAAGATTCTGATTGATGTTATTAATCTGTCAAAAGTTAGACCACACTACTTAGGCTGAAAGTGGTTATTAAGTATTAGGTTATATCTCAGATAAGTACCAGCTAATTAAGAAATCACAGCCGGAGAAATCAAGATTTTTCTAAAAAAAAAAAAAAAAAGTTGATTTAAAAAAGCTATGATCTATGCAAACCCCTCCATTTACCATTTTAACATAAATTAATCTATTGTAAATGGATCCACTTTAACAGCAATTGTCTGCCCCACATTATAGTTATGTCTAACGCTTTATTTATCTTTTATCTTTTTGTTATTATTGAGATTTTATTGGAAGCACTTGAAAATGCACTTAGTTTATCTCACAATATCATTTATCCCACTTTCTGAATTCCAGGCACAGCATCCGTCTAGAAATACAAAATGCTTTCTTCTGTGTCATCCCCTGCATACAGAATGTTTTCCCTAAGCTAATTTACATAGGTGCATCTATTTAACACCCACTTCTTCCACACTGCATTAGTAAGAATTTATGCGTCCTTACATATAACAACAATTTTACTCTTTGCTGAGTATCTCTGTGGTCTTATCTATTGAAGTTTTGCCCAAGCACTTATTATGCTTATCTCTGTGCTACTAAACTACTAAACTCCCTAAACTACTACTAGGAGTGATCTGTCTTATATTACTACATTATGATATCCTTGCCAAGTCTGATTATTTTATTTTTATTTTTATTATTTATTTTTATTTTTATTTTTAATCTTTTAGTAGACAATAATGACTTATGTGAATTGCATAAAAATAATAACTAAAAAAAAACCTATAACATCACAATAAGTTTTTAACATCTCCTTCAGGAAATGTTGAAAGGACCCTCAAATAATTGTACATAACACTATTTTGAGAGATGGGTATTTTGCACTAACACAGTTTTAGGAATGGATCCTTCTGAATACCTAGATGCTATTTATTTCCATTTATATTTTAAATACTGGTTTCTTACATTTGCCTACTAGTGCCAATATTTGTAATGCCAAATATTGCTAAAAATAGTAATAAAAGAAATAATCACTACAATTATGACAACAGAAATTGATCCTTATATTGTTATGCATTTTTGCTCTTGCCTTTTTCTTCCAAAATTCTGCATGGAAATTAAAATTATTACAAGTTGTACTACTTATCTCAAATGAAACTAGAATGAAAATTGATTGCAAAAGATAATTACACTGCCAGCACCCAGGTTTTACATTTATCTAAACAGTTTGTATTTATAGTCTTTAATACATCAAAATGTTAATACTTAGATTGAAGCATGTTATATGAATTAATTTTCTAAGGATTCATATACAAATATTCTCAAGTTTGTTTGCACAATATTTCTATATTGGTATTAAAACCCTTTCCTGTAAAAAGTGAGTACAGTTTAGTACAAAGTGGATTGTAAAATGAGCCAATGATCAGAAATACAGCTTCCTTTGTTGGCATGGATAAGTGACTATACAGTGCATAGGAAAGGATTTAATAGTCAGTATAAAGATACGATCAAGTAATAAAAGCTAACATTTATAGTAATTTAATAATTTCTTTTGTTGTTCCTGTTATTAGCAAACCAATATCTCTTTTAAATAATTTTCTCTTACTTGGCATTCTGTTTTGTGTGCACTGTTGGCTGACTTAATGACTCATGAAACTCCTCAAAATGAAAACATGGGTAATATAATGAAAAACAACTTCAGCAAATCATTAATAACATGGTCCATTTGTGTTTATGGTTAATGTCTTTGTAGGACAAGAAAACAGAATCTGTATAAATAAAGATATTAAGGTTGTAAGAATTCTTTTCTTGAATACTGTTTCCACAGGTTTAAAGCCTCAAACTGAAAATCAGTAAGCAGGTTCACTTTGCCCACTATTCATATATTTAATCTAGTATACTTAGATTGAACTCTTCCACATACTATATTTATATTAAAAATATAATAATAACATTTAAAAAAAGAAGAAGAAAGATTGGCTTTTATTCTCAATACTGTAATACTTCAAAAAAGTAAGGTTAAAAGATCATTGAGAAATATAAGCTCAGACTTTTTATTTAGCATGCATATGGCAGAGCATGGATAAGAATTAAAAGGGAACTTTGCTGACCTTGATTTTTTAAAACTAAAATGCTTTCAGATTTGCTTATTGTGCCTCATTATAAATCTGTCATTATATTGTCACATGTCATTAATAAATGTTTTCTATCTAATAAATAAGTTAATTTATTTTGCAACTAGCTTAGTTTCTACATGCCTTCTAAATCTCCAGTTCAGGAAAAGTGTAAATTAGAATTCTAGCATATACAAAATTGATTTTACCAAATAATCACTTTTGAATACTTCTCTTAATTGGCTGAGAATGTTTTATGTAAAAACAGTAGCATGGGGAATAAAGTGAATTTGACTCTATCAAAAATTGAATTCCTGTAATTTGTATTTGAATTTTGCACTGGAACGAATAGTAATTAAAGCTTTATACATATCCATATATATTTACACCATTTAAATGAGGATTTGATTTTTTTTCTAGGTGCAGAAGATACATTTTATTTCAAATGGAAACAAATACAATGAAGTCTCCTAGCCTATATTATCCAAGAGGCCAGATTATAATATAGCAAATTATGCTGTCTGAATTTTTAGGAGAAATATATCTACTCTAGTAAATTAGCTTTTCTAGTTCATTGTTTCATCTTTTCTGTATTGGAGGATAAGGCTGGGTTTTGCTCCGTGTAAATATTTTGAAAGAACAGATGCATTTTGGAAATATTGAATATTTACTGCTGGAAGTTGTGATATTCAGTGTCCTTCTTGCATCTTAGTGACAGAAATGTCGTACTCTGCTCCACCTGAAATATAAAGGTTTCCTCCTGCACTTAATGGGGCTTCATGTGGGTCAACAGTTTCATTATTTTGGGGGCACGAAGCAGAAGGTTACGAGAGGAGAGATGATTTCCATAGGAAAGGCAGCTACCACATATGGCTTTAGATATCAGAATAGATAGATTGAGCTGATCTCTGAATTCATCTGGGAGAAAGCATGCGGATGGAGAGATAATGTGTTCTCATGGTTGCTAAGCAGATGCCTTTTCCGTCGTATCATGGCTTTTCTTCTAGATGGGTGCATTCATACCTAGGTGTACAGAGCTGCAGTAATCAAGCCTTAAGGCACAAAACACATGGTATACTCAGGACTGTGAGCATAGGAGACCTGTGAACTCTGGGCCATTTTGCTCTCTGATACCTGAGTGAGTAGCTTTTACCAGTGCAGAAAGAGAAGCAAAAGCCTTAACATATCCTGAAGATGTCATAGGGCAGGTGTAGCCATAACCAATTTAGAAAGGTATGCCATAACCATAGTCCTAGAAGGTGTTTCCTAGTATTTCCATGTCAATGCAACCACAGTTTGCTTAAGTTTTAGCAGGTGCTCTTCTAGCTGCTAATTTCCTAGAACCTCCTTAGAAGCAGAGAAGCTGAAGATGTAATTTGATATACAATACAAAGTACATACAAATCTCTATAGGATCTGCATAATCTGACACAGTAACTCATTTGTCCAGTCACCTTTCCGAGTATTTGCTTGAGCTAGTTGATTTCTTTTTTTTTTTCCTCAGTCAGAAGATGCTCACTTGAAAGATCAAAAATCATGTGGAGAGGGGATTATTTTAGTTGTAATTTTCTAGTGTTTTGCAGTTAAATATTGCAGGGCACTCAAACTTATTTCATTTTCCTACAGGGACTTTTCTTTCACAGTTTTTGTTTGTTTGTTTGCATGCTTTTTGTAATTGTTGTTGTTGTTTTTTCCTTGTCATCTTTAATATTCCTAGTGGTAGAGCAAGCCAAAAGTGAAAATTATCTTTTAGAGTGTATAATATATATATATATATACATGTATAAAATCTATACATACATGAACAGACCATCTTTCCTCATCATAGCAACAGTTCCCAACTTAATCCACAGAAAAATGTCCTCTGGAAATACACTCAATTGTATTATTTTATGGTGAGGAGTTTTGCTTTTGTTTTATTGATTTCAGATACTTAATGAAAACACTATGCTTTCAGAAACTTGTTTGTACTCAGAGATCTTACATATTCCCTTCAACAACACATTTTGGTAACAGTAGTCTGATCCTAAAAAAGATAAAACTAAAGGAAAAAAGAAACAGTGAAGGTGAATGATTAATATTTATTGTTTTATTTTCTGTGCTTCAATCAATTCTACTTCTGCAGATTTTTAAATTTATATGCAAAGTGCTTCTGAATCTTATTTTGAGATTATAAATGGTAAATTGGGACTAAATTAAAATCAGAGCAGCTGTTGTGCATCCCAAACCAGAAGGAAAAGAAAATAGCCCTGTATTTAGTGCTGGTACTTTTGTACACATTTAAATCATAAGCAACTTTATACCTATTTTTGCAGTTTTATTTTTCCAAGTTGAAGGAAGAAAACTTCCATATTAAAATTGAAATTTTGATACTTAGCAGTTTATTTGGAAGATAATAGCTCCTCTCATTCTCTCAACACAGAAAATAGAAGGAGGCTGTTAATGTCACTGGACACCTGCCTGTCACAACACCTGTCTCATGTGATCATTAGTTATATTCCAATAAAATGTTTTCCTGAATTTTCTGCCAAGTCAGCAAAATTTGAGTCTGCTGTTGCTATGGAGACTCTTTTTATGAAGAATCAGGAACTCTGCTAAAACCTTTAAATATAACTCTCATGTCTCTATCAAAATTTAGCTTATTCACTTGTTTATCCATATTTTTTCCCCACATTTAATCTGTGAGCCTGTGTATATCAATGAAAGACAGTATGGTGATTTTAAGTATGCAAAAGTCTGAGTGTATGTAATGTATACATATTGATACACATATGACTCTAAAAACATCATCTGTAAAAAATAGGATGTTAATCCTTGTTAAATATTCTTTTAAAATAATCTTACGTACTTGAATATCCTTTAAGCTTTCACAGAGTACTTGATTTATTCCATTAGCTCATCACATTCTAGAAAAGACATTCTAGGCACTACCTGCCTACCTGTTGGAAAACCATTTGTAGCACTTCTGCTTATGCTCTTCTTCCCCCGAATGTCACTGGTGGGTCTGCCCAGCTGTTGTATCAGGGTAAAAATCATCAGTGAGACTTGGGATCCAGCCTTGGTTCTTCTGAGCTCTCTGTTTTCAGGGTAGCCTCACTCCACTTTGCAGGTCCATGGGTCTCTGGCACTACACCACTTACCTTCCTTTGGGTTTCCCGTTAGGACTCTGTAGCTGCAGCTCTTATTGTTAGTAGGAATTTGATGATCTGTGGAACTTTAACTACACTTAATGGCATATAGATTTGGTAGCTCTTTTCAAATTCTAGATAAAATTTAAGACTTGTGTGGAGCCCATGTAACTTTGTTGCATAATTAATAATGTCTGCATAGAGGTTTCATAGAGTTCTTGCACTAGATTTGTTTGTTTGTTTTCTTGCTTTGTGTGTGTGTTTTGATTATTTTTAAATGCACAAAATCTGCACCAAACACTGAAGTTTACTGTACTTTAAACTTCACAGGCAATTTTATAGTTCCAAGTAAAAAGATTGTACTCTGTTGACATGTATGTCTGTACTAAGCCAAACCCATAACTCGTTTCCTGCAAACATCCAGGAAAAATCAGGAAAAATCTCCCCAAAGTTTTTTTTGTTTGTTTGTTTTTGTTTTGTTTTGTTTTGTTTTTATAACCCCTTCATACCAGTACTGTAGAGAACTTTTAAGCAAATGTGAAATTCATCCATTTCATCTATTTTTTTGCTTATATGTGTATGCACACACACACACATATATGTTTTTTTGTTTGTTTGTTTGTTTTCTGTTTGTGGACATGACCACACAGAGTGTCTCGAAAGCATGCTCCACCTTCAGCAGCCACTTTTACAAGTTACGGAGGACAAGAAGATCTTGGCTTTCTTGCTCAACCTCAGAGGATTTATATGCCAGAATAATACGACTGAATGAGGCGCAAAACAGTAGTTTTGCTATTGAAAGTCTTAAGGAGAGGATTGTAAAGAAAAAGTTTTGAAAATGGATAAACTGCATTTTTTTTTATTATTACACTTTCAGTACAAAAATGAGAAAATAATAGGTAGCTGTAAAGATAGACGAGAAGCAGACAACAGAATTACCAGAATTTTGAAAACTAGGTTGGAAATCTGTGTCACTCATAAATTCACACCAGACTTGTGGGAGAGGGAGAATAGATACAATGAATCAGCAAGTGGAGCACAAGTGTGTTGGGGAGCAAGCTCTCTGGGCTGATTACCAGGGCTTTAAACTAAGTTTGACGGGGGAAGGGAGGGGAGCTAAAAGTGACAGAGAATGGATGGGGGAAGTTGTCACTGCTGTCACTGTTGAAGATAGTAGGGAAAAACCTCTGAGTTGTCCCATAGGATTGTCTGAGGGCTCCTCAGAGAAGGTAATGATCCTGATACCCCGTCCGGAATCTTCTTCATGCATCCCTCCAGGGGTAACTGCGCCTGCTGCTTCCCTAAAATGCCTGTATACCAATGCGCGGAGCATGGGAAATAAACAGGATGAACTCGAGATCAGTGTTCGGTCGCAGGGCCACGATCTCGTTGCAATCACAGAGACGTGGTGGGACAGCTCGCATGACCGGAACGCTGTCATGGAGGGCTATGTCCTTTTTAGGAAAGACAGGCTGGGGGAGTGAGGGGGTGGGGTTGCCCTTTATGTGAGGGAGCAATTAGAGTGTACCCAGCTCCACCTGGGGGAGGGTGAAGGACAAGTGG
Source organism: Anser brachyrhynchus (assembly GCF_964034855.1). NCBI lineage: Eukaryota > Metazoa > Chordata > Aves > Anseriformes > Anatidae > Anser > Anser brachyrhynchus. The sequence goes on along the minus strand of NC_137694.1, from coordinate 125,214,390 downwards.
AGAGCTTGTGGGTGAGAATTAAGGGGTGGGCTGGTATGGGGGACACTGTTGTGGGGGTGTACTACAGGTCACCAGATCAGGAGGAGGAGGTCGATGAGGCCTTCTACAAGCAGCTGATAGTAGCCTCACGATCACGGGTGCTGGTTCTCATGGGGGACTTCAATTATCCAGACATCTGTTGGGTAAGCAACTCGGCCAGACAAGCGAAGTCCAAAAGGTTCCTACAATGCGTTGAAGACAATTTTCTGATGCAGGTGGTAGAGGAGCCAACGAGGTGGGGGGTGCTTCTGGACCTTGTCCTTACCAACAGGGATGGGCTTGTTAGGGATGTGAAGGTTGGGGGCAGCTTGGGATGCAGCGACCATGAGATGGTGGAGTTCCAGATGGAACTTGGTGGAGGAAGTAAGGCTAGTAGCAGGACTGCTACCCTGGACTTTCGAAGAGCCAACTTCGACCTCTTCCGGGACCTGCTTGGGAGTATCTCATGGGCTAGGTTGCTAGATGGCAAGAGTGCTTGTGAGAGCTGGGCTACATTTAAACAGCACTTCTTCCAAGCTCAGGATCAGTGCATCCCTAAGAGTAGGAAACTGGGGAAGGGGGGCAGGAAACCTGCGTGGATGAGCAAGGAGCTCGTCGGTAAGATCAAAAGGAAGAGGGAGGTCTATGAAATGTGGAAAAAGGGCCTGTCCTCTTGGGAGGAGTATAGAAGTGTTGTCAGGGCCTGCAGGGACGCGATGAGGAAGGCTAAAGCCCACCTAGAGATGAGGCTTGCAAAAGAGATAAAAGATAATAAGAAGTTTTTTTTTTTAAGTATGTAAACAGTAAAAGGAAGACTAGGGATAATGTGGGTCCCTTACTGAACGAGGGGGGTGTCCTGGTAATGGGAGATGCTGAGAAGGCAGAGATACTGAATGCTTTCTTTCCTTCAGTCTTTGCTTCAAGGACTCCACCCCGGGATTCCTCGACCCTGGCGGGAGGAGAAAGGGGCTGGGAAATGGAGGGCTCCCACCTGGTTGACGAGACAGTGGTTCGGGAGCGTCTGAGTGGGCTCAGTGAACACAAATCCATGGGTCCCAATGGGATGCATCCACGTGTGCTAAGGGAGTTGGCAGAGGTGATCGCTGAACCGCTCTCTATCATCTTTGAAAGGTCCTGGAGAACAGGAGAGGTGCCTGAAGATTGGAGGATAGCCAATGTCATTCCGTTCTTCAAGAAGGACAAGAAGGAGAATCCGGGAAACTACAGGCCAGTCAGTCTCACCTCTGCCCCCGGAAAGGTGTTGGAACAGCTTGTTCTGGATGCCATCTCGAAGCAATTGGAAAAGAAGAATGTTATGAGGAGTAGTCAGCATGGATTCATCAAGGGGAAGTTGTGCTCGACCAACCTTGTTGCCTTCTATGATGGCATCACCATCTGGGTAGATGAGGGGAGAGCAGTGGATGTCATCTACCTTGACTTTAGCAAGGCTTTCGATACTGTCTCCCATGACATACTAATAGCAAAGCTGAGAAAGTGTGGAATAGAGGAGTGGACAGTAAGGTGGGTTGAGAACTGGCTGACTGGCCGAGCTCAGAGGATGGTGATCGGCGGCGCAGAGTCCGGATGGAGACCTGTGACTAGCGGTGTTCCCCAGGAGTCAGTGCTGGGCCCGCTCTTGTTCAACATCTTCATCAATGACCTTGATGAGGGAATAGTGTCTGCCCTCAGCAAGTATGCCGATGACACAAAGCTGGGAGGAGTGGCTGACACGCCAGAAGGCTGTGCTGCCATTCAGCAAGACCTGGACAGGCTGGAGAGCTGGGCAGGAAGAAACCAAATGAGGTTTAATAAGAGCACGTGTAGAGTCCTGCACCTGGGAAGGAACAACCCAAAGTATCAGTATAGGCTGGGGGATGACCTGCTGGAGAGGAGCTCTGAGGAGAAGGACCTGGGGGTCCTGATGGACGACAGCTTGACCACGAGCCAGCAGTGTGCCCTCGTGGCCAAGAGGGCCAATGGGATCCATTGGCATTAAAAAGAGTGTGCATTAAAAAGAGTGTGGCCAGCAGGTCAAGGGAGGTGATCCTCCCCCTCTACTCTGCCCTGGTCAGGCCTCATCTGGAGTACTGTGTCCAGTTCTGGGCTCCCCAGTACAAAAAAAGACAGGGGTCTCCTGGAAAGAGTCCAGTGGAGGGCCACAAAGATGGTACGGGGCCTGGAGCATCTTTCCTATGAAGAAAGGCTGAGAGACCTGGGTCTGTTCAGCCTGGAGAAAAGAAGACTGAGAGGGGATCTCATCAATGGCGTATAAATACCCGAGGCGTGGGAGACAGAGGGATTTGACCAACCTCTTTTCAGTGGTTTGTGGGGATAGGACAAGGGGTAATGGCCACAAGATGGAGCACAGGAAGTTCCGCACCAACATGCGAAAGAACTTCTTCACAGTGAGGGTGACAGAGCACTGGAATAGGCTGCCCAGGGAGGTTGTGGAGTCTCCTTCTCTGGAGATATTCAAGGCCTGTCTGGACACCTACCTGGGCAGCCTGCTCTAAGGAACCTGCTTTGGCAAGGGGATTGGACCCAATGATCTCTTGAGGTCCCTTCCAACCCCTACAATTCTGTGATTCTGTGATTCTGCAAAATATAAAATTCTGGCATCCAGAATTGAAATTCAGGTGGTTAACAGATTACTTTTGCTCCAGACTCTGAGTCCTGGTTGCCTCCTAGATCCAGACAGTGGAATATTCCTGAAAGGCAGAACAAGTTTTGGAAGATAGTATCATGTTGAAGAACTATTACTACTATGTCTACAGATAAAGCTCTATGTCCCTGCCTGGGGTATCACAAATTCTTCTTTTGTGGTTTTGATCTTTTTTTTTTTTTTTTTTTCCTTTAACACCAGACACCTTTTATTTGACATTATTCTGAAAACAATAACAACAAGAAAATCTTTGGGTTAGAAGCACAAGATGGCAGAGAGAAACAAAAACACAACCTGAAAAGTCAGATAGCTTATTAAAAGGAAGCAAAACTGCAATAAAAGACAGGGTCAATTTGTTTTTGGTTATCCCTTGGCTTCTTTGTTTTTGTTTAACCATATACACCATTGAATCAGTATAACACCACATAATGAAGAAAGGAGCATCTATGCTGACAGCACTGCATGTTCAGGGTTGTGCTGCTAGTTTAAATAAATTATGATGTGAAAATTACCACTGAAAATGCTTTCACCATCAAGCAACTCATAACATGTCTGTGTGTAATCCAGTTGGGCAAAAAGCTAAGTACTTTCCTAGATTACTATCTAATGGTCATCGTAAACCACAAAAATTGCCACAGAAGCTCAGAGATACCATGGATTTCTGATGCATAATTTAAAGATCACACTTCTTTTCCTCAGATAGGTAGGCAAACACAATTGATGACAATGTTGTACATTTTGCTATTGTTAGCTAAAAATAGTTATTGGCTTTATTTTTCTATTAGATTAGGAAGACTTGGAGCTTAAAATTCATGTCTGATCAAATTAATATTCCCAATATGAAAGTCAGAATGAATGGTACAAGATATTCGGTATGCATAAACTGGTGCAGCCCATTTAGGCTGACATTATTCTGAGGTTTTGTGGACAGAGGTATTTAGTCTATTGAACTGAAATCTCTGCCATATTGTTGTAGTGCAAAGACAGAAGTATGAAAATTCTGTGAAATCTATTGTCTTATGATATTGACCTATGAAAAACTGGTCTAACCAGTGAAAACTGGTTAAAAACAGATTATACAGAAGTGTTTGTAAAATTCTAATATTTAGTCTAATTTTAATATTTGCACAGAGACCTTCAGTAAGTACCATGAATTTTTTAGACTTTACCATTACCTTTACCATCTTTTTCTTCAAGATCAATGTACTTGATAAATCTGGTTTAATTGTAAAACTCATCAATAAACATCTTTATATGTTGTGTACATCTCTATTTTTAACGTCAGACATTCACTTTATTGAATTGCAATATTAGAAATATAGAAAAATGGGAAATGAGCAGCAAAATGGTTGAAGGTCTGATTAAAGGGAAAAAAAACAAACAACTATTAAGGATGGTTGAAGGAATTAATTCAACTAATTCTCTTCATAGATTATATGCCTAATTTAATATTAAGAATGACTTCATAACAGTAAGAACAGTCAATCATAGATCATTGCCAAGGAAGGTTGCTTTGGTAAAATGATAACTGGTGAAGATGTTGGAAGCAAAGCCTGAGAGCAGGTTATGAGATAGAAGTCCCTTACTACACAAATATTTGTCATTCATGCTTCATGTGAATAGTCTTTCAACACTGCAAAACATAATAGTAAGGAATTTTGTAATCCTGATAAGGCTTCATCTAGAAATGAACTCCTCCAGATATCTAGCTTACTTTTTTTTTTCTTCATTGAAAGTGTGTGAAATGAATAGTAAGATCCAAAAGTCCAGTGTGGAAAATCCTTCCATAAGCATATCATTTTTCTGTAAACTATCTGTAGGTCTAGCTTAAGGACATCTGAAAGGAAAACACTTTCTGAAGATGAATGCAGTACACTCATCAACTCTCAGAAAAGCCTGTTTACAATGATAGATTCGGTTGGTCTGGAGTTACATGGACTACATAATAATTTTTTTTCTGAGCTTCTCCATCACCTGAGGCAGCAGAGACTTTCAGAGATGGCCAAATATTGTGGTTGAATATTCCTGAATTATTATTATATTATATATATTAAACTTTGAAATTTACCACGGAAGCTCTTGAGTTGCAGCCATCCTTTTTTCAATTGTTTGTTCATTTCTTCAGATTTCCTCATGACATAACAAGCTCTCTGAGTCTGCTTAGAGATACCATAATTTAGGAGCTTTAAAAGTTTTGGAACAATTGTTTCATGCTTGGAAAACATGTCCTTTCGGCTGGAGACAGTAACTTAGGCTAGAAGCCTAGAATCTATAACCTACATATATATGTAATTTATATATTATATAGTGTAATATAATATGATATGTAGTGAAAGATATTTGAGAGTCTAATAGTCGGATTTGTGTTGTGGGAGTTGTACACACAAAATCTGATAAGTCTTTCAATAGTCATGAAAGGCAGTTAGGCATCTCTACAAGGGATTCATCACACCTGTTACACCTGTGTTAGGATGCTGTAAACTCCAGAATAAAATTAGCTGATAAGATTAAGTTACTTACTTACCTTTTACACCCCTGAAGTTGAAGGGCAGAAAATTTACACTAACTTTAGATCTTTCTGCCGCAGCTTTAGAATTCCATATCAATCTAGCATTTCATGAAGTTATAAACAGTATTTAATTTCACATGGACATAATTTATTTCCTTCTTATATAAGTGTGTTGAGGAAAGCATTATCTAACCTTGTATGTGTTTAAAAAAATGCAACTGAACAATATGATGTATAAAACCGTTAGCAGTTTCCCTGATTTCCAACAATAGAAACAACCTGATTTTTCCCTATCTGGATCACATGCACACTGAATTTATATGAAAACAATAGGGTTTTCATTTTTTAATCATACACATGAATCATGCATCATTTTAATCATACACATGAAATTGCATAGGAATGGTTAAATAACTTTACTGTGTTGACACAATTAAAAATGCAGTAACTTTGGTGGTAAGAGATATTATGGGAAGGATGACACACAACACCTGCTTGGTGTTTTCCATTATGTTTCCCCAGCTTCTACCCCCATTTTGAATTTAAAAAGTATTTTTGTAAAACCCTAAAATGAGTTTTAATTCCCTTGATAATTTTTCACCTAAAAGTCTTCTCTACATACGAGCTATTTTTGGGGTCTGTCCAGATCCACTACTGTAATAGTGTAAGCTCATACAGGAAAAACGTCTGTCCTTACACAGTTCTACAGGCCCATGGAGCATTGTTAAAACAAGCAGATGTTAAGTGTTAATCTTTATAGGTCTGTGAACTTAATCATGTATAACCAGGAAGAGTTCATTTTTTTAATTAAATCACCCCCCATTCATTACTTAGGTTATCCTCAAAAGACTGTCAGTGAAAAGGGTCAAAGTTTGCTAGACCTCTTGCTGTTCATTTAAATTAACGCGTCTTCTGATCATAGGTGTTCATGTTGTGCTAATGTGAAGATTACTACATATTAGAAAAATGGGAGTACTGTCTGAAAGAATGAGATCAAGATTTCTGGGAAAACTGTTTGCAACCTGTGTTTGTGAATAACATGCCCATTATTTAGTCCCAGGCATCCATGAAAATTCTGGAACAAGAAAATGTCTGCTGTGTATTTCTTTTAAAAAATATATCCAGACTACTTTAATAGTATCTAAAGAAAAAAAAAATCTTCTTTTATTAGGTTGCCTGTGACAGAATCAAATAACTGTTTGAAAACAAGCTTGAAGAGGGAAGTAGAAGGGAGGACTTTATCTCATTATTCACATAGCTATTATATTAATAAAAATCATTATTTGAGAAGCTACAATTTTTTCTTCAGTCATATCATCTGCTTATCCCAGGGGCTAAATGAAACACATTTCAGAACAAGGGCTATTGACTTGCATAAGGTCTTCAGAGAAAATATTTTTATATTTCATGTTGTCCATTTCCATTTTGAAAGGCTCTTTTCAGTGGTTTGTAACTCCCTAATATGTGTAAGCCAAAGTTTTTAGGTTCAGGCACCACGGAGTCAACCTAAACCCTGTGGGCCCTATTCATCCCAGGGCCCTGGGTCACCCATCTTGATTTGTGGAACGGTCACAACGGCTGTTTGATGCACAGCCAGGTGCAACTCTGTATCAAGCCAAAATGCCTTTGCAGTCATGTTTGTCTTTCTACTAGTAAAAGAGTATTTATTGAGTGCTGCAGGAGAGTTAGTTGAACCCTGCTTGCTTAAGCTCATTCTCTCTCTCTTAATTGTTCCAAAATTAAAATAATTTCCCCATAAATTATTTAGAATTTCTATATCCTGCTCACTTTGCAGGAACATATTGTGTCCTGCAAAGTGTTTGTCTGCTTCTGGCCCTATTCAATCTAGCAACGAGTGTGTTCTCACTGTGCACCATACAGCTATATAGAAACTCCTATACCTGTCTCATATCTATGTTACAACTAATCGATGTATAGTTAGAGTTGGCATCTGCACTGTTCCATTAAACTAACTAAGATTATCTAAAATTTTGATGCAAGAAAATATCTGAAGTTGAATTTGTTGCTTTCTGTATATCTATAAATCCTCATCAGAGTTGTATAAGAGGTTATCACCTGCCTTGTATGTAATGGAAGGCAACTTATGGAAGGCAACTTATGACAAAGACCAGACTGTATTTTATTTTTTTTGGTCATGCTAATGCATAGACATGGGTTTCACAACTTCTTTCCAGTTAACCTTTTTTTTTTTCTTTTTTTTTTCTTTTTTTTTTTTTCCCGTGGTCTCAATTATGCAATTATGCCTGTAGGTATAACTGGCAGTCAAGAAATAAAAACCAACTATAAAGTATAAAGCAGCTTCCAGTTAAGAAATTGCAGTCCATCACAGGAGAATTTAAAGAATTTGTCACTAACCTAATTTAAGAAGCCTTTCTGTCAGGTACACAATATGGAAACAACTGTTACTTCCCCTGGTATTTCATTTATACTCCTTTTCTTAAAAGTTGTAATCTTGCCAAATATTTACTTTTGTGTTTTACTTGCTAATTAACTGTCATTCCCATGAATGGTGTATTTAGTATAAAGAGAATTACATATTCTCTTTCTTATTAGTCTTCTTTAAAGCCACACCAAAAATATACTGATATTTGGATGCTGCTTTGTAGTCCCTCAGAAGTATAAGTTTGCAGTTTGATTGATTAGTTTCCACCACCAAAGAGAAGCAGCTGCAGCTCTGCATAAAATTGTGCTAATGAAGCTTTCAAAGTGGTGATCAAAAGCAGACTTTGCTCTTTCAATTGTATGCTTTTCTGAAGATAACTAATTGTGCTGTTTCAGCAAAATGTGCATATCAAAGCAGCTGAAGTGTACATTTCAGTAGAAACTTTAGAACATGTCTAACAATATGATGGCTAATCTTTGTCCCATTTGGTCTGTAAGTTGCAGAACAGTAGAAAATGATTAACTGTATTTTTAGCACTAACTCATGCACAAAAACTGATTCACTATTCTATATTTGGTCATAGACAACTATATTTACATGTCGGTGAAGACACACGTCTAGATCCCCATTACCTTATGCAACAGTTTTGATAAAATATAATAACCTCATAACTTCAAGAAGAATTTCTGGCTGGACAGATGAGGCAAAGTTTTATGAGTGTTTCAGGCATGAGCTTTCAGCACAAGCTGCCATTAGCTTTCTGCCAGATGTCCTGGAATAGTCTGCTAGAACTGAATTTATAACATGCTTCAGCATCTCAAGATGAAGCCATGTACTGTGAGGAATTTCCTTTCATATGTTCCAGCAAAGGCAAATTGTTCCAAGCTCAGTCAAACCTCCTTATATCTCTGTATCTTCAGAAGACAAATTTTCCTGCCTATAGTGAATTCTGGACAACCATTTTTAGACTGCTCTGTTACCCAAGCCACCTACTTTACACTAGCCTCACCCCTTTCTGGAGCACATTTTAATCTCTTCCACACTGTAGGAAAACCCACACATGGCAGGGACATGTTTTGTCATATTAAAAACTGTGAAAAATACAACAAAATCAAAAACAAAATTAACTGATTGAAAGGTGTATATATATATATAAATAAAAAAAAAAAACTGAACCAGATTACTGAAAATAACATTGCGTATAATTTTGAAACCTTTTTATAGAGATTAAATTACAACAGTGCATTTTTCAGAACGTGGAGTAAAGAGCCAATGGCAGAGACACCCAGCCCTCCTGATAAATTATCTTTCTTGTGTCTGTTGAGCAGTCATTAATTACCCTTTTGTAATTATGGCTTTTGTACATTTAATTCAAATTGTTGCTCAAAAGTAATCAGTGCCCCAGTACAAGTCCAAGGACTTTGTAATGGACTTCAGGTTCAAATTTATATGGAACGTAAAGCGACCTTGTCAAGGAGCTTTCTGTGTGGTGTATCTACATAATAATGCCATGGGACTACTTTGAATGATATTAAATAAAGTAGCTCCTCTGGATTTTTCTTTTAACTCAATTCACTAGGGGTCATTCAATTCTCTACATATTATGTGCTTATTCTTGATGTTCAAACTTAAAAATAATTAAATTTCTATTGTGCAGTGTTCTTTTCGGCCCCTTTACAGTCAACTTTGAAAGTACTTGGTGAAGATGTCTTGGGATATCTTAGACAGGATATATTATTCTAAATGGTTCTGAAAGGTTGTACATTCTTGAAAAGACAACATGTTAAATTGTATTTTCAGGTTTTGTATCAGTAGGAAAGATGATCAGGAGTAGTCAGCATGCATTCACCAAAGAGAAAATCATGCTTAACCAATCAGATAGCCTACTATGATGAGAAGTGGATGGGTGGATGAGGGGAGAGCAGTGGATGTGGTCTACCTTGACTTCGGCAAGGCTTTTGACACTGTCTCCCATAACATCCTCATAGACAAGCTCAGGAAGTTCAGGCTAGATGAGTGGACAATGAGGTGTATTGACAATTGGCTGGATGGCAGAGTTCAGAGGGTTGTGCTCAGTGGTGCCGAGTCCAGTTGGAGGCCTGTAGCAAGCAGTGTCCCCCAGGGGTCTGTACTGGGGCCAGTCTTGTTCAATTTATTCATCAGTGACCTGGGCAATGGAACGGAGTGCACCCTCAGCAAGTTTGATGACACAAAGCTGGGAGGAGTGGCTGATACCCTAGAGGGCTGTGCTGCCATTCAGAGGGGCCTCAACATGCGGGAGGGTTGGGCCGAGAGGAACCTCATGGAATTTAACAAAGGCAAGTGAAGGGTCCTGAACCTAGCGTGGAATAACCCCAAGCACCAGTACAGGCTTGGGGGGGGGGGGGGGGGGAGGTGACCTGCTGGAGAGCATCTCTGCAGAGAGGGACCTGGGAGGCCTGGTGGACAGCAGGCTGACCATGAGTCAGCAATGTGCCCTTGTGGCCAGGCAAGCCAGCGGTATCCCCGTGTGGATTCAGAAGTGTTACCAGCAGGTCAAGGGAGGTGATCCTCCCCCTCTATTCAGCCCTGAGGAGGCCACACCTGGAGTATTGTGTTCAGTTCTGGGCTCCCCAGTACAAGAGGGACATGGAACTACTGGAGCAAGTCCAGAGGAGAGCTATGAAGATGATTAGACACCTGGAGCACCTGTTGTATGAGGACAGGCTGAGAGAGCTGGGCCTGTTTAGCTTGGTAAAGAGAAGACTGAGGGGAGACCTCATCAGTATATATAAATATCTGAAGGGAGGGTGTCAAGAGGGCAGAACTAGACTCTTTTCAGTTGTGCCCAGCAAGAGGACGAGAGGCAACGGGCACAAACTGAAGCACAGGACGGTCTGGCTGTGAGGGGGCACTTCTTTACTGTGAGGGTGACAGAGCACTGGAACAGGTTGCCCAGAGAGGTTGTGGAGTCTGCTTCTCTGGAGATACTCAAAACGCCTGGATACCATCCTGCACAATGTGCTGCACAATGTGCTGTAGGTGATCCTGCTTGGCAGAGGGGTGGACAAGATGGTCTTCAGAGGTACCTTCCAACCTCAGCCATTCTGTGATTGTGAAGGTAGGTAAAAATATTCCAACCTTTCTAAATGCTTATCAGGCCAGTATTAGTAAATATTAAAAAAAAAAAAATTACTTTTTGCATTTATTACAATGTTGTACATGGACTCTGTAGAAAAGGGGTTTTTTTTGTTTTTTTTTTTTTTTTTTGGGGGGGGGGGGGATTCATCCTTCCTTCTTCCTGTTTCTCTGTGCTATATATCTTCTTACCCAAATCAGTTCCAATTCAGTGAAATTACATGATTGAGATCCTTCTTGCACAAAAGCAATGTTCCTGATTGTGAATTATTTTATTCACAAAGATAATACAATAAAGACAGACAAGAGAAATATCAGTTTAAGAGAAAACTTCAAATTCTTTTAGTATTTTCTAAATTTTCCTCACCTATAGTATATTCAGAAGCACCATCTTATTTACTATTCCTTACCAGACCAGGAATTAATTGGAAAATGTTCCTTTCACTACCAAGCATTATAAATGTTAAGCCAACCCTGCTTCCCATTCTCTGTTGTTCAGTATCAAACAATATTTTTTCTAATAATTTATATTATTTTATGATTTTTAACAGCCATATAAAAATATTTTAAAATGAAGTATGCATTTTCAGAATATACAGATTTTTTTAGCCAGTAAGGTTAGAAGATACATGCTAACCTACATGTTACCACAGTTTCTGGACTTCTGAAACATTATTATTATCCAAATGCTCCACAATTTGAAGATGAAAGATAAAAGAAAGAATAAATAATAATGTCACAATTAAAGAAAAAATACAACAACAATGAAGACTGTTCTGTTTCATCTATAGCTTGTACAATTTCCACATAAAAGTTGTCCAGTTAAATCATCCTCATCGTTCTTTTTTTTTTTTTTTTTAAACTAGAACCACGTTATTTCCAGTATTTTTGAAAAATGTGAATACTGATACATACTTAACTCTCCTAAGCATATAAATACGCAAACATCAAGTAAAGCAGTGGACACCTAACAGGAATTTTATTCAATTAATTTAATTTTAGGGATTTTCTTAATATGTCTGATTCCATTAATATGATTATGATGAGAGTAAAATCAGGAAAAAAAATAGAGATCAAGGTGTACATAATAAGAAATCATTTTAGGTGACCAAGTATGATGTTATTTTGATTTTATAACAATTCCCTAGACTGTAGAAAGTAAAAGAGTAAAAAAGTGCATTCAGTGAGGTGTCTGTCTTCTGTTATTCCAATTTCATAAACCCTGTGACTAGGGATATTCCCAAAAATGTCTTCACAAAAACAGACCCTCAGAATGTTAATGCTGGCTGAAGGAAAAATGTCAGTTCCATCTCTTTGTTAAAAAAGAAGGAAAACAGAAATATAAAGACATTTATATGATTATTTTAGAATCTCTTTTTGCTCGTTCATTTTTCTTTTTTATTTAAAAGAGGAATTGATCATTGTTTTCAAGATTTATCTCCTTTTCCTTTTTTTTTTTAACTACATTGTTAATCAACAGTCTACTTGTTAACAGTATTTTTAAAAACGAGCTGCATAAAATTCTTGTTGAGAAAATGTTAAATTTCTGCTGCTGTTCATAGGATAAGATTATTAATACACAGATAAAGTCATTCTGAAAGTATAATGAGAATTTTATTTCATATGTCATGAAAGTAATACTTAATTTCTTATAGAGATATCTGAAAATATTATATTTTTATAGCCAATAATTAATTTCAGAAATTAAAAGTTGTTTTACATTCAATGGTTTATAACAGTTCTGGGAAGACATCTGCTGAAATACCTAGAAAAGAAATAGAAAAATTACACTCTACTTTTTTTTCAACGTAGAAAAAGAAAAGAAGAAAACATTACTTTTTTCAAGGTCTCCAACCCAAAATCCTATTAGGTAGGATTTCTCTACTGTTCCTGCCACTGAGCCACAGGTGTCTCTTGCCTGCACTCAACCTAATCTTGAAATGAATCCTTACTTAGTCATCCCACCTCACAGAGTTAAGAGTGTTCAACACCACTGTCTTCTCATAGTTACAGTATGCTCAGTATTGTCTTTGGGGTCCATATTGTTTGTGTCAGTCTTCCTGTAATGCTTGGTCAAATGACCTGTGCAAAAAAAAAAAAATAATAATGGGGCTGAAAATGCTAACTAGACAGACTTGCCATATAAAACTTCAAATCATTGTGCATTAAACTGCTCTTGCACTTGCCATACTCAGGGAACAATTGAGCAGTGGAGAGTAAGTACCAGCAGCAAGACACTTGATGCAGTATTGGGCATTGCTTTTTTTTTTTTTTTCTCCCAGAAAACAAAACAAAAACAGAAAACAATCCTGTGTCATTAATAATTCCAAGGTCAAGAAGGACTCTCATGATTATTTATAATTTCAGATTTCAGAGCCTGTAGAGACTTCTTTAGTGAAAGAAGAAATTTCTTTTACTCCTTGTGACTGCAGTTAGAGAAAAGCACCCTATTATCTTCATTATTCCTGGGCTGACAAAGGTGTAGGAATACTAACAATCAAACACAGAAATCTCACCACATATCACAGATTACTAATTACATTTTCATTGTGCAAAGTTTTTGATTCCTAAGAGATTTTAGTCATTTTTTATTTTCTTATTTATTTATTTTTTAATCTTTTAAAATATTTTTTTTTGTTAATGTAAACCTTTAGTATCCTAGATTAACCACATACCAGAAAAGAGTAACTCAGAGACCAATTGAAACACAGTAAACTTTCTGGAAAGTTATTTCACATCTCAGTTGCTCCTTCTTTCACTGTTTAAAGAAAGCCACTTTAGCAGCCCCTTTTTGAAAGCTGGTTTTGGTTACAACAGCTGGGCTTTATTTCAAGAGTCTCAGGTGCAGTGATAGCCTATAAAAGCTAAGTTAGACACTTCGCTCAGAAAAGGAGAGAGAAAGGCAACTTTTTTTTCTGTTTCTTTATTTTTTCTCCTTTTTTTATTCCCCATCTTAATCTCTAATGAGCTGGGATTGGATTGGGAGAATCCAATAGTTAAAACCTTACTGCACTGAAGTCAAAAGGAAGTAGTGAGGGATTTTTATTTTTTTAGGCAGTTCATTTGCTTATTTGTTTTTTCCTGTTTAATCATTTGTGTAGTATATTTCAGTTCTACTTCTAGTAATTTTGCAGCCTAGTTCCCTATTCCTGATAGAGTAGGAGCCAATAAATAAACATATGATCTTCCTTTCTCCTTATGTATCCAGGGTCCATGCCGAGAGGGTATAACATCTCATGAGCAGTTACCAAATGCCACAGTTTAATTCTGATTAAATGTGTCAGTAAAATATTTTTCCTTCTGTCATTTTATTCTGCCTGCTGATGTCACTTTTTATCCCCAGTCCACCTTTCCTTTGCATCAGTTTTCTGAACTGCATAGGTATGTAGCACAGTATGCATATAACCTTGTAGATGGAGGCAGCTGTGTAACCTTTTATGGTTCAGAAATTTTCTGCCCATTTCTGGGACAGGAGAAAAGGAGTATGAATGCTTGGGACACTGTTCATTGAATTTCACAATTACTGTGGGATCTTTTTTAATATTCCTCTTTTGGTAAAGTATGATAGCAGTTTCACTGCATTCTTATTAATATATATATAGTATATTTGGTTAATGCAGAATTCATGCTTGTTTCTGGATGCTGAACCTATCACCAGTCATTTGATAGGAAGAGTTTTCACATTCATTACAAAATATGTTCTCAAAATATTCCTCCACAGCATGGAGGAAGAAAACACAAGTAGACTAGTCAGTGCTTAACTGACTTAACTTTGTTTTATACTGGATGTTTGATTAGTAATTGGGACACTAACCTAAGAACATTAAATATCTGTTTCCAGGAGTCCAAAGACTTCCTTTAGCACTTTGGATATATGGATTTAAGTGTCTGAATTTCCGTCTGTACTCAGAAAAAAAATTATCTCATGAATTAGATAAGGGTATAAACATATTGGAAAGGGTTGCCCAGGGAAGTGGTGGCATCACCGTCCCTGCAGGTATTCAAGGAAAGGTTGGACCTGGTGCTTAGGGACATGGTTTAGCTGGTGACATTGGTAGTAAGGTGATGGTTGGACCAGGTGATCTTGAAGGTCTTTTCCAACCTTAATTATTCTATGATTCTATATTGCACTGTGAAGTTCACGGTCATAGGATAAGATTAATAGCTGATTGCATTTTAAATATAAGTTAATAATCCATTTTCTGAATCTGGTGGTCTGTTGCATTGTAAGGATAACTGCACTGAAGTCCAATATGGAGAAAATACTAACCACTACCCAATGATGTTCCATTGCTTGATAATCTATAGTTGGGGGTTGTATAGGCAGCATTAAACCTGCTGGTGTACCAGAATGGTCATTTTTAGAAGACTTATCTATGCCTCTGTCTTTTCCACTTCTTAGGTTGCCTCTTCTCTCCCTTTCTTCCATACAGCCCCTTTGAACTTCTCTTTCACAGAATCTCACAGTGGTTTTGACCACCCAAGGGTATCCCACCCTCCACTGCTGACTGCCTAGTCTATCCCATCTTAGTTGCTAACATTGCCCCACAAACAGGGATGTATTTTTTGCCCTTCGGTCTCGTGGATGCACA
The DNA here is from genome assembly GCF_964034855.1 of Anser brachyrhynchus. Lineage (NCBI taxonomy): Eukaryota > Metazoa > Chordata > Aves > Anseriformes > Anatidae > Anser > Anser brachyrhynchus. The sequence continues at coordinate 125,199,088 of NC_137694.1, read as the reverse complement.
TGGTGGCTTGCTTCTGCCCTCCTGCCAACTTCTAATGCTTGCACAGATGCCTCATGCAGCTCTAACTCTGCCCTTCTCTTGGATTCTTTTTGAGGTCAGGGTACATGAACAAAAATAGTATTCTCCTTGACTTGTGCTTGGAGTGTGGGCCATAGGAGTCTCTCCCTTCTGTATGTGGCACCATAAAACAGCTACTCATGCTTTTTATGACTTGGTACTAAGAGAAAATTCTGTTTTCCTCTCCATTCACCTGCTGTTGTTCTCATGTTGCTATTATCTAGGAAAGATATTTCTGCTAGGTTGAAACTACCCATACAAATCTCTGTTAAACAAAGAAAAACATCATTTTTGAGATTTACAACTGCTTTTTATAATATTTTTTTTCTATGGAATGCATATGCAAATGGTGTTCTAATTTGAAAATTAGTATTTTCCTTATTAACTCATTCCTATAAAACATCGAGCTAGTGGATCGAGGGTAAAATTTTCTTTCCCAAAGACAGTTTTCTAATTTGAATATGGTGGTTAGGTTAGATAAATATGTTCATTGTTTCCATGGTTATTTATGGATATGTAACTAACTCTTCAGGAAGATTCATCAAATCTAAGTGTTGGAAGTCATTGTGAGTTTGCACTGAGGAAACAGTAATGTGGAGTTAAACAGTAAAGCTCGTAGAAGATTTTAATGTTTGTTATTTATCGGAGGAATGTATAATTATGTCGGGATAAATTAGACGAACTTGAAAAATTCATGCCACAAAACTGTGAAACTTACATTTTGAAAAAAAAAAATCCTATTATTCATAGTGCAAAAATCTTCCAGTGACATTTCTCTTCTCTTTAATTATCAAGAAATCTTATTTGGAACAATTCTTTTATACTCCCTTAAATCCTACTTCCCTCTCATATGTTTCCATCAAATTATTATTTAAGAGAAGGTCATCCTGCAGGTGCATTTAAAAAGATTCACTTTAGAATTTATAAATAACAGATGTTCAATTAGTATAAAACTTGAAGCAAAAAAATTAAATCTATATGAGTTACTACTTGCTGTTCTTCCTGTGTTAAGTCCTGTCTATCATTTCTGTCTTCTTCTTACAATTTTGATCAGACTAATACTTCAGTGTTTTTTTCCTTGAATTTCATATGTTCAGACAATTTTGTTTTCAAAGACTAAAGCATGAAATTGACAAAAATACTCTGTTGCTATACATATTTTTTTCTGGTTATCAAGGGGGCTAATACATTTAAATTATGTGTCCTGGGACCGCAATCCTGAGGAAGAGAAGCAGACATGTTTCAGGTATTATTGAGTGACAATCCTGTTTTCACGCCAGTTTAGTGTTGCGTCTCTCCTGAGACACGATACTGCAAAATATACTGAAACATGCTTAAATTTAGTGATTTAGCTTCCTGTCCATGAGAATCTGGACTGAGAGAATTCTCAAAAGAACTCTCATTGCAAAGGCATGCCTCATTTGAACTGTATTACTACAGCTGCAAAAATAGTATAGGTTTAAAAAATATAAATATATACAGTTAACACCAAGAGATGAGTCCAAAATCCAGATATTAAACTGGAGAAGACAAATATAAATAAGGTGTCAGATTGTTTATCGTTACTTATCAAATTAAAGGAGAAAACTTAAAGAATAATTTAGACAATCTGAATTTATTATTTATTACTTATTTATATTTTATTTATGTATTAATTAATTATTTGTTATTTATTTATTATTTATTTATTTATTTATTATTTATTAGAGAAATGCCTTTCTCTACATGAATTTGAATGGTTGAGTACTGTAGCACATGTTGATCATCATCCTTTCAAGGCAGAAATGTCGTTTTGCTGTATACACTCTGTGTGGGCATGATTTATGCTAATCATGTAAGATTTTTTTTGTGGGGGTGTTTTGCTTTTGTTATAGCTATGTTCATGAGAGTACCACATAATGATCTGATAACACATACAGGCTTTATTATTAGTTGTGTTTGATAGTATCCATATCATTCTAATCCCAGTACCAGTGCTAAGGAAATCATGATTCATGTTTCTAATAAATCGTCAAATGTATATACATTTTTTTGTTTGTTTGTTTTATTTTAATGCACCGCACTATTATCCCTATAGCTGGAGAGAGAATATTTAATTACGAAAATGAAATAAAAAATACTGCATCCAAAGATGATGCACAAAATCTTTTAGTTTGGTAAAAAACGAATTACTTGAGTCTCAGATTCTTATATTGCTATTTTCTTTTTGAAATTATTATATATTCCCTATAAAAATGTGTTTGGTAACAAATTGCATATAAATTATATCTGGTGCTACGAAACTACTGCCTACTTAAATCTAAGTGTTAATAAAATACTTTAGTCTTGATCTTAATCTTAATCACGTTATTGCAATTATCTCGTAACCTGAGAAGTTTAAAAGATGGAGGAAGGGCTCTTTTTAGGATTTTGTTTCTATTATAATTTCACATGAGTGTGTCTCTCAATTATTCTTTACCACTTTAGGGTGGATGAATGCCTTTCCTATGCAAGAATGTATATTGTCATGCTCTTTTCATTTTCTTGCAGACTGGCACTCTATCAGTACGTAAATGCACTCTCCACCTTCTCTTGTAACTCTTAGATATTTCATGCTGGACAAACAAAGTGTGTCAATAAGATACAGGAATGTTTAATAGTAGTGGTGAAGTAGACTAAAAGAAGGCTAATTGATTCAGCATGAACACTTTTTGTGCAAAATATGGTTTTCCAGTTTATGAAATTGTGATAGAAAATCCATGTTCTTTATACAAGACAGAAGGAATGATACTGTCTGGTAAATACTCAGCAAAATAGGCTGAAAACTATAGGTTGGAAATCATCCAAGAGCTGATGCTTTCTTGTTGCTAGTTATTTTCATGCTCTTTTAGTGTGCTGCAGTTTAGGGCAATACAGCAGAGAAATATTTGATTGTACAGTACAAGTCTGAAATATATGCAAATAAGGTCTTCATCCTCTTACTCATTGTAACATTGAAACAAGGTAATATGTACAGTGAGTTGGTCTGTATATGCATTCTAGTATAACCCTTATTTGAAGGGTAGCCTCATTTTAGAAAACTCTTATGTGCAATGGCTTCAAAGCATCACCATCATGAGTAGACATGAAACAAATAAACACTGGCAGTGTGAATGTGTAATTGATCAATCACGTTTTTTTGGCAATAAAACCTGTATTAGTAAAAAATCTTTTTAAATGAAAAAATCTTGTACAACTTGTTTTTCTTTTTCCTTGATTTTGTGTAACTTTCTGTTCTAGTACTTTTATTTTGATGAGGTCCAAATAACGACTCCATGATTAAAGAAGAAAATTTTGATTTGGTTTAACTGGTTGAGACAGAATTTTTGTAAGATTTAAATGATTTCTGTTCTCTGTAATTTAGTTCTTTCTTGTCTGTATCAAGACATTTGTTCACACAGAAATTAAATAGTTGAAAGGACCTAATAACTGAAGATACGTAATATGCTAGGTTTCTTATTACATCAGCTCGACAGTATTTGCATGCAACGTTTATAATTCCTGATTGGATATTTAACTGACTACTGCAGTTTGGTGAAATAAAGACGTTAAATGAAATAAAGACTCTACCAAAAAAAAATTATCATTGCTTAAGGTTTTTGGCCAAGATCATCTCCAAAAGCTTAATTCAGGAATTAATCTAACAAAAGGGAACTTTCTCATTTAATTATAGTAGCTACAAAGATTTTACTGTTTATCTCTGGCTCTGGACAGTCAACCATTTATATTTACCTTTCTCCAGGCCTCCTTGAAACATGTAATGTCTTGTCAAATACAAGGTGGCAATATCAGTGCCTTGATCAGAATTTCCATTAGTTCATCCAAGCAGATATAAATCAATGTTCTTATTGGCTGCATCTGGGTGTATTCCATACCCTCAGATGAAATTGAACAATAAATTTCCTTTTTATCATGCTGTAGCATCCAATAGTCTCAGTCAAAATCTTTGTATTATGACTTCCATGTCATTCTTAATATTGACTGACTTTCCTTAAAGGATTTGCCATTGTTTAGATTTTATTTCAATTTTCACACTTCGATTCATCTTGAGATGAATGCCTGTGTGTGTGTTTCAATAATATTATTTTCAAGTGAATATTTTATGTAGAAAACAGGTGAGAAGTATGGAAAATCTGAAGCTATTAAGTTGATTATAAGCAAACTATAACAACTCATGTCTCTCATTACTTTCATATTGAAAGTATTCTTCTTCAATATGGCAGGCTATTTTCCACTCAGCCCAAAATTCATTACATTATTGAGTATTAAATTATAATTTTATGTTTCAAAAAATAATAAGTGATTAGGAAATTTTCAACATACATTTTTGCAATTTTAAAAGAATTGACTTATGTCCAAACAGTTCATAAAAAGTTATTTATTCACTTGAGTGCATAATGTCTTCTGAGGGAAAGTTTAGCTTTGGTTTCCATTTTATATGGATTACAAATATAGTCAATAGTTTAACATTATATTTTTAAAAGTGCTGTTAAGACAGTGTTTTATTTAAAATCATGTATCAGTAGTTCCACTTCTACTTAAATCAATCATTTACAAGCAACATGTAAAAAATTCTGCAAAAAACATTGCCTAAAAAAAGTTTGCTTAATTACTTATGTATAATGTTTCTTTTACAAATATTTATACTGTTCATCATAATAAGATCAGCAGCCTTCCTCCCAATTATTGTTTTTAAGCTCTTAAATGCCATTTACATTCCTAAAATATTCGAAATATTTTCTAATTAGCAGTCTAGATTCCAACACACATAGCAATACCAATACTTATTAATAGCAAGTTCATCAGCACTGAGGAGCAAAAACTTGAATTTACACTGAAATTAGTCGCACTTTCAGACACAAAGTTGTTCTTACAGCTAGTGTCCAGTTTTAAACATGATGGGGTCTGAGGTCTTGATATGCTCCAGCTCATGCCAGTTGTTCCAGCCATAGTACATGGAGTTCTCACCCTTCCACACTCCTTATGACTGCTATTGGGCTGTATGTGAAGAACCATCTCCATCTCCATCTCCCTTTTTATGTTAAGAATGGAACTGCTCATGAATTAAAATAAAAACCTGTAAAGCAGTAATTAGTAGGATTCTAATTGTAAATGGAGAAATTCCATTGGTCAGATTAAGTGAAAAAGACCTAAGTACTTAAAGGAATGGAGATATATTTAAGCTTAATTCTGCCCTGTGATAATACCATCAGAAAGGAAAATTAACATATTTGACACTAAAAAGCAATTTTATGAATATAAGACAATTGTTTAATTGTCTAACTAATCATAGTTATGTATTAATTTTATCTTGTTACAAAGAGGAAGTAATGCAGCAATCAATCTCATATGCTATGTCTTATGCTTATGTAAAATATATGCTGATTTAGCCAATCAGGGACTTTCAAACATACATAGGATGAGTAATGTAAGTGGAAACAAAGGTTTGTTGCTTTGTCCATGAGTTCATATGTCATCCAAATGTATATGAGTAATTTTATTTAGGGGAGACTTTACTTATTTACTGAAGTGCTTGCAACATGCAGAATTCAGGTCATCTCAGGTTCTTTAAAAATATTTTTAAACACTCATATGAAACCATGTTTTGTATTTTCTACTTCTCTTGTAAGGAAAAAAATATCGTAGTATTTTGTTATCTTTTTAATTTCACTGAAGGTTATATAAATCTTAATACTATGCTTATTTTAATTTTCTTAGATAGTTTGTACCGGTGGAATTTATTGTTGATCTAAAACTGAATGAATTGCATATTGCCATTACAAGGGGGAGCTACAGCATTGCATTTGGACTTTTCTTTTTTCATTGATGAATACAGTCTAAGCTAACATGTAGACAGTCATTGATCCTGCTACAGAGGTTCCGTATTCTTTATCTCATTAAGTTTCCATCAGAATCTTAATGAAGCACCCTCACTGGACACATCAGACTGCTGTTTTTGTCTTGCAAACACTAGAATCGTAGAATATCTAAGTTGGAAGGGACTCACAAGGATCATTGAGTCCAACTCCTGCGTCCCCAAAGGACCACCCAAAACATTACACCATGTGTCTGAGAGTGTTGTCCAAACGCTTCTTGAACTCATGCGGGCTCAGGTGGGGAGCCTGTTCCAGTGCTCGACCACCCTCTTGGTGAAGAACTTTTTCCTAATATCCAGTCTGAACCTCCTCTGTCACAGCTTCAAGTCATTCCCTCGGGTCCTATCTCTGGTCACCAGAGAGAAGAGATCAGCGCCTGCCCTTCCATTCCTGCTCATGAGGAAATTGAAGACTATGATGAGGTCTCCCCTCAGTTTCCTTTTCTCCAGGCTGAACAATCCAAGTGACTTCAGACACCTGACATATGTCTTGCCCTCCAGACCCTTCACCATCTTTGTAGCCCTCCTTTGGACACTCTCTGTTTTATAACTTTCTTATACTGTGGTGCCCAGAACTGCACACAGTACTCAAGGTGAGGCTGCACCTGCACAGAACAGAGCTGGACAATCACTTCCCTTGGCCAGCTAGCAACGCTGTGTTTGATGCGCCCCAGGATTCAGTTGTCCCTCCTGAACTCCAAGGCACACCACTGGCTCATACTCAGCTTGCTGTTGACCAAAACCCCCAGATCCCTTTCTGCAGGCCTGCTCTCCAGCATCTCGTCCCCTTCCCAAGTGCACGAGAGAGTCCAGAGAAGGGCAACGAAGCTGGTGAGGGGTCTGGAGAACAAGTCTTACGAGGAGCGGCTGAGGGAGCTGGGGTTGTTTAGCCTCGAGAAGAGGAGGCTCAGGGGAGACCTCATCGCTCTCTACAGGTACCTTAAAGGAGGCTGTAGAGGGGTGGGGGTTGGTCTATTCTCCCACGTGCCTGGTGACAGGACGAGGGGGAATGGGCTAAAGTTGCACCAGGGGAGGTTTAGGTTGGATGTTAGGAAGAACTTCTTTACTGAAAGGGTTGTTAGGCATTGGAATGGGCTGCCCAGGGAGGTGGTTGAGTCGCCATCCCTGGAGGTCTTTAAAAGACGTTTAGATGTAGTCCTTAGTGATATGGTTTAGTGGAGGACTTGTTAGTGTTAGGGCAGAGGTTGGACTAGATGATCTTGGAGGTCCCTTGCAACCTAGATGATTCTGTGATTCTGTGATTCTGTGAATCCGACACTTGCTCTTGTTAAACAATTGTTGGTGATTGCCCAGCCCTCTAATTTGTCAAGATCTCTCTGTAAGGCCTCACCACCCTTGACAGAGTCAACAGCTCCACCCAATTTGGTATCATCCATGAACTTGCTCAAAAAAAATTCAAGTCCTTCATCCAAATCATTTATGAAAGCACTGAAGAGGACTGGTCCTAAAATGGAGCCCAGGGGAACCCCACTAGTGACAGGTCACCAGCCTAATGTAACCCCATTTACAAGAACCATCTGGGCCCGATCTGTCAGCCAATTGTTCACCCATCTTATTATGGTTTTATCTAACTGTATTCTAGTCATTTTGTCAAGAAGGATACTGTGAGATATATTATCAAAAGCTTTACTGAAATGCAGAAAGATTACATCGACTGGCTTCCTTTGGTCAAATAGCTGGGTGATCTTATAGAAGGAAATTGTTTGTTAGACATGAACTTCCCCTAGTGAACCCATGTTGGTTCTGACCAATGACAGCATTGTTGTCCGTTAAGTGTTTTTCAATAACTCCCAGAATAACCTTCTCCATAATTTTACCAGGCACTGATTTTTCTAGTTTCATACTGCCATGCAGCACATAATCAAAGTGCTACTTTGGTCCTAGGAGTCAAGGCATCATCTTGGGTAATTTGATATTTGCCATTTTGCCTACTTTTAGGAGACAATATACAATGCAAAACCTTGTAACTAGTACTGGTGCCTCTAGGCGACCCTATAGTATATGCCTACATTCTGAAAAGATATGTAACTTAAGCTTGACTCTTTTGGAAATGTACAGATGGAGATTTTCTTCAGTTTCCAGCATCTGTGAAAGCAAATAATAGGAGTCTCATTAAATTCTGATAAAAAGAAAATTTGGGAATGCTCCAGAAGTTGATTACCACCCTCCCCCACCCCCACCCCAATACCTGTTATGTGTGTAATATTGCATTTCTTGATAACAACTTCACTAACTGTAACAGAGAAACTCTACTAAATTATATTTCCCCCCAGCCCTAATTTCCATTCCAGTCACACACAGGTCTTACAATTACTTTAATCTGACTAGAAAACTGTGATCAACTGTGAGCTGCACTTAAGTATCCTGATGGTATAATTGACTTTAGAGATGAAACAAACAAAGCAGGGGTAATAACTTTGTTTAATAGCAGCACATCATAGTAAGGTTGATTACAATGCAACATGACTAGTATTTTATTAATAATATGATAATGCAACTCGAAAAGGATATATCTTATATGCATATGTTAAAATATATTATCTGAGGGTTCTGTGTTGCAAAGATTGTTACAGGTTGTTTTATGGTACAGGAGCTGGGGAGACTTACAGCACAGTTTTATCTAGATAAACTGCAATGAAAAAAAAATACTATCGAAGTACGATTATTAAATGGTAAACTTTTGTCATACTAGCACCATCAATTGCTAGCATAATTTTTTATTATTTAGCTGTAACAGGAGCACAGAGTTGTGAGGGTGTCAGTCTGTTTATTGCTTACACTTTTGAAATTAGTCATTCTGTTCCCTGCAAATCCCTTGTAAGACTTCATCTTTACAGAATTGTAGGAACAGGCTGCAGATGGAAAAAATGCTAGAGAGCACTGCACCGATAACATTAGTTTTTATAATAATTTGTGAATTCATATATGTAAATTAAAATAGATTTTTTTTTAATAAGCAAAATAAATCTCGATTCCATGAGGCAAAAGGACATACACGTACATGTATATAGATGTGCACAAAGAGTGATTACTTCGTGCTGCAGTTCCTATATACCATAATACTTGTGGGATTTCTTTTCTGTTGCTATTATAACAATAATTCTAGTCAGGCTCATTCCTTTTGTAGTTGGCATAGACTAAAAAATAAACAATAAAAATGCAGGACAGTACAAAATTCCATAGGATTCTCATGGATAAATTGTAAAGAAATTATACGTTATTCTAGTATCAAAGACAGACTGGAAATTGAATTAGAAACAAACTTAATCACCATTTTGCCTAGAAACACGTTTTCAGAAAAGGTCATATTTCTTATGTACTCTTTTCTCCTGATGTCCCATTTCCTTCAAAGTTACAGAGTGTAGATAAGCTATTTATTTAAGAAATGATCACTTTGTCTAGGCCAACTAGTTTTCTCTCTTCACTTTTAAAAGATAAATTTGACTAAAGGCATAAATTCTGAGAAAGATTCTGAGTTGGATCTTTTTGATTTATTTTAATCTGTAGTTTATAGCTACATCCTTAAAAACAAACATTAAAAACCTTTCTAGAGAAAAGCCTTACAGTTTTTTATATAAGTCTGTTGTTGAGGTGGTTTTAAAGAACCTGTTTTTAAATATCTACTTTGTTTCTTCTCTAAAACTGATGAACAAATTTGACTGTCTTTGCCTCATCTTTGGAAATGATAATTAAATGATAACTAAGTAGATATCACAGGAATAAATATTTTCCACTCTAGTATTAGAGACTTTAAAAAAAAAAAAAAAGAGTTTTGCTACAGAATCTTCAGAAACTTGACATACTTACGTAACCTATACACACATATTAGGTCCAAAAAACTTTGGTATTACTGTATTTGCATTTTAAACTTCAGCCATAGTGCAACAAGTTAGGGAGCCTCATCCCTAGACCTCCAGAAAAGACATGTCTGAGACCTTTCCATGTTCTTCCCTGTCCTCAAAAATCTTCACTGCTCCTTCTCCCACACTAAGGAAAACAATATGCAAACACCATTCCTTCCTCTGTACAAGCATAGCTGACTCCTTTAGAGCTGACCAGGCTAATGTGTATGGTGGGAACCTGATTTAACCTTACTACTCCAGAGGAACTTCTTCCACAATGTTATTCACAATGGCTTTGCTACTAATGTTTTTAGAGATCTCGAACATACTGGCTGTGGGAGTGTTATTTCTATAAACTAAGATTCAACTAGTTCTTAGGTTTTAGCATACCTCCAAATAACCTAGATGCGCTGACATTCTTACTGCTCCATAAAAAGACCTGTAAGAGGAACAATGGCCTCTGTATATGTGTGACTAGGTGTGTGACATTCAGGTTTAGCTGATGAGAGCAAACTGCTGTGCCAGTCTGAATGTTGAATAGAGCCCTTTCAAAAGAATGAAACCAGGATAAGCAGTTGTTGTGGTTTAACCCGGCCAGCAGCTAAACACCACACAGCCGTTGCTCACCCTCCCCCCTCCCTCTCTGGGATGGGGGAGAGAAACGGGAAAGTGAAGCCTGTGAGTTGAGATAAAGACAGTTTATTAAGACAGGAAAATAACAATAACAATAACAATAACAATAACAATAACAATAATAATGATAATAGTATTACTAATAATAATGTGTACGAAACAAGTGATGCATAATGCAATTGCTCACCACCCGCTGACCGATGCCCAGCCTATCCCCAAGCAGCCGGCCCCCCACCCTGGCTAGCCACCCCTATATATTGTTTAGCATGATGTCAGATGGTATGGAATACCCCTTTGGCCAGTTTGGGTCAGCTGTCCTGGGTCTGTCCTCTCCCAGCTCCTGCTGCACCCCTAACCTGCTCGCTGGCAGGACAGAGCGAGAAGCCGAAAAGTCCTTGGCTTGGTGTAAGCACTGCTCTGCAACAATTAAAACATCAGCATGTTATCAGTGCTCTTCTCATCCTAATCCAAAACATAGCACCCTACCAGCTACTAGGAGGAAAATTAACTATGTCCTAACTGAAACCAGGACAGCAGTAAAAGAAGTAATGATGAAGTAATCATTATGAAAAGCAATGTGGAATATTTATGAAATACTGTACTTCTGAGATTAGATTAGCCCAATGGCTGTCCGTCTTACATGTGCTAAACAATTACTGACTACATTACTGCTATTTTACCGTCTCTAATAAGCAATTCTAGTAAAAATCCAGTAAAATACTTAACACCACCTCAGTGGAAACAGTGAGAACAAGAGCATATTACTCCTTTAGAAAGGCATCTTTCAAAGACATTTGGAGAGGAGGGGCATAGACGGTCAGGAAATACAACTTTTTTCATGTAGTTTGAAGCATCTTACTCTCTATTACTGCAACCCTACCAACAACAGCAACACTCCCCTTCACTGCAGGAAATGTATACTGTATGATAAGATTATGGCAAGTCATCTATTTATGGTATTGGTTTTTTCTCACTTTTTGGAGAAAAATGCACAAAGTTCTGAAAAATACATCAAAAGATCTGAATAAAATTGGGACTGGCACCTTCCCTGATTCATCAGATATGCTGTAGTTCTGAATACAGACTGCAGACTGCAACAGAATCCAAAATTAAGTTACTAAACTGAACCTACACTTCTGAGATGTATTTGAATCTTAAAATTATAGCATAAACGAACATCCTTTACATGAGTGAGAGCACTCACTATATTCTTAAAGGAAGGGTCTCAAACTTTATTTCATTTATGTTCATTTATATTTGTGGATTTACTGCCTTCAAAAAATTGTGCATGTTACTTTCATTTGCAAATTGTATTTTTGGGCATGGCAAATATAATTCAATGCCAATGCAGGCAAAAAGATTTAGGTCTTTTAGGGCTTTTAAAATGTTGCTTCTTTGTACTGATTATCCTGTGAAAATTGACCTCATTCAAGACAGCTGAGAACAGCACAGGAAACATTTCAGATCTAGAATTTCAGATACTTACATACTTCTTTTTGCAATGATTGTTCTTGTGGTATTTTTTTGTTTGTTTGTTTCTGTTCTCCCTCCCCCCAACTTTTTTTTTTTTTTTTCTCAGTGAAATGCATAGGTCAGAATGTCAGATTGTCAGAAAGTCTGATGTCCTTTAGAAGCTCAGCTAGGGTAGAATTCACAGATCAGTTTTACTCCTTTTGTGTCTAGCTAGCCTTTTTACGCTACTTTTAACTACTTTTAACTACTATACACATTCTTCTACCGTCTCACTGTGTTTGGTTGTTTGCTTACTGTTCATCTTTAATCTTTCCACCATTCATTTTACATGAGCAGTGCAGCTTAACTTAGGTTAGGTTTTGCGATGTCAGAGACAGTCCTTTACGTTTGTATTTTATTGTTTATCTTCTCTGTGACTCATGATTAGTAAAAATGATAAGATTGCCAACATAATCTTATCCAGCACAGTATTGGTGAGACTTCTATTTACAGATTGGTCCACTGTAAAGTATGCTAATTGTATTTTTGTTTGTTTGTTTGTTTAATGCATATTTGTCTTCAGTCGTTCAAAGGCTGGAATTCAGTAAATTGGCTTAAGTTATGTAATAAATAAATAAATAATAAAAAAAAAAAACACCAAGCAATATTCAGCAAGTTCTTGAATAAAAAAATAATAATAAATTCAGATACAAATGGCAAACAAAAGTAATATTTCCATTATGTCTGTCACACAGGCAAACATAATTCATTTTATCTGTAAAAATGCTGTGTAGAATTTCTTCTGCTACCTTTATACTGGTCTTGCAGCATTACATTTACTTAAGAATATTCATCACTGATGAACAACCAACAGGATGCTGGTACAGTTGAAATACCTGTCTCAGTGACGAATTTTACAAGCAGCTATCGTGTCTTCTGGCTCTATTAATTCAGAGTAGGTATCAATAGCTATAATCCAAGTAAATAGGAAAAACTGTACAAAATCTATTTAACACTCATTTGCATCAGAGAGCTACAAATACAATCCAGAAATCACTATTTATTTTCTACAAAATGTCCAGAGAATGAATACTGCACTCTGAAAATGCTTCATATGATTTATTGAGTATCTGACGTAGGAGACAGCTGCATCTAGAAGACATCAACTGACAAGTTGTATTGCCTTTGAGCAAACAGAATATGTGGTTCATGACACAAACTCCTGTCACTGTAAGCTGTAACAGAAAGAAGTATTAATCTGTCAGAGGAGGTTAAGATGTATACTTGCTATATATCCTATTTTTAGTATTATTTTTACATGAAGAAATTCAGCAATGATGCTATATAAAAGTCTTCATCTTCGACCTCAAAATTATTAGTTTCAATTCATATCTCATTGTTCCAAATCATTTATGACAATTTCTAAATCAACTGCCAATTATTTTTTAAGCAACTAAGGAAATGCTATTCCTGCACTGAAGAAAAAAAAAAAAAAAAAGAGGCAAAATTATTTAATTAAGTACTTATAATGCATTTTCTTCATTGTAAAGCTGGCAGTACAATGACTGTAGTTATATTATAGAATTTATACTGGCCACTAAACACTTCAAGAAAATGTAGGTAATTTGGTTTATTTCATGTATGCCTTAAAACAGCTGTCCCACAGTGCGCCACTTCTTCTTAATAAGGGAGAAACTGCATGGGAAAAAATATCATTTTAGTAATTTTCCCAAACTTTCAGAAAAGTCTTAGGAGTTGGTGGGAGTGATTTCATCATTTGAGTAGGAAACAGGAAATTACATACTTGTTCTCTAATAAAACATCTTCAGCTATGTCACTTGTCTGGAAATATTATTGTTAGATGTCCTTTCTCCGTAAAAATTACAACCCATATTAAAGCCTTAACTAAATTAAAGGAAAAAACAAACAAACAAACAAACAAACAAAAAACTAATTCAGATTTTGAGAGCCAATATTTGACCATTTCTTTTCTTAGTTTTTGTAATGTCTATGTTTCTATCTTCTGAATGGAGCTTAAATATGCCTTTAAGTTGTAAAAATGTCAGGAAGCCGTTGGTGTGGTATTTATGGTTTTACTCGTCTGGGAGGAGATAAATGAAATGTTCATACAGTGAATGATCCCCTTTAAAGAATATTTTATATCCAGCTTTCCAAACACAGAGAGGATTACTGAACATTTTTGTTATGGATCAAACTACGAATCTAAGTCTTTTAGAAAAAGTTCTTCAGAAATTGGAAAGAAACATGTCTTGGGCTTTGGGAAATGTTATGAGAGGACCAGGAAAGAAGGTGTTAGAAGTAGCTCTACAGCAGCATGGAACAGGTCATCTTGAATACATCTATGCAACAGGTCACCTTGAATGCAATCACACAGCATATGCAGGACAACCAGGGGATCAGGCCCAGTCAGCATGGGTTCATGAAAGGCAAGTCCTGCCTGAACCTCATCTCTTTCTATGACCGGCTGACCTGCCTGGTAGATGAGGGAAAGGCTGTTGACGTAGTCTACCTAGACTTCAGCAAGGCCTTTGGCATGGTCTCCCACAGTATTCTCCTGGAGAATCTGGCATCCCATGGCTTGGACAGGTACACTCTTTGCTGGGTTAAAAATGGGCTGGACGTCCGGGCCCAGAGAGTAGTGGAGAACAGGGTGAAATCCAGCTGGCGACCGGTCACCTGTGGTGTTCCCCAAGGGTCAGTGTTGGGGACCATCCTCTTTAATATCTTTATTGATGGTTTGGATGAGGGAATTGAGTGCACCCTCAGTAAGTCTGCAGATGACACCAAGTTGGGGGGAAGTGTTGATCTGACGGAGGGTAGGAAGGCCCTGCAGAGGGACCTGGAGAGGATGGGTCAACGGGCAGAGACCAATGGGATGAGGTTCAACATGGCTAAGTGCCAGGTCCTGCACTTTGGCCACAACAAGCCCATGCAACAGTACAGGCCTGGGGGAGAGTGGCTCGAAAACCGTGCAGAGGAAAAGGATCTGGGGCTGCTGATTGATGCTCACCTGAACATGAGCTGGCAGTGTGCCCAGGTGGCCAAGACCAACGGCATCCTGGCTTCTGTCAGGAATAGTGTAGCCAGCAGGACCAGGGAGGTGATTGTTTCCTTGTATTCTGCTCTGGTGAGGCTGCACCTCAAGTACTCTGTTCAGCTTTGGGCTCCTCACTACAAGAAGGACATTGAGGCCTTGGAGAGTGTCCAGAGAAGGGCTACGAAGCTGGTGAAGGGCCTGGAACACAAGTCCTTTAAGGAGCGGCTGAGGGAACTGGGGTTGTTTAGTCCGGAGAAGAGGAGGTTCAGGGGAGACCTTACTGCTCTCTACAACTACCTGAAAGGAAGTTGTGGGGAGCTGGGGGTCGACCTCTTATTGCAGGTAACTAGTGATAGGACTAGAGGAAATGGCCTCAAGTTGCACCAGGGGAGGTCTAGGTTGGAAATTAGGAGACATTTCTTCTCAGAAGGAGTAGTCAGGCATTGGAACGGGTTGCCCAGATAAGTGATGGCGTAACGGTCCCTGGGGGTATTTAATGAAAGGTTGGACATGGTGCTTAGGGACATGGTTTAGTGGGTGACATTGGTAGTAGGGTGATAGTTGGACCAGATGATCTTTTAGGTCTTTTCCAACCTTAATGATTCTATGATTCTATGAGCTAACAGTAGCATCCCTCTAAGTGCAAAACATCTGATTTTTCAAAGGTGTTAGTACAGTAAAACTGTAGATCATTTCAGACACATGAAATCATGTGGTCAAAGATGGTTTTACACTGCCAGGAGTCTAATACAAGCGATATTTTGCTAAGAGTACAGCTACCAGTGTGTAGGAGAAATCAATTATTTTGGGAATTATAGGAAAGAATATTTAATAATTCATGTTTTCATGCTGGTTAGTTGTACAAGTGAGAAATCTGTTTCTAGCAGGATGACATTTAGAGCTTGAATTCCCCCTCTTTCATTGTTGTGTATAATCTAGATATGGTATATATAAGGACACCATTCTCCTTCAAATATGTCTATTACAATAGACTGGTTAAGCAAATATAAACAGAAAAGCATCATCAGATCATGTGTGAGTAGTCGGAGAAGAACTCTATACCTTGGTTTTCAGAGAGACTTCTCTTTCTGTCATTTTTCGATTGCAAACCAGAATCTAAAAATTAAACCACTAGAGAATTTTTGACAATGAAAAAATGTTGTGTATTTTAAGTGGTTCATAAAATAATAATATAACTATATTGGTAATTGGCTCTTTCATGACACTTAAAAATACTTCACCATCATTAACTAATTAGCAGAGTACTTTTACAGAGTAACATTACACAAATGTAGTGAGAATGTGTTGAGTCACTCAGCAACACCTTGCTTCCTAGCATAAGATATATATATATATTGATTTAACAATATATAATCTGTTAAATGTTTTTGCTTTTAAAATAAAGCTTGTAATCCTCTTGTCATTAACCCATTTCTGAAAAAGAAACAAACAAAAAAAAAGTTATGTTTGTTTGTTTGTTTCTGTACCTGTAACATTCCTTCTTCCCTGAAGAAAGCTTGATTTATATTGGCTTTTGTTTTCTCTATTCTTTTAATTGTTTGATTTTCTGAGTTAGACTGTTTGAAGATACTTTGCTTGAATGATTTGAGAAGGAACTAATCTGGAGGGCTATGTTTCATTTCTGTTTAGCAGAGGAGTTGAGAAGAAGGTGCTTTACCAACATCAGGCTCTGACAAACACGATGTATAGCTGACTGGAGTAGCTAATTCAGATGTTTCTGCACCTAAGAATAGGCCCTAAGCACTGACATCAGGATTGAGTGTTCATATTAAGAACTGAAACATCTTGCACAGTTAGTGAACATGAATGGAGGGAGCAAGTTCAGAAAAGCTTGTTCTTAACGTCTTGTCTGATGGGAAGACACACCCTGGAAAACAATGTTCTGAAATGGACAAAGGTTTCACTGGTTTCACAATTTGGTGGCTGGGAAATTTTAACTGGAGGTCATGAGGCAAGAGCCATCCATGTCTACTTTGGAGGGGAATTTCTGTGGGTTTCTAACAGGAAATAGTAGATAGCCATATTCTTAAATGCTTCTCATTTACTATTTACATATATGGTAATTAATGAATATCCAGGGAGCCTGCTTATATTAGACTCCTAACATTACACAGCAGTGGTTCTTTACAAGCAAAATATACTGAAAATCTCTAGATATGGTTGCCATGCATGAGGATGTGATTTCAGCTTATTGGTCTTTAAATGAGTCATAATTTTGCAATACTTCAACTTTTCATTATGCTTTTTACCTGATCATTTTAGAGCATGAAGTCATGAAAACCACATCATTGAAATAGCTTGTAACACTTTTGCTGGCTGACAGCAGTGATGACTTCAGAAAAAAAAAAAACAACAAAACTTTTTGTATTCATATGTACGACGTTATTGCTTATCTACGTATTGCTTATCTAGAAATCATTATTACGGTGCTTTTCACAGAGTTCAGATAACTTTCTCGTTTGATATGCATCTAAATTGTTTTTGAATGTTATTCTAAAACATCGTTTTTGCATCATGGTTGTGGAAATCCTTTAAGAACAAGTTTTCCTCCACTTCTCATCAGACTAGAACACGGAGAAGTGGAACAAGGAAGAACTGAAAACATGACAAAAATATATTTTTAATATTATTCAAGCAGTTGGAAACTGGTTGTTCATTCAATGGGATTTCCTTATTTTGTTTGATTCAGCTTGTTTCTATACGCATAATAACAGTGCATGTTATTTGATAAGATAATCTCTAACCACTGTATGACACTGAATTTTTAATTGTATTTATTTGAGTATTAATATAAATTACTATGCCTTGATGTTTATGATTTTGAAACTGAACATACTACAGTTAGGAATGTATTGTTGGAAGTAGAGAATACGTTGTATGGGATATAAAAGAAATGCATATAATGGATTCCACATGCTTTACAGAATGTGTGCTATTACAGCTGTAAGCATAGCATAATAATAAATGCAAGGCTGTTTTGAGCTATCATGCTCAGTCTTATATGCAATATATATGTTATTTCACTATTTTATTTAAATGAGAGTAGCTTAGTGAAGTTTAGAATATATATTAAACAACTTATGAAACAGGAAAATGTTTTTGAAAATGTGCATGTGCCTTTCATATTTCCTAAAATCAAATTGAAACTGAAGCTGTAACTAGTGTATTCCTTTATTCATCGTAGCTATGAGTCTGAAATTACTCCAATAGGAAATGTTAGATGATGAATTTCATGACTTATTGAGCTAGCCAGCTTTACATCAAATTATTATTTTCTTTCCAACTGAAAACACATTAAGTAGCAAAGTGATGGGTATCTAAGTGTTTGCAGCAAAGACATATATCTTCATCCCATTTGGTTTGGTACTGCATACTTAAATAATTTTGTGATAACCTAAAAAAAAATAATCAAGTAAAACAAACTGTCAGTATGATTGCTGACAAACCGAGCAACCATTTGGTGGACTTGGCAGTGCTAAGTTAAAGATTGGACAAGATGATCTTAGAGGTCTTTTCCAACCTATATGATTCTATGATTTATCAAATATCATTGTATAATGTATGTACTATTAACTGCCTATGACCAATAGTGGAAGACAGTTTTGAACTAATTATAAATATGTTCCTATTGTACTAAATGAGACAAAAAATAGTAATTCTAACATCATTGGAAAATCTAGATTTCTTGTAAATAAGTTTTTTAGCTACCTATTTTTTTTTTTAATATATTGACCTATGTAATTTTGCAAGGCATATTATATTTTAATATGTTGATAAATAGGTATAAATATATAAACTTCTTGCTTAGATTTGATTGACTTTTTGGTTAAAAAAAATGTAAAGTTGTTATCATGAAGTTCTCATATAGGAATTCTTTTAAGCTTTATGAAACATTTTGGTTACCACGGCAATGGTTATCAGCCACACTGATACAGGACAGAGTAGTGTAAAAATTCAGTCTGTACGGTAAAGTTGATAAAAACATCATACTCTTCTTTTAGGTATTCTGAATCATTTAAAGACATTATTAAAAGACATTTAAAGACAAAGACATAAAGACAAAGGTTTTGCTAACAAATATACTTTTAATAATTTATAATGCATAGCAAAGATCAAAGGTTGTTGACACTAATGAACTGATTAAATGAATATGGTCTGTGTGTAGTGTATGGGAGCAAATTTGAAAGCAATCAAGGAAAATTGTATTCAAGACACTTGCTATTGTCTCTAGCCCAACCTGTTGATCAGTGAATGACAGTAAAATGCTCCCTGGATTTTTGATGAGGACATAATGATGTGAAGAATGTCTCATCAAGTTAAAGCTACTCAAGTTGATCTGTTTAACCTTTTAAAACTTTAATACTGTGTGATTGTGATTAGAAATTAGTATTCTGCCTAAGATAGGATGGGACAATTAAGCCTGGTCAATAGAACACTTCAGGTCTGTGTGGCCACCCTCTCCAGGTAAACCTGTTCACATCTACAAAGGCAGCTGACCTTTTCAAATGCACATGGAGAGCCTGTAGCCTTTGGGTAGAAAGGGCTGTGGGACTCAAGGCAACAAGACACCAGTTCAGCTCCTGCCACCAGGCATCTATTGCATCATGTTCTGTTTTGAATATTGTCATCCTATAAGACTTGGAACAAGGTTCCTTAGCCCACAGTATATTTAATTCCTGTTTATACAGTGTGACCTGTGGTCAGTCTGTGGGGACTGAACCATCTAGGAGATTGCTTATTCTACTTCTCCTGGAGGAGCAAGGTGTACCTCAGTATGGATTAGCTACGTCTCAGTTACAAATAAGTCCCCATAATTAAAAGCATAATTTCCTTCTGTCATGTTTATATAGTCATTGCAAATCTCATAATATTTAGCTGTCGTTTAGGCAGAAGAGAAGGAAACTAAGCTACCTTGATTTAGCATTAGTTTTTTCAACAGGAAACATCAGGGGCACTAGGCAGCTCAGAAGCCATTTTAGGATTACAAAGTAGAGATAGAGTTTTAGCAATGTGTTTTTAGTTGAGGCTGTATTCAGTGAAATAGTAGCATGTTTATTATTTGAATGACCTTTTTATATTCCTGATGAAATTCATTGTCATGAATCAGAACACATAACACTTTTAGCATTTATGATTTCAGGCTGTTAGAGGAGTGACTGTTTTTGTTGTTGTTTACATTTGATTCATTATCACATGTTATTTCAGAATTGCAATAGAGATCATGTTCTTTATCTTCTCTTCTAAAAGTAAGCTTATACTTTAGTAGCATGTTTATTTCAAGGGACGGTAATGCAATGAGGAAAATTCGTAAAGAAGTATGTGTTGAAGGATTCTTGTGCTGGGTATCCCTGCCTCGGTTACATGCATAATCTTCTTTAGAAAGAAAAGTGATGTTTTAAAAATGAGCTTTGTCACTAGGTCAAAAGTGCTGAGTATCCATTGATTAACACTTAATCCAAAGCAGTTTCAGTATGTTTTTGAACATATATACATATATCTACATATATGTGTATGCTTATATATATTATATGGTAGAAAAAGTCTTCACAGATTCCTGCTCATCCTTATGACAGACAGTTAATACCTATAGTGATTGTATTTCAAAAACTGTGGCTGATGATAGAAATCCATGCTAGTCTTAGAACTCTTATTTAACCATCTTTCAGACCCTGACAGTTACCCCTTTGTGACATCTGTCTCTTGAAATGTCCATTCTAGCAGCTGTTTTGTATGCCTACACATTTCTGTTATGATTACTTCTGGTCTTCACTTTGCCACTGTTCAAAATGAAGGGTGCTCCCAGCATTTGGACAAAAAGTGCAAAAAGTTTTTTTTTTTTTCTTTTAAGTTTTTCGTATTCTCACCTAAACTAGTGCCTCTTCACAAAAAAAAAAAAAAAAAAAAAAAAAAAAAGGAGCTCCCAAAATCTAGATAAGACGTTGTTTGGGAAGTAAACTTGTATTTTTACAATTATCTAGCAGTAAAATAAATGAAGTACTAAAAAGTTGTCTTTGTTATGGATTCATGAGTCCTTTTCATTAAATAATCACATGCTCTTTACTAAGGAGATTGAAAACATCCGTAGGTTTAGTACTAAGTTTGCAGTGTGCTCCAAGAACATATGTATGTACAAGTGCTGATCAAATTTTCTAGCAGTGTCATTGCTATAGTTTTCAAAACTAATATGGTGCAGGGATATTGTGTGGAATGGGAAGCATATTAGGATTTTTCACTTCTTTGCTATTCTGTCGCTTATTTGCTTTGACTTCCTTCTACAACTGGCATTTTTATCTGTTTTGCCTATGAAAATAAGTCCTAAGTTTTAATACTGATAAGCAGCACTCTGATAAGCTTTGACATTTCAGCTTTAGAAACAATATAATTAGTATTATTTGTTGTTTTGTTTTTCCTAGAAGAAAGGACGAAACTCTTTACTGGCAACTTTTTCTTTTTTCTCTGAGCAACAGAAGAAAGGCGACCTCACGCTCAAGATCATAACTTGACTACCAAGAAAGTGAGGCTAATGTGCTAATATTTGTTTTATTCAAAATTTATTTGGAGAAGATTAATTTGTCTTAAAATTAATTATCTGATGAAGATCAGAGAATCACATCTTTCACTATTCTTTAATGTGAATTAGTTATGCAATTTGAAATTTGTTCTCTGAATATTAAAATGTGTAAGTTTATCTTGCATTCTTGTTCAATAAAGTAAATATTACTAAGGAAAAGTTTCAAATGTAGACAAACTTCAACTTTTTTTTTTTTTAATTTTAATTCAAATAAACAAAATTTTGAACAGCTTCACTTCCAGCCTTTCCAGCTGAGTTCAGATGTTTCGATGTAACATAAAGAAGTTGAATAACATATTTGATATAGCATTCTTATGTTCTTGTATTGCTCACAAACTTGACCTCATTTATGTGGCCCTACATAAATTGTACATAAATAAGAAGCACATAGACTCTAATCACTGCTTGTGTGTGTGTGTGTGTGTGTGTGTAGGTTATAAAGCATTCAGAAGTCATTATCACTTATAAGAAACTTGAACACTTTTCCTTATCTTATTTTTACCTACAGGATAGTACAGAGGGAAGTAGAAGGTTAATATTTGTTACAGTGTTTCTATGAATCAGTAAATACCATAGACAAAATCACATAGATGTATTAGCTTAATAGCAAATAACCTACAGTTTGATTCTATTTCAGAAAGCATAGATGTAAGCAAAATCCCCAGATTAGTTTTGCTACCAAGAAAAGCTTCTTCCTTTGTGTGAAAATCCTCATGGAAAAAATAAAAGATGTGGGCAATTGCTGATAGGCTTTAAAGTATATTTTAATATATATTTTGCCCTTTTTTTTTTTTTTGTGCACAAGATAAATCATTTTATATATTTAATGTTTGATATATTTAGGATTTAGTACTACTACAGAGGTGCTTCAGATAGTGATGAGTTATTTTCCTAAAGGAAAATGAAAGTTATGAGTTTTCATCAAAACAGAAGTTTGAAAGTATTTAAACTTTTTTTAGGAAGCAGGTGGTGTTCAGTATACTTGTTACAAGTCTGGAAAGAGAGATGATGGAGGAGGTGAAACAGATTATACAAAGTCCTTGAAACAGTGACATAGGTCACCATATGTGATTTGCAATAACAGACTTTTAATTCAGAAAGGTGTCAATTCCATTTATTATTATTCTTTTTTTTTTCCTCTGTAAATTCTCTAAATGAATTCTCTTTCTTCTCTTTTTCTTATTTGTACAGTTAAGATACATTGTCTTTCCAAATATGCGTACTGTGCCTTGGTATTAAACACGGCTCTATATTATATTTCACCTGTATGTGTAGTCAACAAAAGAGAAAACATTCTTTTTCAGTATATGTCTAGATCACAGAACTTTTCGCTAACAGCTTGTTGTGACTTCTTTAAATTTGGCATATCATTTGGTTTTCTGTTCATAAATCAAAAGGGAAAAATCCCAAGCAATTAAACTATCTTCTAATAAGCTTATTGTTTCCTGCAGAGTTTGCAAAACCTATTACAAGTAAACATGTAGCAGAGATGCTTCATCGCTTTGATGCCATCTTATCATTATCTCTCTTCCCCTCTCCTCCCTCCCCCAAATATACTTTGCGCATCAAGTGAGTTTGGTTGGTTTCTTTTGGTTAATTCATTAAATGAACTATGTGAACAACACAACTTTATGCATTGTCACTTTCTGCATGTTTTTCAAAGAGGAGACAGTTTAGTTGCCATTTGCATTCCACTTCCTTCTTGAGGCATATGATGCTTAAAGCTAATTATCTTCATAATCATCATCTTTAAGATTTCTCTCAATTTCTATACTATTTCCCTTCCTCTCTCCCCAAATGCAGTTTGACAAGTTGCTGGCAGCAAATGTTAAAGTGACTAATTATGTTACATCCTCTACATCTGTAATGTGTTGCAATGCAGACCAGAAAACTGGTTTCTGGCAGAGAACCCTGGCTTCAGGAACCAGGGCACTAATACACAGTGGCAGGATGGAGGTTGAATGCTGGTGCTTGATTGATGTGATGTGAACTACACTGAAAGCAGCTTCCCTAGCCTTTCAGCTGAAGGCAAAGGCTCTATGTAAGTAGCCTCTAGCAAAATGCAAGTGAATTAATCAGGAGACAGTGGGAAGAAACTTGAAGATCAATGTAATTTTGAAAGGGTCATTAAAAAAAATTCTTAGCAATTCACATGGCTTTGAGAAATTATCATTATCATAGCATTACTGTTTCATAAAATTGGCGTACTTTATTCAGCAATAAGCCTATAAGTAACGGTATAAATGGATTGAGTACAAAAGTAAAAACAAGTTTAAAAGTTGAATGTATCATTTGTTTCAAGATAATGTATTTTAAATTCTCACTATTCAAATATTCAGAAGCACTTGAAACTAGTTCTAAAGTTTAATTACTAAATCATGGTTGTTAAAAATACACTTCAGTTGGTAGAGATTGTTCAATGACAGGACTATTTCTGGCAAGTGTAAGACATCAAATTGTAACCTTTTACCAAACAAGCGCTTCTCATAACTGTAATTGCCCTTGGGCTAGTGAATGTTACTATTACATTCATTTTCAAAATAATCATGCATGTACTTGAAAATATGTTGTATATCTCTGATGCCCAACTTAAAGTAGTTCTGTATGATTATAGCTAATTAAATCAGATTGCAAAACTGTACTTAATTATGTTAATTGTTTGAGCAAAGAGATCCAGCAACCTGTAGGTAAAGTCCACATGGTATTTCCCACAGTTTCACTATGAGCTCAAGCTAGGATTTTATTTTTTTTCAAAGTTATGTGCCCATTGTTTTTCAGTTTTAGGAAATTTGTATCTCTTGGTGATTCTTTTTCACTTCAAATTTCAGCTAAGCATTGTTTCCCCTTGTTTTGTAGTTCTTTTCCAAAATACCCAAGTCAATGATGCCTAGTGTGCATGCGCGTGCGCACACACACACTAACCAATCAAAAAAAAAAAAAAAAACCAGCAAAAAAAGGCTAAGGTCAGACAAACCACTGGGGTGGTTTTAAAACTTTTCTCTTCCTCCACACCTCCCCATATAGCATTATAGCACTATAGATAAGAAAGTTTTGAGTGTGCATTGATATTTCCTAACTTTTTATTTCCCTTTTCATTTTGTTCTGGGACCTTGGACTTCCATTCTTAGTGAAATAACAAGCTTACTTAAGAGCAAATCCATGGCGAAGAGGTAACTTGCGCAGCTGACCTGTTACCTGCAGATAATACAGAGAAAAACCAGACCACATTACTGGGTTTGCATCAGTTAAAATATTGTGAGAATGGTCTCAGGCTGGACCAACTGGTCCAGAGGCAGAGCTTGCTCCTGGTAAAGTGGCAGTGAAGTTGTAGGCACTCGTATTTCAGTAACCTCTAGGTCTGCCTAAGGAAGAATATGAGGGGCTGTAGGTCTTGCAAACTGATCCACTTTAAAAATCTGTAGAAATGATTTATGCTGAGGAGTTCAATATAGACTGCTGTGAATATTTAAAGGGTTGGATGTAAACAAATATACAGATGGATACAGACAAAAGTGCTGAGCAGAAGAAAAAGAAAAAAGAATAAATGTAAGTGGTTACCTTATGTCAGAGTACTTTAATACTTCTGTAAGCAAGTATTTTTCAGCAGATAGGATGAGGGGGATTTTGCACATTTTAATTATCACTTTTCAAAGAACAACTGTTCTTTCTGCTAATAGACTTTTTTTTTTTCCATCTCAGTCTATTTAATTTCCTTGAATTTTTTACTTTCATTAAAGATCAGTAAATGTCTATTAATTGCCCAACTTTTAGCCAAGCCAATATTACAAAAATGTCGTGTTGTTGTTAACCCCATCTGACATTCTTTATTTAAGAATTTATCTTTTTGTTATTTATCTTACCAATTACCACAACCTGTCTTTTTCCATTTGCATATTTCCAAAACATAAACAGCAGAAGATGCACATTATAGATAATTAAATATATAGACAGGGTGTGGAAAGGATAAGTTAAAACATATCTGCAGACCTGTGAAGAAAACAATTTGTAGAGAACAGTACAAAAGTAGAAATGCCTACAAATGAGGTAAATCCGTTATAGTAAATGCATCTTAACGTGCATTTGCAATAACGAAAATGCTAACATGCATGCAAATGATTTCAGAATATCTGACTGTTCTTAATTTCAAATTATTTTTTTCTCACATAATTTGTGAAATTATGGAATTCTCTTGTAAGAAGTTATTCTTGAGATTAAAAACATATTTTAGGTTTTCCTAAGTCCACTGACAATGCTCAGCTATTCTATCAGTCACAAGCAGCTTTTAGTATGTCAGTATTTTGTTGAAAGATGTCAACACTTGGAGGAGAAATTAGCCATTATTTTCTTTACAAAAAGTTTAACAGTCAAAAAAGTGTTTTACAAAAGCTCCAGATGTCCTTTCCAGCCTCAAACATTCTGTGATTCTGTGATTCTATGATTCTGAGATTTCACAGACTACATTCTTAGAAATTCTCTTTGAAATAGCCACATGTTCCTGAGGCATTCTGATTAATATATGGATAAGGCAAAAAGTATATGCAAAAGTTATATATTTTTCAGCAACATTTTCTGTTCTAAAAGACTTACGTGAGCCTGCTTTTAATATCTCTACAAAATTTGTTTGTGAAACGTGTTTTTGGAAAACTACACGATGGCTTTCTAGCACAATTTACTATACAATCATAAATTTGTTTGCTTTTTCTTGCACTACATTTTTTGTGTGTATATGTTTGGTTTGGAGTATGTATTAAAGCTAATTCACCCCATTTTTCACCTTTTCCTTGAAAAAAGGCTGATGGGAGGCAGAAAAGAGGTACATACATCAAGGGACATACATTCACTGTGATGCCTTTTGCCTTCACATCGCTTCTTAGCGTGATGTATTTTCCAGAAAGAAATGACCATGGCATGGCTCCAGGCTTCTTCCACACCACATTTTTTTTTCCATTTTCTTGCTTACTGATTTCTGATAGCTTGAATCCACTAGTACTTGAAAGCTAGTTGTTTTCCCAGAACTCAAGCAAGGAATGATATATCTGGTTTCATACTGCATGTATGTTTCTTTGCTCGTTTTTCTGTTTCTGTCATAAATGAAATATATTCCTTTCAAATTTGTCAGAAGAAAGTAGTCTGGCTGAACAATACTTAATTTGTAGCATATTGATGAATGTTTTTATATGTTTATGAAGAATAAATATGTATTTGTGGAATTAGTTTTGGAACCCACAAGTATTTGGTAAATTTGGTTCTATCAAAATAACTATCAAAGTAATGATAGGGGAGAATCAAAACTGCTGCAAGAATTTGAAGATTTGCATTTATACATGAAGCAGCCATTTCAGTAGAATGTGTGATGTTGTCATAGTTTCCTCCACTCTTCCTTACACAAAGTGAATTTGGGAGGGATTTGCTTCTCTTTCTCACTCTCTTTCTCTCTATCAGTGAGTATGCTTGAAAATTATGCATATTCCTAAGTACAGAAAGTACTTTCAAATTTCCTTTATTCTGGAGTGTTTTGTGGTTTTTTGTTTGTTTGTTTGTTTTTTACTTTCTTTTGAGCCTTCGTTTTGCTGGCTTCTACATTTGCAGTTTGTGATTATTCCACTCAAAGATTAATCAAAGTTAGTGCATTACAGCCTATTAAGCTTGTCACCACTCTAGCTGAGGCACCCATTCTTTGTTATACTACCTCCTATTGTGAGTTCCACAGTGATCAGCTCTAAACACTATAAAGAGGCTTGGAGTTTATTAGACTAACAGGGAAGCTGAGCAGAGAGGTAGGAAGCAGAGGAACACCATAAACATGTTA
This sequence comes from Anser brachyrhynchus, assembly GCF_964034855.1. Lineage (NCBI taxonomy): Eukaryota > Metazoa > Chordata > Aves > Anseriformes > Anatidae > Anser > Anser brachyrhynchus. The sequence goes on along the minus strand of NC_137694.1, from coordinate 125,171,731 downwards.
CTTCCAAAAAGTGATAGTTTTAATAATTATCTTTTTCTTTTTTAGTGTATTTAAAAAAATCCATTACTTACTTTTGGCACTGATCATCAGGAACACTTTCAGCATTACTTCCCAGGGTTATATGTTATGAACCAGTCATGAGAAGGACCTGTGACAGCTTTTGAAATTTGACTATCACTTATAATAGTAAACAATCATACCAGTTTGAGCTGGATGGTAGTACAATGCAATATAGAAGAAAGCTTCTCTATGTGCCACCAAGTGTTCTAAGTAAACTAAATTTCTGATACAGGAAATTTCTGGATCTTCTGTGGGAGAAGTTACATGGAAGAAAACGTCAAATATTGTGACTAAGGATAACTGAGATATAGCCAATTCTGAAAGAAAATGTTGGATTATTCTTTATGCTTTTGACGCATATTATGACTGTATATGATAGTGCCCAGTTTTCCTCAGTGCTCAAATGTTGTGTTCTCTATGAATATAAAACATTCATAAAATCATGCTTGCTGTAATATATATGTATTTTTATTTAAAGTGTAGGAAAAGTGTAAACAATATACATTTTTTTTTGACTTCATTCTTTCTTGGTTTATCTGATTTTGTTTCAGAATGTAATACAGAAGCAGAAGATAGAGTCTATTGTTTGTTTGTCTCAGAAAATCTTCTTCCCTGAACACAGGCTTGCTGACCTGTCTGGGAAGGTGTTGAGTCCTTATGTTTACTCCCTAAATTTTAATAGTAACATAGAGCCTATTTGATTGCTGAGTATTTAAGATTATTGAATGGAGATGCTGGTCTTTATTGTCCAGTGTTCCTATGCAGTGCACTGCATAACAAAGATGTGACTAATACTGCAGGATAATAACTTTTATTTGTTTTCTTTCTCTGTCTAAAGGAGACTGATAATGTAATAGCTGCTTTCCACAGCTGTTTGTGGACTGAAAATTTCCTCCTTGTTATCAAAACTGAACACAGAAGCCATGGGACTGAAATATTTCTAAGGAAATATCTTCCAATTAGAATAAGAATAAGGATTTTCTCATGATAAAAAACTTTTCTTATTCCCTTTATAATTTAATTTGACATCTGTGAAAGCTGCAATATATCTCATTCAATCTTTTTCTTTCTCTATTTCCTAATAGAAACATTTCAATTTTCATCATGTTGCTGCATTTCTAAATTTTTAAGTTCAAATTATTTTGCTTTTGTTATTTCCTGGCTAAAGTGGCAACTATTTATTTTTTTTCATGTCTGCAACGTAGCAAGTTAGGCACTTTGAACATGCAAAGTCAGCCATATAGACCAGAAGTAAAGAGTATTTGTAAGCAAAATGAATTATTACACACTCTAAATTGTAGATTTCTTTTCCACTGGGAAAGTCTAATTTCCTGTAAAATTGTGGTTTTTAGCACTTTTCAAGCAAGTCACTTTCTTTCTAGAAATTTAGATAACCTGTTCGTAGCTTTACACTTCCTCTGGCCTAAGATATTTAATTATGAAGAGGAATCGACCAATGTATTTGTTGTAAATTTGCAATGGTAGAGATTCTGCAAATAAATAGTATTTCTTGCAAAAGAAACATATATAGACTAATATGCTGATCTAGTAAGCATTAATTTACTTACTTCATACAGTAAGCTTTTTCCAACCTTCTGTTTCCCAAGAAACATACAGGAAGGGTTCTTTAAAGGAAATTTTAACCAAAGAGAGAGAAGTGTGTTTCCCAATTACAGAATCTGAAAAAGAAACAATCTAATGTGATCTTCACTGTTTGCCACCAATGTTGTTTTTAATAACGTTTGTAATTAAAAAGGACTTTTTTCATCATTTTAAAAATTATTTTATGTAACAGAAGTATTATTTCCAGTAAGATGTTCTGGTTTTGGAGCTTACTCTAAACACATTTTAGTAAATAAGTATATATACATTTCTTCTTACAAGTAGGATTTGGGGCTGTTGTTTCCATTGTTGTTGTTTGTTTGTTTGTTTGTTTGTTTTCACCAAGCATTAAATGATTGTTGTGTAGCCATCGGCTCTGGTAACATTTCTGCAGACCAAACACTTATGATGTCTAATTTCTGTTTGCTGCCAAGTAACTCCATGATATGTGCTAATATAACATTTACCATACTGGGTTTGTGTAGTAACCTTTGTTCAAAGTTTGGTATATCACCCAGGTAGTTACTGCCAGATATTGTTCTCAGGCATGTTCTCCATGTTCTTTTTATACGGACTGTGTAACTTTTTTTAAGTAAGAACTTTAATTGCCAGGCTTTTAAATATCAGCTTTTTTTGGAAGGATGGAAATGGTCAGGGTGCATAAGGTCCTATTCCCTTTATAAGGCCTCCTCAGAGACTGAGAAATCTTATTCTGAAATGTCAGTATTATCAGCAGAAAGATTTAATTATGGAAAAAGTATAGAGTATCTAGAATTTGTATTCAAAGGTCATGGGCTACAGTATTTCCAAGAACTATCTGCCCGAACTCTCTCTCTCTTATTCTCTCTTTCTCTCTCTCCCTCTGTCAGAGAAAGTAGTAAAAGCACTTCAGGAAGAGATTCGCACATATTACTATTCATTTTGTAAAACCAGTGTCCTACAATAAGTATGGATTAAAGAAAATACACTCCAGTTAATTTAGGTTTGGCATCTAAATCTGAGACAGATTATTATACAAAATAACTAATCATAAATGGAAAGTAATGTTAAATTTGAAGGTAAAAATATAAAGATTGTGTAAAAATCAAGAAAAAGAAAAATTAATGAATAATAAAACTCCAAATTCAACTGAGAAGGGAGAAAGTCAGGCTGAACAAGATATTGTAGGTATCCCAGATTAATTGGACATTGTAATGATTATTAATGTGAGATTTTCTGAGAGTCATCCAGAAAGCACAGAACAGTATTTTTTAAGAAAATAAGTGTTTGGGTTAGTTACAGAGAATATAATGGTATGATACTTTTTAATTTTTCTTTCCCCTATACTTCAATTTAGAGAAAAATGAAAAGAGAATAGAGCAAAGGGAATGATGTGAGAAGGGGATCAATGATGATATGCAGAGAAAATTTATTAATGTGTGTGGCAGGATGCTTGCTTGACATGAGATCATAGAATCATATAATCATTAAGGTTGGAAAAGACCTAAAAGATCATCTGGTCCAACCATCTACCATTTACTACAATGTCACCCACTAAACCATGTCACTAAGCACCATGGCCAACCTTTCCTTAAATCCCTCCAGGAGCAGTGACTCCACCACCTCCCTGGACAACCCATTCCAATACCTGACTGCTCCTTCTGAGAAGAAATGTCTCCTAATTTCCGTCATGAACCTCCCCTGGTGCAACTTGAGCTCATTCCCTCTAGTCCTATCACTAGTTATCTGCAAGAAAAGGCCGACCCCCACCTCCCCACAACTTCCTTTCAGGTAGTTGTAGAGAGCAATAAGGTCTCCCCGAGCCTTCTCTTCTCCAGACTAAACAACCCCAGTTCCCTCAGCCGCTCCTTAAAGGACTTGTGTTCCAGGCCCTTCACCAGCTTTGTAGCTTTTTTCATTTGTTCATGCAAACCCCATGATTTATATAACTCTCTGTTTTGCTTCCTTAATACATAATCTATTCAGGTAGCCCCGATGTTAAGAATACTGCATATGTTTCTGCTTGTTTCACAAGCCTTATACAAGATTTGTACAGCTTCACAGCCTAAACAATGGCATCTAAACACACAGATGTAGGAGCAAAAAATACTCTCATTGGTTCAAAATACCCCAAAGTATTTACAGTAAGGGTCATATAGACCCCTCAGAAAATCATGAATATGGGCTGCCAGACTTAAAAAGTGATAGAAGACAAGCTCCAAAAGCTTTTAATTTGTCTTGGAATAAAAGAAGCGCAGTTTAACTAAGGTCAGCTGGATTTATTTCATCCTATTCTCACATGGTTGAAAAGACCAAGACATGCCCTAGCCCCAGAGAAAAAGGGGGGGATGGAGGGGTTAGAGAAATCTCTGTGTAGATAAAACTGTAGAACAATATAAATTCAAACCAGGAGCACGGTAATTGAATACTAAGGCATGTTAATTGCAGTGGTGTTCTTTGTCCTCAACTTATTTTGCCTGCCAGTTGCCATTACAAGTGCAGAAAGAATAGTTAGAGGCTGAACAATATGCCACATCCCATTGACATGGTTAATAAGAGTGCCCTGTAGCATGTGATAAGCAACAGGTGTGGAGCTCCTCCACAAGGAATGTAAATATAGTTATGCAAAATAATCCACTTAAGGCACTCTGTCATGAGCATGAGCCTAAAGGCCTCATGTGAGTCAGTAATATAAACATGACAAAACAAAATTCCTGCTGAGTGAAATGCTGCTGAGCTCCACAAATAAGCTTAAACTTCAGAGAATCTCCTGGTTAAAGTGCTCCTAGATATATGGCTTTATTCTTCTGTTAGGAGCATATATTTTAATTAAACACACAGATAATATATCAAATGTTCATTTAAGGCAACAACAACAACAACTACCATGTTCAACATTTCTCATTTTTTAGAGATGATCTGATATCTCTTAGGTGGAAGGGGAGGAACAAACTGAAGAGACCATGCAGACAGACCACTCTTCAGCATGACATCCTTTTCATAGAGCTACATAGAAAGTCTCATTTCAGTCATCTTGGTTTAGGAATTACTGTTGTACAGAAAAAATGTTGCAATGCTTAGCAACTGTATGGAAGATAGAAAATAATTTATTTTGGACATTTTTTTACCCTTCAATATTTTTATTTGATTTATTATTTTTTTTGTATTTTGTGTATCTTCTTTGTTTTTGCAGGGTGGGGCGGGAGGGTTGTCCATATAAGAACATTCTCTTAGGATCAAAGCCTTGTTTTCTTCCTTCCTCTCTGCTTTGTTAGATCAAAATATGAATTTTAAATCTTCCACACAAAGAAACTGATACTGTCAAGATATTAGGCTGATATTTCAGTCAGTGGTTTTAACTACATACGCTGTTTGGTTCTTTTGTATTTCAAGACTGCATCAGTATCTGTGATGAGAGCATTTTGATTATGAGAACCTTTTCCTCGGAGATAGTTGGAAAATGCCACTGTGTGTTGAAGAAAATTACCAGATAAAAAGAGCAATATATACATCTTCTACAGTCATAGGGGTAGTGTAAATGTCACATCATATTCAATTAGAGATGAGTATTTAAAAAAAAACCAACATCTGGATGCATCTGTTCTCCTCCAGTATTCAACCTGATGTTGATCACAGGGGACTCACAAGATTAAAATATTATAAAGAGCTTCCTGGCAAACCTTTAAGCTTCATGCCATCTCATAAGTTTTCATTTTTTCAATGCTTCTGCCTTTCCCAACTTACCTCATTAAAACTTTTTTTTCCCATAACAATAGCATCTTTATTTGCATAACAATGTCATATTAACAAATATTAAATATTTATTATTTATTAACTTTATTAATTACCACCTTATATGCTACTACAGTTTCTTACAGAAAGTGCTGGGCTTCCTGTGTAATTAAATAAATTTTCTGTACTGAATTACATAGTACTGTACATTCATTACTTAAGGGGAAAAAAAAAAAAAGGTAAAAAATATTACCTAATTTTGGAAAAAAAAAAAAAAACAGTAGAAAGGATTAGGTATGAGAAATAAAGACAATTTTCATTAGTATACCCACATCAATAGGGTTGCTTGGTGGTTTTATAGTATGTGATAAAGAGAAGACAATGAGAAAGGCATAAACTGAAAGAAGAGGCAGAATTTTTGTCTCTAAATGCAAGATTTATGGAACATTTCAGCAGATAAAATCTGATCTTCAACCAGTCATTGTGATAACTAAGTCACATTTAGGAGTCCATTTGTGATCACATGCTTCATGCATATATCTTTATTATCCTTGTATGGATCTACCCTCAGTTTGAACTGCTTGATTCAGGGTATAACGAGGCTTGTCCACGCAGTGAGGCAGAATTCACAGTGGGACTGCTGTGAAATTAATTCATGGTATATGTGATTTTAAATGATATCTGTGTGAATGAAAACTAATCTGTTTTTAACTAAGAAATTATATTTACATTTATTAGAAGCCTCAAACATGTATAAATAATTTCCCTTTAATAACAGATCTGGCCATATATTTATTTTTGAAAAGGTATTAATGTCTCTAGTGGTATATATGAATAGGTAGGTCTATATATATATTAAAAGAATGAAACAAACAAACACACTTGCATTATTTAAGTTTTGCTATGCTCACAATTACTCAAGAGATTCAGAGATCTCAATACTGGACAGTGACTTCCACCTGGACAGTGACTGTGTATACTATTGTTTCAAGACTGCAGGTTCAGGCTGAAAATATTCATGTTTATTATATATATATTTATATATATATATATTTATCGCAGTCTACCAGATGATCTTGGAGGTCTTTTCCAACCGTAATGATTCTATGATTCTATATGCTGCTGCTACAGGGGGAGTCTTGTTCCCAGAGTTGTGGCCTCTGGCCTGTGCCAAAATAACAGAACGAAGCGCGGAGCAGAAAAGTAAATTGTAATGAGGCAAGCAAAGACGTGGCATATCTTTCTGAACTGTTGGATGAATTCAGACAAATAATGTGGACTTCAAGAAAATAACTCTATCTTTTTGGTTTCCTTTAATTTCAGAGTAGGAATATATATATATATATATATTTGCATAGTAATACATCATTTTTTCCCTATTTAATCCTGTACTATATTTGTAATATATTCTAGGGACATTCTAGTCATTTTCTCTAAAAACAAACTGAGTTCATAAACAGAAGAGGTTTAATCACTTTGCATTACTTCACGTCTGAAAATGATCAGAAGTTTTTTTTTTTTTCAGAAAATAAGTTTTACTTCAATGAAATAGCTGAACAAAAGTGTTTTAAAATACAGAAAACTCAAAATGACCAAGTAAGTTCCAAGCATTCTTGGGAACTTATTTTCTTGCAGGAATTGCCCTGGCTTTCCAGCCAAGAAATTGCCTTTCTGAGTTGTAGACAACTCCACACAGTCCTGTCTGCCCCGAAGAAATGAAGACTGTTATCATCAGAATTTCCTAAGAAGAATCAGAACACTTTGTAAAGCAGACTTAAAGATAGATCTTTGGCTTGCTTAGTTATATATTTATTCAGGCTTGTATGCTTTGAAGCAACTTAATTTTTTGGTGTCCATATTAGTGACATTCTTATGTACATTCCAGGGGATTCCTTTTCTTCATTAGCTATAAGAATTTCTAAAAAGTGCCTAGTCTCTTCAAATAACCAAAATTTGAATAGAGCAAATGTATCATGTGACCATAGACAGCTAAAGTTAAAGATGTAGCTTAGAAAGAGAAGTGTGGAAGGAGGCAGACGATCTAAAAATATTATCTTCTGGCTAGTTTCCAGCTGTGTGCCTGATTGCAGTGGCTCTCAGTTTCATCACCACAAGACAAATTTTCAGTGCCTTTTAGAAGTACATCCATTCTGATAGACATAGAATGTGAATTTCGGTACTTTCTCTTTGTGCGCGATCAATATATCTGCAGCTGAACAATACCTCTAAAGTTAAATATTAGTTTTAATACAGTTTCAGAATTGGTTACTTCACATATGATTTTATTTGTTTTTGTTTGTTTGTTTTAGTTTGGTTTGTTTTTAATGAAAAGAAAGTTTGACACACATTTGTTTGCAAACCATTCAGCCGTGATTGCTCAGAAATCAAAGAAGGGTTGTAAACTTTATTTATGATCCAACATTTCTTTTTCTTTGTGAGAAGCTAACCAAACATCCCTGCCCTCCTTTTTTTTTTTGTTTGTTTTTTGTTTTTTGAGAGAGGAACCCACCAGTTTTTGTTAACTTTACCTAGAATAAGTTTCTTGACTCTTAAGTGGGGAAAAAAAAAAGAGAGAGAGAGAAAAAGAAAGGAAGGGAAAGAGGATGAGGTAGAGGAAGAAGGAAGTAGGTGTGAGAGGGGAAGGGAAAGGAAAAGGGAAAAGATGGGAGGGGAAGAGAGATAATGTGAATCCATGCATCTGTAGATGATAATGTCCAGGAATTGAATTTCTTTCTAAGGAATTTGACAATGCCTTGTGTAAGAACAAGCATAGGAATATGAACACTGTTCTTCCTGTATGACAATCACGTAGATTGTAGTGGGAAGAGGATCATCTCTTTTTTTTTTTTTTTTGAAAACATTCAAAAGAATTTTGTTTCTTTGCAGGCCATACAGAACAGGAATTGCTTTGAAATCATGAATGTTTTTGTAGGATATAGATATTACTGCCTTCCTACAACTATTCATTAAAAATAAAAGGACTACTTAACTTGCTAAGAGGCCAACTACTGTTGTGAGTTTAATATATATATTTTTTTCATTTTTTGTCATTTAGTAAAAAATTAGGAAGAAAGGAATAAATTCTGGTTTTGTTGTTCAGTTTACCAGATATCCATACCTGAATATATCCTTCTGAAAAATGTGTTCATGTTGAATAGCCTGTGGATTGACTCAGTTAAGAATACACATCCCATGGTCCGAAGGATATGAAACAGCATATAGGAGACAATAGGTCTACTTCAGGGTTTCTAAACTAGACAAGGATTGCACAAGCTCTGTGTTGCCAATAAATGTTGCTATCTGCAGACAGTGTAAACCTGAAAGGGAGAGGGGTGGCTGGAAAACTTCTCACCTCTGCATTGGTCTACATGGATTAATTGCCAGGAAAGCATGCTTATATTTGTAGTCTAATAAATAAATAAAAGCCAGGTGGTTAAAGCCTCTCTGGTAAGGAGGATGATGGCTGAAAACTAAATGGCAACTTCCTTGTACTCTCCCTGAGTTGCCTGCTCCTTCTTCCACTGGACATGAACTCTTTTTCTCCCGAATACACAGCAAAAGTTCCCTGTTCAGCCATGCCGTTTTTCTTCCCCGCTGGCTCATCTTATGGCACGCGGGGACAGCCTGCTGCAGTGCCTTTAAAGGACTGTGTCTTAAAAGACTTCCTTCTTGAGGAGAATCTAGCCTTTCTGGACCCCTCTGCTCTTCAGGACTGACTCCCAAGGGACCCTCCCTACCACTGTCCTGAATAATTCAAAGCTGCCCTCCAGAAGTCCAAGGTAGCGGTTTTACTGACCACCCCCTCCTGACCTCACCAAGAATATGTATTTATATATAAACATATATATATATATACATGGACAGGAAAAGTGGTAATTAATGGGGATGCACTGAAGTGTGTGGGACCCAAGCACGATGTAGATGGTATGTCATAATGGGTGGATATTGTCCTGGTTTTGGCTGGAATAGAGTTAATTTTCCTCTTAGTAGCTGGTATGGTGCTGTGTTTTGGATTTAAGATGAGAATAATGCTGATAACACATGGACATTTTAGTTGTTGCAGAGCTCTGCTTACACTAAGTCAAGCACTTTTCAGCTTCTCATGCTGCCCTGCCAGTGAGGCTGGGGGTGCAGACCCAGGAGAGACCCAGGACAGCTGACCCAAACTGGCCAAAGGGATATTCCATACCATATAACATCATACTGAACAATTATATAATAACTTCATATTTTTCTTCAAGTATGACTCATCTACATGCTACTAGTATGGGATAACTTGTGCCTATTCATTTAGAAATATGAAGCTCTTAGAGGCCTGAAGTACAAGACCACAAAAGTAATGTCTGTCTTTGCTTAAACAGGAAAAAATACTGTTTTCTAATCTACTCATTTGTTGTATTTAGATGAACTCAACCAGTTAATATATCTTTACTTACAATGAGAAAACTTTGTTTGCTTGAAGAGTCTCAAAACAGATTTAGAACAACAGTGACTCAGAAAACATTATCTGATGAATGGTAATTGAATTGAGAATGACGGAACTGCATAACTACATTTAAATTCATAGTGGATGATTTTTTTAAAAATGGCAATCTGCTGATAAATTAAGGGCCTTTGTGGAGAAGTTAAGAATCGGGAATGACTAATTTTGCAGTTTAAGAAAACATATATCTCACCAATTTGAATACTTTTCCCTTCCACCCACTTTAGCCCCCAAGGAAAAGAAAAGAAAAAAAAAATAGAAAAAGCTAAAATGCATTCAAATCAGTGTAAAGAAAAGTAACAACCCAGGGATATTGCCTAAAAGTCTTTCACAGCTGCTGTCTCTCTGTAAAGTCTGTAATGCAGAATGATTTCCTCTAGGAAGTAGAAGCTGTTGCTGGAAAAATGAACTGAAAGAAGGTCTCTGGACCAAATCCAGCTCTTTACCCTTCCTTGAAGAGATTTTGATTCAGCACTAGCACTGATGGGTGAACATCTAAAACATCAGTTGGGTGGGTTTATGCTCTGGTCAGATAAGGGAAAACCTCTGTAAAGCCAAAAGAAAATGTTGATAATGGATCCATTCTGTACTTGTTGCTCTATTAGTATTAATACTGTAGATATTAAAGGGCATTGATAATTTAGTCAAAGAGTAAAGCAAATGTAGCAAATAAAAAGCAACTAAAACTCTCCCTCAGTTCAACTGACAGGAGATGAGCATGTTTAGTAGATTAAACCCACACACGTGGATGTGTGTGTGTGTCAGTAAGAAAGGAAGCAGTTATTTGACAAGTTTGAGGGAGAAAATATTATACAGTTATACCAGAATGTCAAAGGTACTTTAAATCTCTGACAGCCCATAATCTATGTTAAAGACTGAAATATGAATTAATATTGGAAAGCTAAATATCAAAATATTCCAGGGGGCAAAAATTTGGAGATTTCCCATGAACACAGTAATCATTTTAAAGGAAAGAAAAAAAAAAAAAAAAGAAAAAGAAAAAGAAAAGAAAAAGTTCTTTTAATACTTTTAATATATCATGCACTTGTCCGTCAGAGATCAGTAAAGAGCAGACTTCCTAACAGGAGTTAGTATTACAAAAGTAGTAATAATCAATGTCACTTATATGAATTAAGTATACAGATGATGAACCCAGTAGAATGGTTTGAACATGCCTCACCATGTTCCTATTAGCACCTTCAGAATGTTTTTGACCATGACAAAACTCTTATTCCATAATTTGCATAATTCTACAATAAGTAGTTAGAAGTAGATGAAAAGTGGGGAAGGAAGAAATTTTATTAGAAGCCTTGACATTATTTTATTGCATCCATTCCCTGGATTGTGAAAATGAACATCTTTTATGTTCAGTCCACCTTCAGAATCTTCAGACAGTAAAGTATTTTTAAATAAAATTATCATTAGATGTTCAAAATTGTTTTACAGCAGCTTAGTTTTTGTTATTTGTCTGTTAGTGACTATATTTGGCAGAAATGTATTTAAATATTATAACAAGCAACAAAGTACTGGATAACATTTAGGCAAACACAAAACTGCAAGATGCTACTACAGGGTTTTTGTGAGAGTCTAGAGAGATGTCACACATGGAGACACAAATGTCTTCATTGCTTCAATATGTGAAAGATTCTAATTTTTGATACTATGTTTACTCTGTAAGTAAAAAACATTTATGGCTACTGAAGGCATGAACATTACTTAAACAACAACAAAAAGAAACCAAAGCATTTCTGAATATATATATATATAAATAAATCTTATTCTACATAATAATTATCAGAAAACTATATATGTAAATTTCTTTCTTTTCTAGCACCACTAACAGATAAACCACCAAAGCTTTTACACCCCTTGGAGAGTAAGCTAACAATTCAGGAGACCCAGTTAGGTAAGTAGCAAACGCATTTTTTTTAATTGAAATTGTGTGAAGATATTTGATGTGTTAATGTATAATGGTGTGATAGAGTGATGACATTAATACTTTCACTGAAAAGTCATTAAATATACTATACTGACATGCAGAGATGTATCATACACCATCTAGTAGGGTGTTGCTCGCAAATAGTTGGTAGGAATTAGTACTGAATACCAAGACCTTGAATACTTACTACTGATGTTGGTTTTTGCCATTGCTGAAAGGCTATAGTTATACACGTACCTCAGCTTCTCTTTCTAAAGTTTCCCTTTTCTGTATATTTAAATATATCCATGATGTATTTCAGATTTGGTAGGATTTTGTGGTTTGAATTCTGCTTGCAAGACTTCTTTGCTTTGGCAATTACTTTTGGAATTGCAAATATATTCTCTAATTATAAATGCTCTGCTGGTCTAAAACCATTCAGCAAACAGTGAGAAGTTAACATAATGGAATTTGATTATTTTGAATGTACAGATACTTATGTTTATGAATGGAGAGTAATTCATGCATGAAGCAACCATTTTTTCCACCTTGGTGGTGGGTATATATTGTCACTTTGGTCTCCTAGTGCCATACAAGTAATTAAGGTTCCAGAGCTAAGCAAATGAGTGACTACAGCTTGAAGGATATAACAGTCCATCTCATTTGTGGACTGACACTGAGGGCAACTTGTAAGAAACAAGCACTTTTCAGTAGGTTATGCTGGAATTATGACTAGGTGTCAGAACAGTAACTTGGTGGTGGAACTTCCAGAACGTTAGCTACAGAAACAAAGGGAAACAAGTCTGTTGATTGTCTACATCCCAGAAAGAAAGAAAACAAAACTCAAGACATTCTGCAGTGCAACATCAGGAAAAAACAGGTTTGCAAATGAGTTCTGACAGACACTGACAGAGCATTTTATGGTGCTTGCCAGTCTAGCTAGTAGTGGCCATAGTATAACTCATCTTTCTTTTGATATTCATCAAATAATTCAAGCTAATCAGGTGATATTCTGAGGTGCCGGTATACCCGTCTTCTGAAAAAAATTATACAGACAATGGGAGATATGTTTCCTAATACAGCTAAATTCTGTTGTTTCTGAAGGCATCATTTCTGATACAGCAACTCAGAAAACTTCTCCTGTTCGACAGTCCTAGATGATTTTACTTTTCATTCACCTACAAGCTTAGGAAGCAGAAAGAAAGTGACTCTGCACACATTTTTTTTTTTTTTTACTTTTTTTTTTCTTCTCCTAACTATTGTTGCTTACAGAGGTATTTTTTTAATGAAAAAAAAAAAAGTCAGATCTTTTGGGGGCTTTGCCAATGTCTTGCCAATATACTGCATTGATGAGACTAATCCAATAACAGTGTAATTATTAATGGCTGGCTAGAGGCTTTTTATCTATGATTTTTTGAAAAAATCATACCTTTGATTTCTGTTGGTTCTAGGAAATAGAATGAATGATATGAGAAATTCTGGGTTATGGAAGACACTTTTCAGACAACTAAATAGCTTTTGGTGAATGTGGAAAGGTTAACTTGAAAATATCACTTTCAGACAGATTAGCAAGACTGATCATAAACAAACATGAAAATATAATACTTAACCTTATAGCAAGACACTGCAATAATATATTAATTTGTTGTTTCAAAGTCTGTGAAAAAGTAAGTGAGTACTGGAGGAAGTAAAAAAAAAAGGATAGCTCCCTGACATGAAAATTATTCCACTCTTAGACTTAATGCCTTGATCCTGGTTGATAATGTTTGAAAGGGCTGTGTTTCATTTTCATTTTGGAAAGCTATCATTAACTTTTGTGGGCCAGTTCATAATCTGAAAATAAATAAATAAATAATAAAATAAATAAATACTTCAACATCAGAATAATGTCCAGGTTCACTTAGCCAAATGTTAGACAATTACCTACACCAGTATCCTCCCACCCGTCTGAGGGTAATCACACCTTGCAGACTGACCTAGACACTGCCAGAAAACATTACTCCTCCAGAAAGTGTTTGGGCTGGTTTGTTTGAGCTCTCTATTTGGAAAACAAACATATTGGTGGAAAGAGTGGCACAGAAACGGGCCACTCTATAGGAGGCAATTGCTTAAGGTAGTCTTGGATTTCATACATCAGGTCACCAGTTGGTTAGGTGCAGAGCTGGTGCAGTCAGTACTCTCTCTCCCCACATTTCTGTGCTTCTTACTTCGCAGTTGTCCACCTTGAATAGAAATGAAGGGAAGGTCCAAGTGTCAGGGCATGCCCATGGGGGATGCATACATAACATACAGGAATGCCTGTCTTCTGTGGATACACATGATGTACTGAAACATCAACACTGATGGCTCACCTCAAAATCTTACTGTGCTGGCAGGCCAAAGAATGGTGCTAACAGACTTTTGAGAAAATTCTCAGTAAGCTTAGTTTGTTTGCTTTTGGAGAAGCCTCTGAAGTTCAGTTCTTAAACCAAGATATCTTCAGGAAGTGTCAAAATCATGGTGGGAAGACCCCAGGCCTATCTGATCTGCTTGTCTCCAGTACTGCTGGGTGACAGACATCTGACATTTATTGCTGAGATGTATCAGTCTCTTCTATAAATCAGTAATTAAAATTCATGTAATGGGACCACAGAGCTGTTGCATTATTGTGTTGTATGGCTTCCATGAGACAGCATCAGACCAAAAGGTGACCGCACAAGAAGGAAGGAGTCTCTCTCTAAGAAGTATTTGATAGAGTGTTATGGAGCTTGGCTTGCTAAGACAAAAGGAAACAAACCAAAGCTGGAGAATCTGTACTACTCAATCCTACGAACCTAAAGGCTCCCATGGTCTAAAGCAATTCATTCATGGAAAAACTGTACCGCTATTCATCTGATATTTGGGAGAGTATTAAACATGGCTACAGTGCAATGAGCAACCTTAGAGAGTTACAGGAATCTTGAGACCTCATTTGAAATGTCTTTTTATCACACTGAATAATAATCAGAAAATCCCTGAGTAGGGATAGAAATTGAAGGAGAAATTCATTTCTCAAAGGCTTTTCTTGAAACACAGCATGAGGCAACCAAAGCATGAGGAAGAGAAATTCTTGATGAGGAAAGAAAGTTTTACTCCCAACTTCTCCTGGTCTGCATTTAATGTTTTTTGTTTGCAACTCCACTTCCAATTTTGTAATCAATAACTTACTCCTGTTGCAAGGGTAAAAATTCTGTTTTCTTTTTAAGCTTTTCTCCTGACAAAGGATTCCTAGATAGCTGTGGTGATTTCAATATAAACTGCTTCTCTGGAAACAATGCCTCTAGATAAAATATTATGTCAAATATAAGCTTCAAAAGTATGAAGCCTGCAAGAAGTTTAGAGCTGTACGGAGGTGTGTTTTCTGCTCAGCTCTGAGCTATTCTGTGGGCTGGCAGCAGCATGAGCTGGAGAACAAGGAAAAGCAGGTAATGAAGGGGAGGAAAGGGGATGTAGGGCACAGGTAATGAGGAACAACATGCAGATGCACAGAACTGCATCCTGTGATTTTTTTCCTCTTACATTCGATACACTACCAAAATCTGCAAACAAAGCCCTACAGATATTAAAAAAAAAAAACAAAACAAAAAAAACTAATATATGAAAATTCTAAACATCAAATAACTGTATCTTTTAAAAATTCTAGATTCATGTAGATGTTATATATTTGATAGAAATATATCGATGATATACATATTTGTATAAAAATTCTCTTCTGTTTTTCTGTATTGGGAAATTTTGAGGCTTTTCAGTTTCACCTGGCTTTTCAGTCAACATTGTTTTTCCCACCAGCACTGTAAAACATTAATTCTTCCTAAAGAAACAGGAATCATTATAATTTTAGTCTGACTGTAGAAAATCTGATTCTATTATCAAGTTGGTCCGTTTTTATGAACTAAAAGAAGAAAGGTGTGTTTCCACAACAGACCATAATGGATCAGAATTAAAGAAACAAACAAACCAAACCAAACCAAAATCTCAAGAATGATCTTAAACACTTCTTAAACTAGTTATCCTATGTTGTCCCATTTCCTGATTATACACAAGCCTGTAATTTGAAATGCCAAAATTCACCTAGAAAAATAAAGCAATTGTTGAATTTTTTTCAGTTAGGTTTTATGTTAGAGTTAAAAAAAAAAAAAGAGAGAGAGAGATTCCCAGCATTACATGTCATCCCTGGAGGTCTTTAAAAGACGTTTGGATTTAGAGCTTAGTGATATGGTCTAGTGGAGGACTTGTTAGTGTTAGGTCAGAGGTTGGACTCGGTGATCTTGGAGGTCTCTTCCAACCTAGATGATTCTGTGATTCGGTGATTCTGTGGACCTAAAAGATAAATCTGGACAGTCATCTAAATACTTTCTCTGTGATCTGAATGAAATGAGTTTTATCAAATTTCATCCAACACAAATTTACCCTTGTAACCAAATATGAAATGAATGTAGTTTTTTTATTTGTTTCAGGCCATCATTTCCATAAAATTAAACACTACTGTCTAGGGGCTTGCTTCTTTCTCCACCTCCTGAACATTTGTTCACGAAAAAATGTCACTAAAACTGCTTTGACTTTGTTGCTTTTATTGGTGGTGGGTTTTTGTTGTTGTTTTTGTTGTTGTTGGTGGTGGTAGTTTTTTGTTTGGTTTTGTTTGGTTTTGTTTTCCCTAAAATAAAAATAAGAATATAAGGAAGTTCTGGAAGGAGATAAGCATACTTCAGGTAGAGGAGAATACTACTTCATTTATACTACCGTGTTTTCATAAAAATCTTCCACACAAATTGGCTTTGTTAATAATAAAAGAACTCCTTAGCTATCCTAATCAGTAACTGTATAAATAAATTAACTAAAGTGATATGAAATAACTAGCAATACGTGTCTCCTTTCTGCATGATAATTAAAATGTAAGAATATTTAATATTTTTTTTTATCTGTACACAGTTATTCTAACTGTTATACTGACTCTGTAACAGGAATAGAATCTTTTTCATAATGATATAGGGAGTTTCTCTAATTACACCAGTGTTCTTTACTCTACGGTAATCTGGTTTTAAAGAAGAAAGCCGCAGTCCCTTCCAAGTGCTTCCACATAGCAGCAAAATCCATTAATTGGAACATGCCAATGTGAAGGAGGTTCCTGCACAGTCACTGGCCCAGCACAAAGTGAAAGGAAATGGTGTCACCTCCATTGCACATCCCATTCATCCCATTGCATGGGATTGTCCCATCCCATGCACAGAAAGGAGCCAGAGTGTGATTTGCATATCAGCACAGCTGCTGAGACTTTACACTGTGAGAAAGATCTTGGTAGCCTTGTGCTCAGGTTCCTTCATTGCCACACAAGTACTTTTACATCAAGAGAGGCTGACATCTCCTTCATCCCATTCCTCTCTAAAATACCCACCTGTGTGAATTTTGCTGAAATACAGGAAGAAATGAGCTTAGGAATGGAGTTCCTAATGTTGGTAGGAAATGTCCAGCAATTTTTCAGATGCAGATGATATATGTTATATGCAGATGATATATGACATCTGATAAATATTGTTACTGTTTGGTGAAGAGTAAAATTACTCTTTACCAACGAGTAGACATTACTCTTTACCCACTTCTTTGTTATTCTCATCCTATCATGACTGCAGAGACCCTTTTTCATATGGTGTTTATAGGAATAGAAAAGGTGAATGGTCCCTAGCTTTAGGAGACTCAAAAGACTTGTTGCCTTTGTTGCCTTTTCTTAAGCGTCAGCTTCACAAAAGCAGAGAATCAGAGAATTGTTTAAGTTTTAAAAAACCTTCAGGATCATCAAGTCCAACCATTCACCTAAGACTACAAGACCACTGCTAAACCATGTCCCTAAGCAACACATCCACATTACTTTCAGGGATGGCAACTCCACCACCTCCCAGTTCCCCTGTTCCAATGCTCAGCCACCCTTTCCATGAATAAATTCTCCCTGATGTCCAATCTAAACCTCCTCTAGCTCAAACTGAGGCCATTGCCTTGCGTACTTTTCACTCAAGAAAAGAGACCAACACACTCCTTGCTCCAATCTCCTTTCACATAGTTCTTCTCAGGCAGTTCTTTCAGGTAGTACTTCTCTTCTCCCAGTCTAGTTCCAGTTCTGAATCTTAAAACTTGAACAACCTCATGCCTTGAATAACTATGTAATAAAATAGAGGAACTGTTATTTAGTCCCTCAGTAAACCTACTGTAGCAAAAGAGAGGTCATTTTTGTCTTTAATTTTCTCTCAATATTTTTTTTTGGCCAAAAGAAAGACATGCCTGTACAGTCACCATCAATGTGAAGAAAATGAAGACAGACCATATTTGTCCCTCCAATTCCATGTTGATACTTCTGCTTAAACCTTAAAATCTAAGATCCTAGAATAGCATATGATTTAAATTCTATTGTTTATTTTCAGTCAGCTTTTCCTTTATCAGAACAGAATAGGTTCTCTTAGCCAATGAGATATAGATTTAAGTCAGACTCTAGTACTGAGATAATAGAGGACAAGTTAGAGAAAATTTATCACTTGCTTTGGCAATGCCAGACTGAATGTGATTTAATCTTGGAAGGCAGAGAAGACGTTTTGTTTTCACAAGATAAATGAAAAAAAAAATGTAGAAATTGCAATTGTAGTAGTCACAGAGCAGTTGGAATGAAGACTTGCAAAAGTCTTGACTAAAAGAGAAAAAAACAATCTAGAGAAGAAAAAATAATAATAAATGAGATTACAATCCCTAAGATCTGAATATTTAATATAATAATAATAATAATAATAATAATAATAATAATAATAATAAATGAAATTTTATTAGGTACATTGTAGTCTCTGCTATAGAATTGCATTAATCCAATTATTCTGCAGCTGAGGGTGTCCTCATAGGGCCAAGCATAGTTTCTTAAAAAAGAGACAGAAAGTGATTCAAAGTATTCAACTGTACTAATTCACTGAGGATGTTTAGAGTTACAAATCAGTGATGACTTCAGCTAATTCTCCTACTCTTTGTTGATTTAATCAGGAAGATTAAAAGATCATAAATAAGATAATTAGAAATATCATATTTATGTATTTAAAATGTTTATTTTCTCTCATTCTTCATGTGTGTGTACATCTGAGTCTAAACATATATACGTGTGTATATCCAATCTCTCCCTACATATCTAACTTATATATACATACACTCATATAGATAAAACTCAACAAAATATTTGTTCAAATTTTATCTCATTTTATTAATGCGTTGTCTGGGAAAAGTTTATCTGAATTTATGAGGGAATAATCAGACTTCTTTTTTCATGTTAGGTTATAATCCACTGAAAAATGTCTGCTCTGGAGTGTACTCTATGCAATACTTATCTGAGGTAGTTTCAGTGGTAAACTTCCAAATCTGATTTGATGCAATCAAAAGGGTCTCTTCCGTCTCTCTACAGCTATGTCCATTCTTTATGTGCAGATGTGGGAGACAGCAGGATATAACTTAACAAAACCAAGATTATCATAAATACAGAATACCATATACCATGAAATACAATCTAGAAATAGGCATACACTGTACATGATTGGCACCCTTTGAAAATTATAGTTCTAAAAAGACTATAATTGCATAAATTTCAAACATCAGGAGTCACATTTTTCTGTGATTATTTTCACCAGATTTTTGGCTTGTAAGCTCTGCTTTCTGTTTGTAACTTACATATAGATACTTAATCTTATCTGTTGTTGAAACACAAGTGTTTCCTTGCATACAAAAAAAAACAAAATGTAACTTAATGTCACTAAGCAAAAATATGCAAATGTTGAGTAGTAAATATCAAAATCAAAATTTTATGCTTTGTCCTAAGCACTTATGATTGATAACTTTTTTTTTTGTAATTAATTAATATGCTACTCCAGAATATTCTGATCTCTTGTGAGCAACAATGATCTTCAGATTTAAAGCTGATCTCATTAAGGATTTCCGTGAACCATTGGTGGATCTATGAATGCTAGACCAGTTTTGTTTGTTTGTTTGTTTGTTTGCTTTATTGTTGTTATTATTATTATTATTATTATTATTATTATTTTCTCACAGGAATTAGTCTGTTTTCCAGTTCCAGTCTTTCCAGCATTATTGGTGATCAGTATATGTTCATGCAGTCCAAATTAGGATTGGTTTTACAAGAAGCTGCACTGAATATTTATTTATTTTACATCTTATATGTACTGTGTTGTAGAATGTATTAAGATTTAGTTCTGTACACAGGTGTGTTTCTGAAAAATCTATCTAAATTTGCATAATTTCTTGATAGCAATTATTATCTGGGATTTGACATGGCAGTAAACAATGGAGACTTATTTGAAGGAACACTGAGGAGCTCAGGGGCTTAAATGCTTGTGATAAATTCTTACATTTGCGAACATATCCCTCAAAGAATACTCTAGGCACATAACAGTTTTTTCCACATTCTGTCCTGTTTTTACATGTTATTGTTTTGCTTAAGGTAGAATTCTGACAATAGATTAATTAATTATTATTTCTTCTTCCCACACAATAAAATAAAATATGGTCTGAAACAGAACATTTATTCAGTCCTTAGTTTTCACACTTAGTTTTCATGCTTAGTTTTCTGAACATATATTAAAAAAAAAAAAAAAAGTCTAAAATAAAGCAGGGTTGAACACTTGTTTCACTGAACTCAGAAGTAGCTCTTGAGAACTATGGAGCTAGAAAGTTAAAAGAGAAAGCATCCAAGTTCAGTGAAAACCAAATTTAAATTTATACCTCTGAATCTAGTTATTATGAGGCCTTTGTGGGGTATCTACCTTGGACAACAGCAAATGTCACCTTTTAAAGTATTAGTCATTTAAACTGCTTGAAGTATCATTTAAATAGAAATGTTCTATACTACAATATCCTGGTCTCATTCCAATAACTATTTTATAATAACTGCAAATATTTGTAAGAAAATAAATATTACAAGAATGCTATACTTATCAAGAAATAAAAAAGATCAAGTTACTATTCATATTTATTACAGAAATTAATGAAGCACATATTTCATTTAACCCACATTAAGGGTATTAAGAAAAAAATATATGTAGCCAATATTACAAAATTACCTCTTTTATGCTAATGTAATGGATACATTTGAGATGTAAGGCTAGAGAGTTTCATATATTGTTTCCTTCACAACTTTTCTAGGCAATTCATTTGAAGCAATAAATGCTTGTATTTCAGAATAATTCATTCAGGGTCTGATTTTTCATGGGATTTCTAAAAGCATACATGGTGTGTTTCTGTTCATTATAAATCATAGGATAACTAGCTTCTTTGCATGGGCTTTTAGGGGTTGACAGGAAAAATATCTACAGGTTTATTATAGCTTAAATTATATTTGCAGAGTGTTTTTGGGGTTTATGTGTTTTTTTTTAATCTCTTCCTAATTTCTTTTAACCAGAATATTCATCTCACTCAAATAAAAATTAGAGGATTTCTTGCTGGCAGACATTTTCTACTTTTAAAATAGTTACAAATGGAGCAGCCAGTGTTGTGCAACCTCGTATATTTTTATTTTTTTCTTTTTCAAGAGGTAATCAATGTCAAAGAATATATTTTAGCATACAGTGCCCAAGACAGCATTTTTAGTTTCTCAGTGCTTTGGAAGACCCAGGAATTTTTTAAAAGATTATGTATATTAGTACCTTCTGTCATGTTAGTAATAAATCCATGAGATTACTCTTTGTAGAAAAATAAAATAAAATAAAATAAAATAAAAATTACTTTTACAAGGGCAAAGTCCAAGACTGAAATTATTTGGAATTACTTCTAGAGATTGAATGATCTTCAGTTTGTCTAGAGTGTTGTCAGAATAGTTTACCTACTGTAATAGATAAATATGCTAGTGCATTAATGACGATAACAGTTCAAACCTAGCTTAAGTCAAAAATTAAAATGGATATTAAGATGCTATTTACTCTCAGAACTCAGAACTTCAAAAACTTTTTTACAAGCACTGCTACCTGTTATAATTCCTTGCCTACCAGCTCAATTTTATGAATACTGCATCCTTTCAGTTACTTTATTTTGAGAGTTCCTTATGTCAGTCTCTCTCCTCAGGGTAAAGAGAACAGGTTAGGCAAAAATGGAGTCTGGTTCCCAGAGAAGTCTGAGCCAGCATGTCAGCGGTTTAAAAGAGAAAGGACTATACAACCTTCTGCTTTTATAGATAAAAGTGTAAGAAGGAGGCAGATTTTCCTGTTAACTGTTTCCTGGAACCAAAAGATAAAAAGATGTGTAGAATCAGATGCACAAAAATATTCAGAAGTCTAACTTCTGTTGCTCACAATACTTCTGTGTTTCTGCTGTTTATGCATTATGAAGAGTGTTCGTCCATCTTGAGACATCTGACTTGAATAGGTTCTTGAAATAGTCAGTGGAGCCTCCTGAGGTCACACAATTTTACCTGGCAGCTAGGTTAGCCACTAATGGTATGCTGTTCCGTGATTGCTTTAATGTAGTGTAAGTCTGTGCTGCTCTGATATCTGTCCCCTGGTGCTCTTCTGCTCTGTAACCCAGCTTCAGCATTCATACTCAACAGGCTCATGAGATGGCTAAAAAGTAATCCGAAAAGAAAGAAAACCAGTTTCAGCTAAACAGCTTACTCCATTGATGGTGACATAGCTGCAACAAAACATTGGTGCCAATACATGGTGAAAGTGGGAGAGCGTGGCCAGGGAGCAAAGCAATGAGAAGACAAAATAAAGTTTTTTTGGCTCAAAGCAGTTATGAAACATCACTCTAAGTCAATATGTGATTAAAGTAAGTTCCGCATTGGGACAATATATATATGGTCCATATATAGAAAGAAGCACTGTTAAGACATAAATCATTATGTCAGAGTGGAACTGCTCTACAGCTGCAAGCATCTTCCTGTCCAGGTGAGGTTTTGGACCTTAGCACGCCGGTGATTCACTCTATTCAGTGTATGGTTTAGACTCTTTGATAAGGCATATGGAATGATATACTCGAAGTTGGAGCATATTTTCCTTCATGATACTTATGTACCACAGGTGAATGCCACACTTTCAAAAATATTTAAAATAGACCTTTCAAAAACATGTTACATTGAACCATTTTAAACCATGAATTTTATAACTGGAAATGTCATAGATATGTCATAGAAAATTATAGCCCAGATTTTCTATGGTGTTTGCATTTTTGACTGTTAAATTAATCAAAATACAACTCCACAA
This sequence comes from Anser brachyrhynchus, assembly GCF_964034855.1. Lineage (NCBI taxonomy): Eukaryota > Metazoa > Chordata > Aves > Anseriformes > Anatidae > Anser > Anser brachyrhynchus. The sequence continues at coordinate 125,148,714 of NC_137694.1, read as the reverse complement.
ATGGAGATGTGTTCATGATTTATCATGACCAAATACAAGAGATAATTCCATCAGCTAATCATTATTTTGATGTTATTTAAAGTCATAAATGAATCATACTGTTACTTAATTGGCTATCTGGTATCCTGTTACAGAAACTTGCAAGTGATTAATACATTTTACTTGGAAAAAAAAAAAATATATATATATATTAGTCATATCAACTCTTTAATTAGACTTCCAGTTAATTTTATCAGCTTTTCTTCCTTCAACTTCTTTGTACTTTTATACTGATATGAGTAATGATAGTCCTTGTTTTCCAGTTGAAGTATACATAATAAATTAGTGATACTGAGAATAACATAACTATATTTGAAGGACTGATTTTAGTCACAGAGCTCATCAAACATCAAAGACAATTTAAATTTTAATAGATGAGATTTTCAATGGTAAATTTGCAGTCTTTTAGAATTGTAATGTCAGAAATTTATTTTATTTGTTCCTCTTAGTGGCATGAAAAAAATAATCTCAAGATCATTTCTGCCTTTGAAATATTGCTTTTTTATATAAAAAAATACTGGTTTTGATAAAATCTGCACAAGTTAGGTTATTGACTCTACTTTATCAGTACAATACACTGAAAAGTTATTGTATGTCTAACCTAACAATTGTGTGGTATCTTATTTTTACTTTGTCTGACTCCATGCAATAAGCAATCATCAATGCAAATGTTCTAAATAACTTTAAGAGGAAACCACTTTGGTTTTGATATTTTTTTCCTTTACAATGGAAATACCATAGTTTTCAGTAATTATACTGACCTGTTGTAGTCCACATCCATATGTGCCAAATCACCACCCTCCCTACAAATGAATGTCTTCATGCATCCTTTTTTCCCAACTCCATTTTGCTTAAGCTTTTTTATGGAATTATAAGTAGAGCTTCAGCCTGAAGTAGATCAAAAGACAAGACTGTATCAAGAGAAGTCAGTATCTCTCAGATGTTGAGTGTCTTCTCCTTTGAATTTTGCTCGTCATTGAGAAGTGTTATCCTCATTATTGCAAGATAGTGTCACTGATCCATCTACCACAAACTACTCTGCAGCCTCCCTACCCTATCCCCTATTGATTTGTGACAATCTGTTAACAAGTGTGGGTGTGGACTGACTCCTCTGAGCTGTCATAATATCCCAAGGCATGACATGTAATTCATGAGGTTTTCTGTCCTGAATTCACTGTGCTTTCAGAATTACCTTAATGGATATGGGGATCTATGCAAGCATTTAACAGTCACCCTCCTGTTTGGTTCTCCTGATATTTCACTGCTGAAGCTGTGAGTGGAGGCTTCTTTGACCTGGTGCAGAGGAGGAGGCTCCACTGGATTGAGAGCATGGTTTATACAAAGGCTATATTAATCTGGAGGCTGTTTTACCCTCAGGACGGAAGCCTGTGGTTTACAGTTGAAATGAGTCTAACGAGGAGAATTTAAATCAGCCTGTTTCTAGCTCTGTATTCAGTATGTCTGAGTTTTTCAAGGAGTTGTCTAAATCCAGAGGGCAATAGAAGTTTCAGGCAGATGGAGAAGGACGGACAAAACTAAGAAAGAATATGAACTAATTTAACAGGGAACTGGAAAGGCCTTGACTACCAAACTGCTGACAGCGGTCATTAGCTTGTGTAAGATTCCTTGATGATCTTGATCCTAGGTAGATTTAGATATGCCAAAGAAATTTGGAATTGGAGCTGATTCCATTTCAGTAGAAGTGCCTGGTATGTTAGATATAGTTTCTGCAACACCTTAATCCACATACACAGAGAAAACATACACAGAGCTGCCAGTAATAGTTTACAATCAATCCACAAATGAAATATAGGGCTTCACTAGTTAGACATGATTGAAGATGGAAACTGTCATGTATCTACAACTGTTGGTTATTCCCAAGTCATTTACTTTGGGTCTCAAAAAGTTGAGCTTCAGTAACTGACCACTATCAACAATTACTGAAATGTGTATTTAGTGCATTGTAGATGCAAGATGCATTGCTAAGGTTTAATATAACATTATTTTATTTGCTTTTCATATGGGTATCTATACATATAATCAGTTACTTTTGCAAAGTAAATGCTATGCCAATCCTTATACTGTGATAACACATCAGTGATTTAGAGAACAGTAATGAATCAGTACTAAATTTTCTCTCTAATATCTATTTTGTTTATTTATAATGTAACATAACACATCTTCACAATTATTAATGATAAGTTAATAATAAATTAGAAATGACTGTCTGGGCCATTTTAAAGCATTAAATTTCAGACATACAGACACTGCTGTGTATATGAAAACCAATACACTACTTTGAAATCTAAAAATCTTTCCCATACTCATGCCTGATACCTGCTACCAGTGCAAAAATTTATCATACATGAATGCCATTTCTAGGAAATCCCCCCACTTTTTTTTTTTTTCCCCCTCAGTTTTCCTTAAAGCAGGATCGTACCATTAAGTCCTTCTATCCTATAAACATATTCAATAAAAGGAGGCTGTTTGTATATATTTTTTTCTGACCTCTGCATACAGAATGATAAGTTATATATCAGATTTAAAGGGTGTATTTCAATAAATGAAACATTTTTAATTTACCTTCCACCAAATACAGTATGTATCATACAGCAGTATGTATGCTACAGGTAAATATGTGTACATAAATTTAGTTTTTTTTTTTTTTAACTTTTGGGTTTACTTGCAAACTAATTCAAAAAACAAACAACTAATATAATCATCTAAAAAATATTACCAGCAGTTTTTACAGCACTTAAAGCTAGGTCAGAAGAAAAAGATAGCAAAATCTGAATAAAAGTAAAACTGGTTTTTGTTACAATTTTACAGTTCATGATAGAGTAAATGTAGAAATATACAGCTTTAATAATGAAAAAACAACACGGTATGTAAGTATCATCATTTTTTTTTTCCTAGTAAATTCTATGCGTAAAAATATTAGTTGCAGAAGAATATATTGTTTTAAAGCCAGCAGTCTCTCTTTAAATGTGGCTTTTAAAGTGGAAGATGTTAGTTTCTGATATCAACATGTTGCCTGTGTAGATTACAGATGCAAACAGGACCAGACTACAGTAATTACAGATTTACCGGCTGAATGGAAAACACATAACTATAAATACGTAATAAAAACAAATTGTTGTACACATAGATGAAAAATGACATCCTATATCATTGTCCTTATGGTATTATGAGAAACATAAACATGTTTTATAAGACAAGAAGAAACTGCTTTTTATCTATTGACTGTTTTCTGATAAATAAGAAAAACAAAAGGTAAATAAATTATTGTTAAATTTGGAGTTTAAAATAGGAACTTAAACTGGGAAAAGACAATAAAAGGATTTTTTTTTTTTCAACAAGATTAATTGCTCATTATGCACCCAGGCTACTGATTTCTGTCTACTTAGAACATCAATCTAAAGAATGTATTTTGCTTTAAGGAAAGTTTGGGGAAGGAAGGAAGGAAGGAAGGAAGGAAGGAAGGAAGGAAGGAAGGAAGGAAGGAAGGAAGGAAGGAAGGAAGGAAGGAAGGAAGGAAGGAAGGAAGGAAGGAAGGAAGGAAGGAAGGAAGGAAGGAAGGAAGGAAGGAAGGAAGGAAGGAAGGAAAGAGAGAGAGAAAGAAAGAGAAAGAGAGAGAGAAAGAGAAAGGAAGGAAGGAAGGAAGGAAGGAAGGAAGGAAGGAAGGAAGGAAGGAAGGAAGGAAGGAAGGAAGGAAGGAAGAAAGAAAGAAAGAAAGAAAGAAAGAAAGAAAGAAAGAAAGAAAGAAAGAAAGAAAGAAAGAAAGAAAGAAAGAAAGAAGGAAGGAAGGAAAGAATGAAAAAGAAAGAAAAAGAAAGAAAAAGAAAGAAAGAGGAATAGTCAGTTAAGCCTAAGTAAAGGTCAAGACTCTTAACAGTCTGTTTCAAGACTGAAAATAGGTGGCTTGAAGGAAAATCCTTAACATGGAACTAAAAAAAAAAATTTTTTTGACGCATTAATATTAGTGTTTTGTTGTTGTTGTTTGTTTTTTTGTTTGTTTCTGATAATGACTGATGGGAGAAAAAAGGCCTGGCAGAATCTTGATTCTTAATTCAAAATCTGAAGTTTGATTAAAATAGATAATTTTATTAAGTATTTATAAATTATATACATGGTTTAGAAAACTTCATTAAAAAAAAAAAGTATCACAAAGTAGTAAGAAAATAAATAGTGAGATGGAAATCTGGCTTATGTAAGTAATAATACAAATAATTTCAGAAATGTTGCATTGAAATAATTCTATATGTTTCTTTAAGAGGAGTTTCCCTGATTCTCTTTAGCCAATCAAATTCAGGTATCTTTGCAATTTAAACCCTTTCCAGTTAGGGATTCAAGATTTTGCATCTTTCTATAGATATAAATAATTCAGAAGCCTGAGAACCATCGATCAGTTTTGTATTGGAAATAAAATATAAGTGTCTTTAAAAAGCCCTTTCAACTTTTTATTATATCTACATGTAAAATGTCCTGTCCTTATCAGGCTTCATTCTCTAGAGGGCTGTACCCTTTCCTCTCCAGTAATCGTCCCTGCATACTTTTACAAGCAATACTGCTAGCACATACATCCCTCACAAAAAAAGCCCAAAGCCACTAAATGTTCCCTCAGTTCTAGTTCTGTTTCTTAATTTTCTCTTTGAAAATAGTTGTCTTTCTCTATTGAGATAGTGCCTATCAACCCTTATCATAAATATTTTTCTCTTGTAATGAATAGTTAAGACAATTTTCTAGCCTGGGCTCTGTCTTGTCTCACTACTGTTATTTCCCAAGTTATTCTAGTCTAACTGCAAAGTATCATCTGAGATTCAAACACCATGCCTTTTGCAGAACTAGAATACCTGCCAGTAATGGACTGTTCTTCAGTCGTCTATGTGAGAGACATTTAAAAGACAAGTATCCAGTTTCAAGTTAGCCTTTGGGACAGACACTTCTCAGAGCAGTAAAGCAATAAAACTTTGCCTAGAAGAGCACCTTTTAGAACAGCAAAACCTTCTTAACTAGCAGTTCCTGTAATGAAAAGGGCTTCCTTTCCTGTTGGAGTTTCACCCGCACACCCTGAGAATAGAAGAGACTTTCTAGTTCCCCAAGATCCTCCATAAAAGTGACAGAAAATTTATTGAACAAGAGACACTCGTTATCTCAGAAGGACATTCATTTTCCCACATCTTCACCAGAACTCACAGAAGAACATCAAAAATCCTCTAACACTCATTCAGATGAGACTACATTTCATACATGGCAGAAATAGCTAAGGCAGATATGACCCTATTTCAGAATAGATTTATTGGTGATGGCCAGGCAGAGCAAACTGCAACTGAAATTACTAGAACTTGTTTTACAGTCTACACGTTTTCGGTATGTTTTGTTAGAAGCAAAAACTGCAAGCTTCTAAAGACTTATATTCTAGTATATACAGACTATCTAGAGAAATGCCTGACCGGTAATATCTAGTCACAGTGGCTGCTATCACAATAATAATTGTTTTGCCCTTTCCTTGGAAAGAGATTTAGAATATAGTTATTACTCCTCAATCCCTTCTCCACTGTGCTGACCTCTCCATGAACCTATAAATACCAGTCCTGTAAAGGACACTGTGTTATTCCTTCAGCAGTCTCTTCCAAGTCAAAAGCAGGAAGAAAGGCAAAGAAGAAAAGAAAGAAAACATGTTCCATACAGTACAAATATCTCTGAAAACTATATTAGATAAAAACTCTACACATTCTATTCAATATCCTTCTTATTAGGAGATATTTTGCAGCTGCCAGACACCCCAAAGGACTCTACAAAGATAAGAGCTACCAGTTATTTTTTGTAGTGTTCATCTGGTGTTTCTGACTACTGAAAACTCTGTCAGGTCATGGTGCATTCAGACTGAACTTCCCGTGTTTCAGTTTGTGCCCATTGCTTCTTGTCCTGTCGCTAGGCACCACCGAAAAGAGTCTGGCCCAATCCTCTTGACCTCCTTCCTTTAGATATTTGTACACGTTAAGTTACTCTCTCTATCTTTTCTTCTCCAAGCTAAACAGGCCCAGTTCTCTCAGCCTGTCCTCATGACAGATGCTCCAGTCCCCTCATTATCTTTGTAGCCCTCCTCTGGACTCACTCCAGTAGTTCCATGTCCCGCTTGTACTGGGGAGCCCAGAACTGGACACAATACTCCAGGTGTGGTCTCATCAGGGCTGAGTAGAGGGGGAGGATCACCTCCCTCACCTGCTGGCAACACTTCCAAATGCAGCCCAGGATACCGTTGGCCTTCCTGGCCACAAGGGAACATTGCTGGCTCATGGTCAGCCTGTTGTCCAGCAGGCCCCCCAGGTCTCTCTCTGCAGAGCTGATCTCCAGCAGGTCAGCCCCCAGCCTTTATTGGGTTATTTTTCTCTAGGTGAAGGACACTGCACTTAACTTCGTTTAACTTCCTGAGTTTTCTCACTGCCCAACTCACCAGCCTGTCAAGGTCCCACGGAATGTTAGCACAGCCCTCTGGGGTATCAGCCACTCCTCCCAGCTTTGTGTCATCAGCAAACACTCTATTCCATCATCCAGGTCATTGTAATTCAGGTGTAATTCAGGAGTTCTTGCACTAAGATCCCCAAATATCCTGCATATTACAGCTGCATATTACAGCTGCCATTTGCTATTTCATCAGCTTTGCAAGGAATCTGACCATACGTTTGGGTGCATCCACAATCTATCTCTACTGCCATTTTTAATGAGAAATAGAAGGTTATACATATATATATATATATACTATGCATATGTGCAGTAGAATTTATGTGTAGTAATTACAGGTTTCAAGAGGATGCTTATTAGTACTCTGCTCCCCAAATTATTATTACTTGGAGGCAAAAGCCTCTGTGTATTTCAGAAGAGAACGTGCTTCCATCTCCAGAACTAACTTATTTCTGAAATGGTGTAAACTGAGGAGAAAAGCTAAAATGCATGTTATCAAATTCAGTGCACCTGCTTGCCTTTTGTTAGACCACTTTGTACCAGCAGTATAGTTTCTGTGATTTAATGAGCTATGCATGCATGAGCTTATGAGATATCACACACAAACTTCCTCATTAGCAGTTTACAGAGTCATGGAAAGAACCATCATGTGGAAATGCTTAATGAAACACGAAAGAGATTTTTACATGCTCCCAGTATCTTTTGCTCTGTTCTATATTAATGGCAGCTTTTTTCTGTGGGTACGTCATGTATTCCTTATCTCTGTTATCAGACGTTGATTTTCAATGACAGGTATGATATTCAGAATTGAAATCTTTCAATATGCTGTATCCAGTGTTGTGCTCAAATTTCAATAAAAAGCCTAAACTTTAGAAATAACTCTAAAGGTATCTGAGGGATCCTTCAAAGACTTCTAAAAAAACAGCTGGCTCCGAGAAAGCAGAAATGATGTGTATGGTAATTAGTGGAAGAAATAAGGAGATTGGGAGACTAGGTACAATGGGTATAAACAGAGAGCCTTCTGCAGAGTGAAAAATCAAGGATATTTAAAACCAAAGTTTCAAGCATCAGACAGTGAGAATGCAGGAAGTACACAAAGACTTTGCTAATAAGGTTAAAGGTCCTAGCAAGGGTTGGGGAGAAAATGAGCAAAGACTAGGAAGCAGCAGAAAAGGAGGAGGGAATCATGGGGCACAACACAGTCACAGCCCATTATGGAGACTATCATTAGGGCAACACATACTCCCCATCACCTTACAGAGGAAAGGACAATCCACAGTCCTCTCACTGAAGGAAGAAAACTAGAATGCCCCGTAAAGCACCCAAACACAGAAGGAAAGGAGGATGTGTATTGAGTGAATGTGTTGAGGGAGGCATGGAAGGGAGTAAGGGCATAGCAGAAAGAAACTTTGTTCACACTGTAGAGATTGCAAAAGACATCAAGGGAGAGATTCCTTAATAATCTTCTAATTGGGTTAATGTTAGCCTGTAAGGCTAATACTGATTCCTTCTGTTTGTTAAATGAAAACTGAAAGAAATATAAGCAAATCCTACTGCAGGAAATTTATTAAATTTCTAATTATATTACACCATGCTGGGTTATAATTATCCAGTTGTGTTTCTGTTGAGCACTTACACATACAACAAGATTTTTTAATAAGTATGAAGCACTAAAAACACCTAATTCCTGGCTGAAAAACAAAAACAAAAACAGGTCAGCAAATGCTTTGTCTTTTAAGAATGACTGATAGGGCACTTTTCATTTGGCCTTTGAAGTTTTAACATTTCTATATCCTTTCATCTTAACTATTTACTTTCAGTTTTAAGCTTATTTCTGTCATGCAAGATTTGTGAGAATGACTGCTCATGGCAAAAAAAAAAAAAACAAAAAAAAAACACCACTATGAAGATGATATAGACCCTGTCCAGAACTCTGTACTAGCTTTAACAAGGGTATGCTTGTTTTCTGTGTACCTGTCTGTGCTACACAGAACATGAGAAATTGCATTTGGTAATGCATTGATCTGTAATAGCCTCTGCTAGATTATCTATGTTCCTCTTCTATGTTTGCTAGCAAACTCTGTGCAATCATCAAATCCATGCAGACTGGGAATGTCTTTAGAGAATGGAAGAAATTTTGAAATTATCGTCAGATAGAGAGTCTGTTTCTGATACTTCAGTATACACCCATGCCTTTTTATATATATCAATGCAGCCGCTGATACACCTAAGCAGTTTTTAAATATAGTGTAATTTTTCCAGGCAATTTGTCATGTTAATTCTCACTTTAGCAAAGCTTTAATAACCTCAGTACTCAGTCAGGAATTTCCAGGAGCTAATTCTTCATTGAAGACTTGGTTCAGCTGACTGGAATAGCTGAGAAATATATAACATTTTTTGCCTGGGAGTCATTTGTATGAGTCCAGCTCAGGGAGGCAATAACTGAAGGCTGTTACATGGACTCTAGTTGTAAAGCCATGGGCATTCATTTTGGCAGTGCTTATGGAAAGGCAAAGGCTTAGATACCTTACAGAAAAATGAATTGCTTTCACCTACTGAGATGGACCAGGGTCAGGAACTGCAGAAATTTCCCCAGTGAGACTGGTGGACGGAGGCAAGTGATTTTCCTCTCCCTGACTCACTTCCACTTCATCCTACTAATTCAGAGCTATCCCCTTGTCTGTTTCACTCTAGATGAGCCCACAGAAAAAGCTTCTGTGAAGCCACTAATGACTTGTCCCTTGCTTATAGCTTTCTCTCCAGGGTAAGGGCCATCATTAGTTGGGAAGAATTACTTCAGTCTCCCTCTAATATTTTGGTTTGAAAATTACTGACGAAAATGTGCTATATAGTACTTAGTATTGTTGAGATGGTAGGCTGTTGAGACACAAGGGCAGAGACATGTCAGAAGGAGGAAAAATGACACTGCTTGTATCAAAGTGGTTAAATAGAATAAGGTGCTAACGAACCAGCATTGTAAAGTCACACTTTTTAATACAAATATATAGTTTAAAAAATTTGGAAACAAGAAAATGCTGGAAAATCGTGGATATACATTCATTTAACCTTTTGCCTCCAGGATTTGATAGCTGAGAATTTTTTGACCGTTAAAAACTATAGTAGACAGTGCTGGGCATATTTGTAGCCGGTATCACTATGTCTTCCTGATTTAAAAATAACTGGATAAACAACAATAAATTCCTAGCCTCTAATGACATTGTTTCAGTACATAAAATTACTGTGCATTGTTTTTTGGTTTTGTTTGGTTGGTTGGTTTGGTTTGGTTAGTTGGTTTGGTTTGTTTGTTTTCAATTCTATTTACTAAAAACTTTCAGAAAGTGATTTTATAAATGCAGGATTTCTAAGGCCTTTGTAGGCTGCATGGCTGTTGCAGATCTCTGTCAAGAGAATGTAAGACATAAAAGCTAAGCATTTAACTACCCAGCTTTTTTTCCATTAATCACTGTATTGCCAGGAATATACCTTTATGGGGATAAATGACTAACATCAGAGAAGTCCAGTTCGGAAGCACAATGGGAAGTCTGAGTTATTTCAGTACGGATGCTTATTGTAGGATGTCCTCTGTAAAAAGTTATTTTTAAAATGCAATTAGAAAAATAGTTTAAATTTAATAATTATAAATTATTTTCATTTTTAAAACATGACTTTTGTAGGCTTATATGAAAGTGTGTAGGTAGAATAACAGCTGGTTTGTTCAATGCTATAATTTCTGTGATCTTTCATTATTTTCAGAAAATGAGGAATTAATATTTAAAATGTGCTTTAAGAAAAATATATATATATAAAAGCTACAAAACATTCTCTTTATTGATTCACACCTAAACAATACAGTATGTGGAAGATGTATTCTGCTTTAGACACAAGAAAAATCTAAGTCAAAAGGAGTTAGAAAGCTCGCTTGTCATGCTGGTGTTCGGAAAACTTGGGCGAGCAGCGTGGAAAGCCATTAGAAAAGCTGTGCGCATGCTGCCTCCTCATTGAAAGATAAATCATTGTTCATTCCTGTTCTCAGGATTTAAAACAATGCTTCCCTGTATGCATTGACAATCCTTTCCTTCTAATAGCAAAGTTTGGTGGTTTTCTAATTCCTATGTCTTGAATTATAGATATATATATATTTTTTTTTTTCAACTACTAGTGTAGCAGAGGTAACTCTTTTGTGCTGAGTTCTTGTTCTTAAAGTTAAAAAAAAAAAATCTTAATACCTTCTAACTGTTAGTAAAAATTTCTCTACAGAACCTAAAAAAAAAAGCAGTTTAATTTGAAATATCAGTTCCATGTGTTCTGTGTGTGAGGATTTTCTTAAAACCCGTGGATATTTTTAAACTATATAATGAAAATATTTTCTTGATATCTATGCCTAATTCCAGTCAAAGTAATGGAATAAACAGGAAAACATTTAGAGGGTGGAGGGGAGGGGATGTGATTCTTAAAGAATTTCTTGCAGATCTACCTTAAAATGATTGTTTTAATTGTTTAGCTGAGGTTGCCATCAACACAGATAAACACAGGTAACCCTCTTTAATGCAATATCTTAGTTTCAATCACCACATGGAGCATGCTAATGCCTGCATTAGTGCATATTGGAGTAACAGAGGTATTTTATTAAACCACTCCAGCTCAATGCAGGCCTACCTGCTGATACTGCTGATACTCTCATTGAACCTGATCTTAATGTTTCTGCTTATACTGGCAAATAGCTTCCATCTGCTTCATTAAATCCTCTTGCTCTGTAAGAGACCAGAGGATCTGTCTGCATTGTTTTGTGTCAGTGTCCTAGGGAAGGGAAGTCCAGCCTGGCCATTCAGGAATAACAGCTGTAAGAATTGTCTGTCACTCTAATAGGGACAATAATAAGTCAACTAATAACTTCCTGACATCTTTGAATAGTATGTGGTAGCCACATGCTCTTTTATAAAAGCATATCAGTAACAGTGAGGGGTAGATGCTTCCAACATATTGGTCACACTATTTTGTCACCATCCTGAGATGGTTTCTTTTTTTTTTTTTCCTATCTTCTCTCCTATTACTTTCTTTGGCTTTATGGCTGCTTCTGTAGCTGTTCATTTATGATTTGTTTTATGATTTGTCTCAAAGAGCTGCTAAACTGATGACAAGCAATCAATAAGGTGGTGGTACTGTGATTTAAAATTTGCATTATCCTGAAATATACTAGACTTGCTCATCATCAAAGCTGGCTTGTGTACCTCTCAGCTTGTGTGCTAATGCTCTCCAGCACAGGCTAGCCTTGCTCTATGCCTCGTCTTTCCCTAGAGCAATCGTCTCACATTCACCCCGCACCAGGAGTGGGTAACACAGAAGCTAGACTTGCCATTTCCCCTTTGCTGTCATAGGCAGTAGTGCTGCTCATTGGCAAAGACCTGGAGCTGCAACACAGGGAGAGATTTAGGTCCCGAGGATGGTTTGAATGTGGTGTTACAACCTGAACAAAGGGCAGGGAAGGTGGGATCCCCAGTGCCACCACAGGCTACAGGACAAATGCACCCTGGTGACATTTTAGACCCTTAAGAACATTGTTGATGAGCCAGATATGGTCTTGGCTACAGTACTCTTTTCTTCGCTGACCTACTTCAGTTCTTTGTGCAAGTTCAATGAGAAATAATGTTGATAGCATTTTTAGTGTTTCGGAGAGCATGAAAATCATGAAAAATGTCAATGGTAATATCTTTTAACTACCCTGAACACACTTACATTGTGGACGTGCTTTAATACTAGTAAGCATGTGTGTATACCCTCAGACTCTCAATAAATAAACAAACAAAAAAGAGAGCTTAAAAATGACCAAGTAGCTGATTAGGCTTTTGTGGTCATTGCACACACCAAGCTCCACCCTGCACTGGAAAGGCTATACTAAGGGACATGCTTGAAAGCTCTCTCACAAGGCACTGAACAGCAATGGTTCCAAGGCAGGAAGCTGGAGCCTTGTGATTTACAGCCAATTCACTGAAATCCCCAAAAGCAGATCTCACATTTCTAGTGCATACCTTGGTTTTCTTTTATACTGCAGATTCATGATTTTCAGCTCAGGAAAAACTGCTTTTAAGGTGACCCTTTCAGGAAATCTATTTAAAAATTGTGCATTTGTCAGGGCCAGGAGGCAAAAAAAGAGTCTCCTCAGCTAGCTCAGTGGTGAGGCATAGTGTTCAGACTTATCTTGTGGTGCAGGATGTACAAAGGCGCTTCTGAAGGCACTGTCTTCACTAATCCATACTCTTTGGTCGCTATAAAGACATTGTGATTACTGGCCTGTGTAAACACGAATGAGCAGAGAAGTTACAGGTGATACCACTGTGAAGCTGTTACAGGCCAAATGAGTCCAGAGTCTACACGAGCCATAGGTGGGAACATCTCCTCATACCTGCAATTGGTGACTGTGATGAGCTTTTCTTGACTACTGGAAGAAAAATTAAAGCAAACCTGACAGCGAATTTACAAAACAGAGAACTGTGTACTTCTGTATACACCACTGCACAAATTTAAATTGTGCCTTTTGGAGCTTAGGCACAAAAAGAAAGTGTACGGCTGCTGGAAGCAGGGTCAGACAACATGGAAGGACTGCAGGGATGCTGTTCACCTTCGGAGGGAGAAAGCTCGTGCATCCAAAGCCCAATTAGAGTTGAAGCTAGCCAGGTCTGTGCTTAAAAAAGGTCTGCCCTTAAGGGCAGGTCTGCCCTTTAAAAAGGGCTTTTTTAAATATGTGAACAGAAAAAGGAGGACCGGAGAAAGCATAGGTCCACTACTTGATGGGGGTGGTCACCTCACAAACAAGGACATAGGCAAAGCAGAGACATTTAATGCCTTCTTTGCCTCTGTCTGAAACACCAATGATGGGCTTCGGGACCCTGGGTGCCCTGAGCTGGAGGACTGTGATGGTGGGAATGAGAAACCCCCAACTGACCTTGAATATGTGCAGGATTTACTGCTCCACCTGGATCCATATAAGTGCATGGGTCCGGATGGGCTTCATCCCAGGGTGCTCAGAGAGCTGGCTGACATCATTGTGGGACCTCTCTCAATTATTTTTCAACAGTCTTGGGAATATGGAGAGGTCCCAGTAGACTGGAATCTGGCAAATGTTGTACCAATTTTCAAGAAGGGCAAGAAAGAAGACCCTGGCAATTACAGGCCTGTCAGACTCACGTCAGTGCCTGGTAAAATTGTGGAGAAAATTATCCTGGGAGTTATTGAAACGCACCTGGGGGACAATGCAGTCATTGGTCTCAGACAACATGGGTTCATTAGGGGTAGGTCCTGTTTAACAAAGTTAACTTCCTTTTGTAATAAGATCACCCATCTAGTTGATCAAGGGAAGCCAGATGATGTAATCTTTTTGGATTTCAGTAAAGCTTTCGATACAGTTTCTCATAGGATCCTGCTGGACAAGATGTCCAGCATACAGCTAGATAAAAACATCATATGATGGGTGAACGTTTGGCTGACAGGTAGGGCTCAAAGGGTTATGGTAAATGGGGCTGCATCAGGCTGGTGGCCAGTCACCAGTGGGGTCCCCCAAGGCTCCATTTTAGAGCAAGTTCTTTTCAATGTTTATATAAACTATTTGGATGCAGGACTAGAAGGTGTCTTGATTAAGTTTGCTGATGATACTAAACTTGGAGGAGTTGTTGACTCAGATGAGGGTGGAAAGGCCTTGCAGAGAGATCTGGACAGGCTGGAGAGCTGGGCAATCACCAACCACATGAAGTCTAACAAGAGCAAGTGCTGGGTCCTGCATCTGGGAAGGGGCAACCCTGGCTATACGTACAGACTGGGTGATGAGACGCTGGAGAGCAGTCCTGCAGAGAGGGATCTGGGGGTTGTGGTTGACAGCAAGTTGAATATGAGCCAGCAGTGTGCCCTGGCAGCCAGGAGGGCCAACCGTATCCTGGGATGCATCAAGCACGGCATTGCTAGTCGGTCGAGGGAGACAATTGTACTGCTCTACTCTGTGCTGGTGAAGCCTCACATCGAGTACTGTGTGCAGTTCTGGGCACCACAGTACAAAAAGGATGTGAAACTATAGGAGAGCATCCAGAGAAGGGCTACAAAGGTGGTGAAGAGCCTAGAGGCGAAGACATATGAGGAGCGGCTGAGGTCAGTTGGCCTGTTCAGCCTGGAAAAGAGGAGGCTGAGGGGAGACCTCATCGCGGTCTACAGTTTTGTCATGAGGGGGAATGGATGGGCAGGTGCCGATCTCTTCTCTTTAGTGACCAATGATAGGACCCAAGGGAATCGAGTCAAGCTGCAACAGGGGAAGTTCAGGCTGGATATCAGGAAGAGGTTCTTCACTGAGAGGGTTGTCACACACTGGAACAGGTTCCCCAGGGACGGAGTCATGGCACCGAGCCTGTTGGAGTTTAAGAAGCATTTGGATTATGCTCTCAGTCACATGGTCTGAATTTTTGGGTAGACCTGCTTGGAACCAGGAGTTGGACTTGATGATCCTTGTGGGTCCCCTTCCAACTCGTGATATTCTATGATTTTATGATTAAATAATATACATTTTTTGAAAGTTCATTTCCATAAGGGAACAGTCACAGTGTCCTCACTGAGCTGTTGATCATTAAGGCTCTTTTTCCTATTCATTCATTTGTGATAAGGTAAAATAATCTCCCCATTAAACAAGATAAAGAAACTTAATTTTGCTTGTAAAAATTGTAATGCAGAATTATAATTGCAATTGTAATGAAGAATCTTATGCTCCCAGACTAAATTTCATTGGCTTCAAATTGAAATTAGCCATGATTTTTCTCTTCTGAAGCATTGTGAAATGTTTGAAATCAGTACCAAACTTTATTTCAAAAGCAATCCCATTTGTGAGAATATGGTTAGCTGTTCCCTTATTTTCCTGTCTTGGTTTGCCTTTTTACTGAGATATGATGAGGTGTTCAATTTTCAGTATCTTTTGGATAGGTTGTACTTCATTCTTTTTTAATAATTTGACACATTTCTTAAAAAGAGGTAAAACATTAAATTATACTTTTTATACCGCAGCTTATTTAAATGCATGGTGTTCCACAGATGTATTGTATTTTTGCTGTTGTCATTCAGACTAGTTGAAAAATAAAGACTTCTTTTAAAATTCATACTTTGAGTTCCCACATGCATGTCTCTTGCCCGTGCTATATTATCTCATTTTCAAACAACAGTACTAGCATGGCTTTTGGACATATATATTGGCTTACAATTCATTGGTCTTACAGTCGCAGTATTGTCTGATGCTGCCAAGGTTGCTAGCAAGTTGTTACTTGAAGCACTCACAGAGATGAAAATACTGCTTTTATGAACAATAAACAAGGCAGTGGCTAGAAGAAAATTCTTCAGAAAATTATTTCAGAAAAGATAATGAAATTAATTTACTTTTTAATTTACTTACTTTACTAATTTAATTTACTTACTGAAGTTAATTTACCAACTGCACTCTGCTTTCTGAGTTGTCATATAAATCAGAGTTGTCATGCAATAAATGCATTTTCTCATTGAATAGCAAGCAAATGCATATTCTTCTAGGCAACATTACTTGCTTCCTACTTTTTGCCTGCCTAAGAGTCTTTTGCAACAGTAGACAATGCTTCTACCTTTATATTGTTATATGTATATGCTAGCAACACCAAAATAACTCAAAGTCAAACTCAAAGAAAAGAAGAGGGAAGTGGGAGTTATTCACTGGTTGGTAAGTTTGTTGTTGTTGTTTTCCCAGTGGAAAAAGAAGATCAACAGATTAAATAAACACCAATAAAACCATTAAAACCAGACTCCTAGCTAATTTTGACAGTAAGCCATTATTGGCCAAACAGGTTAAACTTTCTAATTTCTCTGTAGAAATGCAATGATAGTTTAAGTAAACTTTAATTGCTGCCTACAAAAACACATAACACGAGCTTGGATTGAAAAAAATAAATGTAGCTCTCAGTAGGTAAGGATTATTTTCCTGAGTGGTCTTCTTTTTTATAAGCTCTTCTTGTGCTCTCAATGTATGAAGATAAATGAAGAATTAATTTAAAATCTATGAGGTTAAAATTAAATGCTAATGACTCTTTCCCTGTTTGATACAGTAGATTTGAATGTTGTTACCAATACCTGATTCTTTTTGCAGAGTGGTTTCTTTGACTTCTTAGAAAGATCATAGTTCCCTAATTTATTGTTATTTACTTAATTATACTGACATGAGATAGGCATAGTTAAATCATCTGATTGGCATTGATAGAGTAAGGAGAAGTTTCATATGTCCTAGGTTTAGACATAGGCAAAATATGGAAAAATACTCACGACTTTAAATTGTAACACCCTTTTGTCGCCATTTGTCTTCACATACAGTCCTTTTTATTGTTTTTGAAGTTGGTGAACCATCTAGTAGCCAATAGGCACAGAATTTTTGAAGTTCAGGTGTGGTCTTGCTGGACAGAGAAGATGCTGTTCCTGCCTGCTGAGGTAGCAAAGCAGGCAGAGCTCCACAAAACGCCTTCAGCAATGAGGCTCAAGAGCTTCCCTGTGATATATGTGAGAATAGCTTCAGAGGCCTGGGAGGTTTTTTGGTTCAAAAGAGGGGAGAAAATAGTAACACTGGAGGAACAATTCCGTTCACTTCATCTAGTGATATAAATGACATTTTGCATGAGGAAACAAAAACAAAACTAGAACAATTTCTGTTGCTTCCCATTGCTTCCTGTTGATACCTTCAGAAGAGTTCAATAAATGGTTTGAGGCAGCTAAAAAGCAAATTGATTCAGCAGTTTCCTTAAAGGAGGACTGAAGCAAATGCACGTAATCTCTGTTCCAATGGGATCCATAGAATGGCTACAGAAAAGAATTGTATCAGAGCACAGTACTTTAACTTTTTTAACTTTTATGTCTTGTTGTCTACCTCTGATATTATGTGGCTTAGGAAAGTAATCAAGGCATTATTAGTCACGACTTGGTATTGTTGTTACTAATCTTTCCAGTAAAAAGGAATTTCGTATTGTATGGTCATATATTACAGTCTCTGCCTGCATGCAGGAGCTACCCATATGTAGTTATTGCATTTTATTAACTTTCGACTTAAAAAAAAAAGATGCAGTTGTAGTAGTAAAGTTCTGTAAACAGCAGAACTGTTTTATACTTATTTCAGTATTAATATATTCTTGTAACAATCTTGTAGACAATGAGTTATTCTAGTGTAGATGAAAATGCAAAAAACAGAGCAAATTATGTGATCTATTTTGTGCATTTCAGTTATTCAGAGCAATCAGTGACAGTATGCTTTGAATTACACAAATATTTTGCACATATGATCACATTGTAGCTGTAGTATTCATGGTATTAGTAAGTACAACTATGCTGAGAAATCAAGCCTTTGATTTTAGAATGCACAATCCATCCAAATGTCCCAGGAGTCTTTCTGTATTTCACCTCGGTATTAGCACTGTAGGCCATGGGAGTCACTCAGCAGATGTTGATCTCACTTACAAAGCTTAAGTAAAACTATGTATAGACTAATTTCACAGTTCTTCACATGCTACAGAACAGAAAGATATAAATGATAGTTTACGTTCAAATCACTTTGGAATTTAGTTTGACCCAGAGATATCAGAACTGGATAGTAATGAAACAAGATCAATGTTGGCTTAAATCTTTGTAATATGACGCTCTTGCTGCATTTCAGAGAACATGAGATCTGTGAATACCTACCTGAACATCTGGGAATGCTAAAGATTTTTCTTCCCCTTGACAGAACAAAAAGGGCAGTAGAAATGTTTCGATCACCCTTTTTCTGTCTCCTGCAGAGGGATTGAAAAGAGTTGACAAACCTGCAACTTTCAAGTTTGGCAATGAGACCAGCAAGACTGAAATAGATTTTATGGGAGTGTGTATGATATACATACATGATAAAATTACATTGTTAATTCTTGGGGAGGAAGAATAGCTTGCACTCTGGAAACCAAGAATAAAATCAGAAGAGACATACAGGCAACTAGAGTTTACAACAGATCACTCTTCCTCTCTTTGTTGTTGTCCTCTGCTCAGATGTAGGCTAGATGATGCATTACCCTGCAACAGCACAGAGAATGACTAAAGAAAAATCCTTGCTTGTTACTGTGATAACATAACCAAGATTGATTTCAGATTTCATTTTATATCTTAATTAAAGCCTGAAACTTGCTTTCATGGGATTTGGCTTTATAAATTTCAGTCATCACACACACACACACAGAATTATTTTTAGCTTTCATTGATTAGAGAAAAACATAATTTTAACAGTGACAACATGCAGTGTTTTGACACCTGATTAACACTGCACTTTTCAGTGTTTTTTTAACATTGAGGTCAAACTCTGCTGTTTACACTTAAATGATTTCTCATGCTTAATGTCTAAGAACCAAAGCTTTCTATAATGAGTTTTATAGGACATGCTGACACTGCAGGGGAGATTATCATTCCTTTCACAGTTCAGAAGAAAAGTCAGAAAGATCAGCAGAGCAAATGAAACAGCCCACAAGCTCTGGCTGCATATCTACCTTCTTTTCATAATGTATAGATTCTTGTCCTCGGGGAAGATAATAGAATATGGTTTATTTCTTGGTCAGCAGTGAACTGCATTATTATAAAGGTCAGAGTTCTTTTACCCAGTACTTTGTACATAACCTTTTCACCCATTCTTCTCGCCCATGGATGTGCTGTGGGATTCTTCAAAATCCAGAAGGACTTTGAATGTCTTTGCTTCTCTCCTGTGTATAGCTCTTCAGGAGCCTCATCTCCCTTGAGAGCCATATACTTTCAAAAGGTATTTCAGAGCATTTTGAGTAGGTTCTTACTGTAAGTCACTCACTGGATATACTTATCTCTCCACTGATTATGCATGTAACTTGAGAGATCCGGTCCTTGAATTCAGAGTTATTTATCTATCTCATGTTAATAATCTGAAAATTTACTTCTTCCCATGTTACCTATCTACCCTGAGCAAATTACATAGTGATCTGAGATGAAGGAATGCCTGTTCTTTCATCTCAGGTTCCTCCATTACCCTGCTGGAGAGAATTTATCACTCTTTGCATGGGGCTCAAAGATAGGGGCTGGTTTCAGTAGAAAAGCTATACAGACACCATGCCTGCTTATTCATCTGATGTTGTGAAGTAAAGATGAAACAAAGTGGTAAGAGGAAAGTAATTGGTATACTAGGATGGAACCATGGACAGAAATTTGGCTATGGTTGTGCATGAACAAAGCAATGTTTCAATCAGTGTAGAAAAACTAACACATTCTCACAGTGTTGATGCCAATAGACAAGCCATAAACCAAAGTTAACAACCTTTTATGCTAGAAATGGCTAACTTATGGTAAAATTCACTTATTTTTGAGAGCTCACACCAATGTCATACTGTGAAAGGGAGGTAAGGAGCACAGTGTGGAAAAGAGTGGAAAATAAGGCACATGCAAGAATGTAGTAGAGCATATATTATCAAGAATGGTGGATGTCAGTTTTGAAATGCTAGAAAATGAGATGGAAGAAGTCCAGTGTGTAGGAATACAGATTAATGCTGAAAGGAGGTAAGCTTAAAGCCAGCCACCTTTCTTAGTAGGAGTTTGTGGGAGTGAATGACAAAACTTTAATATCAAGAACAAGTTGTTCACATAGATTGTGCCTTTGAACTCTTATACAATTTTTATTATTTTCTTCAGCTTTACCTGGAAGCTTCAGCTTATATATTTCAAACATTTCTCCTATTAGCATTGAAGCAAGATAAAGTACTTAATTTGCTTAACAATTCCAAATGTTAGAAGAAACATAACTTGACATGTGTACAACATCTGTTCATGTTTATAGGACCTTCACATGCACAGCAAGGCAGTATTTGATTCCTTTGTGCTCTGAATAATCAAATTTGCTATTTTAAAGAAGAACCTAGGGATGTCAGATTTACTCCATATCTAAAAAAATAATTTTTAGAGCTTCAAGATGAACTGTAATATGATTGAAAGGTGTACAGAACCAAGCGTTTCTGTTAAAGATATATACATATATATTTAATTCAGAAACTAACTTTCCAGGATTCAAATTGTAAAATCTTCATTTCTGCAAACATTTTCTGACTAACTGGATAAGCAAAGAAAACAAAGAAAGCACTTCTCAACATCCATAACTAACTAGAGTATAGTAGTCCCATCTGCCTGAGATATATAAGTGGAACTACATGTACTAAACACAAACATTTAAAATGTTCTTTGAATTAAAGTACCACAGTATGAGTTAACAGGTTATACTTATGTTTTCTTTAACATTTAAGAGAATTTCCAGGGAAAGCAATCAATAACAAAAGTTAGCTAAATATTTGAGCAGGCGTGGCTTTTTTAATATTAACAGTATCATGAATGCTTTATATTAAAATAAATATATCCTTTTCTCTGCCTTATATGAGAATTCATTTAAGTCAAATGACAAATATAAATGTCAATGTAAATAGGATCTCAGTAGCAGTAAAAATCATAAATTATACATTTCTTTAGACTTCATGCTTTCTGCTTAAATCCATTTTTATCAATATTGCTAACAGACGTACTTTGTAATTACAGTCCAATTATATACTCAGTATCTGATATATATGTATATGTAGACTTTGTGCTGCAGACAAGATATCTTTCTTCTGACACATAAATAGTCTACAGACAAATACTGTAAAAACTGCATCCTTATATGCTGTCTTTGCTTGTGTGGTTCTGTGTAGGTACGTATGTATAAGTCTGAAAGCTGTGTTGCTCCATGGAGCATTAGAAGAATGTCATTAGAAGAACAAGACTTAGTAAGCACTTTAACCAGGCTAATTAGTTGTGGGTTATCTTGATGGGTTAATGGGATTGCTTCCTTTAGAGCTCTGCACGTATTCTTCTCCCTCTCTATCTTCATCTAACCTGTCCTTTTCTTGTTAATGGCTCTGTGGCAACACTGGCTGTTTTAATACAATACTCTGCTTCCTTGGAGACACACAGTTGGTGTCTCACTGGATGCTCTCAGGTTGCCCATGTGTTCTCACAGGACCATTCCTCACAGTGATCTCTGAGAACTCAAAATGATATTTTGCAAATTGCCAAACTAAGCAGCTGGATGAAGTAGGTGAAAGAGGAAAATGGACTTCCTGTAACTTTTTACTGTAAATGTAATTAGTATATTTACACTGCATATTTATTAGTTATATGAGGAAAAAAAAAAAAAGTAAATGTTCTTTCAGTAAGCTGTTCTGAGCTTTTCTAGAAAGTTATTCTTCTAAATCTTCTCATACTGATGATCAGCATTCAGGCAAGACATACAGTATTTTCTACGGAAACCATAGTGGTCATTTGGCAGATGGCTCCTGTCCTAGGTTCAGAGCAAACAGGTAAGCCCGTTGTGAGTCAGGGAGGAAGCTTTTTCTTCTTCCCTCAGCTGAATACTTCACTTACCCAGTGCAAGCTATCCAGAAGTTACTTTCTACTTTCCTTTGTGGTGTCCCTAGTGCTAAGACGTTTCCAAAAGTTGTTATTATTCCCCTTCAAATTTCTCCTTAAAACTCTTATTTTTCTGTGACGCCATAATAAAATCAGGAAAATAGTTTATTACTATGTCAAATCTGCTGTTTTTAATGCCATTGCCTCATTTTTCTTTCAGTTTTCCATCTGCCTAATGTGTTTTTTCCCATCTTGAATGCAGAGTGTAGAATAAAGATCATCAAATCTAGATCATCTATGAGTGTTGTAGAGTGTCTGCCATTATAATGCTCTGCTACATGACTGTAATTGTTAGGCATTATGGTAATGTCAGTTATCATTTTTCAAAGTCCAGAGAGAAGGATTTATTTTTTTCCCCTACACATTACAGCTAAAAACTGGAAAATATAAAATGAGAATTCTGTTTCATAAAATGTTTTAAGGTTTCATCAACTGGAGAGGAAAGCTGTTTATAACATTATGGTAAAGACAGTAACAAGGAAATATCACATCTCATCAATTTTGCCTCATTTTTACAAGCGTCGTGTGAGACGTGGAGGCCCCAGTTTCCTGTTTCTACTTAGGAAAAAAAAAAAAAAGTTTTATTCAAACACAGTAAAAAAATATCTTTACAAGGGACATGGGGAGTGTGACTGAATCAAACAAAAGAATCAAGATGTATCTATCATGCTATCTCTATGTGTAGACCTGTGGAGTGTCAGAAGTTTATTTGGCCAGAATTCTATCCTCCTACATGATAAATAAATAAACAGGTAGCTTATGTTCTGAGGAAGAAATCATTCACCACAAAATTATACGATGTTTCTTTCACCTTGTGGAAGATATCTGTTTTTCCTAATGTTTTTGCTCCATGATAAAATGAGAAAAATAATTTGCTATCTCTGTTGCAGTGTTGTGAGAATGCATTAACGTTTGAAAAGCACTTAAAAAGCCTCAGGTAGAAAGCATCAAAACCACGTGTACTCAACCTTATTAAAATAATGTATATTCAATATGAAATTATTTTAATAACTGTAAAATAATAATTTTCCTTTATTATGGTTTGAATGATTATTTAAATTGAGTGTAAGTATGCATAATATCCAAAATCTATAAATTGTGTAACCCAGCAGTCAGGAAATGCTTCAGTGAATTTTCTCAATTTAAAAAGAACTACAGAAAACCTTCCAGCAACATGTTTCTGTAGAGAAATCTAAATGATGTATACAAAATCCTATGAGGATTGAATTACACAGAAGGATTGTTTTTGTTTCTGTTTATATAACTGCAATGTTTGTAAAAGCTCACCAACAGAGTTCAATGAATATTAAGGAAAAACAAACAAACAAACAAAAAGAAACCATGAACACATGTTCAGTTAAAAATGTTTGTATTTTTTCTTATTTGGAAACTTTGTATAACTTTATATATATATATATATATATGCACAGAGAGCCAATGTGAATGTACAGGTTAAAATCAGTTTAGTTGTCTTTTACTATAATGTAATGCTTATAAAAATTCTGTAATCAAATCATCTGTAATCAAATCAGTAATTTTGGCTTTGAACTATAAATTGTGAAGAAAATGTAAGAAGCTCCTGAAAACATTTATCTACATGTGAATTGATAGTTTTGAAAGTAAGTCCTAACAGTGCTGGTGACTGCTTTCACTGCATGTGGGAGGTGCTTACACCTACAAAGAACAAAGGTTGAGATTTACAAGTGTCCCGAATGGCATCTGGGAGCATGCTGTCTCCTACGTCAGGATGCCTCTTATGTTCACACCTACCTTCCATCCAGGATGTTTGCCACATTTCCCACCACAAAGACATTTCCCACACTTTCAGATAAATATAATGGTTGGTTTAGTTATTGCTTAAACACTTACCTTTTGTAACAGTTATAGTTGAAGAAGAGCATAATCAATTAGCAGGTCTGAATGGGAAAATGAATATAAATGTACTGATTTAGGTAATCAGTAATATCCAAAGCCAGTGAAATAAACAGAGGGAAGAAGAAAACAAACATTTGAGAAAACCCACAAAATGAAATCTAGTTTAATCAAAATGTATAGGTTAGAATAATGAACATACCTATAAAATCAGTTCTGTGTATTTGAAAATTAATGGGAAATGTTTATGAAATAAAATATCCAGTGTTGCAATAGTGAATCATTAATCTGAATTCTAGAAAAGATGAATTTTAGAAAAGAAGATGTTGGTCATATATCTAGTATCAAATCGTTCATTACAAAACCAGATAGGAAATAGATATACTATACGGCAGATGATCTCTCACATGCTTAGTGTATTTTATGGTCTTTTCCTGAAGCATTTGGAGTAGGTTAGCATTTCCTAGTCAGTACAGAAATTTCTATATTTTTGTTTCAGAAAAACAACAATGCTTTTTGAAATGTCAGAAAATGTAAACAAAACACCTCCAAACTTTTTTTTTATTGTTATTATTTTTTGTTTTCTGTAGGAAAGTTCAGGCTCATGATGGCCATAGTATCCTTGTGTGCATTCCTGTTATAGCCATCATCCAGAACAAGAATATTCTTCGCATTATCACTGCATCAAAAATATATTAGAAGTAGATCACAGCACTATAGCTTGCTCTGAAGAAAAATAATTATTGTCTCAGGATTAGGCAAAAAAATATTTTTATCTTAGTTTCCTTTCACCTTTGTCATGGACCATCCTCTGAAATACCCTGGACAGTGAGTGAGAGGAGTCCTAATTAAGTGACCATGCATTCTTCTTCCCTTTCCTGCAGGATTCAAGTATTTTGTAGTATCCATGATTGTTTCCAAGTCTAAAGTGATAACCTAAAGGAAGCAAAGCCTGAAACTTCCACTTCGGCATCCCCATGCCAACTGCTGAGCACTATAAAATAGATTTAAGATGCTTCCTAGAGTATGGAGGGGAATATTTGTATACATTTTTAATCTCAGGCATCTAATCTCTCCAGAATTTATTGTTATTGTATGTTAAGGAAAATTTTATTATTTACTTTGATCAGTGTACTCATCAAATGAAAGTAAACAACTCTGAACAGAAGTAGAGAACTAGTTGTTACATTTTCCCCAGCAATTTAAAAACTTTATGTTTCTGCAGAGAACAAAATTGTTCCTTTAAACTACTAGTACTACTTCAAAGTTTGTCAGAATGAACTGAAAATAGCTTGTCAATTATATAAGACCAAGAGATTTGCCAGATCCAAAAGCACCTTTCAGGCAACTTTCTTTGCAGTGACCAGAATCCTACTTCCATTTTCACCCCAGTGTGAAATCCCTGATCTGATATTACAAACTGTAGCCCTGTATATTGTGATATTGTTTTGATAGTGAAGTCAAGGATATTCTGTTTATCATATGAGTGTTCTTTGTTGTCTCTGCCATCAGTACTGACAGGACTGGTCCTCAGTTTCTGAGGGTTAGCTCTATTCTTGGATGTCCTGTTTTCCAAGACAGTGAGTGGAACTCCTTTAGCAGCAGATGCCCCCAAAGGAGATTCAAGTTATTAGGAGGAAAAGAAACCAATGGAAGGTTAGTGAAGCCTCAAGATATGTTAGATATTTTTTTTCTTGCTAGGCAGTCACTGTTTCTGATTGAGGGTAAAATGCAAATCTAGCCAACAGGCAAAGACAGAGGAATTGGCTAATCCTTAATCGTACCTTTTGTGTCTTTAAGCTGAAAGGACTTTAATATTTCAGGTTTACGTATATTTGCCCATGACTTGTCTAGACCTGCCTTCACTATTGTAGTAACCTATAGGTACACCATTGTAGTCAGACAGTTAATAGCTTTAAGTTGAGGCTTATCTGATGGCTTTGAGGTAACACTATCCCCTGAGGTGCATACACAGAAGTGTTTCAGACCCATCTAAACATTCAGAACTACCACAGAACAGAATTGCATTAGGTAATGAAAGTTAAAGCCCTTTAGCACACTGAAGGGAGCTATTTTTAACAATAACATTATTTTTAATAGGAAGAATAGTTAGGAGAACTTCCCAACAGGATGAAGAGTCCTTCCTGGTGTCAGTGATAGATTAAGGATTTTGGAGGATGCGAAGTCTATGCAGAGCAAGTCAAGTGTGCCAGACTTGTGGACACAGTAAATAAACACAATAAGTTCCCCAAGTCCTTGCAATTGTGATGTAGCAGGGAGGCTCAGAAAGGTCAAGTCCCCTGAACACCTATAGACTGTGTGGAAGAACTACAACTGGGTACTGCCATCCATGAGGTTTAGGAGTGAACAGCTGATGTGAAAAAAGGTAAGTGAGGCCATGTAGCCATTACAGCTGTTTCCCTGTTGTCACAGAAACTATGTCTGTACCATTATTATTGCCTGGAAAGATCATGGAACAGATTCTCCTGGAAACTATGCTAAGGCACATGGAAAATAAGAAGGAGACTGGGAACAGCGAACATGGCTTTACTAAGGGCAGTTTGTGCCTGACAAATCTGGTGGACTTCTATGTTGGGGTTACAACATTGATGGATAGGGGAAGAGCAACTGACCTCATGTACCTGGACTCATGCAAAGCATTTGACACTGTCTCGCGTGATATCTTTGTCTCCAAATTGGAGAGACATGGATTTGATGGATGGACAACTCAGTGGGTAAGGAATTGGTTGGATGATTGCACTCAAAGAATTGTGGTCAACAGCTCAATGTCCAGGTGGAGATCAGTAACGAATTGTGTTCCTTGTGGATCAATATTGGGGCCGGCACTGTTTAAAGTCTTTGTCAGTGATATGAACAGTAAGATTGAGTGTACCCTCATCAAGTTTGCCAATGACACCAAGCTGCGTGGTGTGGTTGACATGCTGGTAGGAAGGTATACTGTTTAGGGGGACCTTAACAGGCTTGAGAGGTGGGCCTGTGTGAACCAGATGAGGTTCAACAAGGCCAAGTGCAAGGTCCTGCACCTGGGTCAGGGCAATCCCTAGCACAAATACAGGCTGGGCAGAGAATGGATTGAAAGCAGCTCTGAGGAGAAGGACCTGGGGGTGTCGGTTGATGAGAAGCTCAACATGAACTGGCAATGTGTGCTTGCAGCCCAAAAAGCCAACAATTTCCTGGGCTGTGTCAAAAGAAGCCTGGCCAGTGGGTTGAGGGAAATGATTCTCCTTGTCTACTCTGCTCTCATGAGACCCCACCTGGAGTACTACTGCATTCAGCTCTGAAGGACATGGACCTATTAGAATGAGTGCTGAAGAGGAGGACCATGAAGATGATTCAAGGGGCTGGAGCACCTCTCCTATGAAGACAGGCTGAGAGAGTTGGGCTTGTTCAGCCTGGAGAAGAGAATGCTCAGGGGAGACCTTATAGCAACCTTCCAGTACTTAAATGGGGTTTACAGGAAAGCTGGGGAAGGACTCTTCGTCAGGAAGTGTAGTGATAGGACACGGGGGGATGTCTTTAAACTGAAAGAGGGTAGATTTAGATTAGATAAAAGAAGGAAATTTGCTCTGAGGGTAGTGAGGCACTGGACAGGTTGTCCAGAGAAGCAATGGATGCCCCATCCCTGCAAGTGTGTAAGTCCAGATTGAACAGGGCTTCTTTGAGCAACTTGGTCTGGTGGAATGTGCCTCTGCCCATGGATGGGGGGGGGGGGGGGGGGGGGGGGGGGGGGCGGGGGTGTAATTAGATGATCTTTAAGATCCCTTTCAATCCAAACCATTCTATGATTCTATGAATGCCTACACAAGCATATTGCAATCACATGTGATAAGGTTTTGGCTGGAAGGAAGCTCACATGTTATGGTCACAGCCAGTCCACACATGATGTTTGGGCTGGTCTTCATTAGTCATCCAATAGCTTTACTATGTTCTTCCAGGAGATGTTCCATCTTTCAGGCTGTCCATTGAGCAGGATTCTACCAAAAATATATAACCAAAAATATATATTACTGTGTGATTCAGTTATAGAGTTTCTTGGCAATGGAGAATTTTGATGTATAGCACTTTGGGAATTGCCATGCTGAAGCATATCAGAAGTCCTTCTGCATCTTATCTCTGCAAGAAAATATTTTTTTTTCTTTTTATATGTAGAAAAAAAAATGGCAAAATAATCAGACCAGCACATAGCTTTCTTTTTATACCTTAGTACAAAGGACAAAGCTGTCCTTATTCTGTAAACTTCATATATTAGGGATTCTTTCTAGACTCTTGTCATCGATGGATGAGTCAGTGCCATTGATGATCTGGTTTTGGCCGCAGAAGTCCTAACATAAAATGAACAAGCTGTGAAAGTTGTTGAAAGCTATTCAATGTCAGTGTTAAATGACAGTTACATGTTTATAAATATACTTTATGAAGTAGTGGAAAAAAAGAGATGCCCTTTGGGATTAAATTTAAGGAAATGATGTTTGGAGATGCATCACTTTTTCTATTTTTATCACTATTTTTCAACTTCTTGGAGATCAGTGTTTTTCAGTTGCAGTTTGTTTTCCAATGTAGAAAGAAAATAGTTAGTCTCCGTCACACAAAACTGATCGTCTACATGAAATATCCTGTTTAGATATGACTACACATTGGCATTAGGATTACAATCAAAACATCCAAACTCTCTTTCTAAAATTGTCTCTCTTTCTTCTATTTTCATTACAATACTTGTACATGACAGATTCATTTTTTTAGAAGGAATAATATACTGTATCTATGTTTAATGATAGTAAAGTTATATTACTTAGAAAATCTGTTACAACAGCTGCCACGTGCATCTTTTTTTTATTTATTGCTAATTAAGATCTCATACTGAGTGACTTCTGGGGTCACCCTTGAGAACATAGCTCTTGCAGTTCTTACTCTTTCAACATGTCAGTGCAGAAAATTAACTGCAATGTAACCTGTGTATTAAAGCCTGAACAGGAGCAAAGCTAGTTTCATTACTAAGGACAAAACCAACAAAAAAAAACAAGAGCAACAACAACAGCAAACAAACAAACAAACAAACAAAAACCATAAAAATAGCATTACCCATAAACACATCTTAAACGGTATTATTAGCTGACAGCTTTGCTTTTCTCTGTGTCTGCGTTTGGGGTGAATATTTCATCCGCTGGTGATGATAGAAGAGAGTTAATTAGGTAACTTCCTCAAACTAACCAGTGTTGTAGTTGACATCAGGATGCAGTTCTTGAAATTGGAGTGCGCGCTTTATGTTTTTGCCGATTATAGCACAAACCCACCAAAATCTTCAGCTCTTTGTCCAGATCTTGAGAAAGGTATATTCTACTCCATGATTTTACATTTTGGCAACAATATATATTTTAGGCTTCAGTGTTCTTATGCTTCATGGCCCAAAGATCACTACTAAACATAACACAAGACTGTAAAATCAATGTAAAGTAGACAACACCTAAGCTTTTGAAACCAGTGTTAGAATATTTATTCTTAATCCAATTCTGCTGCACACTAAGTCGCTTCCTTCTTTGTTTCTGCTATAACAGGCTTCAATGGGAAAAAAGGGTGATCAGGAAACTTGGGAAGCAGAGAAATTTTGACATTTTGAGGTTAAACTGAAAAGAAACTTCTTGGCAGAGAGTACATTTCATGTTTTGCAAAGTGTTGCATAAGGACTGACAATTGTTGCTTTTTCTCTTTCTTTACAAAGTCAAAATCAGTTAAAGGTGCTATGATCCACACTGAAGAAACTGTGGTCTGTATTCTGTAATTTAGACAGGTTTAGGCTTGTCTATTTTTTTCTACCAATTTATTAATCCATCAGTATTATAAAACACTTTTTTCATAGCTTATTTGGGTTATTTTTGCTTCTCAGTATGAAAATGGTAGAATTTAAGTGTCTTTTTCATACTCATTCTGAGGTAAATATAAGGTTTTGTAAAATTTAATCTGTTTTTGTTTTTCTAATAATTTTTAAAACACTGATTTATAGTGTCAAGAATACAGTATTCATCATGATTCATTTGGCAATTTTATCAGCATATATCTCTAATTTAGCATGCCAAATATGTGGCACTTTGTGTTATAAAACGTGTACCACATTTTGAATGATGTTGGAAATGCCCTGGTAATTTTCATCTTACAATTTTTCATTCAAATAAACAGAAGAGAACTGTGGATTAAATACCATAAGTATAGCACATTTTAAATGAATTGATTATGACATATTTTTTGATGTTAGGCATGAAAATCTCTGGTCTGTGCACCATCTTTCATTTAAAAGCAACTGGGTTCACGCAACATATATTTTTATAACTAATCTTGTGATTTTCCATGAAAGCATCAGTAGCAAAATTTCTCTGGGACAGCATTGTAAGTACATTCATGTAGGCAGCACATACTGTTTTTCTAAATGCAATTTTTGACAACCCTCATGAAGTAATAGTGTTATACTTTTTACCTCATTATGTATAATTGTATCTTATCACATTCAGAAGTTGCTAAAAGAGAAAAGCAACTGTATAAAAGCATGAAAGAATTTCTGGCAAATATGCCAGAAATTGTGATATACTGTAGTGAAAGCTAAGTAACTGGTATCATATAGTATGTTTCTTGAACAACCATGACTTTTGTTGTGCTCCATGGCAGAGTTTGGCTTCAGGAGTTAAGCTGAAATCAGTTCACAGAGCAGAGGTGGCAGAGGAAAAAAATATAATAATAAAAAAAATCTGTGTGCACCTTAAACAAGTGCAGTACATAAATTTCCAGTGGTCTGTAGTATAGTATCTTTACCCAAGTAAAATCAAGAAAGAACTTGAAGTAATTTGGGTATGCTTTGAAAAATTGTGAACTCTCCTAAAAGTAAAAGAGGGTGTAACATGGTGAAAAACAAGAGTTCTGCATACAAATTATCTTATTGCTTACTTTGACAAAGCTAGGGAAAAGAAAAAGAAAAAAAAAGAGAGAAGTAGAAACATTGAACATCCAGTACTTGTCACGATCCACAGTTTGTGAATGTCTCTTTCCATAGTCCTGACAGATGCTTTGTGTAAGAGTGATTGACTTAGTCAAGGTATTAGTCAGCCCATACCAGTCCTCCCATGATCAGAAAGTGCTGCTTCTATGCTGAAGGCGCACTTCAAGCTCTTTTAATAAATCATGCTGATGTCTATCACTGAGATGTACAGGTTGAACAACAGGGTGTCTCTTAACCTCCTGTTGTAGTTCACTGAAATTGTTAAAATGCTCTAAAGAGTAGAACATTTGTCACATTATTCTGGATAGGAAAAAAATGTTTTACACTGGTGTCTCATTAACTACCTGATTATCTTAATGTTTGCTACGCACTGGAGACTCTTAGGAGTCCCGTGAAGTAAAGAACGGTTCATATGTGTATTCCACAGATATGGAAATTGTAGAACAAAGAAGTTAACATCTGTCTGATGACTAGAAATTTCAAAGTGGAGTCTGGCTTGTAACAGCTAAAGTGGCCTCTCATAAAAATTCCTCAACTAAACAAAATATTCCAGATATTTATTTATCTAAGTCATCTTCTGAATACTATTTATTTATTTATTTATTTATTTATTTTGTATCCTAATCTGTGACTTCTGTTTCAGGTGTCTGAGAAGTATCATATTTCTTTACCACAAATTAAATAAACACCTTTAATTATTGTTGAATTCTCATATTTTATATCAATCTATGTATTCGAAAGGGAGAAAATACTCCAAAGACATATGTGAAACTAAGAAAATCATGTGATAAAATATATATCTTTGCAAATGTACATTAAAGTAAATATATTAAAAAGTGTATATATAAAGTAAACCGTAGAGAGAAAATAGGAGTTTTAGCTCAGGTGTAAATGCCTGCAGTGTGATCATCTAATGTTAGGTAACATTAATCTAAGGTTTCATTTGTTTCTTGAACAAAAACTGTTTTCCTTAAAACAAATATTTTGTTCTAACTTCATAAACAGGTAATAGTCAAGACTATCTAAATCTCCCTGACATGCAGACATGTCTTTCACCTGAAGACTCTTCTGTGGTCCCTGGGCTCTTTCTTCTTTCCCCAAGTTTCAGAGCTGTAGAGCTTTCCCAGAACCCTTACAGGGGACCATGATACTGATGGTTTGTAGATGCAGGACTCCAACACTCATTCCCTGCTGGGGAATCCTATATTTAGATTCAAAATGTCCTGAACTCTTTAACTTTTCTTAGCTCTTTTGTGCTTCCCTATCCTGACAGCCACAATGATGGCAGTAATAGCTGCTTACAGCTCCGATTCCCTTTCCTTTGCAAAAGTTACCTACATTTTGATATGTTGAGATTTGGAAATCCCATTTACAGATGAACATTTGGGATCATGTTTCCAAAAGTCATTCAGCTCCTCAATCTTCAGTATCTGGTGTGGCGCAAAACCCTTGACAGTCTGGAACAATAAGTTCAGAGGCAGATATGAGATACTAATGCAATTTTGAGAGCCGGAAAACTCAAAATTATGTTTTTGCAGTCCTTATGTACTGTGTAAATTTAAGATGAACCTTGACGAGAAACTTATTCCTGAAGTTTCATGTTGTTTCTTTTTGTTTGTGTTTAAAATTTAGAATATCCACATTATTTTGGAAAATATCTAATATTTTTACTGGAATTTAGAAAAAAAAAAGCTTTTATGGATAAAAACTATAGTTTATTGAACTCTTTGGACACTTTACTAGCCCTATCAAATGCAGTATCTTAATTATCCACTAAAGGAAATTTCTCTTTCAATGCCTAGAAAATGTATAAAACTAGTGCAGTGATCTCCTGATTCCTGCATCAGTTAGTTTCCTTTGTCTCGCTTTGCTTTAATAAGAGATATGAATAGAACATAAGGCAGGGCCTTGCATTGACCAAAAAGTCCTGGCATGTGTCTTTCGCAGAGAAGTACCAAATACATTCTGATATCCTAAATACTTATGGGGTGTAAAACAAGACCGTGTTTGTTAATTATATTGACATACTATAGATACAAAGTCACTTTATATCCAGCAAAGAGCAGAGCTGTGCTATTCCATGTGGAAGCCCAACTGACTTTCAAGAGGTTTTCTGAAATTATTTAAATATTTTTGATGATTCTGTAGCATTCATTTTAAAAATACATGCATTTTATAGATTCACTCTCTAAAGGATGATTCAGAAATTCTATGCAGAGTGTACTGTTGGATAAACTGGTTATGATTTGTTAAATACCCATAGAACCTTACTGGTTTCATTCTTTTTGACTAGGAATAAATTTACTTGTTCATGTGCCATGCAATTCATATTTTGTTTACGCTGACTGTGGCTGAGCTGCATCTTTCACTGGAAGAGAATGAATAGTCACTGAAATAATAATTGCTGTTCTTTCTATCATGCTAGATTGAATTTTGCCCATTCATTCTCATAGAGATCAGGAGGGAACCCAGCAGTTTAAAGATAATCTTAGTTTAGATACAAATGTTTTTTCTCTATAAACAATAAAAAGAAAGAACATCCATAACATCTACCAGAAGTCTTCTCTTTTAAATGAAGTAAAATTAATCAGCAAATCTTAGCTATTTTGTCATATACAACTATCAAACAGCCATTAAAATCCTAACCTTATCAGGTTTTGAGGTAGCAAAAGAAAAAGAAAAAAAAAAGGAAGATTGGAGTTCACACAATATGTGTGAGCTTGTTTTAGGAGCTGTAGTGTAACCTATAATCAGAAAAGTACCAACATTGCACGGAAATATGTTGGCCCTTGTGGATGGTATCTTCGAAGACAGCAGGAGAAAAGGACCATAAATTTAAAGACAGAGAGGATTGATTTTCATTTTAGTGACTGTTGAATAGCTTCTTTGGGAGTACAATGAGACATATGCAGATTCTGAGTCACATAATTGTTAAGTGCTGTATTACCTTTTCTGCACTCATTATGAAAGCATCACGTGCATATTTTCATGGAAAAGAACAATAAATTTTAGAGATAATACTAACCATTTTATGGAAAAATGTATTCATAAAAGCTGCATCATGGAAATGGCTTTGAAATTTTACACAAGCTACCCATTAGAAAAAGAAAAAGAAAAAAAAAAAAGTGATAATATCAATTTTCCAAAACAACTTTGCAGAATAATTGCAGAATAATTGGAAAAAAAAAAAAAAAAAAAAAAAGGATGTGATCATGTGTTCAGAGTATGTGATCAAGGATGTGTTAT
Organism: Anser brachyrhynchus; assembly: GCF_964034855.1. Taxonomy (NCBI): domain Eukaryota; kingdom Metazoa; phylum Chordata; class Aves; order Anseriformes; family Anatidae; genus Anser; species Anser brachyrhynchus. The sequence goes on along the minus strand of NC_137694.1, from coordinate 125,114,594 downwards.
GTTAAAAACATACCTGACCAATCTCATACTTAAGAAACAATCTCTCAGTCATATGCTATGACATATTTTATGTTTTACTAGCAGTAAACAGCTCTGCATTGACACTATCTTCTGAAATATTTTTAGCTTCAGTTTGTAAAGATATTATTTCCCCTCTTTCATGTTATTTTATTTGCTATAATCGCCGCGATTAATTATTCATTTTCTTCAGAAATAAGAAGTTACCAGAAAATAAAACAAGCATTATCAAGCATTTCAATATTGCTGATACGAAAAACAGAACTGGTAGAATAAACATTGCCCATACCTGCCATTTCTATTGGCATACTCAGTTAACTTTAGCAAAATAGAGACTGAAAGAAACAGCAGGGAAACTAGATGGGAAATCATGGCTCCTGCCTCACAGCTTACAGACAGGTGTTCTCCCCTGTTGTAAAGGCTGACTGCAAAAGTTTTTGTTTTTGTGCAAGGGCCAAAATCCTCTTAGAGTGTATTCCTGTGAGCATTTCCAAATTCAAAAATTAAGAAAGTAGGCTGGAGCCTGATTATAGTTTCCCATGGCTTCAAGGAGTGGTTATTAAGTTAATATTCAAAAGGTTTCAATAGTTCCCCATCCTTTTTCAATCCTAGCCATATCTCAAATCATATCTCAGATCATATATAATAATTCAAATTAGTTTTGCAACTGTTTGATATTGCTATGATTCTTAATATAATTAGAACAAAAGTTTAATGTAGTGGAAAAAAAATAGTCTTCTTAGTAAGACTTTTTCTCTTTTGAAGAGAAAAAAACAGAAGAGTATATCTCAGTTATGTCCTTGAATGCCTCTCCTTACCAGGCTCATGTGAGCATGCACTACAAAAGTGGATGAAATGTTCATAAACTTGTTTGCAGCTTGCCTTTAATGATTATATTATATATGTACATATAGAGTATTATTGTGTTATATTATATATGATTTTCATAACCAGTGATTTTATTTACCAGACCTGCATGTATTTTGTGTAAATTCTATTCTGACAGCATTGAAGCATACTAATTAGTAACAATAAATGCACTGGAGAATTTGGAGTTTAATGAATCTGGTAAGAATCACCGAAGATTTTTTGTCTTTTTTTTTTTTTTTTATGTAAGCAAAACGAGTTAACACTTCTGCTGTGCAAAAGGAGATATTTAGAGATGTTACGTATTGGCTAATAAGCCTGAATATATTCTTTTTTCACTTGGTTTTGTACAATTTCTCAATTCAGCTTGTTTGATGTATATTCACTTTTATAAAAAGGAATGGCCTTTGTTTTGCTAGGGTTGCAAAATTTCTTACAGGTGACAGAAGATGAAATGAAATGAAAAAAATATTTTCCAGTTGGAAAAGTCCCACTGACTGTTACTTTTGCAGTAACATATCTTTCTCAATCTTATTTTGTTATTTTTATTGTTGTTTTCCATTGGAGAACAATCATGAGAGTCAGTAAAAGCAAATAGGCCCTATTCAGTTGTGAACTGTGACTACATTGGGTAGATTTGTTAAATGTTATATTTTGGAGATGTAACTTTATTGAAAAATAGTTCTTCAGTGACTGATAATCACAATTTCTTTTTCTGATACTGCATTTTTGCACTCACACAACTACATCAATATCTGAAGAGCAATAAGGACCTAAGGTGGATGATTTATCCCATCTTAAGCTACCTCTGTAAACTAGTTGGGTGAATTTCCTCAGGAAATATATAATACACTTCAGTGACTGCAGAGGGGTCCTTGATAGGCTAGCTTAAAAATGGCACTTAAAGTCAGGTGACATTAGCACTGCATTTCCCATTTAAACAGATTGTTGTAATTCTCTCAAATTCAAGAAAGCCCCGAACCCACCATCTGTATCAAGTCATATATTTATCCAGCAGGATATGAACTGATCTGATCAACAAATGCTGTGGTCATCCAAGCACCTGCTATGTGGGACAGTACTTCCCTCAAATTGCCTCCTCCTTTGCAGGTAAAGGGGTCTTGGCAGGGTTCACTCAAGCACTTCGTGGTACATATCCAGATAATAGGAAGGCCTACCTTGGCCTACCTTGCTTAAAACCACTGCTCCATTGATGGATATTTGTAACAGTGCCCTTTGGTTAATTTCTAATCTTATTGCTAATTTGGTAATATAAGTAATTAAGTAGCATCTGTAGCAAGCAGCAGTGGGTCTGGCTGGAATGGAGTTAATCTTCACTGTAGCAGCCCAAATGGTGCTATGTTTTGGATTTCTGACTAACAAACACAAAAAAGTGTGTTGTGTTGACAACAAACTGATGATCTGCATCTTGTTGACGTATTGGGTTTACATGGCAAGGGCTTGGCAGCAGGGGGGCTACAGGAATGGCCTGTGTGAGGAGTCCAAAAGCTGCCCCATGTTAGATCAGAGCCAGCTCCAGCTGACGACACCAAAAGGGACCTGCCACTGGCCAGAGCCAAGCCACTGAGTGATGCTGGTTGGGCCTCTGGGAGAGGAGATTTAAGAAAGGGAAAACAAACAGACAACAACAATAATAACAACAACAAAAAAAACTGCTGCACAACAGCTGGGAGAGAGTGGAATGAGAAACAACCCTGCAGACCCCAAGGTGAAAAGGTCAGTGAAGAAGGAGGCCCTAGGCCGGAGCTGCAGCCTGCGGAGAGGAGCCCATGCGGGAGCAGGGGTCTGGGGAAAGCTGCCACCCGTGGGGGACCCGTGCTGGAGCAGTTTGCTCCTGGGGTGTGTACCCTGTGGTACGGAGCCATGTGGGAGCAGTTCTTGAAGAGCTGCTGCCTATGGGAAGCCCCCACAAGATCAGTTCGGGAAGGACAGCATCCCGTGGGAGGGACCCCACGTGGAGCAGGGGTAAAGAGTGGCCTTGAAGTGGCAGAGGTGAAGCGTTAGGGACTGACCGCAGCCCCCCATTCCCCTGTGCCACTCGTCAGGAAGACATAGAAGAGGGTGGATGGAGGGAAAGTGGTTTTAGTTTGCTTTTAGTTTCTCACTGTTATAGCCCACTAGTGTCAGGCAATAACTTATATTAATCTCCCTGTATCTGTTTTGTCTATGATGGTAACTGTTGAGCGATCTCCCTGTCCTTATCTCAACCCTTGAGCCCTTTCCATTGTATTTTCTCCCCCTTTCCCTTTGAGGAGGAGGAGTGAGAGAGTGGTTGTGGTGGAGTTCAGCTGCCCAGCTGGGTAAAACTACCACAGCTGAACAGTTCTTTCAAAGCTTCACAGGCTATTTCTTTTTCCCACTTTAATCTCACAAATAAGTAGCCTGGCAGTGGCAAGACACTGGGGACACAGCTGGAACAGTTGACCAGAACTGACGAAGGTGATATTCCACACCAAATAACACTATGATCAGCAATAAAAACTGAGGTAGTTGTCAAGTGTTCATTTAAAGGAAGCAGATTTTACTTTTACTTTTCAAATTTCCATAAACATTTAAAATAAGTTGAATCATTATATATTATAGTATAATATATATTATAAAATATTTAATATAAAATATATAATATATATCATTATATATATAACATATATAACATTATATATTATGTATATAATATACATCATTATATATTATATTATTATATATTCCCATCCCTTATTACTGAGACAGAAATTGATAATTTCAGAAACTGATCATGTTGATCTTTTTTTCATGGTTAATTAAAATCAGCCTGTAGTTTAGCACAGAAGTAACGTGTACAAGGTCAACATCTGCCATCAGAAACATTGATGCAAAGATGCAAAATTTCAAAATGCAAAAGTTCATGCAAAATTTCAGCTGAGGATGAGATTTTCTGGCCTTCCTATAAAGTATTTTAAAGTAAGATCAGTGCTTAATGTCATAATTTAAATATATAAAAGGTACATGAACATGAAATATACATAGACTGAGCTTCCTCTTCTTCTATATATTAGCTAACTAAGCCCACTGAACTTTGTCCTGAACTGGAAACCTTCCTGATTTGACAGACATTTTCCAAATTACAAAGAAATACTGAAATTTTTAAAGAGGAATTGGAAAGGATCCTGATTCTTTTATTAAGTCAGCATGTCACTGATTTTAGTTTCTTCTGAAGGAGAATTATTTTTTTTCTCAAGTCATATTTTGAAATAAGGCATGTTTTTGAATAAAATAATTTCAAGTACTAAAATTACTATCCCAAATCTTATTCTACAAACTAAGCCTTAAGTTATTCCTTAGGTAAATTAAACTAACAACATCAAGTACTCAGTGGTATCTGGGTGCTTATATAGGTATAGCTCTAGTTTTAATTACTGGTAGGAATAACTATAAGAACAGATAATCCTGCATCTAAGTGGGAGCAGATGATTGATTTCCATCTTGAGCAAACTAAGAATTCTATTGACACCTATATCCCTGAGATTAGCACCTAGAATAAGGTACCAGAGTAAAGGGGATACCATTCCCTCTGCTTCACCCCCTTCAGATTCCCTCCAGTGCATTTGTCTCATCTGCTTCACTTCAGCATCAGCATCTATAGATTATTAAAGTCAAATCTATACATGTTTTCCCAGTAGACAAACTAATGAAATTATTTTGCACAGCTGTGGCACTACAGTTCATATATTGCTGGGACGGGAACCAGTGAAAGAATGTATAGCCTTGCTCTCATGACATACACTAAGAAAGAACAAAGCAGGGACAGAGTACAATTCTAACCTCTTAATGCCTGACTATACAGGCCATCATAGAATTTCCTGACTAAATAAGGACAAAAATACAAGCGTAGGTGAGTTATCTTCCTTAGAATTAATCAACTTTCTTGGTCTAAGTAGCTACTAAATGTTGTTTTTAGAAAACATCGAGAACTTATGAAAAAAATAAAAATAAAAATAAAAATAAAAATAAAAATAAAAATAAAAATAAATAATTATCAACCTCCAGAGCCACCAGTAAAACTCCCAAGGAGTTTCTCCACAGTTGTTTGTATTGTATAAAAATTCGTTTTGTCTATTGAGTACATATAGGAACATACATATACATACATAGATATAGTTACAGATATCACAAATATAGTATGCATATAGTACTTTTTGAAAGTTATTTATTGAGGACATAGTTTCCTGAGAGCTCTACCTTGTCACCACATTTTCAGGAAGGCAATGGAGAGGATTGTCGTACTAAGATCACCAAGTGTTCTTACCTGATAAGAAGTGGCAGTCTCTCACACTGATACTTTAAAAAAAAGAAATATTTTGAAAGGATACTGTCAAAGTTGTTAGTCTTGAAGTGTAACCTACCATGATATCAATTTCATATGCCAAATCTTAATGCAAAGATTATAAATACTCATGGTAATGTGGTTTAAGAGAATGAACACAGGCCTGCAATTGAGCGGTTTTTTATTTCTGGTCATTTTTGGCATGAGGAAAGACTTGCAGTAAGTTATATGTCTATGACATCTTTTTATTCTGGCCAACATTCATATCACTCAGTACACCTAAAGTAGCAAGACAGATACCTCTTCGGGAAAGAGAGTCTTTTCAAACTCCATAAGCCACCAAAGGCTTCCTACAGCTCTTATCCAGACTTCATTAGAGCTTATTTTCTCCCTTTCTTCATGGGCCTGGGTTGTGTAAGTACTGGCTAGATTTTATGCTTTAATCTTTCTTTCCAAATATTAAAGTCTGCAAAACGTGTGCAGTAACAGAGGGCATGCATTAATGTTAAAACTGAGGCAGATGTTGTTTATACAGAGCAAAATATGTTTACATGTTTGAATTTCAAATTTTTCTGGAAAATTGGGTTTCTTACAGGATTAATACAGCTTTTCTTTTTTAACTGGAGAAAATCTTCTCTTTTACTTGCCCTTAAACATGATATATTTCAGATTAAATAATTCAAGGTCAAGAAGATCTCTGAGTCCTCAGACTTTTTTAAATTACATATGTGTGTTGCATAGATGAAGGATATTTGACCCATCTTAGGTCAAAGTTCCTAACTAAACTTTTGAGAGTCTTTGAATAAAATATGGTAATTCTGAGAGCAAGAGTAGTTGTGTCTTTAGCCACTTAGATAGGCATATCATTTTACCCACCTCAAAAGATCTTTTATAGAATATTGTGTCTACAACACTATAATAAAGACAAATCAGAAATATGATGACAAAAAAATTCTAACCAAATGTTCATCTCAAAAGTGAATAGATTTTTTTTAAAAAAGTGAGATATTTTTGAATGTGCTCTCAAATTATGTGTCTTTCCACAGATACCTGTTGTTACAGTGAAATTAGTTGCACTAATTCTGTTCTTCAGCAGACGTCCAAATTAATTCCACCTATAATTACCAGAGCAGGACATCTGCAAGTTTTGTAACAAAATTTTTCAATTAAAATGTATTTTGAAAAATATATTTACATAAAAATGTCAGAGTAATTATTAGAGTCACAGATTTCAGCTTCCTTTGCTGAATTCTTTCTGCTTATACATTTCTGAAACATTTCAATGACTTAATATTGCTAAAAGATTACAGACTTGTAATGGGAGGGGTATATCTGAAAGAACTGATCATCTCACCCCAGAAACAGCTGATCACAGACAATTTGCACATACTGTTGTTACTTACATTTATTGCAGTGATAAGGCATGGAAACAAACAAGGATAGCACTTGATTGTACCAGGCCAAAATAAATAAATAAATAAATAAATAATAATAATAATAATAATAATAATAAAGAAAAGAAACAGCAGGAAAGAGATGGGCTTTGTGTCCAGTGGATTTCAGTCTGGATAAAATGCATGCGTTGAAAATGGATGTTGTGTAAGCAGATCTGGAAGCAAATGTGGTGTTAACTCTGTGCTTCTAGGGGTGAATAGAGGAGGAGATGAGTGAGGGTGTAAGAGCAGGGTTGAACGTACAGGAGTCAGAAAGGTGGAAGTAGAGCTGGGGCTGCAGGGAGCACCCTGCTACCCAACCATAACTCCCAGGCAGCTCCTCTTCCCCAGGCTTCCTGCTGGGGAGAGAGCAGCAGAGATGCTTCCCGGGTTCCACACATCACCCCAGCAAAGCTACCCTCAAAGCCCGTAAGACTGCAGGCTGTACACTCATCTTTCTTTCTTGCAGGGGATGGACACGGGGTAGGAAAGGATGTGAAAATAAATTGGTGTGTATTTTGCTCAGTAATCACCTGAACAAATGCGGATTTCTGGAACTGATCCTCAGCTTAGTCATTGCATGTTGTTCCTCTCCCTTGCGCCACTTGTGGGATTCAAGTCAAAGGAACCCATTTATTCTGTTGTATTTACTGTTTCCTGGCAACCACCCACCTTGGAAAAAGAAAATGAGAAAGTGTGGAGGGTCATTTCCCTCCCTCCACCACTCTGGCAAGTCTTCCTATATTTAATTCCCTGTACAGTTGGACAGTCTGTATCTCAGTTACTTTACTGAGCTAAGAGTTATGCAAACTGATTAGGGGCATGTCAAATCAGATTGTTATTTAAACTCAACAAAGCTTAATTGTAGGAATAATTCTGATTTATAAAATTACATATGTGCAGTTTTCATTTTCTCAGCATGTTCATGCAGATGGTCTGTTTCAGATAGAAAAAAATGAAATTAATTATACAAAGATGATTTCATACAAACATTTTTCTCATATGGCAGAAAATTAATTGAAGGATACAATTGGTGATAATGGAATATTAAACAATAAATAGCTTTTGTGAGTTACTTAAATCCAGATAATGATTGTTTTTGCTATTTATTAACAAAAGAATGTCAGCAGAGAACTGGACCAAAATTAAGTTTTTCTGGAAAAAAAAAAAGAAATGTTAACATAGCTACACAACAACAAATATACATTATAGTAAGTTGTGAAGAGTACTAAAGGGACTATTTCCTGGAGCTGTGCAAGGTCTCCAAAAGCTCAATGGCCCACATAAAAGTAGAACAAAGTGCAATGATTGTTCACTGTTTGTGCAGAGATACTGCACACAGTCTGGAAATGGCACATGTGTGACTGAATACAGCTGGGTGTCCTGCAGGTCCTTAGTGGTACGTAGTCCTAATTAGTATTAAGTTCAAGGTGTCTCTCTCTCTGAGAAGGAAAGAAAGGAAAGCTAACAGAAAAGGAAGGGACAGATCCTTCTTCAAAGCTAGGGAAATAAGCTTTTCTTCAGAAATAAGATTCAGGCGAAGGGACCAGCCATACTTCATTTTGGAAAGACTAGACCCAAGAGGCAATGAGGGACCTTTTAAGCAGTTTAGAGAATGAGGCAAATAAAAGAACTCGAGTTGGAAATACGTCTTCCTTCTTCAAGTTACATCTGTGATCTGGATCTTGATCTCCTGATCAGAAGTCCATCTTATCCTCTATTTTTCAAAAGATCTACTCTATCCTCTGTTTTTCAAAAAATCTTAATTGTCTCTCGTATCTAAAGAGATGGGCCAATAGTAAGAAGTCATTTAAAAATACCATGCTAGTGGCGAAACAAAGTTCATCAGTCCATGTCAAAATATTCTAGATTATAGTTACCTTCCAAAGAGGGGAATATCTGAGGCAGCAGTTTCAATAATACTTAAGTCTCAGTGATTTGCGATGGGATTTAGACTTATAAATCAGTCACTTAAATAAATGTCACAAAAACCTGACTTTTTCTTATGAAGTTTTAGTTTAAAATTATGATTAACACAATTCCCTCTCACCCCCCAAAAAATCTTAAAATAACTCTGAGAAATATTGTGCAACTGGTAGGATGGGCTATTCTAAAACATGGCAAGTGTTTTGCTTACAAAATAAGTTTGAATTTAGCTAATTTCACAAATAAAATTGAAAAGTTCAGGAAGTACTGTAAAAATATGTCTGGAGGCAGGAACAGCAAGAGCTTTTACTCTGTGTTATTATGTAGTCTAATCTTATTTGCTGTGTGAAGAAAAGCAAAACTTTACATGATGTGATATATGAAATCATGAATGAAAGACCAAATTCTATTAATCCTTTTCATAACACAAGGATATGAGGAAGTAAAATATAAAGCAATTAAAATGTGAGGTTCTATGTCATACAATATGTAAATAGTCTATGGAACTCAGCCCTATATGGAATAGTATTCAAGCAAATAAAATTCTAGTATTTGAAGTAATATTCAGATGAAGACAATAAATGGACTGCAAGATTAAAATGAAATAGTCTATTAAATATTCTATTTGGGTGTGTTGAGAGAGCAAGAAATTTTCAGCCCAATTTACACATTTGTCTTTCCAGCTCTTATAGAAAGATCTGAGGTTTCCATTTAAAATTTGCTCATTTTTTTCTATATCCAATTTACTTACTGATATTTTTTTTTGTTGTTGCCAAAACCAAACCAAACCAAACCAAACCAAACCAACCAACTAACCATACAAACAAAAAAACAAACTTAAAGTAACACTGAATTCTCATTTCAGTGGTATAATAGTAAAAATATGTGTGTTTGTGATAAATTGGAGTCATATGGAGGGAGGAATCTTACAGGTGAAGATGATGTTTGGCTAGTTAGACCAAGGTACTCTGAGAAATCAGGTCTACTGGGGGCTGCAGCTGTCAGAGGAGTGGAAGAACATATTTGGTCACAAGATTTACAAGCGGATGAAGAGGGCTTTAAAGTAAAGGTGCTGGGGAGTGGGAACCTCAATCCATCTAATTCCTATCAGTTTGATACCAGTGCCAGCAACAGATTCCCAGAGCCTGGACAAAAATTACAGGTCAGTGGGAGAGCTGAAGAGAAGCACAAAGGAATTGCAACCACTCCAGCTAGTGTCAGCTTCATAATGAGCCCAACTTAAATTACTCTATGCAAATATATGTAGCATAGAGAATAGACAAAAAGTTAGAGATGTAGGTACACTTGCAGGGCTATGATCTCATTCGTATCATAGAGATGTGATAGAATGGTTCCCTAGACTGTAGTGTTGGAATGGAAGGATACAGGCTCTTTAGGGAAGACAGGCAGGAGAGACGAGGAGGAGATATAGCCCTCTATGTCAATGACCAGCAGAAGTGTAAAGAGTTCTGCCTGGGGATAGATGAGGTAGCTGAGCTTATGGGTCAGGAAATATTAAAGGGAGGGCAGGGACAGGTGACATTATAGTGGGGTCTGCTACAGGTCACCTGACCAGGAAGATCAAGCAGTTGAGACCCTCTATAGACAGGAGTAGCCTCACGTTCGCAGGCCTTGATTCTCATAGGGAGCTTCAACCACTTTGATATCTGATGGAGGGACAGCACAGCAAGGCATTAGCAATCCAGGAGTTTCCTGGAGTGCGGTGTTAAATTCCTAATCCAAGTGATAGAGGAGCTAATGAGGAGAGGTGCTATGCTGGACCACGTGCACAACAAGAAGCAGGAACTTGTGGGTAATGTGAAGCTCAGGGGTAATCCTGGTTGCAGTGATCATGAAATGGTAGAATTCAACAATCTTAGGGCATCAAGGAGGGCAGACAGCAAGCTCACAATCCTGGACTTCAGAAAGCAGACTTTGGCCTCTTCAGGGATCTGCTTGGTATAGTCATGTGAGATAAAGCCCTGGAGGGGAGAGAGGCCTGAGAAAGCTGGTTAATATTCAGAGATCAACTCCTCCAAGCTTAGGAGTGATGCATCCTGACAAAGAAGAAGTCAGACAAAAACACCAGGAGGCCTGAGTGGATAAACAAGGAGTCATCCTAACCTCTGTGTCTGGCAAGGTCGTGGAGCAGATCCTGCTGGAAACTATGCTAAGGAACACGGAAAATAAGGAGGTGGCTGGGGACAGCAAACAGGGCTTCACTAAGGGTAAAACATGCCTGACAAATCTGATGGCCTTGTACGATGGGGTTACAACATTGGTGGATAGGGGAAGAGCAACTGACATCATCTACCTGGACTTGTGCAAAGCATTTGATACTATCTCGCATGATATCCTGGTCTCCAAATTGGAAACACGTGGATTTGATGGATGGACAACTCAGTGGGTAAAGAATTGGCTGGATGGTCACGCTCAAAGAGTTGCAGTCAATGGCTCAATGTCAAGTTGGAGATCAGTGATGAGTGGCATACTTTAGAGGTCAGTACTGGGACCAGCAATACTTAATATCTTTGTCATTGACATGGACAGTGAGATTAAGTGAACCCTCAGCAAGTTTGCTGATGACACTAAGCTGTGTGACATGGTTGACACTCTGGAGGGAAGGGATGCCATCCAGAGGGACCTTGACAGACTCATGCAAACCTCTTGAAGTTCAACAAGGCCAAGTGCAAGGTCCTGCACCTGGATCAGGGCAATCTTTAGCACAAATGCAGGCTGGGCAGAAAATGGATTGAGAACAGCCCCGAGGAGAAGAATCTGGGGTTATTGGATGATGAGAAGCGCAACGTGAGACAGCTATGTGCACTTGGAGCCCAGAAGGCAAACCATTTCCTGGGCTGTGTCACAATAAGCATGGCCAGCAGGTCAAGGGAAGTGATGTTCCCTTTTTCTCTGCTCTAATGTGACCCCATCTGGAGTACAGTGTTCTGCTCTGGGACTCCTCAGGGTAAGAAAGATCTATTGGAGAGAGTCCAGAGGAGGATCATGAGGATGATCAGAGGGCTGGAGCACCTATTCTATGAAGACAGGCTGAGAGAGTTGGGCTTGTTCAGCCTGGAGAAGAGAAGGCTTCAGGAAGACCTTACAGCAGCCTTTTAGTACTTAAACAGGGCTTACAGGAAAGCTGAGGAGGGACTCTTTATCAGGGAGTGTAGTGATAGGACAAGCAGTAATGGCTGTAAACTAAAAGAGAGTGGATTTAGATTAGATATAAGGAAGAGGGTCTTTACTCAGAGGGTGGTGAGGCACTGGCACAGGTTGCCCAGAGAAACTGTGGATGCCCCATCCCTGGAAGTATCTAAGGACAGGCTGGATGGGGCTTTGGGCAATCTGGTGAATATGTCCCTGCCCATGGCAGAGGGATTTAGAACTATTAAAGTCCCTTCCAACCTAAACCATTTTGTGATTCTGTGATTTTATGATTCTGTGACATTCTGAGCAATTAAAGAAATACATGATTTGATAGTAGGAAGGGAGTGGATGTACTCAGGCAGCTACCAAGTGAAGAATGCAACAGGGCATAAAGTGCATGACAGTGCCTGAAGTTGTTGCTCTTTTATGGTAGTGAGGAGAGAAAAAAAAAATCCTTTTCATTTTGATTCTGATCTCTGAAAAAAATTAGCTGGCTAGGGCCATGGACTCAAGAGAGCTCATGATTCTCAAGGGACAAGAAAAAAAAAGGAGAGAAGACATTACAACAGAGGCAACAAGCGTAAAGAAATCAAATTTTAAAATCCAAGAATTGCTATGTTAGGTTATAAGGGACAAATCTAAATCTTAAAAAAATAATAATAATAAAATAAAATAAAAAGAGAGGCTCAATCGATTTCATAAATCCTTAGTGATTTTATATTGAGAACACAATATTTTTCAGTGCAAAAATTTGGATCAGAAGTTTATGGCTGAATCACAAGCTTTTCAACTGCAGAAAACTTGAGCATAAAGTAGAAAAAAATATTTGGGATGAGTATATAAGAATACTTAAATATATAAGCACAAAATCAGAAAAAGTCAAAGTTTTCTACTGCTACCAAGGGACATAAAGTAAATTAAGCAAACATTATTTAATTCTAAGAGGACCTAAGCTCTGTTTCTGGCACAAATGTGTTTTATTGTGGTAGATGATTTTCTATTGTCTTTGAAGCAGTACTATGAATAACAGCTTTTTCCCTTAAATTTTGGATGATGTTGCCTTCTAAAGGCTAGGCTAGGATTAAAACATTGAACTCGATGTATTTTTATGTTGACAGAAAATTCAAAGTATGCTTCTTGTAATTTGCTTTATTGTGATTTGAATGACACAGTATTCCTCACGCTTTTTATTTTTACTCCACGTAATGCATCATAAGAATAATCTGAATAGCTTGAAGTTTGTATCTTAAGTTGCACAGAGCAATGTATACCTCTAGAACAAAGATACCAAGGCCTGGATTAAGGAGCTCAGATTTTAATATTGTCAGAATGAATTCTTTTTCCTCCACACAGCAGTAGTGTAATTGACAGATGATTATATATCAGCCTTTGCCAAGAATATTGCTAAGCACTTTAAGCCTGGAAAACTGTGTGTTACATTGTGATTGGTAGAAAAATCTATAATTTTCTCTTGGGATAAGGCCAATCTCGTATTGACTCAAATGTTACACCATACATTTTTCAACACCAAATTCCAGTTGCACACATTGGATGTGCTCTTAAAATGATGGTTTTTATTTATTTTTTTAATAGAATTGAAAAATTATTTAAGGAAACAATAGCTTACCAAACTTGGCTTTTCACCTGTTAACAGCTTTGAAGTTAGAAGATACTCTTGGCTTCATTTCTGGATTTCAACTCACAAGTGAGTTAAAAATTAATGGTGGCTATTTGTTTTCAAGGGTAGTAGTGAGCTATACCGTGAGCCCCAGAGCCCTTCCCCTTACTGTCTCTGAGTCTGATTTAAGCTTCCAGTTGTTTAGCCCTTTTCTTAATATGTGTTAATTCAAAAAAGCTTGCTTAAACACTGCTGGGATTATTTTGTTTGGTGTAAAGAAATACTTGGAATTATTAAATCTTTTTAAGAAGTGTGAACCTTTGTAAATAGGTAATGCTTAAACAGTAGAATACATTACTAAATGATGTTTGTATTGCATAAGCTTATGCATCTATACACAAAAGAAGTTGCTGAAATCTATTCTTGAGAAGCTACTATTTTTAAATAGTAAGTTTTACAATGTTGTTCACAAAATATCGGCACCCCTTCCTTCCAGAAGATGACATTAGTGATCTCAGCCAGTAAGGGAGGTATTGTTTCCTGGTATGTTTCTATGATGCACAAAGAATTTTGCAACATTTTGTGTATGAGAAGGAATCAATATCAAACCTCATGAAGTTGTTATTCAAATCAATTCTTAATAAATACTTTTTGTTTGCCCCTCATAAGTCTTTATCAGTAACCTTTCCACATTTTTTTCTTTCTTCTTGATAGTCTGGGTATGGTTCAAGGTTTTTCTAAGGGGTAAACATTGTAAATGTACATGTATACAGGCAGGTTACTGAAGCTTTTGCTATTTTGAAATAAAATTATAAAAAGACATCATTTAAGTGAAGAAATAATTGTGCGCTTTAACGAGTTTGACGCTGCATACATAGTGGGAGTGGAATCCAGCCGGCTAGTGAATAGCTGGATGCCATCTCAATTCTCAGACGTGAGTTGAAAAGCATTGCTGTTAGAAGCACCCATTTCTTCCACATGTGAATGACAAATTGTATAACTGATGCTAATTACAAAGATATTTTAGGTCTGTAGACAAGAAGATAGTACTATAGCAGGTACAGTTAATTAAAAAAAAAAACATTTCTGGCCTACATTTCTTGTTATTGTGCACTTGTTAAAATTAGTTATTTTCCACTGATCAAAATAATCACATAGCAGTTATGCATATATTCAAACACAAGTCATTTGTTGTCCCACTAAAAAGAGTCCAAGATCCCATGATACTTTGAATGCTAATCCTTTTCTTTAAAGTAAATGAAACAGTCTCTTTACTGTTAGTTGCAGTCCTTTAGGACAAATAACCTATGTATTTTGTGCAGAAAAGTAATCAAAAGTGCCTGCATGATGAAATGTGCTTCTTTGAAAGATTACGTCTAGAATACTGGTGCAAAAGCTCTTCTGAGACAAAGTTAGCAAAGCAATTCCTTTTGGATCATAGGATATCTTTTCCCAGAGGGAACCTACATTCTGATTATGATTAACAGGTATATTTGACTGTATAGAGTCCAGGTGCATAAACTACTGAAAGAACTAGCATAAACAGAAACCCTTTTTTCTAGAAATACCGCAAATACTTAATTAGGATTGAAGTTACCTCTAGGGTGACAGTACCTTTATATATATCCCAAATAACATTTATTACCAGAATCTCAGGCAGTTGAGTACAAGAAAAATGGGGGAACAACCTAAGCTGTAAATGCTGGGAAGGAAAGTCAGTAATGAAGCCTGACAATGAGGATCTAATCACTACTTTCATGGCAATTACTCAGTGCGCTGAGCAGGACTTCAACTCCTAGAGAAAGATGGACAATGAATGCCAATTTTTGACCTGCCTTTTAAAACATTCTAAACTAGAATAATTTAATTGGGATCACGTAATTACTCAAAAGGCAATCTCAAGTGCATTATCATCCTCCTGTGTCTGCCCTGCATACCTTATTATCCTGTTAGAGTTTGTCAAAAAATTGTCACAGGAGACAGAATCTTACAGAGGATAATAACCTTACTGCTGCTTCTTCCAGTCTCAAATCTGAGTTCTGAAATAATGAGAGGATTCTGCTGCTAGGAAGAAGAAGCTTTTTTTTTCTTCTTCTTCTTTTTCCTTTTTTTAAAAAAAAAAAAAAAAAAAAAAAAGCTGGACCAACATATCTGTAAAAGCAGTGGTAGGGATTTAAAAAGTATATTTTGAACAGTAGAGTCATCACGGCTTTTGTTCACTGATTTATTATGCACTGTTTGCAGAGGTGTCTAACAGTCCCTTACTTGCTGTGTTATATATATTACTATACTAATGATCCCTTTCCATCTCTGTAGAAAAGAAAGAACACAAAAATAACACTTTTTAGGATGAAATTTCATGTGTTTGTTGAAGAAAGTTTACTTGCAGTAGGACTTATTCTGATTTTCTCTTCCATTTCATCTGAATTGCTATGAAGTTTAATAGCACACTGCTGCTATATAATGTCTTGGTGTTGTTTTTTGAACTATTTGTTAGCAAAGAGAGAAGAATGGAAATGAGATTAGCAACAAAATTATTTATTTGCTTTGCCATTCATGCCCACTCACAAAGCTTTTGAATTTTACCAAAATGAAGGAATCTGAAGGAACAGCTAGGCTAAATAATTTTCAGACAAAGACTTCCAACGAAGCAAGGCTTTTATAAATCCATGAGCCAGATAAGTCTAAGGTAAGGCTTACCAAAGGTAAAACTAATGAAATCTTCTGCCACTGCCATTGATATTTGGGTTGGCAACTCCATGATGCCATCAGGAAATTGTCATTGCTGAAATCCCTTAATTGAGGGGGCTCCTGTCATTCTGTACAAGACATCACCACTCTGTCTTCAAAAACAGATATTGAATTTGATCTTTCTTGCATTTCTTTTTAGTTGGACATCATTTACTTCTCCAGGAACTGCTGTAGCCCTTCTTGAACAACTCCCTCCCCTATTTCCAGGGGCCATCGGTGGCCATTCAGCGTCTTTACAGATCTTGAAAATTCTATCACTGGTTATTGTCATTGTGCACTCTTCAATTTTACCCGTAAGGTCATTGCTACACCCTGCTTTGCATTCATTTGCCAGACCACACAGAGTTCTATATTATGCATGGTGTGGGATTTAGAAAGAGCAGCACCACCTTTCATTTCACCTACTTTTCTGTGTGATGCTTTTGAAATCAACCAAAATGAAAAAATAGAGAAACCATTGCTGACAGCAGGCTTGGCTTGTACAAAGGAGACTAGTCTATAACCAGATCAGTCCCTGCTGCAAGTTCTCACAGCAGTTAGTTTTCATATCTTTCTACTTGAAGTGTTTCCATTCAGAGCTGTTCTGCACAGATTTTCTTCCTCTACATTTCTAACAGTAACAGTAATTTGATGTCAGATTTTTAAGGACAACCACATAAGCATAGTGAAATTTGAAAATGACTGAAGTACTCTATTTCTAAAAACATTCCAAACATAAGACCTTAAGTATTCAAGAATAGTTACAGACTGGGTTTAATGTGGTGACTTTGCACAGCTTTATGACTCATAGCTGAGGGTGAACCCTTATGAAAAAGATTTGTTCAGCATACTATAAGCTGAAATCAGTGAAGTGCAGTAGTGGTACACAGTGGTCCATGTACAACTGAATCTACCCTTTCCACACAACAAGATAAATATCTTAGCACGTTTTTTTTGTGACTTGAGACAAAGAAGATGAAGAAAATGTGGGACAAGTTAGGGGCAGAGGTTTTGGAGTAAATATAACGTGAATCAGAATGACACTGTTGGTATTGTAAGAATTAATTTGGACATCCCATATGCAGATAGACATAGAGTGCTCTGGAACGAACCATGGCTTCATCCACGGGGGAAGTGGAAGAATGTAGAAAGCATGTGACTCTTATATGCAGGCACTACAAGAAAACAACAACAACAACAAAACAACATAGAAAAGGCCACTGTGGATAGGAGATACTTTTTATTATTATTATTATTATTTTATATAATCTTCTGAGCACACAGGGCTAATTTACCCTATGACCTAGAATTAATTACCTTGTGAATTATATGATCACTGGAAATTATTATGTTAGAATTCAAAAAGAATCAGAAGCAGTTGATATTATTACTGTCGGTTTTCTCCTGGTCAGTTCATGAGGAAATTTTTTTTTTTTAACATTTCATAACATTTCTCAGTATTGGACCAACACATGTGATGACCCTTTTTAATAAATCTCACCGATTTATTGATATTTATCAATATGAAACTGACGCAGGTAACCCCATGTCTGCAACTAACCATCATTAAAACCTGTGTTGATTTTTGGATTTTTTTATACGTAAATATAAATCTTTGCTTATAAAAGTAAAAAATCTTTCACTTTTCTAATAATTAAAAACTAAGTATGTTTGGATCAAATTAAGAATGAAATGAGATAGCTGTATTAAGAATTGATCATTTTAATAAACTCTGTTTACATTTCTTAAAATAAGATTTGAAGAAACTTCAAAAAAATGAAATAAAGTAGTCCTTTAAATGTGTAAATATCTTGACATTATAAATACATACTTTTTTAATCTAAGTAGTTTTTCAGTGCAAAATGAATTAAGAAAATATTTCAGTTACAGAAGTTCTGTCCATGTCTGTTCACAAACTTCTACAATTACCAAGTCAAATATGTAAACAGCAAAGCAAAATTTATATAAAGGGCAGTTGCCTCTCATCCTCATCTTGTATGAAACACAGACTGATTAAAATCTTTACTACAGTAACTCAGGTCTCATTCTGCATAAATGTTAGGTGAATGAAAATATTCTTCTTTGTTCCTTATTGCTTTGTCTTACATATTTTTTATTTTTATTTTATTGTGCACTCATTACACATATAATAATCAGCTGGAACAAGTAAATGAATTGTTATTTTTTTGTCTTCAAAGGAGCTTTCTATTTTAACAGGTATAACTCAGTCCTCAATTGTTTTTAAGGTGTAATGTTAATAGCAATAATTATGTGCTCTGTTATCAACATTTTTTTAAATTGTCATCCAGAGTTATTTACATGTTAATATAGAAATAGCATTTTACTTACTGCGAGGCAGCTGAATAGTGTCACTAGCATAATTTATAACATGAGTAATTAACAGCAATGAATTGCTATAATGTTCTTTGCACTGTTTACTGCACAAAAGTTATTAAAATAGTAAATTAATCAACAGTAAATTCCTTATTCAAAGTAATAGTAAACATGTATATTTAATTTAATGTTAACGCACTTTCTGACAAACTGAAACTAGATTGAAAACACTTTAATAACAGTATAATGCTTTTGTGCACCTTCTTGAGGATTCAAATGGTTCTCTGAACCATAACCTATATCTGCAAGAATGTCTTCAATATACCAACTCAATTTTACCCTACTATTGATAACATCCTTCCCTAGAACCAAAGATTTGAAAGGACTTTTTTGTATGATACAAATTACTGCATTTCATCTTCTTAGTTACTAGTGGAAAGCAAGGATATTATTGATATGAATTTCAACAGCCTGTAGCTGTCATAGTTCTTAATATTTGTTTGCTTAATGTCGTATTCAAAAAGAGCTATAGGTTATTATCTACTAACTACATAAATGGCTCTTGACACCGTTTAACATCACTCAGTACAGACAATGCATTACCCTTCTTCATCATTGTCAGGAAAGGGCAATGACAGCATTCAGTGTTCAACAAAGTTACCAAGTCTTCCATCATCACCAAAATTAGAAGACTATATTTTATTACATTTCTTATTATAAAATACTATAAATACACTTCTGGTGTGTGATCATTCTGCTAGCACAAAGCATCAAACTAATTAACAATAGCATATGCAAATGATGTTGTTCATTTTAAAGAATTTTGCATAATGCCTCTATGATTACTAAAGCAATTACAATACCAGTTGTATGTCATTATTAATCTATTTAATAACTTCTGTATACTAAATTTAGTCCATTTTAAAAGTTCTAAATCAAAATATGCCTTCACATTATATCAATCAAGACCTCTTATTGCTGTATTGTTTCTCCTTTTTATACTTTTTAATTTTATATTGTTGTTGAATAGTCCCAGCCACTTAATTTTTTAAAAGTTCTTCATTATTTCAAACACTTTAAAACAAACATATAAATGAATTGCAGCTTAGCATGAAAAAATAACTAAAGAACAAGTACCTCTTTATTATTCTATCTGTGGAGATCATTTGCATTATGAATTTCCATACAGTGTCTTTTTGTGAGGGACAGAATAGGGACAGCTTAAACAAAAAGAAACAAAAATGCTTTGTAAATGCCACATTCTGTCACATACTCACAGTTTGATGCACAGGTAGCACTGTAATGAATTCAAACCAATGTTTTCTGCTCAGTGACCCCACAGATAAAAGTATGGGTCTATGGTTATAGAGGCGAGTACACCCTAGCGCTGTATCTGAAAGCCTGCGTTCTGCAAGACAAAATACATGTTCCCAGAACTGTGCAGAAAGATATCAGGAGCAGGGCTTTCAGCTGCTTGCAAGATCTGCTCTGTGTGCTGTGTATTAATGAGGCTGTACTCCTAATGTACTGGTGTTTTAGCTTAGTGGTGTATAAAATACAAAACAAATGTTATCTTCAGAATAGGCAGACAGAGCACTGCCTCCTGCTTTTTCTCATATCCTCCTTTCATGTGACCTATGTCCTCTTCTCAAGGTGAGAAGGAACACCTGAAGATATTGCATTGAAATGTGCTCCATGTGTGCAAAGGGTAAATCCTTTTATGCTTTGCTTTGAAAAGGCATAATTATTTTTAAGTTTATTGCCTAAACGCAATCAGCTCTGGGGCTCTGCAGCATAGCAGGACATCTCAGCTTGCAAGGGGTTTTCCTGCATCGAGGCCACTTGCGGCAGTTGAGGGAGCCGCCAGGACCTGGCTTCCCTCATGAGAGCAGCTGGTGAGCCTTGGGCAGAGCCAGGATTGTCTGTTCCCCTCCTTCTGTACAAAGGCAGCCCTAGGGAGCACAAGCAACCAGGAATGAGGCAAACAGGATGGGCAACAGGGTGTGAGGCATCAGTCAGGGCATGGTGTGGCAGTTTGCGTGGCAGTGCGCACAGGGAAGGTGGTGAAGCTTGGACAGCTTGACCAGGGAGTGATGGTACCACCCAGCAGAAGGCCATGACCTCACAGAGCTCAGCACCCATCACAGCCAATGCAGCCTCCCAGACAGAGCCCCAGGGGGAACATGCTGCCACTCAGGTGTCAGGTTGCCAGGTGTCCCTACTCTTATGCCAGTACAGGATGGCAGTAGAGAGCACAGCTGTGGGAGTTGTGCCCAGGTTGAAGAACTGCTTCACCTGGTGGCAGAGCTTTGGGAAGAGGTGGGCAGGCTGAGGAGCATCAGGGAGTCAAAAAATGAGATTTGACTGTGTCAACTTTTTTCTTTTTTTCTTTTCCTTTTAAATGGCTAGTTGGAAGGTAAACAAAACCTCTGATCATTTTTCAAGCAACAGAAATATGCTGTCTGAACATGAGAATGTGATGTGAATGTGGGTACATTCATGCCTGTACCTCACATTGTCTCTGTCTCCTTTTGCAGTAGTCTTATTAATAAAGTTCATCCTTGTCTAAACTAACACATCTCTGGGCAGCCTTTCAGCTTAGTGAAACAAACAAAAAAAAAATCCTGAAATTTTGTTTGCCAAGAATATTTGACTAACTCTGCTTTAAAGGAACCTGTTCTGCTTTTGACTATGAACTGCTTAGGGCAAACCTTTCCAGAATCCATCTGAATAACATAGTACAGTGGTGCAGTGGCAGTTTTAAGCCTAAAAAAGTGTGAATGGCATTTTGGGTGTGGTGTTGAGAGGAAGGAGAGGAGGACATGGTGATGGTGGTGCCCCTTCTCCTGCCTGCACAGGCAGCCTGGCCCAGCATGTTGCTGCTGCCTGTGTTTGATGGTGACATGTGGGATCGCAGCTTGCTAAGGAATTCACTTGGGATCTACTACCTGACCTGATGAATGAAATGAAAGTCATGTATTACATGACTTTCTTCCTTTTACAGAAAAGTTGATCATTGTTCACTTACAAGAAAAAAGGTTTTAGATTTTTACATCTCCTGATCTGAATGCTTTCACTGGGGAATGCATGTCTAAGAAGTTTATGAATTCACACCAAACATTTCTGTTTCATCCATACTCTTACCAGATTTTTTAAATCCCTATTCCACTTTCCATCATGTCTTCCACTTTCTACATTGCTTAGAGAGGAAAAAAGGAGCTTTTCCAATATTGGTTATTTCCAAACTCAAAGAACTTCATGTAGCAATAAGAACTGGACGTTTACAACAATTTCTTACATTTTTCAGTAAGGAGAAAGGAGGTACACTACCATTTCTAGCAATCTCTTGTCAACGTAGTTTTTCTTTTCTCCATTCTCTCACCATCTCATCTTCATAACCAAAGCTAAACCCTTCAGATTACCTATTCTTTTTTACTGTTTCAGACTTTATATACAGGAAACTATATGTCAAAGAGATGTCATTACCCCTTCCCAGATTGGTTCCTAGCACAAAATCAACAAAAATGCAAGAAATGCTACACTTCAAACTTTTCAGATGGTGGTAAATTATCACTGGAAAAAAGAAAAAAAAAAAAAAAGTGTAAAATATGTCAGCCATCTGTTGTTTAAACCAACCAAAATGTATTTATTGTAATTCTTTCATAAGGATTGTGCCTTTACAAGCAAACACTTGTACATTTTTTGGCAGCAGAGTGCCATCTTTAATTGTGATAGGATGAGGAAACATTCTTTCCTTTCCCTGATGATACAGTATTTGGAAAAATAATCATTTTTATCAGCAAAAACAGAAACGTTCTAAATGAAGAATCCAGCTAACGAATGCATTATACTTGCTTGCATAGCTGAGAAGTTGTTGTAATATTACAAATCAGTCAGATGATGAGTTATAAACAGAAGTCTGCAACACATTCCTTCTTACTGACTCATTCAGTTAATTTCACCAAACATGATGCTGTCAGAGATTAGAGGCGAAAGATGACAGAAAAATTAGAATGAAATGTGAAAAAGACATGAAAGAAAGGCTAAGAAATGCAGTTATTTTTATTGAGTTTCAGTCCTTCAAAGACCTTTATGTGTATGTCAGCTCCAATTTGGCAAAAAAAAAAAAAAAAAAGATATTGAGGGATTTATTTACTAAGCTCTCAGCAAAACTTCCAAAGCAAGTTTATCAGCAAAATGATGGAAAGTTTATTCACACACAGATCTGACTGATGGCAACCATAAGTATGTTTTCAGATAAAATAAATAAATAAATAAATAAATAAAATAATAATTTAAATAAGTTTCAGGATAAACATGTTCATTGTAAACTTATCTCAGTATATCACAAGGATTTTATCATAGTTCTAAAGTTAGAAAATTCAGTTCTAATTCTACTGAAAAGGAAGCTAACACTGAAGTATGGAAAAGCAGGATGTATAGAAATTTGTCATAGAAAAAATCATGACTTTCTTCTGATTTACACAGTACACAATAATGGCAATGACATTATTAATATTAATAATGACATCATCTTGATTATTGTGTGGTAGTGACTGTGGTGTATGATTATTTTATTCTTTAAATTATTATTTTCCTCCTTCATTTGGTATCAGCATAGATTTATTTTTTCTATTTCATTCTCTCTCTTTTTTTTTTTTTTTTCCTTTTCACCCCTCTGGACAAAGATTCTTTTTGCTTATAAGCAAGTGTGAAAAAATTGTGTGTCATGTTTTTAAAAACATTTGGAAACAAGACAAATTCTGACTCTGGTAGCTTCATCTCTTACAGTAATAATTTTCAGATTAACTTGAGCTTGTATTATGCTTGTATTATAAAAATTCTGGCTCCAATGAAGGGAGAGGAATATTGCTATTGATGTAAATTGAAGCAGGATGTCATCCATAAAGTAATTTCCTTCTTAACAGAAAAATTGATTTAAATACAGAACTTATCACAAGCTTAGTTGAAGAGCTAGAACGAGGAGCTGTGGTAAAGGAAAAAAAATATATAAGTTCTGATGTTTTTATCACTGTGTTGGGCCCATTCTTTAAAGGAAGTAAGACAGGACACTTTCCAAAGTCATACCAATATCAAGCTTTTACAACACCACAGTAATAAGTGCACTTTATAGGTTATATGATATCAAACATTTAAAAAAAACAACAACAACAACAAAAAAACTTTTATTACAATCTTAATACCTACAAGTACCTTTTAATTATAATGATGCTGCCATCACCATAATTAGTTAACATATGGAATAAACTATAGTTGGGATCTTTCTGGATGTGAAAACAAATAGGACTCCAGGAACAAAAAGCTTCTGTTTCTTCTTGCTGTAAAGCTACTATTATGACTACCATTACAAGACTCTTTGCCTTTGTGTATGTAAGTAAATTTTTTCATCCTCATCATCAGGTGGGGCAAGAGTATTCTGGGCAGTAAACTGGCTGGGCTTATCAGGAGGGCTTTAAACTAGATGTGGTGGGGAAGGGGATGATGCACCTCTGAATGAAGAAAACATACCCGAGAACACTATCACTCTAAGTAATGGCAGGGAAATAGTTGTGAACTGTCTCAGTGCAATCAGGAAGGGTTCTAGAAATACAGCACAACTGATTGTCCAGCTGAAATGCCTCCACACCAACGCATGCAGCATGGGAAACAAGCAAGAGGAATTGGAAACCATGGTGCAATTAGACAACTATGTCCTGTTTGCTATCACAGAAACGCGGTGGGATGGATCGCATAACTGGAACATTGGAATAGAGGACTACAAACTCTTCAGAAGGAATAGACAGGGAAGGAAGGGAGGGGGTGTTGTCCTTTACATTAGGAAATGAATTGATTGTGATTGGCCTTTGAGAAATAGCCATGGACAGGCTGAGAGCTTGTGGGTGAGAGTTAAAGACTGCACCAATAAACAGCAGCTTACGGTTGGGGTCTACTACAAGCCACCTGATATAGGGGAGCCTGTGGATCAGGCATTCTCGCTTCAACTACAAGAAGCATCGTGCTAACACTCTCTCATCCTGATGGGAGATTTCAACCACCTGGATGTCTGCTGGGAAAACTACACAGCAGTCTGTAAGCAATCCAGAAGATTCCTAGAGTGCGCTGAGGATAACTTCTTGGTCCAGTGAGAGTCAGAGTGAGAGTGATGGAACTTTTAGATAAACTTTCCTTCGCTTATCTCCCCACACATTTTTATTGCATTTCCAGATTTTTTTTTTTTCAATGGATAAGTCTCAGGTTATATATGTAAAGAATAATTTTTCATATAATACATAATATTATGCAAAAATAAAGTATAAACAAAAATATAAATTCTGACAAAGCAAGAATCATTTAGTAAACTGGACTAGAAAGTGATTTATATATATGCAATTTTTATTTGTATGTACATATATTTATGTATGTTATATGTCTCAAAACCATGTGAAAAGGTACAGTGACTATTTTTTAGTTTAAAACTGGCTAGGTAGGTATGCATGAAGAAGAATGCAACTGTTTAATAGTATTTTCTCTACCAATTAACATCTAAGGAGTTAATTTCATGAGTGTCTGCAACGAGATTTGACAATGATCAGGTGAATATTCATTCCCAAGGAAAAATGTGTCTGAAATCTTTCCCCCACATATTATTGTATTTATGATGTTTTTACTATTAGCAAGGAGAAGGTAAAAGTATAATGCATCCTGATTAAGTTATTCAGGTCATAAAAATATTTTTCCAGACTCAGCACAGCATGGGAAGATTCCCACTTGACACTAGTGACATAGTTAATCCATGCAGCCCCATAAGCTCCACAAAGTTGTTTGGTTGTTGTTGTTGTTGTTTTCCACAATAGCAAGGTCATCTTCATACATTTAAAAAAATAATAATAACAATTGGAAAGGACTTGTGGCAAAGAGCACCACCATTTTGTGCTTCACAATCTACTCTGGGATTTGTTCTGTAAGACATATAAGAGTTCTTACATTGTACATAGTTTGTGTTTATAGCTAATAGAATCATAGAAAGGTTTGGGTTGGAAGGGACCTTTAAGATCATCTAATTCTAACCTCCCTGCCATGGGCAGGGACACCTCCCACTAGACCAGGTTGCTCAAAGCCCCTTCCAACCTGGACTATAACACTTCCAGGGATGAGGAATTCACAGTTTCTCCGGGCAACATGTTTCAGTGCCTCACCACCCTCTGAGTAAAGAACTTCTTCTTAATGTCTAATCTAAATCTACCCTCTTTCAGTTTAAAGCCATTCCCCCGTGTCCTATCACTACACTCCCTGACAAAGAGTCCCTCCTCAACTTTCCTGTAGACTCCCTTTAGGTAGTAGAAAGTTGCTATAAGGTCACCACGGAGTCTTTTCTTCTCCAGGCTGTATAACCCCAAATCACACAGTCTGTCTTCATAGAAGAGGTGCTCCAGCCCCTTGAATCATCTTTGTGGCCCTCCTCTGGACTCGTTCTAATAGGCCCATGTCCTTCTTGTGCTGGGGGCCCCAGAGTTTTTGAAATAGCTTATATAGTTGTTTTGTTTTGTTTTGTTTTTTTGTTATTTTGTTTCTAAAAGAACACACTGCACAAATCTTATTAGCTTGCCTCTATGTTTTGTGCTTGTGTTATAAAGCTACTCTATCTAAAGCATGTGGTATTCAAACCAACTTATAACTCAAATCATAAGTACACAATATAGTAATATGTACAGATGTTATTTTTTCTTAATTTAAATAATTATTTTAATTTTATTTTTAATGTTTTCTTATTTTATTCTACAAATGTGAATATTCAAATTGTTACATAAAGAGCTGATCTTATTAAATATTAGTTGTGCTAACAACACATTTCAATAGTAATCCCCATAGATCTCAATATTATTATATAACTGTATAAAATTATATGAAATAATACTTAAATATTGTCTAAGCAAGTGCCTAAAAGGATCTACCCATCAAAGGTCTGGCTACAGTCACAATAGAAATTGCACTCCATAAAGTATATTTGGATGTAAAATTTCTGCCTCTGTAATAGTGGTAATGAAACAGCATATAGACTATAAGAAAACACACTTTTGTCAACCTTTACAATAGTGAAATAATTTGGTTCAGTAATGCAAGCGTGCAAATGCAGTGTGAAATCAAACCTTTACAAACACTGAAACTATGGTAGAAAATAAAATAACAAATAATAATAATAATAATAATAATAATAATAATAATAATATAAAATGATTGTGCTATCAAGCAATGTAAGCTATACCCTACACATCTCTGAGCCCATCAATGAAGACCATGGCGAGCCTTCAGTTCCCCTTTCACTTCCTCTGGAAGCAGTTTAGATATGATTTCATACCTGTCATAAAGTCAGGTCGATCTACTTTGCATGTAAATAAATTTCTCATCCACATCCCAGTACAGCAGCCAAACTCTGGCACATTACCTTTGTGGGAGGGAGCATCAGGAAGGCATAGTGGTGCACTCAGGGAATCCCATCTGCCTCTTTGAAATACACTTCCCTTTCCTTTTTACCACATCATAGGACAAAACTTGGAACAGAAAAAGATTTTGAGAGTTTTTTTACTTTCAATAAAAAGACTTACAAATGAAGTGGCTTCCAGGCTTTTCAGGTATGCAGATTTTCTCCATTTTTTTCATCAATTTGAAGTATAAATGTTTCTCAATATGTTTACAATAGTTTTTGTTTGTGTGTGTCTGTGTGTGTATTTATTTATTTATTTCCCCACCCAAATAAGACACTATTTATTCCATGTGTTGTATGTGCTGCTGGCAAGAATTTATCTTTTTATCTTTTTTAAGAATTTATCTTTATTTATCTTTTGTAGTTGAGTATTAGGTAGCAGAGAAAAATAATACAGAAATTAATGAGAGAATTCATTCCATCTGTTATTCTACTTCCCTGCTCACCAAATTTGACAAGATTTAATTTCCTGGCTTTCACAGTCTAGAAGTTAAACATCTCAAATTTCTATATATGTACAGGCAAGAGAGAGACATCACCCAAAAGTGATTACCCCATCTTAGACATGAGCCTAGAAAAAGGTAAGTTCACCTCAGTGAACAAAGAAGAGATGTTACATATGATAACAGAGAGAAACTAGATATTTTTGAACTGGACATCCAATTTTTAAATGACTAGTATTAGGTACACTAAATACCACACTCAGAAAATCTAATGCTCTCTTGCCCTAGTATTCCACAGTGTCATAAGAAGAAGAGTAAGGCCACCACATCTACCATATTGCAGTATCATGTGCCTCTGGCTGAATGGAATTACTCTTGGTCAAGTAAGACTGTTATTGAAGTTGGCAGTATTTCTCACTTACCCCAGCTACTAGGTCTTGCTAACATGTGTACCCATGCAATATTTCCTTTGTCTGTTACTGGCATTCCATGTTTTTCAGGCATGCTGTATTGCTTGTTGTCACACCTCAGTATGTTTTCCGTCTTAACTCCAGCTTTTTTCACTGCACTGTTTTACATTTACATTCACTTTTGTCTCCTGAGTGCTACAAGAGCTGATTTGCTGTTATTCAGATGCCAGTGTGGGTAGCAGAGCATTGTAAGGATCTACAGCAAAATAATGGATCAAAATTTGAAACGAACATATTTCAGTCTGGATTTGGGATAAAGAAGGCTGTTCTGTTTTATAAAATTGTGTATTAAACTGGGACTGAAATGATCAGAAGTATTGCTTTTTCAGCTTATAGGCTTTCTCATTAACTTAGTTTTTTAAAGTATAATATTGGGATTTCCAGCAGAGAGAATCAGTTGAGAAAAACATTTTGCTACAGTTAGTTAATTCTTCCCTACATGTGCTATATTCAATGTATCCATTTTAAAACCAAATGAGGCAGCTCTGTCTTCTTTAGAATCTACAGCAACCCCTAGCTGTGCCAATTTTAGACTATACTCATCTTTGTGGGAATATGATTTTCTAATCTTTATTATAAGTTAAAATTAAAATAATAAAAATAGAATTTTGCCTAATAGCAGGAAATACACAGGTTGCTGAAGGATTTTTATAGTTCTTCAAATCAGCTTTTAAAGCTAAGCGGCATATTTTTTAGAAGTAGATGAAGTATTTAAAAAAAAAATGCCTGCGAAACAGTCTCAGAACATAATTTGGTATACAGAAAGGATCAAATCATTAATTCTGAGTATTTCAACTGCAATGTATTGCACATTACCAAACGTGATTCACTCCAATAGTCTGTTCTACTACGGAGATTGAAAATATGGTATAATAAACAAACAAACAAACAAAATTCTTAAAATATAGTTTTGCCTCCTGCAGAGTATCATCAGGTACAGGAATTAAGGAACTGAAAAGTGCAGGGAGATTTTCAGGCCTCCTATACAAAATATTGCAATCTTTGAAATGTCAGTCCATTTATTCATCCAGGAATGCCTCAGCTTTACAGATAGAGCAGTTATTTGTTTCAGTTACTAGTCACATCCATGCTTCCACACATGCTCCGAACTGTCTTTGTCATATAGTAAGGTCAGGTCCTTCAGGATCCAGAGAAGATGTAGAAGTCACCTGAACAAGTGAAGAAATCTGTAATGTAGATATTTTCTTTTGACATATTGATCTAAATGTCCTTTGGAGTTAACACAAGTGGAGTCTAAAATAGGTCAGATGAATTGCATCTTACAAGTTCTTATTTAATTCCACTGACAGCTAGTTTCAAGATAGACTGTGTACATGTAGACTTTGCAATTGTTAAAAAATTAATATCCCATCCTAATTATTTATTTGCTATAAAAAGAATTGAAATCCATATTCCCTAGCTTGTGAGAGTGGTTTTATTATTATTATTATTATTATTGTTGTTGTTTCATGAGTCACAAGCATTATTAACATAAAACCTCAGGGGTCTCTCTTTCCTCTGTCCCACATGCAAATTTTCAAGTAAACACCTGAGGAATTCCTGAGGTTCTTTCAAGACAGTAAACCAAAGCACTAGTCTAACCTATGTATTAAGGAGACAAAAACAGAGATAAAAGAAATCATTTGGAAATCAGTGGATTGAGTCATGGTCTCATTTCACTTCTAAATATTGTATAGTGTCTTTGTTTTTAAAGAGAAATCTGTTTTTTTATTTGGTTTGTTTGTTTGTTTGTTTGTAAGTTTCTTTTTTTAAAAAAAAAAAAAAAAGCCAACATTTAATTTGGGGGTACTGGGAGGAAGCAAGTCATAGCACACCGTTAATGTCTGAATTGATACTAATATCTGAATAAGTATTAATGTCTGAATAGATACTATAGTAAACCTGATTCTATAATGTACTTTTGTCCCCAGTGTTTCCCAAAGAGTATCTCTCCAGAGCTGCAAGGTTGGGATGTGACTGAGAGCAAAAGTACAAATGGTTTCAAGAAAGGAGAAGCAAATACATGAAGGAGCTCCTCAACTACATGAGCCAGATGGAAGAGTTATTTCAGGAATTTTCTAAACTGGCGGGACTTAGAAATTGAAGTTATAGGTGGGGTTATATGCTCTACTCATTACTCATTCTGACAAGGATAGGTCTGATTCAGAGCAGTAGTTTTCACTTAAAATATGGTTTTAGACTCTTTAAAATATCCTTTAAATCAATGAATCATTGGATCAAGAGGTGATGATGACTGGGCCCACTGTAAAACTTGGCTGAGATCCTAGCTGTGGAGATGTGAATAGATTCACTCACATCTCTATTACACATAGCTACAAAGGACAAGAAATGACAAAGGTTCAAGAAATTGTGAACTTAGTGCTGTTAATGAGATAAGATCAGGTGAGATTTAGTTATATGTGCTTGCCTGAACATGAGCCGGCAGAGTGCCCAGGTGGCCAAGAAGGCCAATGGCATCCTGGCTCCTGTCAGGAATAGTGTAGCCAGCAGAACCAGGGAGGTGATTGTTCCCCTGTACTCTGCTCTGGTGAGGCCGCACCTCGAGTACTGTGTTCAGTTTTGGGCCCCTCACTACAAGAAGGACATCAAGGCCATGGAGAGTGTCCAGAGAAGGGCTACGAAGCTGGTGAAGGGCCTGGAACACAAGTCTTATGAGGAACACCTGAGGGAAGTGGGGTTGTTTAGTCTGGAGAAGAGGAGGCTCAGGGGAGACCTTGTTGCTCTCTACAGCTACCTGAAAGGAAGCTGTGGGGAGCTGGAAGTCAGCCTCTTCTCACAGGTAACTAGTGATAGGACTAGAGGGAGTGGCCTCAGGTTGCACCAGAGGAGGTTTAGGTTGGAAATTAGGAGACATTTCTTCTCAGAAAAAGTAGTCAGGTATTGGAATGGGTTGCCCAGCAAGGTGGTGGACGTGGTGCTTAGGGACATGGTTTAGTGGGTGACATTGGTAGTAGGGCAATGGTTGGACCAGATGCTCTTTTAGGTCTTTTCCAACCTTAATGATTCTATGATTCTGTGACAATGTAGAATATGGAGATCTCTGAAATAGAAATTATTGATATATAAGGCATCATTTTGACACTAGCCTGGAAGACGCCCTGTCACTAGCATTGTTTCCAGCCATTCACTACTGTCACTTTTCCAAATTCATCTGCCTTAGAGCCTGTTACTGCTGGGAAACCTGCTGCTGATAGTAATTATTATTTCTGTTGTCTGAGCCACTGAGTCTTACATACAGTGTTTTTTGCTCTAGGACTTAAACCAATCTTTCTTCCTGTCCTCAGATTTTCCTGTTATTTTGTGGTGTCTTCTCCCAGTGGTAGTTCTACTGAGACTTAACACAATCTGAAGTAATGAGATTACACCATTTATTTCACCATATAATTTATTTAAATTGTCATTTGTTTGTTTGTTTTTTGTTTGTTTGTTTTTCCCCTTTACAACCTGAAATATTTAATTCTGTTTGAATTTTGTTTTTGTTCTCTTCTTCCCTGTTTCCTAGGGTTAAAAGTGACTTACTGTTTTTCTATTGTCTCCCACTTAGGAGGCTGAGAGTACTTGGTGAAAAACAAAAGGAAAGAGAAGGTAGTTTGGTTTCACTTAATAAGTTTCGTAAATTTAGAATCATCATCCCTAGTCACTTTGATACTTGAGAGCTCATAAAAATGATGATCTGGGTGTGTTCAAATTCAGCTACTTATATGCTGTTTCTCTACACTGAGGTGCTGCTGTTGAGGTAATTTAAGGGAAGAGTAGGGCCGCTTTTCAGAAAGTACTGACAAGATGCCCTGTAAGCAAACTGAAAAAAGTTAGATATCCAAACATGAAGGAACTCAAACTATCTACTGCTTTTAAACAACTATTTTTACCATAATAGATATGCTGCCTCATCCCAAATATATTTAGTACTTCCCTTTGTATCAAACAGCAGAAATCTAAAAATGTCTATAGACACAATACACAGGGTTTCCTAGATAAAGTGACTTAGCCATTTTCTGAGTGATTGTTATAAACCCACTCCCATTCCATACATTAGACAGTCATAGACAGATCAGAAATACAGCTTAATTTAAATCTTCTGAATCCCAAACTGTTATTTGCCCAGACTTAGATAATACTAACTATAAAAAAAAGTGAGATAACTGTAGTGCTAACGAGATTCAAAAGCCATTGTGTAACTGTCAAAACTTGGTGACCTTTTGCTCTGTCACTTTTACATTGGTTTTTTTTTTTTTTCTCCTGGCATACAAACATCCTCTTACAATGTCTCTTCCTCAATTACCCTGTGAAGTAGTAACAGCTAAAATGATGGAATACAAACCTCTTCATGCTATCAGAGAATGTCTACAAGATATTGATATATTATTTTAAACTGCACGTAATTGTTCGGAACTGCAGTTACTTCAGCATCTATACAGATTTCTTTCACCAGATGCCATATGCCTTTTCCTGAAATAAATTATGTTAGGTTTAAGAAAGTTTGATTAATTTTATGAAGGGAAGTGCAGTGTATCTATTACTGGAATACACCAGATCAATCAGCAAGCTGATAAGTGCTGGTTCCTTAACTTTCTAGTAATAATAAAATTATTCAAATTAGAGAATAAAGAAGAAGAAGAAGAGGAAGAAGAAGAGGAAGAAGAAGAAGAAGAATCCACCCTCCTTGCCAATGCTTTTTTCCAACAGAGGAAAATCAACTTCTCCAATGATTTAACATCTAGTATACCTTTAAATGACTATACTTTCCATCCTTTTCCCATGGAAGAATAATACACTTCCTAGACAAAATTTTGGAAATTTCTTTTTTCTCTTAAATATATATATATATAAATCAGTTCATATGTGCACATTTAAACAGCTAGATTTCTTGCTTCTCTCAAGTACTCCTGTGTCTCCTATGCATCCCTTTTAGCTTTATGCAGTTTCTAGTAGACATATTATACTTGTATCTAATGGTCTGTTCCAATACAACTTTGCTAACAGTTACACTGTTTTGTGCTTAAATGGAAGCTGAAAAATTGAGAGTGAATTCAGTAAGCTGGGAAGGACTTCAACTCATAAATCATCTTTTTGTTTCATATTAGTGTATGACTTTCTACCGAGTCCCATTTATCTGTTTGTTTTTTTTTTTTTTGTCTGCGTTATAAAACTGTCTTTGTTACCCTGAATGGTTTAATAATACTGACAGCTGAAAGACACATACAACATATGCAGTCCTAATGTTTTCCTTCAGTTTGTGCATTTTTGAGATTTAAGAAGTTGAAATTCACTTTCATACTGGAGATTACAAACTGAAATCAGAAGTTTGGAGGCAGTGAGTACGTCTACCTTAGCAAATAATGTGATGCAATATCAGC
Source organism: Anser brachyrhynchus (assembly GCF_964034855.1). Lineage (NCBI taxonomy): Eukaryota > Metazoa > Chordata > Aves > Anseriformes > Anatidae > Anser > Anser brachyrhynchus. The sequence continues at coordinate 125,081,418 of NC_137694.1, read as the reverse complement.
AATCCAATAGATGGAGCTAGTTTGTGTTGAGGCCTGAGTTTCCAGTGTTTATAGTTCAGGGTTTTACTTCAGAATAGATTTAGACCTGTCCCTAAGACTGCTTGCCCCCTCCACGTTTGTAACTCAAAGCTGTTCAAAGGGAGCTGATTTGGCACATATGTTTAGAAGTTTAGTTCATACCAAGACTCTTCTTCAAACTGTCAGTACTTGGTAGATACAGCAGACCAGAGAATTACCTGCAGAATTGCACGGCAACTCTGAACATCTTCAGATTGAATCCTCAGGAAGAATTTTGTAAGGGGCTATAGATTTGTGGTTTATCGATATAGTTAGTATCTGAGATACATTAAGTATCTGAGATAAAATCCTAAAGAAAGAGGAGACTTTCACAAGCTTAAATAGAGAGCAAGGTCAAACAAGCACCTGCATGCCCTGACATGCACATCAGTGTCTTCTTAATCTCAGAACAAGCACAGCCTCTGCTTCAGTTTTGACCTCTGTACTCTCTGTTTATCCCCAGCAGAAAATGGATACTGGGCTAGAGGGAACTTTGACCTGACCTAGTATGAGCAGTCTCAGACCTAGTCAGTAGTGGTAACCTTTACAGATGTTTTAAAAACAATTGTATCTGGAGAATTCCAATTATCAATGTAAGACTCAGTAGTGTTGCACTTTTGTAAATCTGGAACCTCATAATAAAGAAGAGCTAAAGTTTGTTAGAGTATGAGCTGTCTACAATTTGTGACTTGTGCTCTGTACTGGCTATGTAGTCCTTTACAGTGAAGACAGTGGTACTGTTTTCTTCATGCTTACACTGTGACTAAAGATCCAAAGGTTGTCTGGTGTCTTTTCCAGCATATTTACATATCTCCGAAATTTAAAAATAATAATAATAAAAAAAAAGATTAAATTTATTGTGCAGAAACTTTTCCTTGAAAAGATATGTGGTGGTAAGTTTTAAAGCCTCCATTAGAAGATTTAAACAGTAGTCATATTTTTAAAAATAATATATTATTACTGCAATATAAACAGAAGAACTAACTTAAAATTATAACTCTTGACTTGGGCAAAATTAGTGGACCTATAAAATAGCTAGGGGAGGTTTCAATCATCCTTTTTCAATTTGAGACAGCCCCATCCATCCTGCAACTGCAAGGGCACAGGTCTCCCAAACCTCTTGTGTCAACTCACCCATTCCACAAAGTGTCTTGAATAAGTTCAACAGAAATGGCTCTCAATACATAAGCATTAGCATCTGAACTGAGCCACAGCCTTGTGCCATAACAGAATGATCAACCGCTGAAAAGAATGATAATTTTTCTCGTGCAAGTATTTTACAGAAAAATGTGATATACAGCTCCTTCTCCATTCAATTTAACTCTGCTTTGCAGTCAGACAGTACATGCGCTAAGGTCAAGTACTGATTATGAAGTAAATGATATGAGTAAAACATGAATGTGAAAAAGAACAAACTGTCACATAAGTCACAAAAGTGGTTTAGATAGTGATTCAAGAAGGATCTCTTCATTTAGAAATGCACAAGATTATGTTTAGGACTCTAAATGCTTTTCAAGCCTGAATCATGTGAACACAATAAAAAGACTGTCTCAATAAATACTTATATTAAGATATATTTTAATGTATATTTTTATCTTAAGTATGTAACATTCAATAGTTACTGTAAGCTAAATGTACTAAATAAACACAAAATATTTCTGTTTGGGAAGCTGTATGCACATTCACTTAATTAAAGTCATCATCACTTGCTAAAATTATTCTGTGTTAGCATGCTGCCATTCAGTAAAGCATATCCTGGGTAAACATGTTTAATTGGAACATGAATTCTTGTCCACAAGTAAGTAAATAAATATTTTTTGTTCCACAAGCTTCATAAGGATGCTACCATTTCAAAAGCTTTGGATGATGCATGGACATCAAAAGGGAAAAGGGATGATGAGAACATGGTTCTGTCATGTCATGCATGACTAAATATAACACACTATAGATAGAATTAAACTACCCAAATGTCCATATGGCTGTCTTAGGAAACTTTGTGTTCATTCCCTTGTTCCGCAGAACCGTTTTTTATCTCAGAGCAACCTCGCCCCGGTTTTTGCTGATGTAGCTACAAGAAACTGGTTTGGAGAATTAGGTTCTTAAAAATTCATGTGTAAAGCAAAAGCCACTTTGGCCTAGATCCACAATAATAATTCTCTCTAATTTCTCTTAATTTATACCAATTAGAAGCGGGATTTGTATTTTAGGATTTGTTTGTATAAATACCTTTTAGACTGATCTTTGACTGGAACAACAGACCCAACAATCTGAAATGCAGACAGTAAAATAGATCTTCTGAAGACTTACTAAGCTGAAGGAAGAGGAATATGAAGCAAATAGAATGACTGAAAACAAACAAACAAACAAACAAACAAACAAAAAACCACCACCACCAACAACAACAACAACAAAAGTATTATCACTTGTGTTGCTAGAGAAAAGTAGTAAAGCTGCCCTTGGAGCAGTAGGAGATAAGAGCAGAAGAAAAGCTCCAATAAGCACTACAAAATGTCTCATCTATCTAGACTGTCAAAATGAGATCTGAGTAAGGCTAGGGGAAAAACAAACAAACAAACAAACAAACAAAAAACTAGCAAGACATTCGAGAGAACTGTGATTACAATTACTTCAGATGTCAGTGAAAGAGTATAAATAAGTGCTTTGAGAAGGGTTTATTATATTACATATTTATCAGCTTTCCTATGTTTTGTCAGGGTAATGAAGAATTGAAAATAAAACAAGGAAAGAACGTAAAATTAAAAAAAAAGAAAGAAAGAAAGAAAGAAAGAAAGAAAGAAAATAAAGGAAACACTGACACCACTGCAACACTGGCTTTTGAAAACATCTTGAAACCTTACCTGTTTTAAGAAACTGAGAGTTTCTAGGTATCTTCATAAGTAAAATGTTCAAATGATTGCTCTAAAAAGCAGGTTTGGGGGTAGTTTTACAGGATATTTGCATTTATTAGATTGAATTAATGGTTATTTTCTTCTGTCAATAATGAAGTTGTAAGAAACAGGTATAAATCATTTCGATATGTTACAGATTGTGATTTCTTTCATAAGTGTTTTGGGACTATCCTGAACATGAACTCAGTTTGTCTTCCTGGGAAAATTAATCAGCATATTACACATTCAGTTTGTTTAGTTAAAATACTGGAGACAAGGAGCATTCAAAGTATGTTGTCTTTCCTTGATTTCTGAGACAAAAAAAAAAAAGGATATTAAATATTGAGAAATGAATGCTGTGCTTTGCTCTGCTTGAATCCTTATGCTGTGTCCATTGCCTCATTTTCTGATAACTCACAGAGTTTGATAAAAATTGAACTGTATCCCACTCATAAACTGTAAAATCCCTCATAATAATACTTTCCATACTGCAATATCAATATTACTATTAAATTGACAGATTAAGATGCCTATCTGTGGGTATCTATATGTAAGCTAAGCTCCTACGTTCCTGTTGCAGTTAATACAGGGACTCTGTGAAGTTATACATCTCATCCTGACCTAGACACCAGTACTGCCTATTTGCTTTTATTTATTTATTTATTTATTTATTTATTTATTTATTACTTAGAAAAACAATTTTAGATGATTAGCCTTTTTGTCTATGAAATGTAAATCAGGGAAAGATACTTATTCTACATTGTCATTTTGGGGAACCTCTAAAAGCTTACTCACACTGACATATTTGAAGTTAAGCATTTTATGACATTTCCCTTTTAATACAATATTCTGGTTCAGGCAGTGAGATCTGCCATATTTATGGCCAGACATAAAGTTCAAGTTCATAGTTAAACAATTGTTTCACAGCTGAGGTGTTTGAGAAAATCTTAAAATTTTTCTTAGGTATCTGGTCATTCCTAGTAGGTATGCTAAATAGTCTAAACTTTGTATGGGGATATATATGTACATATACTTTAATGTTGCTTTTCAGAGAGACACATGACATCCAAAGTACACATACATGTTTATTGCAGTGACTATCTGAGGGATGATAACCACTCGATTTTTCATTACATTTCAAAACATGCAGTTTATTAAAAAAAAACCAAACAACTGAACAACAAAAAAGCTTGAAGATGTAAGTACATCATGACATTGCCTGATAGTAGCAAAAATGTGGCCAGGAAAGAGAAGGCTGTGTCCTCTTTCTCAAAAACAGTTGGGAGTAACAGCTTTCTTGCTCTTCCATATAATGAGCTTGATGAAAGAAGACTTAGGGACACATTCTAATTATTTTAGCATATTCATTCATGGTTTGGTTATTCCTTATCTCAAACTTACTTCAGAGAAAGATTACCAATGGAAAGGTTTATCTGAACATCACCATGACAGTCTATTAGCAAAGGAAGCTGTATTTCATGAGTGGTTATCACAACATTAATAATGATCTGAGCTAATGAAATGCAAAAATCAACCAGTTAATAGGAATTTAATCCACAGAAAAGTAATTTAACAGCACTAACAAAGTATGCTTAATATGAAATATAAAAACTGACCATTCCTTTGTTTCTTGACTGGTGGAATGGTCTATCTATGCAGAGACCTTAGTGTTTGTGTCTCTTAGAGAAAACTGATTTGAACGGTTGAAGATCATTATTCTAATACGGTTATTTACTTCTTAATTAAAAAGCAAAATAATTAAAGACAGGTTTAACATTCTATGTATCTGGAAGAACATATTCAAGAGAATTACTGTGGACTGCTAGACTCCCTTTCTCTTGCATTATAATATGCTTGATGGATTTAAGTTTTGGAGGTATGGGTCCCCTTTTTTTGTCACAAGTACTTCATATATAGTTGGTTTTAGTAGTCATATTTTTGTTTTCTACCTGAAAACTATAAACACTATTACTATTGTTTAAGGTGTGTTTTCTTCTGTTCATATACATAACTGAGAAATATATATCTGAGTGTGCGTATTAATTTATGGTTTAGCTTCATAAACCAGTGGGATATCGATTCAGCATCTGCAGCTGTCTCTCCTTTATAGCTAGTGTCATTTAAAAGTATGAGGCGCAACATCTCATCTGTCTTTAGTACACGGCTCTTTGTTATGAAAATAAATCAAAGGTGTTCCCACATTATACTTGTAATATCTTTTACTCATCTGGTCCTCGGTTTATACCAAGGTTTTATCTTCTATGAAAAATTGTAATGAATTACCGAACTATTTTGTGTTTTAAGTAAGCAAGTAAATACTTTTTTTTTTTTTTTTTTTAATATTCTCATGTTATGGGTAATTTGCAAACTACAAAAAAAAAAAGGAAAATAAAAAAATGAAAAAACAAACAAAAGACTCACAAATAATCATTTCATCTTGCATTACAAACATGTCAGAAATATTGTCAGAAATAAGCCTTATACAGAATGTGACAAGGTTAAAATCTAACTTTTGATATGGTCATCATTAATATGCTGTCTTAACCTGCCTGGTCTGAGAAAGACAAATTCATTAGCAATAGGTAAATAATAGATAAATAAATAAATAAATAAATTTCTCTATAAATTAATATAATGACACGCTTCACGATGAATTTTCCAAATAATTTTCATCTAATTTTTTTCTTCTCTGTGGATTCAATTATCTTTGTCATATAAAAGAGCTTTTTCATATACAACCTTTAGCCATTTTTCATTGCCTAATTTAACTATAAAGCTGTTAACATCACATTTTAAAGATGGTAATAGATTGCCTTTTAACCTATTTGAAATTCTCAGATTAGATATTATAATATTCATAGATATAACCTTACCAATTATGATGAAAAACTCTGAAAACACAAACAAGGCTTTAACCTTGAAACCTGATTAGGGTCTGGATACATCAGAAGCTGTCATGTCATTCCAGTGCTTTGTCACAGTAAATTCTGTGATTTCTTGATGTAGTGGATTTTTTACATGGCAAGGTTTTGGTAGCAGGGGGCTGGAGGGGTGGCTTCTGTGAGAAGAATCCAGCAGCTGCCCCATGTTAGATAAAGGCCAGTTTCAGACGGCTCCAAAGGGACCCACTGCTGGCCAGAGCTGAGCCAATGAGCGATGTGGTTTGCACCTCTGTGAGAGCAGATTTAAGAAAGGGGAAAAAGAAAAAAAAAAAAAAAACTGCTACAAAACAGCATCTGGGAGAGCGAGGAGTGAGAAACACCCCTGCAGACACCAAGGTGAATGCAGCAGGAGGGCAGGAGGTGCTCCAGGCACAGAGCAGGAGTTCCCCTGCTGCCTGTGGAGAGGCCCCTGGTGGAGCAGGCTGTCCCCCTGCAGTCCATGGGTCCCACACGGAGCAGATCTCCACGTTGCAGCCCGTGGAGGAGCCCACGTGGAGCAGGTGGATGTGGCCTGGAGGAGGCTGCGGCCCATGGAGAGCCCCCGCAGGAGCAGGCCCCGGGTCGGAGCTGCAGCCCGTGGAGAGGAGCCCACGCAGGAGCAGGGGGTCTGGGGGGAGCTGCCGCCCGCCCGTGGGGGACCCGTGCTGGAGCAGTTTGCTCCTGGGGGATGGATGGACCCCGTGGTACGGAGCCGTGTGGGAGCAGTTCTTGAAGAGCTGCTGCCTGTGGGCAGCCCCCGCAGGCTCAGTTCGGGAAGGACGGCATCCCTTGGGAGGGACCCCACGTGGAGCAGGGGCAGAAAGTGACTGTGAAGGTGAGGTGGAGAATAGGTGCTGTAGACTGACTGCAACCCCCATTCCCCCATTCCCCTTCACCACTCAAGGGAGGAGATGGAAGAGGGTAGATGGGAGGAAAGGTGTTTTGGATTTCTTTCCTTTGTTCCTTGCTTCTCTAGCTTGTTAGTCAATAAATTTTACTAGTCTCCATATGCTGAGTCTGTTTTGCCCATGATGATAATTGTTAAGTGATCTCTCAGTCTTTGTGTCAACCCTTGAACCCTTTACATTAGATTTTCTCTCCTTTCTTTTTGAGGAGGGGGAGTGAGAGAGTGGCTGTGGTGGAGCTTGACTGCCCACCTGAATAAAACCACCACACTTGAATGGACTGAAAGAACACCCAAAGGCCAGATTCACCTGAGACTTTGATCTTACATTTTTGTTGGAGCTGATTCAAATTCCATTTACCTCAGATGTTTCAAATGCTTTTTTTTTTTCCTATTTACTCTTACTAAAGTGACTCCACTAATTTGTTTCAATAAGGGGATAGAATTTAGTAGTATTACCTTTTACTTCTTTCTATTATTTAGTATTATTTCCTTGCTCTTTTGCTTTGCTAATTTCATTCTCAAAAATTAGAAAGTCTGTTTTAATGAAATAAATAATAGCACAGATACAGAATTCACTAACTTTTCTTGAGTATTGGAAAAAACAGTAATATTCATTGTAGAGGTGACTGAGTCATTTCTGAGGTGGAAAAGATTCCCTGAATTTAAATCATATTGCTAGGTTACATATATTCACAGATAAGTCTTCTGTAGACATCAGCAGAGCTAAAGGAAACAACACACCACAGCAAAATTTAAGTAGCTAAGGTTTCCCAAATGTATAGTGTTGGCTGGAAGTTGATTGTGCACACCACCAACAAGAAAGACCTGTAGTTACAGCCATGCCTTTCACCAGGTGATGTGTGTAAAGGCCAATCCTCCTTTCACCTGCAGACTATATCCTCATTCTGCTGTCAAAAAAAAAGATGTATGTCAAATGTGGAGCAACCTGCCTTACATGGAGTACCGAACACTGACAGAGAAATATCTAATGTGGTGTGAGAGCTGTGATACGCATCTCATGTGTGACTATGCCTCCTTCTCCATGGCTCCAGATGAGGCTCTATCCCTTACAAAATAAACTGGTGCCAATTAATGTACATGACACAATTTTCAAGGCACCTCTAGAGGTCGTCTGGTCCAACCCCCCTGCTCAAATAGAGTAGGTTATCCATAACCAACATATCCAACACCTAGAGCAGGTTATCCATTCCCACTGCATATCAGTCTCTCCCATTTTAATGTAAGTACCATTGACAAAGACATATTCTTGTTCTATCTCTTGTTCTGATAATGTCATTCTCCTTTCTGAATCCATTTATTGAGTACTTTGTATTGTGTTAAATCTATTTATTCACAGCTAACTCTTATTATTTAGCTAACTATTCTCATTCCAAGTGTTCTTTCTAAACAGAGACCACTACCAAGCGTCCTTCAGCCAGACATTTCTTGTCATCATGAATGATCACCTCATTTAGTATTGCCTAGTGTGCTAACTGTCACTAGAAGCACTTTGAGAAAATGTCTTGCAATATATTTTTTAAATTTCATGTACAAACACCAAGTACGCTATACAGCTAGTATAGCTAACTTAGAGAAAGCACATTCAAATAGGTAGGTACAATGTAATATCAACAAACTCAAGGCTTATCAGATAAACAAGGGAAACAATTTGCACTCATTCTCCATTATGCCTCTATTGCATGTTTTCACTTTAATTAAACTCCTAGAATTCACATCCAAAATTTTTTTAACAGGGCTTTTTAGCTGACTACACCAGCTGACACCTTGGAAAGTGGAGAAAGCCAGTTTCTAGCCTACAGACCTCTGCAGAACAACTTTAATAAAAAGAGTGGAGTGATGTCCTTCTTTAAGTACCTATACAAGTAGACTAAATATTGAAAGCACCCATATACATGGACATCTAAAGCTGGACACACAGAAATCACTAGGCATTTATCTTACTATGACCAAGCTATGACTTTAAAGAGTACTGCTGAGTGCTCAGCACTTACAAAAATCAATGCAGTTCTTAGTTAGGATTTATGAACCATCTTTAAGGTACCATTTTTATTTTCTTAACAACCAGACTTAAAACAGACCTTTAATGGAAAGCTGCACCTATTTTCCTCAGCTTAACAATCTGAAAGTTGACAAGGTGAAACCTGCTTGTAACAGTGAATAAATTGCAATGTGTTTAGTTTGGGGGAGTTTTAGCAGGAGCTGTCAATTTAATATTTTCCTGAAAAGTGGTGTCATTTGTGGGGAGTGTCATGTGGTGATGATGAAAAGTAAGGATTTCTGTGGCCTTCTTAAATGTGGATTAAAAAAAAAAAAAACACTAAGTCTCTAAGAATGGTCTTTTATGCTTATTTCAGCAATTACTGAAGTAAAATGGAAGTGCGTTGAGTGTGTTGATATATTCCAACATTAAACTCTCACAGCAACACTGTCACAAATCACATAAATTTTCAACAATGGGTCATTTCTGGTACTCAAAAATGGGAGAATGCTTCAAAAGAAATATTGCAGTGAATTCACAATGATGTATTCATTGCCTTTAATATGCTTTTAGGTGACATTTTCTTTTTTTGGCATTACGCTGTCTCTCACTTTTTTTTTGTGGTATTACAGGAAAAATAAAGTGCTTTTTCCAGGGATTTATTTTGAAATCATGGAGTGTTTGCACTAAAAATTCAGCTGACATATAGGCTTTTTGTGGTAACCACCCATTATACATTTGTAATCTGCAGTTTTGGTTTAGTTTGTTTTGGTTTTAATTTTGTGCAAAATGTGCGATTATATCATTACTGTTTCAAGTGGAGACTTATAAAGGTGGAGAAAGAGGAGGGGTAAATGTGCTGTAACCCATTCAACAGAGAACAGTTTTCTACCCAGGTCTAAACAGCTCAGGGGTGTGTCTATCTGAGTTGACTAATATACACTTTAATAACAATATATTGCTAAAAGGAATGATAAATGACCCCAAAAATGTGGATGCCCGTCTCTTTTAACTATAGTATCTGTAAGTCCTGCTTTTCAAATCAAGTATCTTTATCTGGCTAAAAGTTCCTTCATTGGTTAGATTGTGACATATGGATCTGTTACATCACAGAGTTTGAAACTGAAGCTGTTTTCAAAACAATAACAATAGCAATAATAAAGCAACAACAATAATAATAATAGACTGGAAGATTAGTTCTTTCTGTTGAAATATGCTGATGGGACCGTTTCTTTCTTTACCTCTGTTGTTGCATGTTGGAAGGAGTAAGGCTGGAGTCCAGGAATCCTTAGATGGGGAGGAAACAAATTTGCCTGTCTCCAGAAGGTTGCTGGACATTAGTTGCAAGCTCCTAGGAACTTTGTGCCCCTTTCAAGAAATAATGTAATATTTACTGGGCCAGAAAGAGGGACAATGAAGGAGCAAGGTTCTCTTGCATGCAATGAGGACGCTGACCTCAAAGGGAGAAATCGTGGTCAGTAACAGTCTCCCAGGACTAGCAAAAATATTTTGTGCACTGTGCATTTACTTTGAATTGTGGGAAGGTGGTGAGAAAGAGTGAACATATTAAATTCCCAACAACAGACAGTGGGAAAAATATCAGTTGGGCAGAGGGACCACGAGAGAGCAAATAACAGAAGGATGTTATGGGGCACAATATGAGAAGCAATAGTCCATTAAAAGAAACAAGAAAATTTCCAAAGTCAAAGGAGAACAAGAAAAGAAAAAATCAGTCAAAAAGTTTCAGATATGTCACTTGTGCTACTACCACTTGCTACCCAGACAAATAGCCTCGGATGGGAAAGGCATTTCTATGAACAAATCTGAACCAACACCTGCATGAACAGGCCTGAACTAGACAGGTAGTACCATTCGCAACTGCATTCATGGTAGAAGACTTCATATACAAAGTGCTAGCATGCCTATAACATATCTAGGACAAGAGCTACCATCCCTATTAAGTCATGGCATACAGATAAGTCTTGTTGTTTGGAATCAGCAATACGTTCCTGCAATGAATGGTACAGATATACCCGCTGCTTTGGGGCAGGGGATGACTATCGCTCAGACAGTCTGTCCTACTCAGTTCATGTCACAAAAAGGTCTAAAATACATTAATCTTGGCTTCTATTAAGGATCGTTTATTATGGGTAAACATCACTGGTAAATATTTTGAGAAATAGAAATACATTTAGTTTCCATGGCAGATCATAAATAGTAATGAAATTATATTTTAACATTTTGCAGAAAAAGATCTCTACCATGTGAGGGAAGTATCAGAGGGACGGGGAAAGGAAAAAGGAGTATTTCATATAAGGGCAGCCTCAAGAGAACCATGTGTTCATATTGAAAAAACGGAACATGTTGAAAAAGAGCAACTATCTCAACAGGGTAAAACAGCTTTATTTGAAGCATAAACAAGATTTCTGACATTATAAAAGTTAATTAAAGATCAAAGAGTTTGAGCCATAAATAAAATGAATTCCTTTTTTTTTTTTTAAAATTCTTAAATGACAGGCATATCTGCTCATGCAAATAGTGTGATGAAGCTGGAACAATTTTGTCAGGGCTTTCAATCTCTGACACAGGACAAGTGTTCTCCCTTTGAAAGGAGATTGTGCTGCAGCCTGTGTACCATACACAGCAACAGTTCTGCAGTGGGGAGAGGTTGATGGTAATTTCATGAAAGCAAATTTCCATTTCTCTAATAAGCCATTTTTTAACAGACTCTGGGACATGCATTTCATAAATAAGCATCTATGAAGTAATTCACTTATTCACTTATCTGTCTTCTTCCCTTCTAAAATATTTATCATTTGAATGAGGTGGCAGGGAGAGCTGCATATCAAAGTTATAGGGCTTTAGAGGTCTCATAACATCTTGCTGCCTTTGATGGCTCACTAGCTGCCTCTGCAGGGCAAGATCTGAGCTGAAAAAAATAATAAGAAAAAAACACTGACTCACTCCAACTCAATTAATTATTAATGAGGATGGTATAGTATCCTGCCAACTGTACGCTCAAATGAGGTAGGCTGGGATAAGGAAAATGCAACCCTCTGTGAGTCGTGCAGGAAATGGGTTAGGTCAAAAAGACATTGCAGCTAGTGGAAGCTTGTGTTCAGGAAACAGGAGGCAAAGGAAAGCTTTTTAACTCTAAGCTGTATCAGAGAATCCCTTGCCTAAGATTTGAAACTCATGTGATTTCAAAAGGGGAAGTTACTGGATGTGCTTCACAATGGCTCGTGAATTCAGACTGCAGGCATTGTAGGGTAGGAAATATGCCCGTCCTTGTGTTTATGCATTGCCAACAAAAAGGTGGCAGTCATATTGCATAGCTACCACAGTAAAAATGATAAAATTAATGTCATTCTGTTTTCATTGTTTTGATGGGAAAACAATATATATTTATATATTATATGTGTGGCTGGATTCCTCTCTGAAACATTTTCTGACTAAGAATACAATGCATTGAGGGTTTTCAGCAAACAATGGAAAATATCTGAGAGACCAAAACCCTTACTGTTAGGTATTCTTAATTTGGTTACTGTGAACTATCCATTTCTACCTCAGTCTAGCAAGTTACATCATTGCATTTTCATATGAAAATGGAAGAGATTTCCCAGCCTGATTTCCCAGCCTATTGTTTTTTCCCATCCTATTGATTTTTCCCAGCCTAACTGGTTTTTATCCTGTTGTTGTTTAGCCCCAGCAGGCAGCTAAGTGCCACACAGCCGCTCACTCACTCTTCCCAGGTGGAATGGGGGAGAGAACTAGAAAGGTAAAAATGAAAGAATTTATGGGTTGAGATAAAGTCAGATTACTAGGGAAAACAAAAGCTGCATGTGCAAGCACAGCAAAGCAAGGAATTCATTCGCTGCTTCCCACAGTAAGTGGGTTTCTTGGTGGTGTCCAGCCACCACCAAGAAAGCAGAGCCCATCACGAGTAACAGTTTCTTGGGAAAATAAACACCATCACTCTGAGCATCAACACCTTCCTTCTTCTTTATCCCAGCTTTTATTGCTGAGCATGATCCCATATTGTATGGGATATCCCTTTGGCCAGTCTGGGTCAGCTGTCCTGGCTGTGTCCCCCCGGCCTCCTCAGTGGCAGAGCAGCACAAGAAGTAGAAAAGTCCTTGGCTCTGTGTAAGCACTGCTTTACAACAACTAAAACATCCTCAACACTATTTTCATCAAAAATCCAAAAACATAGAATTGTGTGAGCCTCTACGAATTCTGTCTTTCTTAAGTCTGTTTTTCTTAATATCATGTGCTTGTCAAGCAAGAGCTGCTGACAGTCCTCATCACATACTCAAAGTAAGTAAAGAAATTCCACCAATATCAAAGTTCCACAACTTTCACCCCAGTCTCATTTTTATTTGGTGCTAATGTAAGCTGGGCAAACAATATGTTAAACTAAGAAAACATTATTTAATATATGTACTTAATGTTTTATAATCAAAGAAAGTGATCACTAGAGTTTCTAGTGGAGGGCAAGAAGAAGTGTTACTACCTATGAAAAAGGAGTGGTATGGGTTACATTACCTTGACTGTGAGTCTTCATTAAGACAAAAATACACTTTGAATAAGGCTGTTTTCTGTTGGCTTAAATGGCATGCTTTTCAGCTGGTTGTTGGCTAGAATACAGAAGTTAGTATGGTCAGCAGGGCTTTGTTTTATTTGGTTGTTTTCAATCTACATATTCACAGGCAGAGATAAATACTTAGGGACACACCTTTGCACTTCAGTATTGCAGGATTTAATCTCATGAATCACAAACCTGTCTTGGATTCAAATTTTCAAAGGCAGACAGATTACACATTGATGTTTTGCAAGTGTGCTTTGGCCAGTTGTGGAATCTGTAGCATGCACCAGCTGCACCCTTATCTCAGGGTCAGCACAACCACTGTGTAAATCACAGAACAAGCTGCGTCAGCAGGAGCAAAATGGTTATATTCATATTTGCACACATCAATGTAGGTATTAGTTAAGGTAGATGTGCACAACACAGTGCAGAACAATATAGCCCCCCAAAAAACTGTAGCATGGCAGGTGAACTTGTGTAATTGCATGAGGCAAGGGCTGCTGGCATTTTATACCACAGAGACAACAGATCAAATAAGAAATGGGCTGTATGTATGTGATGGAAGTGGTAGGAGCATGGGGCGCTATGCTATAACAGATTGGTTTTGGCCATGTTTTTGTTCTTTAATCCGAGCATATCCTAAGGATGCAGTGATGCATTTTGGCTATTGGCTTTATTTGCCCACAAGACAAGAAAATTTGGTGACCTAAGGTATTTCTTTCATTCTTTTGTTCACAAATTACTTCTGGTCAAAACCTTAAGCAGAGTTTTTGCTCAAGCTCTTTCATTCTTATTTAAGCCTTCTCTGATCAAGCTGGAGTCTATAAGGAACTGGAATAATAGAGATGAAACCAATTCTTTGTGCACAATATTCTCTAATATAGATCTTATGCGGTGACCTTGTTCTTTCAGATGATTCTTTTCAGTTGAGTATGGTCATGTGTAGTGTGCTTCTTGTCATTCTAAGTTAGATCCTTGTATTTTTAACATTTTATTATGCTTCCTGATGGCTAGGATAATATTATCTACCCTGTCTTCTGAAAGTAAAACAATATAAATGCTAATGAAAAAGTTATGTTTGCCTTCAAAACTATTAGAACTCAAGTCATATAAAAACTTTATAAATTTGAAATCATAATATAATAAAGACCAAAGGGGATATTGAGGCAGAGAGATTACAAAAAATAAAATAAAATAAAATTAACTTAAAAATCTATCCACAATATCCTGTATTCACCATGAGAAATCTTCTATTCTTAGTGTTTGCGCACTTGAAACAACTCCATCCTGTCTGAAATCTAGCAAGATCAAATAAACAACTAATAAATAAAGATTACATGTGAAAAACTTTAAGGAACATCTTGTGTGTGAGACCAACAAGAAAGAAAGAAAGAAAAATAATTTCATGTTATCAAAATAAAAGGAATAAACATCTTTGAAGGGAGGATCTGGAGTGGGAGGTAGCTGGTGTTTACTTTTTTACTCTGGGTTGTATCTACAGCTGATTCCCGTACTTGTTTTTGTTTTGATCTAGTACTATTAGCCAAAATCCAATAAAAATAAAACTCAAAAGATTACTGAGACAGGTGTATAAGCCAGAAGTGGATAATAACAAATATGCAACAATTTAAAGGCATTAAGTTGGAGATACATTTGTGTCTTTTTTTTTTTTTTTCCCTGAGTGGAGGAGATATGGAATTATGTAGGAATCAAAGCACATGTAATTTTTCTGCTTAGTACTGATGGAGAAAAAAATGAAGTGATGTGTAGTTAGTGGTGCTCAAGCAAACATCGAAATATCATAGATTGTTCTTATTTGTGAGAGGATTACAGTAATTTCAAATGAGTGTTCGAAGTCATTTTAGATGACCAATTGTGGTACTGGGAATCTTCAGTTCTGATTTACATGTGCATGTGTTAGAGCTTAGTTAACTGCAAGTTATCAAATGGTTTGTCAACATCCTGAAAATTGACTTGTATAGTCTTACATCTTTCTCTTTGATGTCAGTCTCCCTAGCCAGCACGTATCACAAATAAAAACATGACGTGGTTTTAAATCATAATATTTGTCTCATTAAATCACATGTGAAATTAACAGGAATAAATTTTATCCATGCCTGGAAAAAAAAAAAAAGTGTTTATCTTTTTTATGCAGTTCTTAGCTTTATGATAACTCCATCCCATTATCAGCTCATTTAGCTCCAGTAATTCTATTCTTAATTACAAATGTAAAATAAAATAAAAATGCTGGCTAAGATTCCTGAGTTATCTTTAAGTGCATACCAGAATTAACAGTGATTCATAAAGCATAGCTTATAATAGTCAACATTTTCCTACATGGAATAGAAGAAATGTTGCATTTTAATCCGGGCTTCCAATGTGGCCCATTCCTAAATCTGGTTTTCAAAGTTTCATCTGAATTCCTCTCTTCTGCTTTCTAGGAGGAAGCATAATCCTGTAATGACTGTACTAGAGAGTATCAGATTGGCAATGTTAGAAGTAGTGGAGGTCAAAAGGCTGACAAACTATTAGAATTTCAGTTAATTAATCAGCTGCAACTCCACTTAATCATCCAATATAAATAATGCAAAGAATAACATCCCTGTAAATACCTGAACATGCTAGTGAGGAAGAAGAATGCTATTCTATTTTTATGGAAAAAAAATATATATTTATATAGGTCTTATAAAATCAATAATGAATAAAATATTACTTCTTGACATTTTTAGTCTTACTGCACCTAGTGTTGCTGATAAGTGTTTTGTTTTAAATGTCCCTATGTTGAAGATGCTTACATTGCAGGGCAAAGTTCCATTTCTGAGGGTATGTTCTCTGCACTGGGAATCTGGCTTTAAGTGCCAGTGGTCATAGAAGTATATCACGAAAATTAATAGTATAGTTCATACTAATTTTCTCCTTTACTTTAGATTTGATAAACTAAAATTTGAACAGACCTAAAGTTTTTAATGTCAATATGTCATTTCAGACAATTTACTTGTTAATTTCCTTTCTTCATTTCTGCACCCGTCTTGGGAAATTATGTAAGCATCTGTGGGAAATTAAACTGTCCTGTGCTTAGTGCACTCTAAAGCCACTCTTAAGTCATCTTACAATCATCTTATATTAATTTTGCCTTGAAAGTGGTAGTAAGACATTGTTAACAATGTGAAAGGTAGCAGTTATAACTATGTATGATATCATAAGAAGAGACAATTACAAAAAGGGTATGAGATGAAGTACCTGCTTAGAAAGCTGTCATTTTAGCTGGTAATTAAACTCAAGTACTTCATTTTCCCAGTCAGCTCATCAGTGACTCTAGAAAATAAATGATCTGAAAGCAAAATCCTTTGGGGGAAACAATAGTAATTAATTACGTTTCTCAAGGGACAACATATTCCCAAAGCTCATTTCTGGGTAACCTCTTGAGAAACAGACATTACAATGTACAGGTGGCAATGTAGGCAGGATGAGAAATATATATATACATATATGTATATATTATTTAATTTGAATATTTATGAAGTTTACAGGTTGCCTACAGTCTACCATCATTTTCTTAAAAATCACAGAATCGGTACTTGATTCTCCTACCATGTCACGTTAATATGTCACCTCTGCACTTATAAAAATGAGACAATATTCTACTGGATTTGCTGCAGTATTTTCCCTGTAATTCTTCTAAAGGCTAATTACATATACAGGCAAATTAGTGATAAAAAAGACCTGGTACATTGGAATGCAATATCTATTTGCAGTGCAGGAAATCTCCCAAGAAAACAACCTATTTTTTTTCTACATTGGATTTAAGACTTGAAGTGTTGGGAATTTCCCTTTTGTTCAGCAAAACTAATTGATTCTACTTTTCCTAATATTTTTCTGAATATTTTTTCTTCAGATTAATTTCCTTCAGTTGCTTCAAGTTATTGTGTTTACTCTCTGCATGACTAACAATCCCTTCTTAGTTTTTGTTTTGCTACTCCACACATATTAAAATTTTAATCTATTCTTGTATGTCAATCCCTTCAGACCTTTTACACATTTCAGTATTTTTCTCCGTAATCCTTCTGTTCTGCATACACATTCTACTTATTAATTCTCCACAGTGAGAGCTGAATTTGAAACCTCTGTTAACAAATCGAGAGATTTTATGGAGCAAGGTAAAGATGTCTTCCAAGAGAAAGCTAGCAGTTCTGAAATGACTGTGGTAAAATACTAGTCTGTTCTTTCCTCCCCCCTGCAGAAAGGGCAGAGTAGCTGCCTACTTACAGTACGCTGGGTACTGCAGCTCCTCAGTCATCCAGGAAAAGCCAGGCAGAGGTTTGCTGCTTAGAGAAGAGGAGTAAAGCATCATTTTTCTTCAAATGCCCAACACTCCAGCCCAAAAGTAGCATTTTTGTTACTTTCAGATCAAGCACTGCCAACACACTGAATGCTTTAAAATACAGGACCCCTTACAAGGTTCTCAGTGCTCCAGTGAAGCACTAAACAAGGTTGGGGGCAAGAAGCAATATCTATTAGGTTATCTGAACAAGCAGCGACCCAAAAACCATGCTAAAAGTTTGAAATTCTTAGGAACTATTCACTGAACATCTGTATTTTCTGTATATATATACGTATTTTTTTTTTCTTTTTTTTTTTCCCTAACCTGGACATTGAAGGTATTACAAATGAGAAAACACCAGAAAGACAAATTTCCTGTTGCTAAATCTTGTCACATCCTCACCATGCGATCCCTCCAGTAAAGACTGGACTGTTTTCATCACTTGAGTAACCATCAATAGACTTACGTAGGATAGTGATAAACATCTATCAAAAAACATAAATACATCACATATCTGTACTTCCTTAAAAACATATTTGCTTATTAAAGACAGAAGTTTATGCAGCACTCCCACATCAAGAATTACATGGTTTCAAACTTTCAGGTCCTTGAAACTGAAAATTCTGACAGCAAAAAGATAGAAACCATAGTGATTTCAAGGCTATTCCTAAATATCCTAACTATAACTTTTTACTTTAAATTGCCTCCAAAAAGTTAAATCAATCAGAAAAAAAAAAATCAATTTCTTTGAGTTAAGCCACTTTTATAGTTAAAAAGTAGTTCTGGAATATCATTCATACTTAAAATAACCATAATAATTATGATATAGCTCATAAGGAAAAGTCCCCAGCATTTCACACAGAAACTTGTCATATAATGATGAAGATGAAATGAAATAAAGAGTTCATTTGAAACCTGTTTGAAATCTATTGCCTAGGTATCAAAACCAGATGTTCTGAGGGAGATCTTGGATGCAGGAGTCCTAAAAATGTGGTGAATCCAATGCACCAAGATGACACAGTTTATGTGGTGCTCAGTAACTGGAAATAATCATAGTGACATGTGAAGTTAGAGATGAAGTGTTCTCATCCTGATGAGCTGTCTGAACAGCAAAGACATGATGGTGAAAGCAACAGGAGTGAAAGACAAAGAATAACAAATTATATATAAATAATTCAATGCGCAAGAATATTTTTTCTGAATTTCTAAAGCAAAACTTGAGCAACAAATTGCTAATTCTGATTATCTACAAGATTAAAAAAAAATGCATATCAGTAAAATTTGAACAGAATTGAAACAGCACCTTTGTTGTTTATTTATTTATGTATT
The DNA here is from genome assembly GCF_964034855.1 of Anser brachyrhynchus. Taxonomy (NCBI): domain Eukaryota; kingdom Metazoa; phylum Chordata; class Aves; order Anseriformes; family Anatidae; genus Anser; species Anser brachyrhynchus. The sequence goes on along the minus strand of NC_137694.1, from coordinate 125,062,411 downwards.
TCTTGAAATTATGTCAGTGCCTTGGGGCAATTGTACTAGACAACATACAACTACATTACAGAGATATTGCTGTTCCTCATAACATTCTAGAGAATAAAATAAGACAAGAAGCAGATACGGTCACTGGTCACAGTGCTGCCTCTTTCCAACTGCAGATCTCAGAATACATCACATATCTATAAGTAAAACAGAAAAAAAAAAAAAAAGGCACAAAAGAAGCATAGCTATGGATCCTTCTCTTTCAGATATTTATGCTTTATTTATGCCTTTTGACTGCAGCAGTAGGTAAAGTGCTTTGAAGAAGGAAAGCAGTAAAGCACACACCTACCTAACCTTAAACATATGAGTAATTTCACTGGCATCATTTGCACTAACATTGCTTTGTGGAACTGGATACAAAAAAATGCAAGAACATATATAAAATAGAACATGTAGGAAATTACTAAAAGTCTCATGAAGCAGTTATTAGAACATGTATTTTAATAAACTATATCTTGTAGTTTAACCAACTATTGTCTAATTAATATATATATTTACATGAAATTATTGCTTACATACAATATTGTAAGAATCTTGAATATCACTGTGCTAATTCACTAATTCCTCCTTCAGTTTCAAAAGTTGGAAACTGTTTAAAAGGCAAAGTATTTGACAATATTCTTTACTTGTCCTTTTATATATGTTAATACAATGTTACTGTACCCACAGGAATTTCAGATGCCATCTAGAAAAAAAATATAATTTTTTTAACTGCATGTGTTTAAGCATATATATATGAGCTACAGAAACCTTTCAAATCTTACATGACATAGAATGATATGTCCCTCAGGAACAATGGTCTAGTTCAAAACAGCCTACTTTGACCAAAAAATAAAAAATAAATAAATGTATCTATGTAAAGAAACTAGTTACATCAGGCACATTTTGAAACATTGTGGAATAATATCACTCAAATCAACAGAAAAAGAGACAAAACTGGCAATACTAAGGTCATCCTTGATTTATTAAAACAACTTAGAAACGAGCAGTTTTGAACACATCAGCTGTTCTACAAGCACATGGGTCAAAATCTTGTTAGATCCAGGGAAGGGGGACACTGATTCTCTGCATATTTCACAGAGAGACTTTTCATAGACTGAAAGGTTCATTGTGATGCCCGTTCAGTGGTACCAGGGAGGGTCTCTGGCATGCAGGGGGTGATTTCCTCCTGCTTCTGAACCTTGCAGATGAATCAAAGTACTCAAGCGAGCTTTAGAAGGTTGCTTCAGAAGGTACTATTTTCCAAATGCTGGTCTTTTGGGAAAACCAGAATGGATGTGAAGTTTTACTTTCAGGTGTGAGGTTGAGATACTGAGATGATAATGACCAGGTAAAAGTGACTAGGTGGCAACTGTTTCTCAACAGCTTTCATTTTTTGCTTCTCATTTACTCTTTTCTAATGTCTGGAGATTATAATAATTGCGCAGCTGTCTATACTTACCTTCTTTAAAAATCTTTAATTTATTGTTCATATTCCACAAAAGCCACAATCTACAAATCCTATGTAACAATGGACTACAATCCTATGTAAAATTAGGACTAAAGGATCAAAAATAATTTTACTTAAAATAATAATAATCTGATTAGAAGAGACAATTCTCCAATGGCTTTTCTAAGGAAAGGAAATGAGACTTTTATTTCCACATTTCTGTGACAGATTCCTTCATTTCTGATCACTTTATTTTAATTCTTATAGTCAGTTTTAGGATCCCAGAATATAACCATTATCAGTCTAGTGAAAGATCATCACAACTATGCATCAGTATTTACTCTTACTCAAACATTAATGTTTCGGACATAATGGGCACTTTTTCTATTTTTCTCAATACTAGAATACTATAACTTCAATAACTTTAAGTTTATAGGTATGGAAGAAACAATAAAGAAATATAACATATAATACTGCCTCAATAAAGTCTGTGGCAAAACTTGCAGCAGCTTCACTCAGAATCTGAATTTCATCTTATTTATAACTTTGTAAATTGGAAACAACCTAGTAAAGTGAGAAGAATTCCTGTTTTTAAATTGCCATTTAATCAAAATCCAAACCAACGGAAAACTCTGCTAATAATATTATAATAATGATATCTCAAATATTATTTGAGATATTGTTTATGACTTACAATTATTTACTCTGCCCATTTTAATGTTTGTGTTGTTATTTTTTTAACCATGTGTTATTTACAGCCTTTGTTAACCTACAGCAAAATACAAAACTCAGTTCATCATCTGACCTTGAGACATGTATGGTTTTGGCAAATAATTCATTTTCCTATTTTAGTTTCCCTAACTATTTAACTAATACAGTTATCAACTAGTAATATCAAGTGGAAAAAAAAAAAAAAAAAAAAAACTGTTTAACATTCTTCTGGCAAACATTGCAGTTAAGTTACGATGAGAGAAATTGATATTTTTTTCCCCTTTTCTGTGTGATGAATAAAAAATACTTAGGTTCTCCTGTGATTTCTTTTCAAGCTTGAAAGCAGTGCCAGTAGAATAAATTCCTTTAGAGCTTGCCATAGGATTAATGCTTTAGCTGTAGGAAATTGAAGTAAAGTGGTTTATTTATTTATTTATTTATTTATAAATTTTTATTTTTATTTTTTATATTCTGAGCCCAATAGGTATCACTAAAAATAAAAAGAAGTGGAAATTAAAATTTAGCCCCTGTTCTTATACTGCTTATAAATAAATAATAAATAAATAACAAAATGATTGTGCTTGTGTCTGTTGAAGAGGAAAATACCTGAGAACCCTAACTGTATGAAGGAGGGAGTAAGAGGAAAGAACATGCTCAAATCTCTGTTGCTTAAAAACTATCTGCTGAACAGTATCCGAATAAAGTTCTGCCAAAATGAAACAGTTTAGTTAAGTTCATCTTGTATAGACTTAATTGGCCACAGGAAATGAAGAATGAAGGCCAGAGTATCACATGTATACAACCAAATCTTTTTATAAGGTAGTTCTTTGCTCATGTATCTAACATCCATTGTCAGAGAAAAGAACAAAAATACCATTTCTGATATATGACTAAATAAGCAGATTGAAATTCTGACCAGGGAAAACCATCCAACACTCACTGCAATTCATTTTGAGTTGGCTGGCCACTTCCAAAGTCAACAGCATGGAACAAAAACAGTGGTTCACTTTGAATACTCATTTAGCATAAATTAACATGCTAATTTTGCAAGGTTTTGCTGTATTTGCAGAATTATAAGATTTGATCTGAAAAAAAAAAAGTAAATCAGACATAATGAAAAATTAGAAACCACAAAAGCAAATCACAGCTGTTCTCCTTTAAATCAGAAGATGTTTTTTACAGGAAAGTTTATATTAATTGATTAAATTTTTTCTGAGAGTTTTGTTGGTCAGATAACATGAAAAAAAAAATCTTGCTGAGTGCGTCTTAAAACTTACTATGACTCTGATACAGAATTTTTGCACTATCAATTTTCTAATTATTCTCTTAGAATATTACCTCTATCATGTTTTTATTTATTTATATATATTTATTTCCAATATTTTTGCATACTTTTCAGTTTTGGTAATAAAAATGACTTTCTGAAGCTTTCGTGCTAGGCAAGTATTTTGCAATATACTATAACTTTTTGTCCTTGAAGGATATTCATATCCTTGAAGGATATTCAAGGAAAATGTAGTACCTTGTGATTTATTCTCTCAGCTAAATGCCCTGTTTTGTATAGATCTAGTCATGTCCTCCAACTCTTGTAGTTTCTTTCAGAATGTTAAGTCTTATGTATTTGTTTGCAGACAACAAGGGAGGGGCAGTCACATGGCTCTCTATATTAGAGAGTGTTTTGATGTTGCTGAGCTTGGGGTTGGGAGTGATAGAGTCCCTATGGATAAGGATCAGGGGGATGGCCAACAAGGCAGACATCCTGGTGAAGGTCTGTTATAGACTGCCAAAGGAGGATGAAGAGACGGATGGGACGTTCTACAAGCAGTTGGTGGAAGATGTGCAATCACCAGCACTTGATCTCATGGGGGACTTTAACTTCTCGGACATATGCTGGAAATACAGTACAGCCCTGAGGAAGCAAGTAGTCTAGGAGGTTCCTGGAGTGCGTGGAAGACAGCTTCCTGACTCAGATCATTAGCGAGCCTACCAGAGGGGGTACCCCGCTAGATCTGCTATTCACGAATAGAGAAGGACTGGTGGGAGATGTGGTGGCAGGGAGCTGTCTTGGGCAGACTGACCATGGCATGGTAGAGTTCTCTATTCTTGGTGAAGTCAGGAGGGGGGGTCAGTAAAACTGCTACCTTGGAATTCCAGAAGGCAGACTTTGAATTGTTCAGGACACTGGTAGGGAGGGTCTCTTGGGAGTCAGTCCTAAAGGGCAGAGGGGTCCAGGATGGCTGGACACTCCTCAAGAAGGAAGTCTTAAAGGCACAGGAGCAGACTGTGCCCATGTGCCATAAGATGGGCTGACGGGGAAGAAGACTGGCATGGCTGAACAGCGAACTTTTGCTGAGTATCCAAGAGAAAAAGAGAGTTTATGTCCAGTGGAAGAAGGGACAGACAACTCAGGGAGAATACAAGGAAGTTGCCAGCATATGGAGAGAAAAAAACAGGAAGGCCAAAGCCTAGCATGAGCTCAACCTGGCCACTATGGTTAAGGATGACAAAAAAATGATTTTATAAATATATTGACGGCAAGAGGAGGGCCAAAGAGAATCTCCCTCCTTTACTGGATGCAGGGGAGAACATGACTAGAGGATAAAAAAAAAGCTGAGGTTCTTAATGCCTTCTTTACATCTGTCTTGTCCTCGGAGTACTCAGCTGCCTGACCTGGAAGTCTGGGACAGGGAGCCAAACTGCCGACCCCCTCCCCTCCCCCCCCCCCCCCCGGCGCTCCCCCCTTCCAGTTCAGGTGGGAACAGTTAGAGACCTGCTGCCCCACCTGGACTCTCACAAGTCCATGGGGCCAGATGGGATCCACCCAAGGGTGCTGAGGGAGTTGGTGGATGTGAGTGCTGGGCTGCTTTCCATCATCTATCAGTGGTCATGGTCACCTGGAGAGGTCCCAGATGACTGGAGACTTGCTAATGTGATGCCCATCTATAAGAAGGGTCATAAGGAGGACCTGGGAAGCTACAGGCCTATCAGCCTGACCTCGGTGCCAGGAAAGGTGATGGAACAGGTCATCTTGAATGCAATCACACAGCGTATGTGGGACAACTGGAGGATCAGGCTCAGTCAGCATGGGTTCATGAAAGGCAAGTCCCCTGCAGAGGGACCTGGACAGGATGGGTTGATGGGCAGAGGCCAATGGGATGAGGTTCAACATGGCTAAGTGCCGGGTCCTGCACTTTGGCCACAACAACCCCATGCAGTGCTACAGGCTTGGGGGAGAGTGGCTGAAAAGCTGTGCAGAGGAAAAGAATCTGGGGGTGCTGATTGATGCTCACCTGAACATGAGCTGGTAGTATGCCCGGGTGGCCAAGAAGGCCAATGGCATCCTGGCTTGTATCAGTAATAGTGTAGCCAGCAGGATCAGGGAGGTGATCGTCCCCTTGTATTCTGCTCTGGTGAGGCTGCACCTCAAGTACTCTGTTCAGCTTTTGGCCCCTCACTATAAGAAGGACATCGAGGCCATGGAGAGTGTCCAGAGAAGCGCTACGAAGCTAGTGAAGGGCCTGGAGCACAAGTCTTATGAGGAGCAGCTGAGGGAAGTGGCGTTGTTTGGTCTGGAGAAGAGGAGGCTCAGGGGAGACCTTATTGCTTTCTACAACTACCTGAAAGGAAGCTGTGGGGAGCTGGGGGTCAGCTTTTTCTCACATGTATCTAGTGATAGGACTAGAGGGAGTGGCCTCAAGTTGCACCAGGGGAGGTTCAGGTTGGAAATGAGGAGACATTTTTTCTCAGAAAGAGTAGTCAGGCATTGGGACAGGTTGCCCAGTGAGGTGGTGGAGTCACCGTCCCTGGGGGTGTGTAAGGAAAGGTTGGACGTGGTGCTTAGGGCCATGGTTTAGAGGGTGAAATTGGTGGTAGGGCGATGGTTGGAGCAGATGGTCTTGGAGGTCTTTTCCAACCCTAATTCTATGATTCTATATCTTCCCAACACAAAGACTTCTTAGAAGTCTGAGTACTGTTTGTCATTTACTGTATTTATCACTTCTCATCTTTGGGAAACACTCACAACCAGATCTATATTCTGTAGAACATAAATGCAGACATAGCTCCTGCCCTAAAAATTTAGTTGATAACGTCTGTACATACATATTAGATATAAAAATGATGCTAAATTTCCTTTCTAATGTAATAGGTAAGTTTATTATCCAGAGTATTATCTTAACTTCATACTTTTATCATTCATGTCAGCATTTCAGTTACCATTATCTCTGGCTAAAATGTGTGGATGATCACTAGGTATGGCTGTTGAGTAAGAATTTGATAGAAGGGGAACAGACTGCGCATATGTTGCATTTGGAACAGTGTGGATAAAAGGACAGAAAGAGAAAGCTGGACAGGCAAAGTGAAAAGTTGAAAAGATATAGTTGGAAAAAGACCAAATATGCAATATACCCTAAATGGAATATTTGGATGGCACAAGGAATGGTTGTTTTCTCTCTTTCCTACAGTATAGGTTTGCAAAATTTTCTGGATGTGTAAAATACTCTAAAGAAAGTCAACCACTTTCAGGATTCAGATATCACTCTATATACAGGAATCAGAGTCTTGATTTAATATCTAAATAGTGTATTTAATGGCAGTATGTAAGGAGAAAAACAAACTGACCTTTACATTTGCCATGACTTTTTAGCCCAGGAACAACAGTGATGGAACTGTAATTTGGTCACAATTACTGCTTCTCCTAGTCTGTTGACTCGGTGAACAAACTCAAATGAGCTATTAAGATTAAATAGGCAGGGAAATATATGAAAACAGAAATGACCACTTGCTGTTTTTTTCTGTTTTTCTTAGTTTTGAACATGACATAAACAATGTATAAATGTATAAAAAATGAAAATTCTGATAAAGCTTTAAAGACAGTGGTGTTTGCAAATGGTATACTAATAAAACCTGGTTATTTTTAATGACATTCTTCTTTACTGTACAACAAACGATTAAAAAATCTGTTCCTGTAATTTTCTCTCACTTCCTGACAGTATTACCACACAGTGAATAGGGAATCTGATTCTGTTTTTTATATTATTTAATACTTTATAGAATACTTTATAGAATACTCTTTACACACACAAGTACACTTCTTAATATGGCATCAGAAAAACAGCACATGAAATCTAACATGAAATAAAATGTAGTTGATAAATTGCAAAAATAAAGTAATTGTAATAAGACATCATTGTGAGTTGAACCTGTGAAGGACTGAAGCATCTGACAAACATAAGATTCTGCACTCCAAATAATCTTTCTAGACTGTTGTCCAAGTTCATATTATTTAGTACAGATATTCAAATTCTCCAGCATATATACTGAAGGCATCTTGTGAAATCAGTAGAATTTAACTTCTGTAGCAGCTGTAAGATTTGGCCTGTGGATAGTGTAAAAGAACAAGAAAAAATGATTCAGGAAGACATATATTTCATGAGCAGAAGCAGCAATGCTAATTGAATTCTACACAGAGACTATCAGTGAAATGTGAAGAGCCTTTGAATAAATTTATGGCCACATTACGCCTTCTTTTTGTATCCCATTGTGCTCATCTGGCTCATAATTTGGCTCCAGGAGCCAAATCCTCAGCTGCTATAAATTGTTATCATTCCACTGAAGACAGAGAAGATGTATTAATTTATCCCAGCTGTGGACTAGGCATGCTTATTCTTTTTTTTTTTTTTCACTTTTATTATTATTATTATTGTTATTATTATTTTATATATATTTTTTTTCATATGAATGAAGGTAAAGCCAGAAAAGCTACTACGATCTAAAGAACAGATGACTAAACATAATCTGAAACAGATCTAGAATGGCTGTAGCATTTCTATTACTTGAAGTATCAGATAAGACCCAAACTAAAATAAGAAGTTAACTAACTGGAGAATTGGTGATCTCCATTGCATCCTGTGTCATTGACCACCTACCATTATAAGCAGGTATATTCAGCTCAGGATTATTTAAATATTTATTTTATCTATTGAAAACCAATTAAAATGAGAATTAGTTCTGAGTAAATTTAATTAGGGGGAGGGAGGACGATTTTTGTTGTAGTAGTAGTTGTAGTTGCTTGTTAGTTTGCTTCTTTTTCTTTCTTCCCACCTTCTCTTCCCCCCCCCCCCCCCCAATCAGTGGATCATTTGCACTTCTGTGTCAGATTATGAAATTTAAAGTTTTTCAGTAACAAGAAAATGTGTTATTTGTGTTAAAACTTAAATCATATGGATTGATGTACATAACCTACCTGGATAATACATTGGCTTCTGAAATCATAGAATTCCCAGTCTTATCACTTTAATTTTTCTTTTATTTCTTACCTTATATAAGTTTAGTAAGTTGAAAGAGCTTGAGCTAAAAAATGGAAATGAATGTCAATATTATTTTCCTAATCAAAAAAAAACTATTTATACTGAGAAAGTCTTCTTGATGAAGACTCCTGAATTGCCTCAGAGAAGGTACAACCCGAATGCTCAGCATGACTGCTACAAATTTAATTTTTTTCTATCATGCCCAGAGGAAATGAGAATACTGAGAGTATTTCCTGGCAGACTGTTTGCATGCTGGCATATACACATAAAGATATAGATAAAAGGAACAGATACTCTTCACTTCTCCACAGACTAATCTGCAAGGTCAGTTAAGCATCAGGTAGCCTCTGTATGGATAGTGCTCAGTATGCTGAAAGTATTTTCTTGGGTAGCATATCTTATTACCACCGCCATAGATAGTTATTTCATACTCAGAATTATAAGGTTAAAGGTGAGTGCCAGAAAATCGAAAGAGAAAGAATTCTGAAGGGCTTTGACTGAAGATTTCTTGAAATTTACTGAAGTGGCACTCAGTTATTTGGAGTATGCCAAAAGCCCTATTCAAACACTGAAGTACTGACACAGTGCCTGCTTTTTAAATTTTATTTTATTTTATTTTACTTTATTTTATTTTTTAGTGCATCACTGTATATTGGAGTGAACTAATTCACCACAACAAAGTAAGGAAATAGGGCTTTTTTGTGTCAGCCTGGTATTGGCACAAGCACAGACTGCACCCAACATATCATAGAATCATATAATGGCTTGGGTTGGAAGGAACCTTAAATCTCACCTAGTTCCAACCCCCCTGCCATAGACAGGGATGCCACCCACTAGATCAAGTTGGCCAAGGCTCCATCCAGCCTGGCCTTGAACACCTCCAGGGGATGGGGCATCCACAACTTCTCTGAGCAACCTGTGCCAGTGCCTCACTACCCTTACAGTGAAGAATTTCCTCCTAATGTCTAGTCTAAATCTATCTTCTTTTAGTTTAAGACCATTCCACATTATCCTATCTTTATCTACCTGAATAAAGACCCCTTCTCCATCCTTTTCATAAGAGCCTTTTAAGTATTGAAAGGCCGCAATGAGGTCTCCCCGGAGCCTTCTCTACAATTAAGTTACAGGGAGTTAAGCCCTGCATTGTCTTTAAAATTGTTGGATAAATGGATGGGAGCCTTTCGTTTGACTGTGCTGGGATATAACCTGATACATAAGCAATTTTAAAAGCTGAAACTGACTGGGGAAGGTTAGCCTTTCTAATCCTTAATCTGCTGTCCAAAATGTCCAGATTCTTTATTTTAGAATTTCATTTTTTATTAATTATTTTTATTTGTTTTTTTTTGTTTGGGGTTTGGGCTGAGTGTTTTGTTCTTCACAGAGAATGAACAGAGTATGGTACAAGAAATGCAATAGCAAATTAACAAAAAACAAAGTTCGCTTTTCCTGGTATTAACCTAATTATTTTATAGATTTAAGAACAGCTGCCTTAAACAGGAAAGGTGGTATCACTCAGATCATCAGATTTCCAACCCTTTCTTGATTAATACTTTGAGTGAAGTAGAAATGGAACAGTGTTTTTTATTATTTTACATATCTCACCATACACAGAAAACAATAGCATTTCCTGGAAAGGCTGCTCTGCTTGGCTAAATGATGCAGGAGTTGTTGGTTATATAAAAAATATACTGTCACAGACTGTTGAAAGGCAATACAAGCCTTACAGAGTGAGCACTATATTAACTATATTATCTTCTTGTAACTTTTCTGGCTGGGTCATTTTTTATGCCTTTCTGAATTTTAAAGGATGTGGTACAGAACTAGAGAAAAATTGATGAAATATTTGGAAAATGATTGAAATTCTATCATTACAGTAAAGAGAAATCAAATTCTGTTCTCCTGCATACATGTAATACCACTATATGTAATACAGTGGTTTACAATTATTAAGCTACTAGGGTTTGACTTGAATTTCTTCTTACAGTAATAACAAAATGATGCTGTAAGCATTTGTGTATAAAATCTCTGAAATTCCTATTGGAATTTTTTACCAGTTCTAAGCAAACAGGACATGAGTCTGCTGTTCAGGAAGGTGGTATACACAAGGAGAAAATGTGCTTGCAATAATCTAAAATACTACTTTTAAATAGAAGTGTGGATAGCTCCATTAAGTTATGTATTTAGTTTACCATCCCAGGGGAAAACAAAAAAACAAAAAAAAGAACAACACGGTATGAAAAGACATCTTGTAATGAATGTGATAGATGAGGCTTTAAAATAGTTTGTAAAAAAAAAAATTTCTGAAAAATTCTACACCCTGATTTGGTCATTGAAAAAGTCAGAACTGGAGTAATAAGGCATAACTTCAGAATTTGGAACTCAACTGCTGTTATGCAAGGATAATGTGCAATTTGAGGAGGAAAAAAAAATCAAATCAAGGAATTTGGATCAAAAGTTTTTTTAAATAAGCCTCTAATCTAGATGGTTTTGAGTTTACATGGCTGGATCCCAAGAAAATACATGGCAAGAGAGCTTTCAACAGCAAGTGATGAAGCTAAATTAGATCTATGAGCACTACATCAAATTTGGTCCTGGCAAAACACTGGTTTTGAAACATTTGAATTTTAGCTATTTATGACTCTATCAGGCTCCAGAAATCCAAAGTTTCTAAACCTCCCAACTCCCATGTTATTCATGATTTGGATCATATTCATGGGTGAATAAAGAGGAGCAGGCCTCTTGCACAGAACTGAATTTTATTCAGCTCTATATTTTGGGCACTGCTTTCAAATATATTACATTCTCAGGGCTTTAAGCACCGACAACAGACATTGTGCTATCTCCAGCCATAAGAAACTTTACAACCTATGAGATACTATGTCTCATACTTGTGTACTTACAAGATAATCTAAAGTTTAAACAAGGCAAAATATTGGCCTAGCATGCAAATCAGATGTTTGCTCTCTATTCTGTGGTCATTGAATTCTCTGTAATGACTGAGTGAAGTTTTGTCATATTTCTTTTGTGGGGCCACTGAGGGAAATAAATGTTTATGCATGGGGCAAGCAACACAATGCCAGAACGCACTAAAGTTGTGAACTTCTCTCTTGTGGGGAAGGCTTGCACTGGAACGTTGGGTGCTGGATCTCTCTGACTATGGAGTCAAACTCCCACAGCTTCTGATGTCTGGAACTCCAATATTTTTTCCTGTATTATTAAAAACACCACATCAATCTGCATGTATAGTACTACTCAGTGTGTATATAGTGTGTTCACCCATTTCCATTTTGAAAATGTGCCAGTTCCTTGGTGTATGAAATGGAAAGCTACAGTATGTTATAAAAATTTGATGTATGATTTAGGTGGCTGTATTCAGCTGTAAGCAATAAACGCTGAGCTCGGCAGAAACTACTAAAGGCAAAAACACAAGTGATTTACTAGCAATTTAAAGCACATGAGATTTGTAATGCATGAGGCCCTCAGGCCCATCACTTCTCTTCAGTAATGGGAAACAATATTTCAATGAAAAATGACACGTTTAATTTCAACCTTGTGCTGTAAAATGTAAAGGCAGCCTAGTTTTCTTCTTTTCTCTGGATGTAGCTATTTACATCTGATTTAAATTGCAAGTGGATGTTCAAAAAAAATGTAATATTAATATCCCTTGAGTGAGTTTTGTTATGAAGAAAAAATATTTCAAGATAACTAAAGCAGTGACTTTAAAACTGATGGTGTAAATGAATCTGATTTTATTTTGTGCATGATAAATTTGTGTAAGATTAACTCCATAGTGAACCAGTACAGCTACCCTATGAAGGAAAAAATGAAAATGTCATCCATAAAGCTGAATACTGAGAAATCAAATACTTTGTGTGATATAGATAAACACCATCCATCTGGGGGCTTATCCTGAAGTTTTCCTCATATGTCAAATGTTAAATTCACAAGAAAACCTTAAAAGCATTGTTCCACTTTGAAAACTGAGAATGTAAAAGTGGTGTAGTGGATCCCTCTATGAGTTTGAAGTATGGGGAAGTTAGATAAGAAACATCTTTTTATTTTCAAATTGCCCTGTGTGACCTAGAGACTGGAAGGCACAATGAACATATAACCTTAAAACATCACAGTCTGAGAAAAAATTGCAATTCACTCATCAAAGCTAATTTATAGTTTTGCCAGTTTCCCGTGGGTTATTTCCAACATGGTCATGTTATCTTAATTCCTGATCAATGCCTCTGTTCTGAAAAAAAAAGAAAAAAAAAAAATGTTGATCATAGGTGAGTTCTGCAATCAATTGGAAGGTGATCTAATGACTGCAAATTCTCCCTTAACAAAGATCAGGTATCTGGTTCCTCATGTGGCAACAGTAACTCACCTACAGGTTACTGATAATCCAGGCTAGAGCTGAACAATTTGTTTTTAGTGACTTTCAGTGCTTTGCCCTAAAACTGCAAACTCTTACATCTTTGCTCTATGTAATACCTTGCCCTTCCCTGTGCTCCTGTGCCTTCACAGGATGAATTCTGCTGAGTGTATGCATTGTGTGAACCTTTGCATAAAGGGTACCTTTTGTTATAAAATAGATGTTATAAACATCCCAAATTTCAAAGATAATAAAAACATACTGAAATACTTCTCCTAGGTAGATAAATAGATGAAAATTATATTCAGTCATCCATTTGCTAATGAAGATTAAAACTCAGTAGTAGGCAAAGAAGAAATAATGTGCTTAAATGTTTTTTTGTAAGTCTCCAGTGGAGTCTTTGCCTCACTGAAAAGTTGAACCCTTTTTTTAATTTATCACATCTAAACTCTTTTCTGTGAAAGTTTCTAATCAGGAATGTTACTTGATGCTACAAATCCTTAGACCAGCAATATTATGTAGGAGGGAGGAAGTTAAAGCTATGAACTGGGTATATATAACTTTATACTGCATCTGTTGAAACCATGGTAATACATCAATCATTTCTGTTCTGACAATGTAACCCTTCCTAACTTGGTTAATAGAAAGGAATTAAGGTTAAGATGAAAAGGAAGTAGCAAAAGCACTTTCTTTCAAGTGGCAATATACATATCCACTTAAAATCAAGTATCCATACAAAGAGTCTGTAAAGATTTCTTTTCCAGATTTTTCAGCTGAAATTAAAAAAAAAAAAAAAATTAAAATCACAACAGCTTTTAAGAATGAAAATTTTTAAATGAATGAAAACTTTTCAAGAGAGTTTTTGGTTTGATTTTCACTTTTAAACAAAATGTTTACTTTATTAAAGGATTGTGCTGCTCTTTATTATTTATAGTAATTTAGGAACATTGTTTAAATAATAGAAAATTAATCAGACTGAATAAGCAGAAAGTAAAAAATTTTGAATGGCTTTACAGGTTGGACATGCAGGATTTTGATAGTCAAAGATGTTATCAAAGAATCCTACCTTAGTGGTCAGGTTTTTATGTCAGCGGGTGAGAACATTTTATAGGACTGTTAAAGAGAAGGTTGTAGAAATTAGATTAACTGTTGTGAATCTTCAGGTGTTAGGACAGCTAATCACAAGTACCATGGAAGAAAGAGCTTTAGACACATCCTACATTCATTGCATGAGAAAAAGCTGGAAGTCATTCAAAATTGCTTTCCTTCAGTCACATGCAAGCAGTTTACATCAGTCAAATAATAATTTATGCTTTATTTTCCCTTGGAAGGGTTCACAAAGCAAGTGGTATTTTCACCCTCTGCTTCCACTTTGGACTTCCCTATTTGTAGAAATGTCTAAATGTCCAAGTCTTTGAAAGTGTAAAGCTATTTCCTTTTGACCTTTTTAATTAAGTTCTCCTTTTATTCTCCCAATCATCTACCCTCTGTTGTTTTGTTTTATTTTGTTTTTTGTTGTTGTAGTTGTTTCATTGTTTGCTTTTAATTTTAGTTCTATAAGCCGTGTGTTTACAGCATTTTAATTCAAAGAGATCAGATCCCAGGGTGCTATAGACCACTGTTCTTCCTAAATTGTGCCTCTAAGAAAATCTATGACTAGCAAAGGGGTTGCAATTTCTGTTAAATAATTGAAATAGAGTATCTGCTAATGCAGAATATTAGATCTCTTCATTTAGTAAGAAATGAGACACAGTGAAGTCCAATGGCTCTTGTAATGTAAATTGTTTTCAAATTATAAAGTTACTGTGCTCTACATTTGTAGTAGCATGGCTTCTTAATGAAGGCTGTTGAAGCCTTGACCATACAGAATTTTATTCAAAGTAAATTAATTTCCATACTACTAGATTTATTTATTTATTTATTTATTTATTCTTTTCATAAGACATACAATATCAGACAACAATAGTTAGTTGCTGCAATTTTGTAATCCAGAGATTACCGAAAGATGTGAAGTCATGTATCTTTTGCCTCTTTCTCTGGGCTGCTGCCTGCAGTCTTTCTTTCCTGGGAAACTTTTACGGTGGTGCTCAGAAGCAACAGCCAAGGATTCAAAAGTTCTATTGTCCATGTAGCAGGGACAAGTAAGCACATGCCTGCTTAAAGATTAACAGGTGTTCAGATAAAATTTTGGCATACAGTAACAACAGAACTATTTCTGCAAATGCAAGGTCTCAGAAGGACTTTAAAGGAAGTTAAGAACAATTGAAATTAAAATCCTGCCTAAGTTTTAAGTTTGTATCAAGGAAAATCAATACTGTGAGATACTTGTCCATATGGTAGATACTACCATAGTATACTAAACTATTTTGAACTTTCTGTTTTAATAACAGTATAAAACCAATGTCATACCAGATTGCAGACATGAAAATAAATAAGTAAATAATTTCATAAGAGAGCAGAAGCAAATATAATAACTTTAAAGCAATGGAAAATTTTCAGATCTCTTTACCTGAAATCCCTTTTTTATAAGATGAGTATCACATTCTGCCCTGAAATTTATTAATGATGGTAGCCCCTCAGACTAATGTTGTCTCTTTTCAGGAATACTGTCATGTATGAATTATATTTGAATAGACTAATACCTTTCAGGATGCTATGGAAAGATAGAGGGGGATAAAATGGATTTTTATAATATTTTTGTCAGTTATTTGAAGTGATTTACACTTCAATAAATGACACATTGAATACAGACATACTAATAATTTAAAGCTTTAACTTTTAGTCACTAAAATTCAGAATTGAAAAAAATAAAAAATTCAGATTAACTTGCATGTAAATAGTCTGTGTCTTTCTCTTTTCACCTACTGTTTCCATTTGAAACCAAGGGGTTGTATGTGTGCACAGCTGAACTTTATGCTTATAAGTTCCTACCACTGGGATCTTTAAAATTCCAATCTTATTGTTTTAAATGATGTATGTTTTTTGTTGATAATTATTCTCCACTCAATAAAAAGAACATCATTAGACAATAGATTCGGATTTTGTGACTGGCAAGGACAGTCTCCTGTTGCTATAAAAATCTGTAGTAAATAATACCATGGTTAGAATATTAATCCCTCCATTTATCTGTATTTTTGTAGTAATCACTACTTAAATATCATTAATGAAAGAACTGTGTAGTCTACCCTAGGTTACTTATGTATTTCAATGTATTTTGATTATCTGATACCACTGATGGAAAATTTTAGAAAAGGATGAAAGTATTTTTTTTCCAAAAGATAAGAGCAATAGAAATTAAAAGCCTAGTATAGATTTAACTATGGAGGATTTATACCAGGAAAAATCAATAGTGTGAGATGCTTATGCAACAAAACAAATTTTCCTTCAAAATAAAGAAACTGAATAATTCAGTAGGGGTATTAGGATACTTAAACAAATGCATACATCCGTGTACATCTTTAACCTATATATAGATTTTAATGCCTATAATAAGGACTATTACAAACAAGTGTAGAAATGTGAAATGTATTTTTAATAATTCTGTAGTGTTGCTACAATGTTTATTACACCAATACTGAGATATATCAATGGAAATTATCTTTTCCCTTTAGATAAAGCTAGTTTGATACTGGTTCAATTTAGCTGTTAATTATATACTTACCTTTATAAACTGTGTTTTGCCTAATTGCCTTCATTTGTGTAAGTGCAGCAGAGATGGAACTGAGATGTTTAAAGCAAAGCATGTTCTTTATCATGATGCTGAATCAAAACCTAACTTGTGTGTAAAACAAGAGTTAGTCTCTACTGTATTTGGGCTTGATCATTGGAAAAAGTTGTATTCTACATCTGTGGTTAGTTATGGCTTCTTGACAGTTTCAGAACACTAGGTTATCATCATAGAACTTCAGAATCAGGAAAAAAACAGATATGTATTCGTTTTTGCAAATTATTACTTTGTTTATGTCATTCTGTGAATGTTTTGATACATCTCTAGTTAGTTCAGTTAGTTCTACACTGTAGACCGCGATGAGGTTTCCGCTCATCCTCCTCTTTTCCAGGCTGAGCAGACCAAGTGACCTCAGTCACTCCTTATACGTCTTCCCCTCTAGTCCCTTCACCATCTTTGTAGTCCTCCTCTGGACACTCTCCAACGGTTTCACGTCCTTTTTGTACTGAGGTGCCCAGAACTGCACACAGTAATCAGGGTGAGGCCTCACCAGCACAGAGTAGAGCAGGAAATCAGTCTATCTAGTTTTCAATGTGGGTGCATAAGGTATAGGGAAACAGAAAGATCCACATGGCAAGAGTTATTCATTCCAGTAAATGCTTGGGATGTTTGGGATGGTTAAATGTGAATGACAGAGGTGCATGGAATGGGACAGAAAAGAATTGTATTTGAAATACAAGTCAAACTCCAAATGTAAAACATTTTCTTAAGGGTTCAGGAAATTTTAACACATTTTCTGTATTATGAAATTCACAAGAAATTTTCCTGATTTTATGTTAAAATAAAGTGCTAAAACAAGGTCAAACTGGCCTCAAAAAAAACTTCTCTTGTCTAAAATACTGTAAAAAATTGTTGTTGTTTTTCTGGAGATACATTGCCCAGACAAAATTAGGACCTACTGAAAATGTCTTTCCATATTATCTAAGTCCTTTTGTTCTGTCTGTTGTTTTCAGAATAAAATCTACACAGGCTCCTCCCCTATGATTTCTTAGGCTTGGTGTAATTTAATGTCCACATGCTGCTCTTCATCCCAGCAGGATGACAGCAACCACAGAAACATGTAATCTGTTATGAGTCACTCACATGGCATGTTTTAAATGAAATTTGAACCACGAATGATAGTTTAACCAATACAATCCTTGTACTGAAGATTGACTGTCAGACTGGGGTTTTCTAAGTGTATTTTGAGCAAGATTAAGAAATATGTCACCTCCATTCTGCCTCATCTGGCCATCTAAAGGCTAGCAGAAGAAAAAATCATGCATTTTTTTAGTGAAGTTCTGCATGTTTACTACATGTTTCTGTAGAACTCTAAGAAATATAAAAGTACATAGAGTGTTATATTAGATTGTGTTTACTTCTCACCCCTTGACACAACTCAAATGTCTGGACATGCAATACCTCTCCCTTTGCTCTTGCTCTACCAAATACCATTTACCTAAAAGATTAAGAGATGGTGAAAGGACAATTAGATACAGATGTGCTTAACATCTTAAAGGAGACTGTTTATGCATTAATGATCACAGCTGAATCCTCACTATGTGAAGCAGCCAGTGGTAAATGCTTGGTTATGAAATGAGTGAAAATTTGGGGCTGAAAGTAAATAAGATTTTCAGGAATATTTGGTGCAACAATGATGACATAAAATATTTCATTTTGGAGTACCCAACTCTTTTCATTCAGTACAAAACAATTAGTTGCATTTCTTTTCCAGTTTATTAACTCTCCTTTGAAGAATCTTTCCTTTCAGCATAAGTCTGTTCTCAAAATAAAATAAATTAGAATGAGAAACATTGATGAAAGTTTTATTTGAGTTATTTGAAGTTCAAAGGTTATTTGAAAATGTCAAAGTAAGTTCTATTTCCTACCTTTCCTTTTCCTTCCAGTGAAAACGTGTCTAAATTCATAAATAATGTTGTGTCTTCTTGCCTCTGCTTTCTATTTAGATATTCACTGGGGAAAAATAATAATAATAAAAAACATGTTCTGATCAAGGCAAAGAGAAAGGTAAAAAAGTACTGTATAGATCTGAAAGAGGCATAGTGATGGTCTGATGGTCTTTATATTCTGGGACCAGACCAACTTAGAATTTTATTCTTTGCAGTTTCCCAAGTAACTGGAAGGGATGTGAATGTGCTTTCACAATGCTAAATGAAAGCTTATACACCCCGCTTAGCCTCTGGACAGACCTTTCCTGTCTCAGCTTTGGGAAGGTCCTGTACTCTTATCTTATGTGACTAGTAGGTATTTTCTCCTTCTACTAACTCCCGTTTCTCCCATTTGTAAAGAATTTCCTCTCTATACCAACAGAATTGCAATTTTCATCTTATTTTTATCACCATCCTAGAATAGTTCCAGGCGATTTATATACATGAACCTTTTAATTCACTTAAGATTCTTTTCTTAGGAGCATAAGATTTAGTTAAGAAATATTACTAAATAGGTCAGTTCCCATTATGTTATAGTCTCTGGATAGTCTGCCTATTTATGCAAAAAAAAAAAATCTTTTTTTTTTTTTACTGCATCTTTAACTTGTATAAACTTTATGTGCTTTGCAAATTCAGAATAGGAATAAGAAATAACTAATATTTAAACTGAATTATTACCCATACCTCCCCAAGAAGATATAGCTTGAGTCCAAGCAAACCAGGGAGATTACAGGCAAAACAGGCAAAGGAACTGTTACCATAACTGTTTTATCAGGCAGCTGAGAATAAGTATTTACTTCATGAGGGCAAATATTCCCTCCAGTGTTCTCCCAGGGGGAATATATTTCAATCTACCAATAAAGGGGATACATTCTAGAGAATTTTAAAGCATTACAGTGAATAAAAACTAATTATATGGTATTTAATCCAAAAGCATTTGTGTTGGCTTCTATCCCATAATTATGCAACTTTCTTCCTGGTCTCTTGGCTAAGCTCCAGTAAAACATCAGTTTAATATCTATTAAGTAGGTTAGAAATATAAAACTGTATCCTGCACTAAGGGCATTGACTTCATGGTTTGAAAGGTCTTTGCTGCACCCGCTGTGTTTCCATGACTACTTTTCATATTAACAGTAAGAATTCTGTATTCATCCCCTAACAGCAGAAACAAAATCCTTCCTTGAAAGGTATGGGTTGGCTTTGTTTTTCTTTACTCATAATTAGTCACTTTCTCCAGCTGACTAAGATTTACCCTTTCATCTCAGCTCTTAGCTACTCTTCGATTCTTCCTCCCAGTTTACCACACACCTTTTATATGCAGTCATCACAAACTCTTTTGAGGATGGAAGACAGGCAGTATTTGCTAGGGTTCTCTTGAGAATGTGAGCCAGAAATACAGGAAGCACATCAGTAGTTGTTGTGAGCACTGAAAATTGTTCAGTGATCCATGTATGAACTATTGACTAAACCCCCTTTTTTAATCCACACAAACACACAAATTGTTTGCCTACTCATCACTCATAGTAAAAGACCCCAAGGACCTTTGCATGCAAGGCGTAATATGCACTGTCCTCATATATTTATCTCACAGCAATGGGAGCCTTAAGTGGTTTTGTATTTCATTACACTACTACAGCTGTTGAGCTGGGCAGTGGTAATGATGAGGGTTATTTTGCCAGCCATCAACAGATGGCATATTACTGTGTAAAATGCCACAGTGCTGTGAAGACAGTGGGTGAAATCCCAGACTAGGATGGGAATTTTGCTGTCAGTACTTCAGCAATTGGTTTCTCATCATGCTAGCAATCATAAGAACATATTAATTATGTTTTACAGGGCAGAATAAATAAAGTCATCTATTTATATTGGAAAAAGTTGTGCTATTTAGCAGCACTATAGAATACAGTAGGATGCTCAATTGGAAGGCAGTACAGAAATACAAGATTCTGTCCTTAAAAGTAGAGGTGAAATAGATCATTTTATGAAGAGAAACAGGTCAAAGTTTATTCAACTTTTGCCACAGAGATATAGGAAAAAAAAAATCAATATGTGGGGCACACTTGTTACAGAGCCTGGAAGTTAAAAAGATTTTAATTAGAGGTGAACAGAAGTATTTGTTCTAACTCTGTGATGAATGTTTCATTTTCTTCATATCAGCATTTTCTAGCAAACAGCATCTCTAAACAGTAATATATATAGAGAAGATTATATTGTTAGCATCCAAATTCATCCCTATTATAATTCCACTGACACCAGGAACTATGTTGTTAAAATGGATTTTTTAAGATTTATATATGTTCTGATGGAAGAAAGTTGGAATATCTTGAAATAATAATAATATCTGGACCACTAAATAGCACCTGGACAGCCATGGAAAAACACATATCTTTTTCTGCTTCACATGCAGCTAGATTCCATCATGACTGTAGACCAATGACAGAGTATCATCATAAAATTAACAGAATGTTACCAACACACTTTCACACTTTTTTTCTTGTACCTTCCCTAAAGCAGTAAATTAAATTACGAAATGTTTTCTGTGATCTTCTATATTTACTACATTGTCTTTTGGTTTTTTTTTTTTCATTTTTTAAGTGTCTCTTGTTCTACAACAAAAGCATCCAGAAAGCACCAATTGAGGAAGGGAAGGGAAGGGAAGGGAAGGGAAGGGAAGGGAAGGGAAGGGAAGGGAAGGGAAGGGAAGGGAAGGGAAGGGAAGGGAAGGGAAGGGAAGGGAAGGGAAGGGAAGGGAAGGGAAGGGAAGGGAAGGGAAGGGAAGGGAAGGGAAGGGAAGGGAAGGGAAGGGAAGGGAAGGGAAGGGAAGGGAAGGGAAGGGAAGGGAAGGGAAGGGAAGGGAAGGGAAGGGAAGGGAAGGGAAGGGAAGGGAAGGGAAGGGAAGGGAAGGGAAGGGAAGGGAAGGGAAGGGAAGGGAAGGGAAGGGAAGGGAAGGGAAGGGAAGGGAAGGGAAGGGAAGGGAAGGGAAGGGAAGGGAAGGGAAGAAGACTGACTCAGCCACAAGATCCACATGGCTACAGACCCACATCACTCCCTCTCAGTCCCTTGACAGCATGTTAGAAAAGGAAAAAAGAAAAAAAAAAAGAGAGGGGAGGGGAGGGGAGAGGGGAGGAGAGGGGAGGGGGGAGGGGAGGGGAGGGGAGGGGGGAGGGGAGGGGGGAGGGGAGGGGAGGGGAGGGGAGGGGAGGGGAGGGGAGGGGAGGGGAGGGGAGGGGAGGGGAGGGGAGGGAGGAACATTGTGAAAATATCCCTACTAGAATCATGAAGATTTCTGGAACAGAAATAAAGTTTTAAGTGTGTGATAAGCATGAGAGAAACTATTCTCTTTCCCCATGAAGCTTATGATCCAATGCCTCCAGCCTATAAACAGTTATGTAAATGCTTAATGTGAAGCATATGAGTCATCTCACAGCTTACAGGGTGTTACGCAGTTTCCTCATTGCAGAAGTGTAGCCTAGACTAGTGATAACAAAGATCCTTTTTGCTAAGGTTTCACTTGCAATTTGTTTAGAACCGTTTCCAGTCTGTAGCCATTCAAGCTTTGTTTATTCTCTTCCTATTAAGTTGCAATTATTATTGCTCTACAGTTTATACCGAATTAAATTTGACACCCTTTACATAGAAGAATTAGCAAATCTTCCCCTTTCTTCATACCTCCTTACATAGCCTGCCAAAATGAAGAACCTCTTTCAGAAACAGATGAAAAAAAAAAATGAATGTAGAAATGATCAATTACAAATGCAATTAATAATACTTGTTATCTTAGAGACATTTACTGGCCTCCACCAGAAGGAGGATCCAGTGCAATGTTAATCTGGTCTGTACAGAAGATACAGTAATGATAGATCTATGCTATGCAACACATCCTACAGTTATACCACTGATGTGGTTCTGAATGAGTAAGCTCGTGTATTGCAGAAGTACAGCTGATCTCTTACAGCTTTTTAGAGCTATATTGCTTTCAAGGCTTCAGCTCTTATGCCTGCAATTGTTTCACTATATAGTGTACTCAGAACAACTCATTCATTCAGCTGATGCTGAGGAGCTTCTAATGTGGAATCTCATTGACTTGCTGCCATTGCAGTTTAATTAAACAAAACAGAGGATGGGAGGACAAAATTGCTCTCAGCCCTGATTGCAGGTAAATTAGAACAGAAATTGTCAGTAAATATCCCAAAATTATACATAATACATGTAGCAGAGCTGGAACTGCTTCTAAATGTCAAGGTCAGAAATTTTTGGCAAAAAGTAGTTACACCCAGATCAAATGCGCTTCACAGCATTTTGATAAATCAGACGTCTTAGATTTTGGAGTCAGTGAAGATCCCCAAGCTTACAATGCCCTGGTCTTGAATATTAGCAATCATGCAAGGCCTTTCACACATCTTGAAGTAAAGTTGGAAGTCTGAATTTCCTACCGGGTACAGTTGGTATCCCAAAAGGAGTCTTGCTGTGTAACGTGGCTGGTGTAACATGCAGCAGTGTCTTTGCTGCATCCCTGATCTCAAGATGGTGAACATGGGAGGCACTCTAAAAGATGTGCCTTTGAGAAGCTTGGGCTGGACTGTCAAGGACCATGTTTCCAGTCAGAAACGCAAGGAAAATTTTCGAAGATCACTGACGTGTAGTTTGCTAACAGTAAAACCTTATGATCCCCAGCTCCAACAAAGTTGTTCTCCTTAACTGAAAGTTTTAAAACTCTCTAAAACAGATAGACACAGATTGCACAGAGTTTCCAAGCCTCCACTTGCAGCACTTGAATTCTGAACCTGCAAGTCCTAGGAGACATCCCAGCATCTTGGTTTAGCAGAGCAGTCTTGCTCTTAGGACTCTCCTGGGCTAGCTCTGAGGCAGTAGGCTATTCAAATTAATGAAACAAAAGAAAAACAAAAATTCAGGAAAATAGAATGGGAATTAATTTTTATCAGAAATCCTATCTTCTGGACACCTCTGCTCTTCCATCTCACTGGTTAAACTACAGAAACTTAAGTCTATTGAACTCAGTATGTCTACTCTATGTATCATTCATTTATGGCCAGTTCATAAATAAAACTGTAAAAATTATGTGGGAGATACAAAGAAATATGGTTTTGTTCATGTCTAGCCAAGAAGCAACAATTTGCAGTGGTAATTTTAAGTAATCTATCCGAACTTCTCCTGTTCCCACTTAATCAAAGGATGATCTAGGAACTCTGCATTTTCTGTCTTCCTTAGTGAAAAGATGGGGGGTTGCTGCTCTTTATGCAAACAGCTCATCTGCAAAATCTCCCATGTCACTAGGATAAGTTTTTATTCATAAAAGTGACATTTGAGTATCTAATAGCTTTTTAATAGAAATATCTCCAAAATGAACATAAAAAAAACAGATTTTTTTCTTCAAAGTCTTCATTTATGCAGAAAATGTCACGTCAACCTTTTTCTTCTGCCTTGTCAACAAATGCTCTTTTCAAACTTACATCTGTTTCATTCTAATATGTAACATGTGCTAATCATATTAGAAATGATTCATTTTATTCAGGATGGAAAACTGTTTCTCTTAGCGAGCTCTTATTCATAATTCCACTCTGAAACCTGCAGCAGAAAAACCATTCTGGAGGATGAAGAAAAGTAGCTGCTGTCTGGCGGTTCTCACACTTCTTTTATAGTGTTTTGCTTTTTTTGTTTGTTTGTTTGTTTGTTTCATGACTGTTTTGATGATGTAATTTCAAAATATCTGATGGTCTCTTGTGCTAGAGACCTGGCAGATTACAGCCTTCATGTGAAGACAAGTGTAGGATGTACCCCTGCCTGAACACAGCTCAGATTGCCTCTTGACTGGTCAGGGTGCCAAAGGTCAAGTCCTGCAGCCCTCTTCAGATGAGGAGGTGCTAGTGATTGCAGATGTCTATGATGGAGAGAGGAGGGCATGGGATGAGAAAGGGTGACTGTGGGAACACAACGGATAAGCAACAGATGGGTTGAGGGCTCTTATTTTGAGGAGAAAAAGCAATATCCCACTCTGCCAGCTCAGCCTTTTGCTGTGAACCTGCTCCTTATCTACTGCCACATCAGCTGGTGTGTGCCAGCATCCCATCTGTAAGAGGACACCTTCTCATTACTGCTGTCCAGATTCCCCAGTACCCATGGAGAGGTCATATCCTAATCCCAACAGTAACATACTTCCACAAACACCCCTCTCCCCTTCCCCCTGCCCCCCTTCTCCCCCCCCGACCTAAACGTTAAAAACTGGAATACTTTCTACAAGAACCTCCTATTGTAGTAAGTATACAACTCAGTATAACATTTTAAAATCACTACTGTTCCCTTTGAGTTAGCTTTTCTCTCACAATTGTCAGCACACGTATTAGTTTTAGAGACTGACACAGAGGAAATCATAAAATCAGAGAATGGCTTGACCTGGAAGGGACTTTAAAGATCATCTAGTTCCAGCTCCCCTGCCATGGGCAGGGAAAGAGGTAGAAAAACAATTAAGTTACAAGACCAGCTACGTCATGTCATCCTATTACCTTCCTAAGACAACAAGGAAAATAAGCCTGCATTGATAAATCCCCTCAACTCATCTTCAAATGACCACCTAGAGTTTCTACTTTGCCTTTTCCCTCTCCATTTTTTTCACCTGTTTTTTCATAGCTCTTAATTTCCTTCATTATTTAACACTTGAACTTCCTCATCTCACACTATAAAGTGTTTTAGGAGATCAATTTATGTAAAATAAAGTTTAATGTTCTTATTATGCAAAATATATTGCATTAAAAAAAATCTTGCCAAGCATTAGTCACAGCTGTCTCTGATTATCCTGAAGCCTGGCGAAAATATAAGATAGCAAGTTGGGGAAAAAATATTTAATTGGGTAAACTCACCTACCTGCTTGATAACAATAAATTTCCATCTTTTAAGTTCTCAGATAAACGCACATGCTTTTTTAAAAAAGCACATGGTTGAACTTCTATCAGGAGACTACTTTTTCTTGTCTCATAGTGCTAATGAAGCTGATTACTGGTCCTTTTTTATATGTGCATCCTGTTAAAATAGACAGATTAATTGCTTACAGAAGACGTCCATATGATCTTGCTCTTTATTATTAGCATTGCTGTAGTTTAGAGCCTGTGAACATTTTTGTCACAAAGTAAGGACTGCTTTCAGGGACTGTGGCTCTCATATTTAAATGCTGGCCCCTCTGCTTTTGCACACTGTCAGGTACAGCTGCTGGGATATGTGGATCTTTGATTCAGTATGGGTGGCTGCTTTGCTCTTTTCCACTTTTTGTATTTGAGGATCAAGGATCCTAAGTTAATATTTTAAAAAATATTTGTTTGTGAAATTAGAAGGAATGTTTAAGTATTTTTTTCCATTGATCTTACCTTAGCTACTCCATAGGACTTGATATGAGACAAAGTATGGATTTTAAACTGCATTGAGACAGGTCATTATACATTTAGGAAACTGTCTGAATATGTAATTATGCAATACTTAGTGCCTAAGGACATTCATTTTGGACTATTGTATAAATAATACTCATTTTTTTATGTCTGTATTATACCATATTTTTAAAGGGATGTCATTTAAATGCCAAAGGACTGAAAGTAAACACTGTACTAAGCAGTTTCTAAAAATGCGTCATTGCTTTATTACCCAGTAATTGGTAACAGGACATACAAGTTATTGCATCAATAACAGGTAAAGCCTATAACTGCAAAATTATCGTTTAGACCTGCTCAGGATAGTGCAAGAGTTAGCACAGCCTTCTTCCACAGACCTGGATTAAATCTCTGTCTCCAAGTCACAAGTGACAATGGGTTTGGCAGCCTTACTCACCTTTGTGGGCAGTTGTCCACACTAGAAGCCATGGAGCAGTGCAGGGTGACTGGCACCTCACCTTAGGGAATGGTAGAGGTTGAACAGTGGGACTGCTGCTTGGGAGCACCCCCCATCTCTGCAGAGATTTGCATTGACACACCAGATTTCAGAGTTTGCGTAATAGATATTGCAGAATGAATGTTTGTTTCTGTTCCTATAACCAGCATCTGATGTACTTTACGTTTCTACTGTCACCCATACCTTGCTTATATTCCTCACTTTGAGACCTGTGAAAACAGTTAAAAATCACAATGTTATAGACAATGTTCTGAATTCCTGGTTCTTAGACAGAGCAAGGTGAAATTTTGCTTCACTTTCTTCTACTTTTAAGAATTGCCCCGATCCCTGTGCCTCTCAGAGCACTTAGAGAAGTAAAACGACAACAACAAAAAAATTATATCATTTGTGGAAGTGCAGCAAGACAAGGGTAGGCTGTGCAAACTGATAAGACAACTCACTAGTAATGAGAATTGATATCCTGCTTGCTAATCTCAGTTATTTGTCTTTGCATTCAGGAGCCCTAAACCTCTCAGGATCTTTGCTTGTAGGAACCTACACAGTGCGACTACACAATTTGCAAGTAAACGACATTGAAGGTGGTCTAGAGAAATGAGAGCCACATGGCAGCTGCAAGAAGATAAATCATTTAAATCTTGCAGTTGCCTAGATTTTCCAGCACACAGAGGTCTCTTCTCTTGACAAAAATATACAAGAAACAAAATTAATTTGATGATTAATTGTTCTTGATAAGGAAATTATTTTTGAAGAATCATGTTTTGTGATGCCCGGTACTGCACCTACTTCAAACACAGATGGGCATATCAGGCTCTCCGTCTTCCTTTTGCAATCCCAGGCAGCCAGGCCATTTTCCTTTTGAAGAGTGATAGTCAACTTAAAGCCAGCCCCTGAGCAGATGTTATTTGGGAGTACAAGAACAATTCCCACACTTTGGCACATATGGTGCAAGAACTGATATCACCTGTGAAGGGGTCTGGAGATCACAGGTCTCCATCCATTCTGAAAATCAGAGTAAGAGAAAACATATTTCTGGAGTTGGGAGCATTGGGCATGTTCTGCTGTGGAGCAGAAGCTCTCATGCAGAGGAACTAGAGGGAGAAGTTGCTGTGTGACTCAGGAGTGCACTGCAAGAAACCTGCCTTCAGCCAAACCCATCTTTTTCCCTGTGTGAGTTTTGCTTATAACAAGGTTGTCTACTAGATTCATATACCTACAGGTCAGAAAGCAGAATATAGCGATAAGAATTCAAAATCACTCCCATTTCTGTGCTTTTTCCTTTAAAGTCAAGTAGCCCATATGCAGTGCTGGTGGGATTCTTTCTATTCCTAGGAGATTACAGCATGGTATGGTCCAAAAACACTGTGTATTTGTCATGACAATCAGATTTGTTGATTTGCATCTTTGTGATAGAGAAGGGTTTGTTTTCACAGATTTTGCTTCAGGATTTTCTTCGGAAAGCAGGTGGCTAACTCATACATACAAGTGAAATAGAAGGACAACATTTCCACAATCATTGTGGACAAAAATAAAAATAAAAATAGGTAATAATAATAATAAACAGAAAACCTAAAGCTGTTAGAAATAGTATGCATTTCCAATTTTATGCATTGAACTTCTTTGATGCATTGTGAATTTTAAATTACATAAATAAATATGGAGACAGATTAGTATGAACTTCTTTTAGAAAAAAAAATACATGCTTCAGATATATAATTAAATGGCAAACATCAGATATTTCTGAAACTATACTAAGAATATTTAATACTACTATATTTCCTCTATCCATTGTAATACCTTCATGATATATGGAGGATACATCACAATTTCAAGCGGAAGTTCTTCTAAACCATACATATCATCCTTTTTTATTCCTTTGATTACTCTGGAAAACATAGTGTGAATAAGTATGAAATATCTTCCTACCCTCAGAGGCCTTTATGCAATAAAAGGAAAGGCTGGTGTTGCTTTTACTTATCTCTTTTATTAGTAATATCAGTAAGTTTGCTTCTTCAGAGCTCTAATTTTCAGTGGAACTTAATGGCTTTCCCAGTGAAACTTTAAACAGAAAAATGATTTCATGTAATTTAGAACTGAACTGAAATATTTTCATTTGCTTTACAGATGTGTTTAGTTTCATTTATATTTATCCTATTGTGTTGCATTTGCTTCATGGGAATGGTGTTTTTCCCCATCCATGTTTTTGCCAAACTTCTCTGGGCCTTTGCCAAATGACATTTTCTGTCATATGGTGTAATCTGACAGAATTGGTTAGCTCATTAAAATCTTGTGATGGCTGGTGTGTGCTGAGGAGTGGAGATCACCAGAGGAAGATATAGTGTTAGTTGTTTGTTATTTGGAATCTAGATGATTCCCTTAATATCCACCTAGCAGTGTCTAGGTGACATTGTGCCTGCTAGATTCCAAAAGCTCTATTAAAAAAAAAACAATAAAAAAAAATAGTCCTCCATATGCAGCCCATCTCTACAGCCTTTTTCAAAACCTTTCCTTGCCCAAATTATTACCTGCAAACTACTCAACCCATGGCAGGCTTGCTCGTGAAGAAAGAGCAAAAGGAGGGAAAGAGCAGTCATGCTGACCAATGAAAAATAAAACCACAACTTATTATACAATATAAATACATATGTGACTCAGAAAATGAGCATTTGTTGCATGTACTCAAAATGTCTAATGATTACACAAATGTTGCAATCCCTCCTTCCAAAGCAGTTAATGAACAGGTATTATGAAACTGTATAGTCAAACCCAGTTTCTAACACTGCTCATTAAGTGCTGTGTTTGAAGATATCAACTAGCTGCATAGTCAAGGGCTGAAATAGCTGCAAGGGATTGAACAGCTGACAAGTTGTATGTAAACTGAATTGCCAAATCTGTTCCTTAAGATTATTTATATTCTTGTTTAAGTGTGTTCTGACACAATAAACTATTTGCTACAGCTCCCTAGAGTTAACCTCTTTTAGGAGAAAAAAAAAAAAAAGTGTAATTTATCATTATCTAGAATCCAGGACAGAGTTTGCATTTCCCTTGTACAGAAAGCATTGTGTGGTGCACCTGAGCAGGATGCTGAGGGAAGGTACTGGTGCTACAGCCGGCTGCTATGATTGATGTTCTGTGCTTTTTGACACGGACTAGCACCCACAAGAGACCAAAGCAAAACCAGTGCATTCCATTCATAAAGAACAACATTTATAACAAGATTCATAACAAAACCTCTATGGTAAGAGATTTGAATGGTTTCATCTGTTGGGCCAACAAAACACTCTTCAGTTTAAAAATAAAAATAAAAAATAAAATAGGTTGGTTATTAAAACTCCTTATTTCTACAGCTTGCACAGGTTAAAGAAAGCAAAGTGAAAAGGGAACAATGGTATTGTAAGCATGCTATATTATAAAATTATTGTGATTGTAGTCATGGGTGGACTGGAGTTTACCCATTACATTCCAGTAGCTCCTTAGCAAAATATGTATAGCTACGTCAGCATTCTACCTCAGAAAATCTAAGTCCTACTCTGAGTCCCTTGTTTTGCTTCTGGACTTTTTATGAGAATGATGAAAAAGTTGTGAGAGCTCTAATGGCTTGAAACTATCTTCCTTAAGTTACAGATAAATTCTTCTAGTTTGGTAGTTTCTTGGGGACCCAAGCTATGTACAGAACTCCAGGTAGTTCCAGCTATTTATATTTCTCATCAATAAATATTCTTTAACAGAAAGACACTGTATTGGGTTTACATGGCATGGTTTTGGAGCGAGGACTGAGAAACAGCCCTGCAGAGCTCCAGGTCAGTGCAGCAGGAGGTGCTCCAGGCACGGAGTAGCAGTTCCCCTGCTGCCTGTGGAGAGGCCCCCGGTGGAGCAGGCTGTCCCCCTGCAGCCCATGGGTCCCACACGGAGCAGATCTCCACGCTGCAGCCCGTGGAGGAGCCCACATGGAGCAGGTGGATGTGGCCTGGAGGAGGCTGCGGCCCATGGAGAGCCCCCGCAGGAGCAGGCCCCGGGCCGGAGCTGCAGCCCGTGGAGAGGAGCCCACGCAGGAGCAGGGGGTCTGGGGGGAGCTGCCGCCCACCCGTGGGGGACCCGTGCTGGAGCAGTTTGCTCCTGGGGGATGGACCCCGTGGTACGGAGCCGTGTGGGAGCAGTGCTGGAAGAGCTGCTGCCTGTGGGCAGCCCCCGCAGGCTCAGTTCGGGAAGGACGGCATCCCGTGGGAGGGACCCCGCGTGGAGCAGGGGCAGAGAGTGACCTTGAAGAAGCAGTGGAGACAAAGCATTAGGGACTAACACAGCCCCCATTGCCCGTTCCCCTGCACTGCTTGGGGGGAGGACGTATATGAGAGTGGATAGGGGGAAGGATTTTTAGTTTGTTTTTTTGCTTCTCACTGCTCAAGCTCATTAGTAATAGGTAATAAATTACATTAATCTACCTATGCTGAGTCTGTTTTGCCCATGACAATAATTGTTGAGTGATTTCCCAGACTTTATCTCAACCCTTAAGCCCTTTTTGTCATATTTTCTCCCCCTTTTCCTTTGAGGAAGGGGAATGAGAGACCGGTTGTGGTGGAGCTCAGCTGCCCAGCCGAGTAAAACCACTAGACACACATCAAATTATTTTCATATTTTTGCCTAATCTAACCTCTCTAAAGTGTAAGAAGATAAACAACAAAACCTTCCCGCTTTTCTAGAAGTCTTCCAAAACTTGATCCTGAGCAGGACTTCTCCAAGCTAAGGCCATGAGAGACCATCCTGGCCACCAGAGATTGCTGTAAGGCAGTGGCACCCCTGGGTGCCTGAACTACCTGCCTCACATTGAACTCACAGATAGAGACCATAAGGAGTATGGTTTCCCATATGGGGCTCTTTTATGCAAAGGGATCGTAAGGCTGCTAGCTAAGCTTGTTTTCTTACCATGTAGCACCACTAAAATGCAAAAGCCATAGCATCATAATCAAAAGCAGTATGGTCAAAGAAGAATACAGAAATAAACAAGAACAACAAAAATGAACAATACTAAGCTATGCACAGTATTTACAGATTTAAAGCTAAAAAGTAGTAAATCTGTAAGAGGTAAAAAACATATGATGTTTGGCATTTAAAGACAACATTTTAATTGGAATTATTTTGTAACCCAGGATATTTTCTTGTGACATATCTAAAACCAGCTAAGCTTTTAAAATAGAAATTATCATTTGATCTGACAGAGTGCACAAGAATAAAGAGTCTGAGAAATACATTTGTCTAATAAAAAAATACAATAAAAAAAAAAAAGCTTCTGGACTAAAAGTTAAGCTTGTAAAACAATTCTAGAGACTTTCCTTTTCTTTAGAAACTCCTGCTTTATGCTTGTGATAGTTGTCTCCCACTCCACACTGTTTCTGAAGAGAAAGGAATGAGAAATACTTGCTGAACAACTAATTTATCAGTCTGACATTACCATCTATCAAAAGTAGAGACCTGCTGTTAGGAAAGTCAAGATTATTGGTTCAGGGGTTTTGTTTCCTCTTGTGAAATGAAGGCTGGTGTGACTATGTACATACCTGAGAGATGTCATGGGCATTTTCAGCCAAAAGTCGTATAGATCACTACTTTTTCTGCAGTCTGCTCTGGCAGTTGTTTTCTTCATTGACTCTGTCTATGACAGTCGTACTGCTAAGTGCCCATTCCAAGCAGAAGGGATTTGGATTTCTTTTCCTTCACAAGCTATAAAGCAGTCCACCGGAAAATTTTAATACTCAGGTTAATCTTAGATCTTACCATGTATGTTTCAGTATAGTACCTTATTACATATTACAGACTCAAACAGCTCAGGGTTGATGGCAGGCAAGATGTAAAGAGTGACATATAGATGTCTGCATTAAGTGTCTTACTGTTGAACTGTAATATAATAGCTGAAAGCCCTGTGCAGTCTCTTCATATGTCAGCAAATTACTATGTATGGGCAAACAAGTCTGGCCCTATGCTGAATGAGTTTCTATGTAAAAAACTAGCAAACAAAAACCACTAATGATCAAGAAGTAAGCGGTTTTTGTTTTAAGTAAAACAAAAACAAAAAAAAAAAAAAACCAGACATTCAAGGAAGCAATTTTTAACCCTTTTGCCAAGTAGAGATACCTGCAAATTTGGCAAAAGTTGAGAAGCTACCATCTCTGATCTTGATACAAACCTTCTTTTTTGTTTGTTTGTTTGTTTGTTTTCATTTTGTGGAGGACCGGTTGTGTGTACTGTGAATTTACACATTCATGGATGGAGGAATTTGTTCAATATGTAATTCAGAGTGCTGTGCAATTAACATTCTCTTCTGTACCATAGCAGAATAGGGACAGGTTTATTAATGAAGAGATATAGCTGTGTAATCACATTCCGTCAGCTTGTATCATGCTTGCATGATAGTATTTAATGCAATGATAATACCCAGCCCTTTCAAATCTACCTCCACTGAATTCTAAGAAGAGCGAATTTGCACATTGTGTCTTTGGAATTGTATGGATATAAGACATGATGACTTGCCAAATGTATCACAACACACCACTGAGTGACTAGATTAGAATATAGCTGTTCCTAGATTGTAGTTATATTTCAGAAAACAGTTCTTTTTTATTACTTTTTTTTTTTTTTTAATTTGGCCTAACCTGATATATGAAAAATACAAGACAATTTCAATCTAGTATGAAGATACAAGATATCAAGATATGAAACTAGTCATGTAAACTGGTGGACAGCACAGCCACAGGTAATGATTTGTGCAGGTAAGGAAGGAATCAAGAGGAATCCCTGAAGATCATCTTGATCCAAGTGATGACTTACAGATCCTTAGAATATGCTCATATGATCAAGTATCATGTCTGAAAACTGTATGCTAGCTTACTTTCCTTTTTTTTTTTTAAAAAAAAAAATCATGTTTACAACGAGGCTTTTAAGAATTGTCTCAAGATGTAAAACTCCTTTGAAAACACAAACCTATTCTACCTACCTGCCTGCCGGATTTAGGAGGTTACATTGGAAATCTAAGTGGGTCATTGACTTTGTTAGGAATTGCCACCTATCCACCATATTTCAGAATTTCACAGGTTTTGCATTGCTCCACTTGGAAGGCTGATGATATTTTGTCAGTATTTTTTGTTTAATGTGAATGGACAGAGTGTTATTTAATTTATGTGAGAGATTTTGATTGCATTTGCCTTGGCCTTTTATAGTTTCATTTTAAAGTGTTAGTATTACAAATAAATGCCGTGCTTGTAAGTGTATAGGTATTACCTATGCATAATTGCTGTAATTGGTTTGCATTGCACAGTAAAAGAAAGTACGTATTTCAGTGCACTGAACATTTCCACTCTGTTGGCCCTCAACATTTTCAGATGCTGGGCACGGCTCTCATTTCACTTCCGTAACACATCTTTGAGGATTCTTCTAAAGAGAGGTTGTGGATGCCTGATAATTGTCATTGCTTCCCACAAAAATGGTTGCACTTTAGTGAAGAGTCCATCAAATGAAAAGCTAGAACTGCTGCCATCACAGTGTATGCTAACTCACACGAATAATGGTGGAAGTACAATTCAAGCTGCCCATACAAGATGACATTTCACTAACCATGAAACATTCATTGTTTGCTAATTACAACTAGCAGGTTCTTAGCAGGCTGATGTTTTTAATTAGAGCTTATACACTAGGTATTTATTTTGATTTAAAAAAATAATAATAATAATGTTTAGAAGTTAGACAGTGCCCTCTCCTGGACAGAGGCTCCCACAGCAGTAGTTTACAACGTGCCCCAAATGTTGCTAATTAGAGAAAATGGACACAAGGAGTGTGTTGCTCAGCTGAAGGCATTTGCTGATTTCAAGAAACTAAGTTTTGCTGAAGTCCTTCCTTTCATTCTGGTCTACTCGAAACCATATTGTGTAACAAAAACTGTTTCCAGTTTAACTGGCAAAAACTTTTGGATTAGTTTAGTTGGATAGTTTAGTTTGAACCCATCTGGCTAGAGTTGACAGTGCAACTTCATCACAGGAAGCAGCAGCAACATTTGGTGATATTTATATATTTATATATTTTTTTACAAAAATCAACTCAGTATGTTAAAAGCAAATGCATTTTTAGAAATAAGGATGATACAGAAATATTCAGTTGAATTTTGCATTTTAGGTGTTCCTTATGTCTCTTTATTTGTTTATTTCAAGGTCAGAATAATAATAATTATTCTGAGAAGCTACAAAGTATCATTTTTCTCTTTATCTTTTATTGATTTTTTAATAAATAAAACACTATCGGTTTCACTTAATAATTCTAACCTCATGCCTCTTGACTTTTCCAGGATACTTTTTTGCCATAAAATAAATAAATAGATAGATAAATAAATAAGCAAGCTTACCTAAACAGAGACAGAACATTCTCAAGAATTTACAGCATCTCATACCAAAGGTGATAGAGATGGATTTCCCTAGTAGTTCATTCAAAACATGTATTTAAATTCCTTCAAAAGTAGACTAAAAAACTGTAATAAACCAGCATTTACAAGAAAATTTAAATTAATGGCATGGAAAGGATTACACATCTATTCATCAAAACTTTATAGTTTTCAAGTCACTTCTACAGCTTTTTTTTTCAGCATAGAGAACACACATGAAAATAGTTGCTTAGGATTAACTGTGAGCGATTTCTATAAACCGGCTGACAGGTTTTGTACATTAGATTAAACATGAAAAAAACTACCTCTTGTATTTATTTACTTAAATTTTGAACACTTTCTAAAAATCTGCAGATTTTTTATATATGGACTACCCACACAGAACAGACAGTCTGTGTGCCAAACTCTGCGTCCTCTGACTACCTACTTCAAAGGTATACTACTGAGAAGTGAAACCTTAGCATACTTACACTCATACAAGGGCAGCCCTGGAGCTCAAGATATCAAGATGTGCTCTGAAAATACTCTGTTCACTCATAATGTTGCCCATCAGGCAGTCTTTACCTATTGCTTACATGTGCCTGAAGCTGTGAGCATCTCTGCTCCACCAGGAGAGCTCCTCTGCCTTCTGCAAAGAGCTGTGAGCTCAGGAGGAACAGACCTCCTCATTAATGGTCACAGGCTGGTCATTAGATGGTCACTGAATCTTTCTTGATGACCTGTTAATGAATTTCCCACTGACTTTTTGTGAAGATTGGTCAAGGTAGACAGTATAAATAATTTATAGCTGAGCGCCTGGCATGTTAATGGCCTTTGCTCAGCAAATCTAATTGACACGGTACTGCTAAAAGGAAGTACATCCTTCCTTGTTTCTCAGGTGTAAATATTTCATGTTGAAAGGAAACTTTGGATTCTGTGTTTAAAAATATGTTCAAATATTTTATTTAGGGGGGAAATTATTTAAGAATTTAATAAGGAAAAAAAAGTCTTTATCTTACAAACTTTTTTGACACATTTTCCCCTTAATGCTTTGTTTATTAAAAAAAAAAAAAAGATAATATTCACCTTTAAAAGGCTTAGAGGCCTTCACAGTGTAAAAGTCATCTCTCAGTGGGTGCCTGTTCGCTGCAAGAGCCTGGAGAGGTGTTAACACCTGTGGTGCCTAATCTCTGTGAATCACAGATAAATTGGCCAGAAACCACAGTCCCTCCAGTTGTGATCTTACAACCTCTCAAGGGCTAAAAAGTTTCAACTGGGCCTTGACTTGGTGGGAAAGCTGCAGGAAAAGCCCAAGAAGTGGCAATGATACAACAGACAGTACTCTTCCCTCTAGAATTGGTGATAATGCCATAGGGTTAATTCATTCTTTGAAGGAGCCTGTTTTTTGCTTTAGTCATGCAGGAACCTTCTCCCATTTTGAGAGTGATTGGAATCCACCAATGCTGCGATTGCTAGGCATTTCACAGCCCTGAACATGTGTTAAACTGGATGACTGTGACCAATATATTCATAATCCTTTAAGGTTTTGTGTTTTCATTTCCACGTGTTTGAGTATCATAGTTAGTTTATATATAAGATATGTAATTGTTGTAAGAAAGTGGGTTTGAATCTGTTCAGATGTCCTGGGAATGCTCAGGAAGATCTTCACATCCCATTACAGGTTTTCATGCGCTTGACCCTCATTAAGTGGTTCCCTAACGCTCGTCTCATTCCCCACAAATAGCTGCAAGATTACAAAAATCTATTCACTGCTTCTAGATGGCACTTCCAGAGCCCTCCTTGTGTTGAGAATGAGGAACTGAGTTTCCAGAAAGGTATCCTGACCATTCAGGAGGTTGTGTTGCAAGGTGGTGGTTTTGCAAAGAGGTGTCCTGACCACTGCTTCCCAGGGCATGCAAACTGTCTTTAGGAAGAGTGTTTGCCCTTCATCTTACATTTGGTGACTTTGCTCTAAATGAGATGAAATTATCTAATTGTCCCATTAACCAGAGATTCAATTTCATACCTTTTGATTATGAATAAGACCTTCATCTCCCAGTTTCAAATACTGGGGTATTCCTGTCTCCTTAGCAGACATTGCTGAAAAATGGTGTTGTGGCATCCACTGTAGGTAAGCTTTCTTAAAATGACAAAAAGCAGTTCAGTTCTTACTTTGGTTCTACACCTTTTGTGGTATGGATATGAGAGTTCACGCAAGTTAGAGGAGCAAGATGCTTTCACAGAAAATCATAAATCATTTCAGATAAATAAGAGATTTATTTAATAACTACTCATCTTCCTGTTACACAGCATCCTGCATTTGTTTCCATAGTAAAAAATAAATAAGATGCTCAAATATTGTCAGAGGTTTGAGAAGGACCATGTACTGACCCAAGGTAGTATATTTTTAAGAAAATACATTGAACCCAGATTGACTTCTCACAACATCTCAGTAGAGAAAATAACAAAGTAGTATTAACATTATATATGTATTATTTTTTTTCCATGAGCTGTGGTCAGTCAGCTTTAACATCCTAGGATCAAAAATTGAAAGTGTAAATAAAATATGACTTTGGTCTCAGCAGTAATATCAACTCCATGGAAATACTCTCCTCAGGGGGGAAAACGCTCCTTAAATCACAACACTTCCTTAAATCACAGTGTAATTATGCATTACAGAAATGCACATAACAGTTTAGAAGGCTTGTTGCATATTAAGACAAACAACTTTGCATCAGTGAATAGATCTTTAACTACATGGCTGTGTGCAGTACACCTAGTTTTAAGCAGTCTTACCCACACATCCAAAATGCACATGAAGTACCATTTCCATTTCTGCATGTGCTCTAGCTGGAACCCCAAACCCAAGTGGTACTAACACAATGTAAGGCTGCCCAACGAAAATAAACTAAAGTGAAGGCATATCACATTTTCAATTCTCACTGTATCATAGAATCATAAAATTATAGAATAGTCTGGGTTGGGAACTTAAATATCCTCTAATTCCAGTCCCTGCCACGGGCAGGAACATGTTCCACTAGACCAGGTTGCCCAAAGCCTCATTCAACCTGGACTTACACACATCCAGGGACTCACAGCTTCTCTGGGCAGTCTGTTCCAGTGCCTCACTACCCTCACAGTAAGGAATTTCTTCTGAATATCTAATCTAAATATACCTTCTTTTAGTGTAAAGCCTCCTTGTCATATCCCTACACTCACTGGCAGACTCCCTCTCCAGCTTTCTTACAGACTCCCTTTAGGTATTGGAAGGCCACTATAAGGTCTCCTCGAAGCCTTCTCTTCTCCAGGCTGAACAACCCCAACTCCCTCAGCCTGTCTTTATAGAAGAGGTGCTCCAGCTCATTGATAATCTCTGTGGCCTTCCTCTGGACTTTTTTATAACAGGTTCATGTCCTTCTTGTGCTAAGGCCCCTGAGTGGAACGCAGTACTCCACGTGGGGTCTCACGAGAGCAGAGTAGAGGGGAAGAATCACTGCCCTTGACCTGCTGGCCATGCTGCTTTTAATGCAGCCCAGGATACGGTTGGCCCTCTGGGTTGCTAGTTCACAGTAACAGCTCATGCTGAGCTTCTCATCAACCAATAACCCCAGGCCCTTCTCTTCAGGGCTGCTTTCAATCCATTCTCTGCCCAGCCTGTATTTTTTCTTGGGATTGCTCTGGCCCAGGTGCAGGACCTTGCAATTGGCCTTGTTGAAATTCATGAGGTTTGTCCAGGCCTGCCTCTCAAGCCTGTCCAGTTCCTTCTGGATTGCATCCCTTCCCTCCAGCATGCTGATCACACCACACATCTTGGTGTTATCAGCAAACTTGCTAAGGGTGAACTTGATCCCAATGACCATGTCACAGACAAAGATGTTAAACAGCACTGGTCCCAGTACTGACCCCTGAGGAACATCACTTATCACTGATCTCCACTTGAACATTGAGCTGTTGAGCACAACTCTTTGAGTGTGATCATGCAGCTAATTCCTTATCCACCAAGTGGTCCATCCGTCAAATCCATGTCTCTCCAGTTTAGAGACAAGGCTATCACTGGCTATCAGCTTCAAATGTTTTGCACAAGTCCAGGTAGATGATGTCAGTTGCTCTTCCACCAATGCTGTAACCCCATTGTAGGAGGCCATGAGATTTATCAGGCACAATCTGCCCTTAGGGAAGTCATGTTGGCTGTCACCAATCAACTCCTTATTTTCCATGTGCCTTAGCATGTAAACATTAAATAAGCAACTCTGCACATATGTAGAATTTCTGCTCCTTATTGCATGTACCTGATGGTTATTTCCATTCATACAGTAAAACATTTCCCATACAGTGGTAACTTAGCAACGAACATGTATCTTTCTATTGACTGTCCCTTGGAAATGGTAAAGGAAATAATATTCTACAGGAGTCTACCAACCTCTTTGCAGAAATGTTTGCAAGGCTGAACTAACACAAATGTGATTGCATGTCTGTTTTGCCTAACCTTTACCTATTTTTAAAGAAAACATTGAAATCTTTAGTTAAGTTGGCTATTTTTAAGAAACCATAGTCTTTCATTTCCTTGCAATACATGGAACACTTGGTGAAACAACACAAAATTGAATCCTGCTCTAATGTAACATTTAATCTCACTTTTATTGTATTTATTTTCAGAAAATATATTGAACACCGGCTGCAAGACAAGTAGATGTTTTGGGGCATTTCTAACAACAACTGGAAATTGACATTCCCTACATATATACATTGTTTAAATCAACACATCTACTGATTCAAAAAGGAATCCTTTTTTACAAATTTTGAAATAACTTTTTTTTTTTCTATGTAACAGGTGGTTCTGCTAATCTAACCTGCCGAGCTTTCTTTGGATATAGTGGAGATGTCAGTCCTTTAATCTACTGGATGAAAGGGGAGAAGTTTATTGAAGATTTGGATGATAGTCGAGTCTGGGAAAGTGACATCAGGTAAAAGAAAAAAAAAATCTCTCAAGCAATATCTTTTTTTGATAGTTAATGTAATACTTGTTATCACAGACTAATTCAGGAATACTTGCAGTCTGGACCCCTTTTTTGCAACATCCATTCTTTATCTTTTCAATTTCATCATTAGACAACAGAAAAATGCAGCAAAACCTGATGTTAGAGAGCTGCAAAAGCAGAGTGGTTGCCCAGCTAGCACAGTAGTGTAACAAACTGGGATTTGTATAGCCACTTCTTCAAACTGTGGCAAACTATAGCAACCATTAGCACAGTTACTAAGAAGAAATAAAGAAAAGTAAATACATCCAGAAAAGCAGGTCAAAAGAAGTTTTTTAAAGCACATAGCCTTAAATAAATGCTGAAGTCTGACTTCTCTTTTTGAATGTTTGATTTCTCTTCTTCAAAGAAAGAACTGAGTTTCCTGGAATGTTATTTGCCCTGTGAGATCCAAGACTCCTGTTACGTGGGCAGGTTCTAGCTGCTGAAATATTTGTTATAGAAAGGATCTGGCAATTCACGTCATGTACTTATCCTGCTTCTAAAAGTGTTACCTCATTTGGAAATTGAGAAAACAGTGTTTTTGTATTGAGAATAACATGTTTGACACAGCTTTCCAACTCATATCCAATATGAAGTACCTACTTGGATCTGAAGAGATTCCTTTCTTATTTACAATTCTGTGTGTGTGAATGACTGTGTTTGTATATCATGCATAAACCCAGAAATGAATGCAAAACTAAGCATGCACTACAAAGGAAGTTAAATAACCACAGGTGTATTATCCTCAGTGATTTTCTACAATAGAACATCATGAGTTTATTTCCCTTTCAGCTCTTACATAGGAATTTACTACCTTATCAAAAGACAAGAAGTCACACTTGTTTTCAGTTTTAGCTTGGAGTTCTTCTGTATAATTAAATTAAGGAAGAAGCTTCCTTTACCAAAATCAAGAAGGTCATATAGACATTCAAGGTCTCTGTGTCCCCAGACATAGGCAAAATGGAGGCATATTTCACCCCAGTGCATATCAAATTTATTTTATAAAGCTCAGGACAAATACACTTAATTGAACAAGACAACTAGATAAGTTACATTTCTCATATAAAGCTCTTCCCAAGCCTTTCAACCAGACTTGGCATTTTGAAGGCTGACGAAAATGTGTCAAAAACCTCTTTACAACTTTCTTGTTTTGTGGAGGGAGGACCCAGAAGACTGTTTTCCGCTGCTTTTGTCAGGTGTGAAGTGAAGGAGCAGTCTGTAGCAGTTTGTCACTTGCTTTGCTTCTAAAACCACTGATGAGATTGCTAAGAGGGAAAGAAAGAAATTGGAAAACAGCATTAAGCAGGTCTTTGCTTTTCCTTAGCATCTGTTAGAATGAGTGGCATCTGGCATTCCAGTTCCTTCTATTGACTTATAATACATAGTCAAATTTTATAATCACAAAATATTTTTTTAATTCAGT
Source organism: Anser brachyrhynchus (assembly GCF_964034855.1). Classification (NCBI taxonomy): domain Eukaryota; kingdom Metazoa; phylum Chordata; class Aves; order Anseriformes; family Anatidae; genus Anser; species Anser brachyrhynchus. The sequence goes on along the minus strand of NC_137694.1, from coordinate 125,021,183 downwards.
ATACAAATAGTGTATTTTGTCAAGACTCCCAGTGTAATCCAAAACCTGAAAATAACTGTTTCACTTTTCTCTGTTCTAACATTTCAAGACTCTACATATTACTGATCAGGGCCTCCATCAGAGTACAATAATATGTTATCAGTGTGCACATCATCTTGCTTAAATACAATTAACTGTAGCTCTCATTAACATTTACAAAGCCAAACCTCCTCATTAGAAGTGAGGAAGAAAAGTGTGTGATATAATTTAATTAAGATTGCATCAAACCATAACCAAATTTGAAGCCAAAGAGTTGTGAATTGTAAGTAGCAATATTATGTCATGATTATCTAATGCTCCACTGTGATACAAGCAGAACAGAAGATACGATTTCTTTTTCCTTAGGGTTCTCAAGGAACATCTTGGGGAACAGGAAGTTTCTATCTCATTGATTCTTGACTCCGTGGAAGAAGGAGACCTTGGCAATTACTCATGCTATGTTGAGAATGGAAATGGACGCCGTCACGCCAGTATTCTTCTGCATAAAAGGGGTAAATATGCAGGTCCTCACCACAAAATGGTACATTATGGGGGTGGTCAGTTTGGAAAGCTTCCTTTTTATGAAAGTATGTCTTTCTGAGATATTAATAGGCACTAATTGTTTTCCCTTAGCATTCATACCACATCCAAAATAAAATATAAAGGTTGCTGTTTATTCTGGCTGTCACCAGGATAAATACAGTAACACTTTTTAATTATATTTCTATAACAGATGCATTTAATAATTTTAAATTTTAAAAGTAATAAAGGCTCAACAGAGAAAAAAAATAGTAGGAAGTTACAAGTAATAAAACCATAATCATTTTCTTTAAGAAATAAAATCAAATATTAAAAAAGCAAAACAAATACATTCTACTTCTATCAGTAAAATCACCTAAACTTCATCGAATCACAGAATGGTTGAGGTTGGAAGGGATCTCTGGAGTTTGTCTGGTCCAAAACCCCTGCCTAAACAGGGGAACCTAGAACAGGTTGCACAGGACTATGTCCAGGCAGCTTTTGAAAATCTCCAAGGAGGACTCCACAGTCTCTCTGGGCTACCTGTACCAGTGCTCTGTCACCAGCACAGTAATTAAGTGTTTCCTAAAGTTCAGACAGAGTGTCCTGTGTCCACTTTGTGCCTATTGCCTCTTGTCCTATAGCTGGGCACCGCTGAAAAAAGCCTGGCTCAACCCTATTTTCACCCTCCTTTCAGGTACATATACACACTGACAAGATCCCTCTGAGCCTTCTCTTCTCTGGACTGGACAGTGCCAGCCCTCTCAGCCTTTTCTCATGTGAGAGGAACACTAAAGCCTTATTCATTTCTCTAGCCCTTTGTTGTAGTCTCTCCAGTATGTTTACATCTCTTTTGTACTGGTGGGCCCAGAACTTCCCTCCACCTGCTGGCAACACTTTGCCTAATACAGTCAAGAATACCATTAACTTTCTTTGCAGCAAGGGCAGATTGCTGGCTCATATTCGGCTTGATATCCATAGGGACCTTCAGGTTATATTCTGTAAAAATGCTTTCCATCTGGGTGTTCCCCAGCATGTACTGGTACCTGTGATGGTTCCTTCTCAGGAACTTTGCACTTTCCTTGTTAAACTTCAACAGTTTCTCATCAGTACATTTTTCCAGCCTATCCAGGTCCCTCTGGTTGGCAGCACAACCCTCTGGCCTATCAGCCACTCCTCCCAGTTTTATGTCATCTCCAAACTTGCTGATGGTACACCCTGCCTCCTTCACTCAGATCCAATATTGACCACTGGGGTATGCCACTAGTTACTGGCCCGCAATTAGACTTTGCAGTATTAATCATAACCTTCTAGGACAAGCCAATCAGCCAGTTTTCAACTCACCTCACTGTCCATCCATCCAGCCTACAGGAGTTCCTGCATAGTCTGACTGTGGACATTTTCCTTCTAACACATTTGCGTAACACCAACATTTTTCAAGCGAAGACAGAAACATATAAGTATCTTCCTATTTCTACTCACCACTCACATTCAGTTACTTCAGCCTAATGTCCACAGGGATGGAGATAATTATGGAAAGGAGGAGAGTCTCTTGCAAAGACAGGTTCTGATATTCACTTTGTTCACTTTACCTCCCAGAGGGTGCTCCACACGCCTAGGCTTGATGCTCCCCACACTCATGAAGCATCCCACTGGTTTAAGAGAGCAAAGAACAATCAGCAGCAGTGTCTGTACTTTGCTGTCATTACTGTGCTTTTTTTAGTCTGTAAATGTTCTTCTGGGTTCTTCCTACGGTACTGAACTAGTTGTTGCATCTCAATTTATATCAAAGCGGTGAAGCCTTCCCTAATTTTAGTCTTGCAACATGCAAAATCTATCCTAGAGCCATAAACCCAGACAGTGTGATTCATTTATTTAAATATATTTTTGTGTACCCCCAATTAATTGAAAAGAGCTAATTCATAGCCCTTTTTCTGAACACTTCTCAATCTTTCTTATGAGATGTAGATGTAAATAAATAGATGTTCCACTTATTGTGGTATTTGGAATATTCTCTTGAATTTACTGAAATGGAAAATTAACTTATTAAGTAGTTGAACTGCAACAATTTATCAGGTGGTAGCCATGTACCCTATTTCAGATATATTTGAACCCAGGGCAACAACTTTAAAAAACAAACACTCAAATTCAATGTGTTGTCTTTAATAATGAAGTTAGTACATGGAGCACTGGAGATATAGAATTTTAAGGCTTAAATTACTTTGAAACCAATAATTAACTGACTGATTTTTAAGTCATGTGCTGATGGTGAGTCCTTATTTTCCCCTCCATACAAGCAATAACACCAAGACTGACATGACATGTAACGTAATTTTTTTGTTCTGTGACCATCATATCTTTAATCTATCAGTGTATATATAAAATTTTTGGAAGGGTTTACTTTCCTTCCTCCCTTTTTCAGAGAAATCAGTATGTCAAACATATCACAGTATGTGGTCTCATGATGCACAATGACATGCTTAAGAGGAAGTAATCTCAATATTTAATTGCCCTTATAAATAGTAAAAGGTAAAATAGCAAGAGCTCCCACAAAAGATTAAGTAAGACTGAATCTGAAATTGTGATTTGGAAACAAAATCCATTGTGCCCTCAAAAAAACAAAAGGTACTTGTTACAAGCCTTCTACATACTTTGCATGTTGACAACTGTTTGAGTGAAATGATAAATTAACCATGACAGATAAAAATTTGATCTTGTCTCTCAGGTCTCCTAGGAAGAGGAGCTTTGCACTGCTTGCTTAGTCTCCTGTATATCACCATGACAACATTTCGTTTTAGGTTTCCCTGTTTAGATCCATATTTAGTCTCTGATAGGAATGAGTTAGCTGTTTATTAATTTTTGATTATTTGCTCACTTAGAACAATAGGGACCTAACAATTAGGTAAATTTGTTTCCTGAAACTAAAGCATTTGCAGAGGTATTAGTTTTTCCTGGTTTTCTAGTTAGAGATCTCTCTTTTTCATCGGTATAAGCAAACAGACATGGTGAATTTGAAATGTTCACTACTTACCTGAAAACAAACTGATAAATCACTCTTAAACTTCATATGTGGTACATTATCACTCAGATCAGAAGAGACAAAAAAGCAGAAAGCTCTGTTACTGGACAAAAAGTGTTCCTGGGAAAAGAGGTATTTAGAGCTAAATGCTAGAGTGGGGATTCAGGTACAAAATGTAAGCCTTTAAAACAACCTTCTGCCTCTTGCTTTGCCCTGCTCAATATATTCTCTGTAAACATGAACTTCCAGTGGGAGCTTTTGGGTATGCCCACAATTACACATCCTGAAAGGACAAATAGTTGAGAGGCTGAATCACCAGCAAACACCTACATGCATCTTTCTTACTCTTCACTCCAGTCTGTCCCAGAAGGGAGCTATTTACCTCACAGAAAATGAAAGCAGGAGCTGGTGGCAGTCCCTTCACATGCCAGTGCCCAACATGAGCAGCCAGGGCAAGGGAGCTTCTACTTTCTCCCTGATTTGGTCCTGGAATTGAAACCCTGAGCCTCCCACCTCATTAAAGAAAGTTTAGGGCAAGAGCTGTGCAGGAAAAGCTACACTACATTAGGCATCCAGCTTCAGACAACTGCGGTCTAGGCATCTCCCTTTAGCCCAGGTACCATCAGTCCCCATCTCTGGCAGTTTAGCCCCAATTTCCTCCTGAGTTCCTCTTTGTGACTGCCAGTGGAGAAAACCTATGATCAGTATTTTTATGCAGACAGCTAACCATTTCTAGATGCCTACCTTTCCTCAGATGCCACGCATAGGAAACATTTAACTCAGAGCTAAAGGCAGTAGAGCATTTTAAGTATAGCAATGCCAATGCTGTTTCCTCCTCTGGTCCATTCCTACAAAATTTGTCCAAAAATAATCAGCAATAGAGAGCGACCAGAACCCAGGAGATCTAACTTTCATTCTCTTCCTCCAGCTGTTGATCAAATTTCTTTCTATCATTTTTACAATAATAGAGTTACTTGCTCTTCTGTGTGAACAAAAAAGATCTACTTGTTACAATCTGAAGCTGATTTTGTTGCTTAGTGATGATAGCTATCATCGATCATCTGTAGCAGTTACAGGTCAGTCTTCAACTAGATAGAGGAACCTTCTAGAAATTAATATTGAGGGTGGTACTGACAGTAGCTAAACCCAAATTTATTAATGACAAACTACATACTGCAGATGATGTAAGGGGTGGATCATACACTACAATTCTATTTTTTCACAGGCTTTTAATTCAAGAAGACAAGCCCATACGTAATAAATAAAAATATAATGCATAAGAAGAAATAATGTTCTTCTACAATATTACATCTTCTAAACTATGACTTTCATGCTGGATCAAATCCCTTGTGGTCTTATTTAATTGTAAACTTAGGTGGTAATACAGATTATTATTTAATTTTGTGGCTGTTTCTGTGGAAATTCTTGACTGCGTGTCTGCAAATAAAATACCAATGCAAAAATAATCTCAAATTCTATGCTCTCCTAAGTTTTGAGGGTTGGTTTTTTTTTTCAGTTTTTCTTATTTTAAAAACTAAATAACATATTTATGGTTTTCATGGGACACCCATCAGACCTGTGGGCAGGTAATACATTTTATGCATTTTTTTCAAAGTATCTCCTTCTTTTTCTTCCATTTTTTCTCAATGTTGTTTACTCTTCTGTCCTGTGCCTCTTATATCTTGGGTCTGTTTTCTTCTGTCATAGGGCATCTATGGGGCTTTTTGACCCTAACATATGTAACTGAGGGATGGTTAAAACAACTTTTAAAGAGTTTTAATAAAATATATTGTTTAGAGGAAGAGTTATTCTATTTGAATTTGCCCATGAGAATGTATGTTTGAAATTAAAGCAAGTTATTTTTTTCCATAGGAAATGCTTCTTGAGGAAAAATTTAAGTAGGCATACTTTAAACTCTTTGCCTGTGAACACATAAACATTGTATTAATATTTCCAAATATTGGAAGCCAAATTATGAATAGTAGGAAATTCTGAATATTCTTCATCCAGTTATTAATGGTAATAGAATTGCTGAGAAGCACCTTAAATTACTGTGTCGTTCACATATTAATGTAAATCTGTTTTATAATGTCAGGACTTGAATAATCTAAGTTTTTGATTTCACGAACATTTTCAATGACTAGACACAACTTCACAAAGCAGTAGGCATGAGTGACAATTAAAAGAGAAAAGAAACGACAGTTATCATCTAAACTCCATGAAGAAACCACAGGAGTTACAATTCCCTTTGCCATACTGCTTCATGATGTTTCGGAAATTTCTGAATTGGCACTCATCATGTGAGATACGAGAGCAAGGAGTTTCATATTACAACTTCTGTTAATTGTTCTTAATTAACTGAACATTTCAGCAAGACTCTTAAGTCTCAGTGGAAGCAAAACTTTTGTAAAACACAGATCCATTTGGTTTGCTAAGACCTCACACATGTATATCTTCCAGCATATAAGGCATTCAGCTTTTGCTCTGCACTGTAGGATAAGCTGTTCTGAGTTCCTCTCTAGGTTTTAGAATTGAAAGTGAAATTTGATTTGATTTGATGTGAATTGATTCCCCCCTCCCCCACCATTAAAGAAGCCATCATAGGTCATTAAAGAAGCCATCATAGGCCATTAAAGAAGCCTTCAGGTTGTCTTGTTCTGAGCAGTGCAAAGATTCAGTACATGACACAGGAACAAAGGTGCATGACATGGGGCTTCCTGACTTCTTTCCCCAAGCCTAACCAATAATGACTACTCTTTTTACACTCAATCTCATCTAAAATCAGTAAATTAGTTGTGTACTAAAGAATGTTTCTGTCTGTTTGACAGAAACTCTTCATAAAACTCTTTTCTTCATCAGTAAGGTTTCTATCCTTTAGAAAACTGGAGTAAGACATCTCCAATGAAAAGATTAGTCAGATTACTTACCATGTGCCTAAATCCAGCTCTCCTCTGAAGAGATGTCAAACAAATTGGTTTGTTAAACAGATTTCTTTTTAAAACAGCTTTTGTTCCTCTTTTATCATAGTTCTTTTTATATAATGGCTATGTAAGTTCTTTTCTAACCCTGATTGACAAGGAAGAAAATATTTTAAAATAAAATAACACAAATTGTTCTTATAAACCATTCAGAGCTAAATTATTCATTAATGCTATCCATAGGAAGAAATGTAAACAGTATGTTTTATGATCTTACATCCTTGGAACTTGGTACTCCATTTTTCCCCACATTTTGGCACCTCCCAGTGCTTCTTACATTCATTTCTTTCAGCAGATCTAAAAGAAGTAATTGTGTGGGATGTCTGATTTCTGTAGCACAATAAGCAAATAGAATCTCTCCTAATCAGTAAGGTTTTAAGTCATATAAAATTTATTTGCGGAAGCTAACTAGAGATTAATTCAAATCTGCATATCTGCAACTTTTTTTCTTTCAATTTGAAGTATAAACTGCCTTTAAAATGCAGTGTTCTGTATTTAAATCTAGTAAACTTCAGTAGTGCTGCAGCATCTACATTTTTTTCAATCTTGTCTTCTCTTGAGCTAACATGCTCAAGACTGTAATTATTCTTCTGCTGGGAACAGGTATTCCATACTTCTCAGAAAGAATAAAAATGTCATCACTAAGAATATACATTCTATTATTACAAATTATTTTCTCTAGTCTAGTAACACTAAAATGTCCAACAGAACCACAGCTTGGATATGCTGTCTGTTGTACTAATGAATAGGTCAACAAGATCCCCAACTTGTATTGGCACTCATACATACATATATGGAGTATGTATTATATATTGATCTAATAAATAAAGTGAGATAACCGTGTCTCAATAGTTCTGACAGATAAAATGAAGCTACTGCATTGAAAAAAAATAAAAATTTAAAACTATAACCAAACTTACCCACCTTAAGTCAACTCTGCAGGCATTTACAGGCCTATGTGGCCTATGCTGGCAGAAAGTATAAGCTTTGTGCTTATAGATGATTTCATGATCAAGCTAATGAACATGCCAAATCTGCTTCTACTGGTATCAGAAGTATTATTATTTCAACAATATCTATTAGTGGTTATTCACAGCAGTATTCATAAAGCCATCTTTGTTCCTTAAATACAGATTTATTTTGCTCTTTGAAACAAATGAAAAAAATATCAAAAAGTAGAAAATAGTTAATACATATACATATACACATACTGTGTATGCATATGCTGTGTAAAGCTGTGGTTCAATATGCTATATTTCTATGAAAGATATCTCTGTATAAAGATATATTGCTTTATAGCCATTCTGTATTCAGAAAAAGGAAAAAAAAAATCATACTTCTCCATTTTTTTAACTATGAGTATGGTTTTCTTTCTTCCCAATCTAATCTCTCTCTTCTTTTTACTGATGATGTCTAAAATGAGATTCAGATGATTATTCCTTTTCTAGCTGGCCTCCTCCTTCCTTTATGGGTAAGACAACTCTTTATAAACAAAACTACATCTGATGAAACATTGGTCTTGCATTGGTTATCAGTATCTGTTTTTTCCATTCTCTCGGGCATCATCATAGAAAATAACAGTGGAGAATTTTAGTAAGCATTATCTTAACCTGCTTCCTTTCCAAATTATACCCATTACCTTTATGTTTCACATTATAATTGAACCCTATGAACATATATCTAGACAAACTAAGAACTGAATCTAAACAAGCCTTTTAGCTTTATTGTAAAATTGTCCAAGACAAGCAGAGAATGGAAATGAGTCTAAGACACAAAGTTGCGGAGATTTGTGTGGGATAACCTGAAGCTCTGTGAATAGTCCTGTTGACTTCAGAAGGATTACTTATATTCTGTGAAGTTATGCAATCTGTGTAAGTGATTGCAAAATTGAAACCTTAGACAGACTGTAATTGGATTTTGAAAAAGCCTCAGAAAATTAATACACAGATATAAATCACATGTCCTTGAAGAGTTATAAATCACACACACACAAAAAAATGTTTGAAACATAATTATTTTTCTAGGTAGCTCAACTGTATACGGACTAATGAATAGAATAAGATTAATTTTAAATTATCACAGATCATTAAATGTAAGGTTTCTGAAGCATGTTGTATAAGTCATGAGGTATGAATCTTTGAAAGCACTCTTATTTACTTTCTTATTACAACTCCAGCTAAGATAAGTGAATTACCTGCTTTACACAGAGAAAGGAAGTTTATCAAAAATTAAAGCCAGGTAAAGATCAAAGATATATCCTACAAATACGCCTAATGATTAGGACAGCATCGCTATAAAATGAGTACATTTATTACCATCACATCATGCTGAATATTTAGAGAGGATGTGTACTTTTTTTTAATTAGCATTTTCTTTCTTTGGGTTGCTGGGCCAAAACCTCCTGATAAGGAGAAAAAAAAAATGTAGCCGTTGGTCAAGCTGCTTGTAACAAATCTTGTTTTAAATCGAAGCTATTTATTCAGAAACCAATCTACTACTGCAGCAGTAATCAATGTGTTTTCCGTTGGAGTAGAACTGTTCCTGTGCTACTGGAGGACTATTGTTAATTGCCTGTAACTAAATGATCGCTGTGCATCTGAACGTAGCTCCTTGGCACTTGCTCATTTGTTGTGTTTAACAGAATGCCTGTCCCCCTAAGGGTTAGCCGAGTAATTTTCCTCTACTACTTTCTACATTCAGCCTCAGCTCCTTAAGGAGGGCAAGGTCTGTAATTTGAGAAACGTAACACAGAGGCTAAATAGGTTTTAAAAGGTTTGCACTTTTTGTCTCTCCCCTCTGATGTGGAATTGTGCTGAAATTGAATCTTTTTAGCGTGCAGCCACTGCAGGAAACTTGAGTTTCAGCAGGAAAAACAGATCACACTTCAAAGGGAGTGCAATGCCTGCTGTAGCAATCATGTTCAAACTGCAGTGCAGAAGGCAGAATAAAGCAGCACAAAACAATCATGTTTCTGCAAAGGCAGCCTTACACTCTATCCTTGCTATTCCACCTTTACTACATCCTTGCTGTCACACACATCACCAACAGCCTCACAAGACACCTTTCAGGAGTAACCTCATCCAGGTAGGAGTCAGAGTCCTCCGCTCCACCTCACAAGGGGAAAACCAGACTGCTTCTGACTCCTTCAGTTCGGCATAACACAGGGTGATGCTCTTCAAAAAATTCCCAAGGCAGCTCAAAGCTAGATGGTGCCCCTGTACAGCATGCTTTAGTAACCTGCAGTTGCACTAGCTTGAGGCCTGAAAGCAAACTGTTTAATGTGGCACTATGCACAGGCTAATCTGTCCTGCCCTTCACGGCACTGTACAGACAGGGCTGCACTAGTTTGTGTGCTTTGGGGACTATCTAAGGCTTTTGCATGGTGGTGTGTAAGGATGGATAATTACTGTATCTCTCTGCCTTAAGACCCTTATAAACTTCACCTGAGACAGAGAGCGCGTATGCGCTGATACATAGCTCAGCATGGAGGAAAACACAAACTTGCTATGCTAGAAGGAAAGAGCAAAAAACTTACTATGGAAACAATTCTGTTTAAGAATCATCTTCCCCTTGTACTCATATGTGAACATGATCGGCAAGGCAGCATCAGAAAAAAAGGCAATTTCTAGTACTTTCCAAGGTGACTTAGAGAGTTTTGTTTCTTGCTCTGCTTGCCTAATAGGTTTAGGACAGTTTTATGTATATTCATATAGACTTTTTTTAAAGAAAAAATACAAGCATAGTCTTGAATAATTTTATGGGGAAAATAGAACCTAAGAGGGACTCTTTGATGGCAAAAATGATGCAGTGCATTAGTCTGATTTCATGCATAATGATAGAGAATAGGTAACTAACTACCTGCAGCTATTTTTTCCATTTAATCTCAAAATCATTAATTTAGGAAAAACTTTTGTTTTCCAGCTGTATTTCCATCACTTTTAATGAGTCACAACAGCAGGCACATAAATATTTTGTACCTAGCAACCCAACATATTAAAAACTGTTCTTCTAGTTCCTATTAAACAGCTGCATCACCTGTAGTACAAAATGATATACAGGCTATAGGAAGCCAGTGCAGAACAATTTCCATTTCCATTCATATTGTAAAATACTGTATTACTTGTATGCAAACATTATTATTTTTTTGGTTATTTTTATTAACATTCCCGTATCTGGACCAGAAGACAATTGAAAGTCTGAAATAACCATGCCAGTCTTGAAAATATCTAACACAAAGGAGTTTCCAGCACAGTTTTGGGAAGAATGACAGAATATAAATGCCTTTTTATTTTACTTTATTACAGTTTTAGTGCCTTCTAGAGAGCAATGAAATCATCTTACAGTTGCCTCAAAATAATAAAAAAATGTGTGATTCTCAGTAGACATAGTCAAAATAAATGGAATTGTCACTTTCTCCTATAACCTTTTATTTCTCTAATTGAATTGTATTGTGCTGGAGTATCATGTCTGCATAACCACAAAAGCCAAAAAAACGGGCCTACACTGCTTCAGTCAGACAGAACCTGCCCACTGGAAGAGTGTGGTGTGAAAGTAACATGAACAAAGCTTTCTCCAGCATAGATATTATGAAGCAAACTGCATAACTTAGTTTTCCAAGATTTGATTTCTTGGCATTCCTCAGAACTGAGTGATATTGAAAAAATATAGATGGTCTTAAGATATGCCATTTATTACTCATTTCAAGTTACAACATTTCTAGCAACCATCCCACTGTCCTTGTTTAACATTGCTAGTTTCAAGATGATTAGCAAAGGAAAACTAGCCACAAAATGGATGCCACATAGCTGCATGAGTTTTCTTGAGTGTGCAATGGTTAAGACAAGGGGATTGAAGGCCCATGATGACATACTACTTATTCACTGATAAGTGACCCCACTGAGGAGATTGCTGTTATTAGATGTGGCTACATTTGACTGGAGTCACCATCCTCAAAAGGGAACTACATAGCATGAACTCGATCTGCCATGTGAATCTCCAGTGGCAGACTGCAGCAAAGGCACAAAAGAGGAGGGATCATGGTCTGAATGGGGACGTCAGGACTGACAAATTGGGTTGGTTTGCAATGGCTAACCATAAAGCAAACCCTGTTTGGAGAAAGACGAGAGAACAAAAATGAATTGCAAATCGTTGGGAAACTGTGTCAAAGATATTTACATATAACCAAGATGTGAGGCTCTGGGATTCCTTGTATAATTTGTCTTCACATCCCTCAAGCTATTTTTTCTTTGCTTTTTTTTTGTTTGATCATTTGTTTGTTTTAGGAAGAAAAAAAATCCTTAGTTTAATTGTAGGCAGTAGACTAAAACTCATCCAAAACCAGATCTTTTTCTTATTTCTGTGTGGATTAAAGGAGGAAATGTGTTTTAACTATAATCCACAAAAAAAAAATATTCACCTCTGCTTTCATTGGAATGTCAACATTTACATGTGTAAAACAAACCGTGATATATCCACAGTGAGAGAGAGAAGGAAGAGGGTTATCAGATCTCTCTTTTATATATATGCACATACACATCCCAGCAACAGTTCTTTTTTCAAATGAACAATCCAGACACAGTACCAGAGGAAAAAGTATGTTATTAAAGGAAAAATGTTCCTATTGTTATTTTTTCAAGGGTTCTTTAGCTAATTAAAAAAAATAACAATAATAAAATAACCCTCATTATTTTATTTTACTGTTTAATATAAGTAAGGTCTACTGCTAATCTTTCTCTGTTTTGGAATGTGTTTGTTACTGCATTTTGTAATTCTTTGCAGAGCTGATGTATACAGTTGAGCTTGCTGGTGGGCTTGGTGCTATTCTGCTGCTGCTTGTTTGTTTAGTGACTATCTACAAGTGTTACAAGATAGAGATTATGCTCTTCTACAGGAATCATTTTGGAGCCGAAGAACTAGATGGAGGTAAGGCAGCTTTTCAGTATGCTTGTCAGTATGCAGCGTGTGCCTGTCTTCTATTCTCTTTACTAAGGCCCAAGTTTAATTTCAGTTTAAGATGCGTTAACTACAATTTTTATTCCTCACTGCATTAGCCACTGACTTTAATACACTTTCCTCATGCAGCACATTAGCAGCAGTGGCTGCTTAGCTGATGTACATGCTACTCTCTGATCTCCAGGCAACACCCATGTCTTTTAGATTCATACTCCCAACACCAAATGAAAGCTACCAGCACCTATGCATTAAAGATTTTCCCTTTCTGACAGTTCCAAAAGGCAGTTTCACTTTTCCATAAGGAAGGAAGCATATTCCTAATTGCGTTCCCCAGATAGGTAGAGGTTGGAGTGAATCTCAATTTACTCCTTGTTTAAACTGATCTGATCAGTCTCAATAAACTGTGCTGAGTGTTTGGGAATGCAAATAGCAGTCTATTTTCTTGACTTCACTTAATCACTGAGAGAGCAGCTAATGGTCATTAAAGTTGTTCTGTGATTCAAGAACAGCCAGCTTAAACAAAAAGTAGTCTGCAATGTACGCATGGCTTGTGTCAAACACATACATGCATTTTGTTTTCTTCAGTTTTTAAGCAATGAGGAAAAATGTCTTTTCTGCCTCTAGTCCTACTAATCAAAACTACTATTGGACAGCAAATTTGGTTGAGCTGCAGGCTCTGATTACTTAGGTTTGGTTTTCTGGGTCAGAACTCCTGATGTTTTGTGCTACCACTATGTCTTTGGTGACAGGACCTTCCTTTTTTACTGAAATACTGCTGAAAGTTATTTTAGAGTTCAAGGTAATAGCCTGTGGACAGAAGCCACTGTGTGACATACTATAATAAATACATACTGATAAACAAGCACTGGCCAAATCTGTAACTGATAAGGGAGAAGACCAGCAGCAAAATTAGAGGTCCTTGTGTAAGGGAAAGAATTCCATATTAAGATCACTAGGGAATGACCCACTTCTGCCTCCAATCTAAAAAAATGCAATAGGTTCCAAAATAGAAAATGCTCAGAACAACAATGAGCCTAAGTACATAAAATTTTGTATCTTTCTACCAGATTTACAAAAAGGATGCATATTAATACAGAAGCTCAATGGGGGAAAAAAATCTGGTTACTTATTTTACAAAGGAGGAAACTGAGGCCCAGTAGGACCATGATTCATGAAGGATTTTGGCAGACACAATTTTTTTCAGGAGCTGAGATCTTTCCTTTTCCAAAAAGTAACCCCCAGTTTAAAGGAGCATGCTTACTTGTATGTGTGAATTTAATAATAATCATATTATAATGTGAAAAAAATAGGTGGTTTAATTAATAATTGTTTAAATATATGCAATTTCATGTTTTCTCTCTCATTTTCAGGAATTCTTACTTTTACTGTCATTGTTTGTTATCTCAAATCTCTCATATTCATTTGCAAACTTACTCTAGCAAGTGTGACACACTTGTCTCTCTTCTCCCATCTCTAACATCAGTTACCTGGGAACAAAAGCATCTTTATCACCCCTTTTAAACAACAAAAAATGAATCCCTCAAGGATAGTATTCTGGGATTCAAAAGGAGGAAAAATAATATCCATACAGTTTGTTTTTTTTCTGAGCAAATTTCATTGTTTAATAAGATAAAACATGGATTTTCCTTAGATGATCAATACAAACACTCATAGTTTGGGTGCTTGGTTGTGGTAATACACCAAGAAAAATAACACTTGCAGATTCTCCAAAAAGAATACTACAGCTTCTGCTGTACTCAATATACTAGCAACACGGATAAAACCTATTGTGCCAATGGATTTACTGCAGCTGGACTTTTACTCTGTCTCTTTCACTTAAGCTCTTGCAGAAACAGGAAGACAGTGACAAAATATCCCCACAGAAGACCTGGCTACAGTTTGTGTGGAAATAAATTGCAGACCTACATTCAGGTTCTTTCCTTTGGCTTTGCCTGTTACTGACAGGCTCAAAATGCTGAATTCTAAAATCTTCTTCTAACCTAACCTCCTGCAGTGCAACAGCAAAACACCCATGTTCTATTCATAATTTACATTATGTTCTGGCATACTTCAGGATAGCATGTAGATAAGCAAACATCAAAATACCGTAGGCTTTTTTTTTGTGTGTATGTTCACTATATTGTATCCAAAGAGGATTCAAAATGCTTTAAAAGTGAGGTCCAATTAAATTTTTCAGTTGAAAATCTCTTTTAAAATGCAATGCTTCATTTCTTCTGTGATCAGAGAACAAGCCCTTCAGGATGTCAAATCTCATCACAATTTCTTGTTCCTTTCCAAACCTTAGACAATAGTTTTTCCTCATACACATTTCTGTGTAGGCATGGGTAAATTGCGAGAAATATTTGAAAATGGAGTATTTAACCCTTACAGCTAAGATAACTTAATTTATTACTTTCTCTAGTGTTCACAGATGCTGATTTCTCATTTCTCTAACTTGTAGCTTTGAATTTCACATCTTCCCTCTCATCCCAGGGCATCTATTCTCCTGCTTTTTTCTCTCTGCGGCGAGCACTTCATCTCAGCCTTGCCTTTATTGTCTCATGGGAATGTACACTGAAGCCTCCCCTTCCCACACTTTCTTTCCTTTCCTACTAAATTAGAACATAATCAAATCAACACAGAATACTGGAGTTTGGTTATTAAACTTCACCTCAAACATCTGACAGATCTCCCTGGGAGCTGGAACAGAGGAGCAAAAAAACTCTGACCCATGGCAAAGCATTAGCTTTGTCACCTGCAGCTGTTTGGCATGACCTTGCTTCTCAGGGAGATAGTTCACACCTACCAGTTAGATGGTCAAAAACTCCCAAACCTGTTTTAGTGGAGAATTTTAATTCAGGATCTGCCTACAAACACAATGAAGATGATACCTTCAAACAAACATCCACTATTATTCTGAAAACAAAAAAAAAAAAAAAATCAGAAATAGATACTTCACTGGGAATTTCTGAGGGCTGATCATTGTTAAATACCAGGCAACCATTTTAGGTTGAAGACTCTACCTTTGAAAGTTAATTTTAAAAAACTTTGTCCCTAAATTGCACTTTAACTAACACATTATTAGTGAAAACAATTTTAAGAAGTGGTGATTTCTTATGTTTTGCTATACATTGGGCTCTAACATTAGAGTTTTATAACACATTTATCCTCTGAGACGTGTTTTAGCTGTTATGTTTCTGTATTTTTACAGACAGGATCTTCTCTGTCACCTTTCCCAGTTTTTAAATGAACTTAATCAATAAACTAACTATTGCACTTTAACTGACAGAGAAGAGTAAAAGTGCAAGAAAACATTTACAAGTACCTGGGATCAAGACACATGCTGAGTTCTTTCTATCTTGCATTCTGGGATCTTTTTGTATCAGAAGAGAGATTAACACTGTATGGAAATCCATTCTTTGCCTACACAAAATATGAAATCCAGGCCCCCTAAAATCTATGGAAATTTTCCTAGGGTTTTACCCAGAAAAACTTTCTACTTTGTGAGACAGCCTCTGCTCATCAAATCATGTAAGGTTCAGTCCCCAAACAGGACAGCCATGGTGGACAGACAGTAAGGGTGGAGAGGGGAGTCAGACCAGCAGCACCCTTGATAATGCTGCCTTGAAGTGGACAGGAGTCTCCAATTCACCACAAGAGCTATTTTCAACTTTTTCTTGCTGTTTCAAAACATGAGAATTTCCAGTGGATGTTCAGATGTCTGTATGTTAGCTTTAAAATATATTCAGAATAAACCCCAAAGTCTACAGATAATAGGTTGAAAACTACTTGACATGGTCAGATGGGCAAAATTACTCAAAATCATGAATTTACATGTATTTATATTCCAGATTCCAATTTCAGAAAAAAAGAGCACGTGGCATGGTAATCAGCAGAAACTGCCTGCAGGCACCAGTCCCTGCCATTTCTTGGGTGCATAAGTAACCATTTAAATTGATGAAAGTCTTTTTTGTTTTTGTTTTTATGTTGTTTTTTTTTTCTGAAGGAATTAATAAGCAAAGGATGAACACTATCACAAGAAAGAAGAAAGTTTGCACTAAGAGGCTGGCATTAAAATAGATAAGAATACAAGCATTTAGAAATTAAAAAGAAGACTGAACAAATGTGCTGTGAATGCAGTTCTCCATTAAAATTTCATAAATATTTCTTGTCACAGCGAGGCTGACAGGAAGCCAAGTTTCAAGCTTAACAACAACAACAACAACAACAAAACACATATAAATTGTAGTCATCTGACAACTATAAAGTAAGAGATTTGTTTGGCAGGTGATATGTCAAGCTTCAAAATGACCCTCCATACCTTTAGATCCCATCAGCTGTTTCTGCAGTGTTGGACAGGGGCTCTCCATGGTGTCTTTCATCTTATTCTTAATGTTCCTTGCAAAGGAAATGTGGGAGAATAGATGAAGGTCTCGGCCTCTGAACATGCCAGGGTTGGCACAAGGGAACCAGAGTTACTCTGATTTCACTTTCAGTTCTCAACCCCCACCCACACCCCAATTTGCCATTTCTGGAATAAAACAAAGTACTCCTAAAATGATTAAAATGTGTCACTGCTGAACTCTCTAAATGGAAATGTTCCTTGATTTTCATATGTAATGCCTGTAATGGTTGTTTCTGGGCTATCCAGGTTGCAATCTCTTAAGAGATGAGTTTTATTGTTTACTGAGAGGTAGCAAATCAATACTCAGATTACGAGACTGACAAAACAATTTTTGCCTTGAAGTCCCCGTTGCAAGTGGGACTCCTTACGTAATCGTGATTTTCATCCTTACCATTATTTAGCAGCAAGAGACTTTCAGGTTTCACAGACAGACCTATGGGATTGCCTAAATAATAGCTTATTAACTGCACAAGTCAAGACAAGGTAAGACATACTTCTCTGTGGTTTACTGGATTTCATCACAGTAAACGTCTTACACAGCAAAGAAAGACAATGCTTTGAGATTCTTAATGCTTCAGTGTGACTTGGTTGCTAACTTTCCAATATAGCTTTTATCAGTGGCTTAGGCACCTGCCAAAGTACTTGTATTAATGATTATGCTATGCAGGTATACCTAGCCTGAAATTAATGCTGAAGTTAGTGACTTTGCAATTACAGAATCTTCCCTGGGGACCCATGGAATAAGTTTGCAATAGCAATCTCACCATGGTGTATGCATTCTTATTGGCTATTGGCAAATTGTGGCAATAAGAAATGCTACTCTATGAATATCAATTTCAAATTCTATTAAAGCCACCTTTAGAAAAAAAAATGCAGCTTTCATCTTTCCAAATATTACTGGTTACAAAACAGGGATTTTCTTTTTATTTAATTATAATTTTGTTGTTGGAGAATTGCTTATGCTAACTCTTTTTGTTTATTTATTTACATCTGAAAAGCAATTCAAACAATAAAATCTCAATTTATGTCTCCACTGAGTATGGGTTTTTCTAGTTTCCTTGAAACTTACTAATTCAAATGAAAGATCTTGCTTTTTTCTCTCTCCCTGTTTTATAGCATAGAAAGCATAATAATAATAATAAACTACAAAAATATTTTTTAAAACAGTATTATCACCAAGAACTTCCTTATATTTCAAACTAAAAGGCTGCTATAGATTAGAGTCCAGAAGTAAAGCAGAAAGAAAACAGATTGTAGTATCAAGACAGATATCTCCTGTTCCTCAGCCAGCAGCTTTATCAAATAGCTCCAAGCTTTGAAGTTTGTTTGTTTGCTTGTTTTTTTTTTGTTTTGTTTTGTTTTAGTTTGCTTTTTGTTTTTGTTTTTGTTTAGTCACAGGCCAGACATTAGCACCCGATTTCAAGAATTTTAGATTGAAAGCCTGTTTCCAAGCTGCATCCCCCTTGAGTTCTGTTTATACCTACAATGACTTCTTTAAATTTTTGATTTTGCTCAAATCAAGGCTGCCTCTGCTCCAGTTTTCAGAATAACCCAATGATAAATTATAAGCACTATCATTAGAGATTAACAGAACTAAAGAACATGCATAAACTTGAGCGTGTATTTTATATAAGTTACTATCTCTCTTATTGAATTAGGACTATAACAAGCAGTCACTACTTGACACTTTGTTAATTTAAGAAATTTCTTTGGTACAGAAAAAAATATATATTCCTTCATTTTCTGAGTTTATATGACACTTTATTATTTATTTTCTCATTTTTTAAATAAGAGAGAGTCTTTCATAGATAACTACTATGTTATGCTATGACTGCTTGCTAGGTAGTTAACATTCGTTCTTTCATACCTTATTACTAATAATGTTTTTCTCAGTTTTGTGTCAGACCAAAAAATAAATCATACCAACCAAATATGAATTACCTTCTATCATCATATTTTAATTTTCATTAGTGTTAAAATTCTCAGATTATTATAAGTACTGCATTTTCATGTCAAAAGCAACTTTCGAGATTAATGCTGCACCAACTTTTAATATTAAAAGTAGAATTGCTTCAATAGTAGTATTTAATAATTTAATTTAAACTTCCTTACTAATGAGAATGACTGAGAAACATTAGAGAAGTCCTTTTCATTTAATTACAAATATAAAATCAGAGAAGCAAGAGGAAAAAATTGCCATTAATAATAAATTATTCAGTTTAAATAAGTAATAATCAATCAATATATATATTTCAGAATTTTTAGTTGAAATTTTAGAAAAACAAGCAAAATACAGCTTACAGATATTTTTATTTTTTAATACTTGAAATCATATCAATGTATTATTTTTTATCTGTGGAATCACTCAAGGAATGTCAGATGCAGCATTGATATCTTGGCATTTTCATAAAGTTTTTTTGTTTTTTTT
The DNA here is from genome assembly GCF_964034855.1 of Anser brachyrhynchus. Lineage (NCBI taxonomy): Eukaryota > Metazoa > Chordata > Aves > Anseriformes > Anatidae > Anser > Anser brachyrhynchus. The sequence goes on along the minus strand of NC_137694.1, from coordinate 125,001,864 downwards.
TATGAAAACCACTAGAATTTCGTGTTTAATTTTTTCTTATGTTCTTTAAGCTCAGTATGACTTAAATTGATAGGAAGGGAAAAAAATAAAATGACACGAATAAAATAAAAACACCAAAAAAAGCCCCAAATACATGCCTACATGCCCTATGCCTTAATAGTATTATAAATGTGCCTGCTACAGAAAAAGGGCATTTTTATTTTTCTTGTTCTGTGGTGTGCTGAGAATACTCATGAACCTTTTTAGAACTGATTAGACTTCTTTAACCTTTTTCCAAGTGCTGTGTTTACAAAACCTCTCTCCAATTCACCATTGCCCACTTCAGAGGAGGATCTGGACTATCATTAAGTATACTACATTTAACAGGTACTTCACCATGGGAATGCTAGTGTTGGCAGGTTTTTATTTTCATTATCAATAAAAAGCAAAAAATAAAAACAAAAAAGTAGGTGAGCATCATAACCAACAGTAAATAGTGTGAGGAAAAACAAAAACATTTTGAAAAACTTTTAATGATTTGGGGTTTTTAATCAGCTAAGAATTGGGATTATATTTTCATTATTCTGAGGGTAAAAAAATGTTATTGCAATGTGAACATTAAATGTTTCAAATAATGAAACTTGTACAGATTATCTAATGCCTTGTGTTATAATTTTGAAGAAACTACACTCTCCATGAAATTTTGAAAGCTCACCAATTTGCAACTCTTGCTGAACACAGTATATTTTCAAGGAGGAAAGCCTCCTGCATCAGCCTCCTGCCAGTTCTCTGCAGGACTGGGAGAATCCATTCCATCATTTCTAAGAACCCCACCTGAAACTCTTCGATAAATCAGTACATTGCTCCCAAACTCAACCAATGAGTATGCTGACACATGCTCTGGCAAAGGAGGGGATTCTGCCATCCAGCTCCGTTGATTTATAAAGGGAAGATCTGGGAAAGTCAGAAGTGTCTACTACTATTCCTTGTCACAGAGCAGTTCACACATGGTCAACTCCCTTCAGAGTGCTGGGTATTTCTGAATTCAGTGCTAATCACTCTGGAGGATTTCAGGACACTCAGAGTCATGAGCTGACCCTGCTGTCTAGGTTTACAATTTCATTAAAATAAGTTTCAGATCTAGCAACGCTATGAAAAATCACATTGTAGATTTCCTTTTATTTTGATCTATTAGTCTGTCTTGTGCTAAAACATATTATGCAAGATGAAAATCAGACTTTGTCATCTGTTTGAACATAGCTGATAAGAAAAAAAAAAAAAGCTCTAGGGAGATACTTTTCTATTTTTAATTTTTCATCCACATACAGTGTTCTTCTGTCCCCTATTAGCAGAAATAGCTGCAATGTTTAAGGTTTAATAAACCCTCAAAGGCCCAAACTTCTTGCTCCTTGGAGTGCAAAATGCAAATCATTAGAAAACATGTACATGTATAATAAAAATTTTAAGTTAAATCTGTCTGCTGGTCCCTGTAGAAGAGGAACTTCTATCTATCCTTCTGTAGGCACCGGTTTACCATTTTTTCATGTATAACTGTTAAAAAAACATGCATACAGATAAGTACTTAGATATCTGATAGCTATTTATTTGCCCAAAGATCCCATCTTCATGTGACAAAGTAGATGCACATGGAGTCTGAGTTTCATTTTATGCTTACATTGAGCCTTTAAAGGACTGCTTCTGAACACACCCTTGGAATAACAAGCAGCGTTTACAGCTTCGTCCCCTAAAAGTTTTTATCACTTCTGCAGGATTAACACTGAAGAAAGTTACAGGAAATGTGACCATTTCTATGTTTGGATGATTGCTGAAAGAATGGATAGTGTTAAAGAATTCATGTTTCATTGATGTGTCAGGTGTTTTGGATAAAATCCTGGTCCAATGAACTAAATAATGTTTTTATATGTTCTTAATGGAGCTCGTAAATTCACCCTAAATGTTTATCTCTAAGAGAGAGGCAAACAACTTTCTCTGACCTGTGGTTGAGTTTAGCTCCAAGAACATTATTCAATGCCCTTACTTTCAACTCCATACAAAAGTTAAAATGCTATGGTGAAGTTTGTACTTCATGGTCTGTTTTGACCAGAGCCTTACAGTATGTGGTTATGGGTTGACTAAAACAGCTGTGGACTGAATGTATCATACCTGGTGCACAGGCCATGCTTGACGCCTTTGTGCTACACTAATCCAGAGCTTCCATGTGCTCTCATGGTTTTTTACAATACACAATTGATTTTATTTTTTATTTTTATATTTTATTTTTATTAAGTCTTGATGAATTTGGCTGTGCAAGGTATGCTTTATGTTTCATTTCAATTTTTTGGTTAATGGATACAACAAAGCTTCACAGAAATGAAGGCTGTTGAGCTGAAGAGCTCCATCCTAGTTGTATACTTGATAGGCAGCAGAAAACAGCTATAACCACATAACTGGATAGGATTATTTGTCCATTCACAAGGAATGAAAAGAGGAATCAAACCTCTTCCCATCTACAGCAAAATGTTTCAAAGTATTGCCATTGTGTGATATTTTATATCATACTCAGATGTGTTTACTGAATTAAAGGACAGCTATTACATAAAACAGCTCTGCAAAGTACCTGGAGGTGATGCAAGAAGAACCTATACTGATATGTTTCTGTAAATATATATATATATATATATATATATCCTGAAATAGTTAAGGAAAGAAATGTGCTTTCAAGTACAAAAGTATATGTAGAAAATTGCTCCAAATCTCCATGAGACAGAAAAAAGTTTCAGATTAAATGATCAAAATCCTGCATCTGGTAATTAGCAGGTATTTTTCTTCCTAAGTGTGGGAGGAAACAAGTAGTGAGTAACTATATTCCAGTTTATTGCTAAAGCACAGGAGCCTGACAGAAACAAATCTTTGAAATGCCATAATAAAACAAATCTTTGATGTGCCATACATAAAGTCAAAGTACAGTAGCAGTCAATCACATTTTCATTCAGAGGATGCTTGGACTGAAGACTTAATTGTTTGCTGATGAGGGGAAATGAGGAAATTCTCATTGTAAAAAGAAGTTTTGGATGTCACTAAAGCTTTCTTTGTTTTGCTTTTCTTTTCTTTGCCTTTGTTTTCTAAAACTGAATATTTGTTCCAGCCAGTATATGAACTGATTGTGTACTCAAATCTAGGAGCATTTAGTTATTACCGTATGACACACTAGTATAAGTAATAATATCGACTCTTTTGTGACTTGATTAGGAGCAGATCAGGATTTTTCTGATTAAGTTTGTTGGTTTTGTTGTTTATTTTGGTTTTGGCTTTGTTCTTTTGTTGTTGTTAGTTGGTTTTGTTTTTTTTTTTGTTTGTTTGTTTTTGATTTTTTTGTTGTTTGTTTTGTTATTTTTTGTTATTTGGAAAAGGAAGATATGCTAAGACCAAATATTTTCATGTGATAAATATCTGTTCCAGTGAGCAGTCAAGAAAATACAAAGCTGTGATAGATTTCCTGCATGTTTGCTCAGAGTCTGAGGACTCCTGGATACATTACTGAAATGAAGGAAAGGAAAAGGAAAGAAAAGGAAAAGAAAAGGAAAGAAAAGGAAAGAGAAGGAAAAGAAGAAATTAAGATCAGAAATATTCTGTAGTATGTTGGCATTAGTCCCAGTCATTAAAATCAGAAGTAGGTGGAGCCTTTTAACTGAGTAGAAACACAGTCCGAGAGGTCACCTACGCTGTGTTTAAAAACTTCCCTGGAGATAGGAGATTTTGATAATTTTAAGAGTCCTCCATTTTTTCATTACAACTTAAATTCTACATTTTTGACTATCAACAACAATTAGGGAAAATAATAAATACTGATATTGATATTTGACAACATCACAGATATGATAGCTTCTGACAGCTCCACAGCTATCTGCTTGTTGTAGTCCATAAAATGTTTCAAAGAGTTGTCAATGTAACCTCCCAGCCCCCTCAAAAAAAAAAAAAAAAAAAAAAAAAAAGGTGTAAGGTATCATACTCTCAGGCACCTCACATTTTGAGAACTGTTTGCACCTCATATTTTGAGAACTATTTTTTCTACTTTTCATCAGAGTTAAGAATAACTGACAGATGGGGAATATAAAAGCTCAGGGAAACCACTGTGCGAATGCATCTAACAGTTTCCCAAACTGGATTCACATCTAGCTGTACTGGAGTTTGAATAAATTCATGATTGCCTGAATCCATCTGTGTACACATACCCTAGATCCTGGTCACTCATAGCTTTTGACACAAATGCTATTAAAACTTGGGAACTAGGGTAGAAAGAAATGTTCCCTGCAATCATGGATAATGCACTTGTAGTAAGTGGGAATGCTGGATCCTCCATGGTATAAAAGATATATATTTCAAATAAAGGCATTAATGTAATATTTACATATGCAAGAAAATTGTGGCATAGTGTGAATAATTTTCCTTCCAATTAAGAATGTACAAACCATCTTAACAGACAATGTCCTGAAGCCTTTAAAAGAGTGTGAATACTGCATTATTTCTTATGATTCATCCCTTTGAGAAATGATACATTCTCATCTTTATTCAAAGATTTCCAGTGGACCAATGCTGCTCTAAGGCATGTAATATGTTTATGACCGTTACCAATGAGATAAAAGAAAATGGCATTACACATCATCATTTTGTCAGTTGTAGTGATTTCCCCATATATTTCCTGACCTTTCTATGTGTTAACGTGGTTGTTGGGTTAAAACTATTCTAATGCAGAACTGGAATCTGTTCTGTAATCTCCCTGTAGTTCATATTTGATCTATATGGTGTTCTTTCAAGGCATTGTCAGAGGCATTAGGTTCTTGTTTATCACGAAGGATCGTGGTTTCACAAGTACTGAAATAATGGAATAATGGAACCAAAGAAGACATTTCTTCTCTTTCATTTCTGTTGTTGTTGTTGTTTTGTGATATTTTATTTTATTTTACTTTATTTATTTATTGTGAACATAGCAATCCAATAGATAATTTAACACAAAATGAGTGTAGGAGAGAAAATGAATAACACACTTATTTTATCAGACTTGAAAGTTTGAAAGAAGTTCGACTATTTTAATTTTGTCATCTGCAAATAGTTATGAAAACAGTATGAATTGCTCCTTGGAAGGAGGAGTGGACCATCCAAGATTAGCACCTGTTCTTTAACTTTACTTTACACCCCTCCTGCATTCAACAGGTTTTTCCAAATAGGGCAACCAGAGTACAAAAAGGTGTAAAATCACAAAAGGACTAACTGAGTAAATAACTGAAGCCTGATTGAATAAGTCAACACTGGATGAATATAATACTTCTTATGACACAGAGTAGAGTATTCAGTCAGGTATCTTTTACAAGCAATTTATATTCTCGGCAGCCTGTGCATAATGTTGTCAAAAGAGTTAGAAGGATGTTAACATTTCATTACTCTTGCCATTGATTTTTTTCTGCTTTCTTCACAACAAAAGTCAAAACATGACCTCTTATTCCACTGAATTAGTTCCAGAGCACTTGGCATTATTGACCTCCTAATGAAAATTAATGATGAAAATTTGATTCAGTCTTTCAAGTAGGCACACCAAGCACATTTAAGAAACAGGCACGTTTATTCGTCTTATTAAAATGAAATAACATGCTGTTAAATACTAAAATGTACATTAATGTTGCATTTAATTTACATATTTAAGCACACTGAATTCAATAGATTTAAAATGCATTTTCAGGATCTGATGTTACATAGATCTAAGCTTGACAATAATCTCAGACCTGAAAAGCCAGTGAGTGTTACGACAAAATCTACACATATTCTTAAAATATTTTGAGCCTTAAATTTGTAGTGAAAATTTGGCAAGACCAATTTTTTCATTTTTACTGTGCAACAGAGAAAATGCTTTATGAGCTTACCTATTTCCATCCTTTCTTTTCCATTTTAAAGCTTGAAATTCTTTTCAGTGACTTTTTTCTTCTGTGCTCACAAGCTGCCACCAGACAGCTGAGTGAATTTCCTTCATACAGAGCCTTACACAAATAATTAAGCACACACTGACTTCAGTGTATGGGTATGGATTCTTCTTCTTTGCATCCATGTAACAAGGATTAATTCCACTGGGTGAAATATGAAAGGTGAATGGTTTCATAACTGGAGATTGAGTGAAAGCTTGCTATTTTATCTAAACAGATTGCTGTTCCTGGGCAATTCTCCCAGGAATAATTCCTGGGCAATTATCTAGGAACAGTGAAAAATCTTATTTTCTTCCTCTATTTCTTTAGACAATAAAGACTATGATGCATATCTATCCTATACCAAAGTGGATCCTGACCAGTGGAATCAAGAAACTGGAGAAGAAGAAAGATTTGCTCTTGAGATCTTACCAGATATGCTTGAAAAGCATTATGGATACAAGTTGTTCATACCAGACAGAGATTTAATTCCCACAGGAAGTAAGACATGTCTTTATGCTTGTGTATTTCCTAAACAGCAAATTAAGTGATTCTATATATAATTTTAGTACCGTTTCTATGCTTACTCCTTCAGAATGTCATCTTTCCTCCATCATCTTAGGGAATAATGAAGATAAACCACCAAACATGTTTAATGTGCATTTTCCAGATAAGAGGATTGTATTTTAATAATTGTATTATATTTATTGAAGGTGAGACAATGCAGAAAGGACATGCCTATGTAATGGAAATGAATTATATTAATAATATTTCACAGATTCTTGGAGAGCCTGCACAGCTAGGGTTGAGAAAAAAAAATCTTTATTTTCTGTTCCTGAGTGTTTTCCTGGAAAGATATCCGTGACTTTAATTCAAAAGTAAATAAATATATAAATAAATATTGATATGCATGTATTCCAGAAATTAAGACAGGAAGAAAAAAAAAAGTTGTGTTTGGACTGAGGCAAGGCTTGAGTAATGATACCCGCAACAGAGCAACGAAGTGAATTCTGGTAGTGCCCACTGAAGATAGATAAATGTGTAGTGGAGGCACTGGAGTCTTCTTGGAGATTGAAAATGAGAATAGATTCCAATTGATATAAGTAGATCTTTTTCCTATATCTTTCACAAATTCCAATCTCTTCAGTAATGTTTTGTAAACTGTGGTAGCATTCTTTGTAACTTCAGTATAGCCATTTAGAAAGTTATCAAGTCAATAAATTTTATTGAACTTATATTTATAAGAAAGGATGCTTTGTATAAGCAAAGCACAACTTTAAACATCAGATGGACATTTTCAAATCTACAACATCGGAAACATTAATTTATGGGAGACAGCTCTGTTTCTGTGAATGCATGTAGTGAGAGCATAAAAGGAAAAAAGAATCTAACCCAATTGCATCATTTGAGTACCATTTGAATTTGAGACTGAGCCAACAAAGCACATAGTTTCTGTTCTGTTTCCTACCTGGGTGACTTCTCCTTTTTAAAGGATAAAATGATGATGGATGCACTTCTTCCAGTAAAGATATAGTTTCAAAATGACAGTTCATGCACAGACCTTACCAAACCATAGCACAAAGGAGAATAAATGTTTCACTGAATCACAGAATAGTTCAGGTTGGAAAGGATTTCTGGAGGTCATTTGGTCCAACCCTCTTGTTCTAGCAGGGTCACCCAGACCAGGTTGCCCAAAACCATGTCCTGGCAAGCAAACCTGACATGTCTGAAGGTGATGTTTTTGCAGAGTTCAGTGAATTCTTCTGGGAGCAGGGAGTTTACATCTGTTTTTTCTCCACAGTCTATGGGAATGGAGTATTTTCTTGGCTTGATTTTTGAGTAATTGTCTTATTTTGTAGCCTACATTGAAGACGTGGCAAGATGTGTAGACCAAAGCAAACGATTGATCATCGTCATGACTCCGAATTATGTTGTAAGAAGAGGCTGGAGCATCTTTGAACTGGAAACAAGGCTTCGAAACATGTTAGTCACTGGTGAAATCAAAGTGATACTGATCGAATGCAGTGAACTGCGAGGAGTTATGAACTACCAGGAAGTTGAGGCCCTGAAACATACCATCAAGCTCCTCACTGTCATTAAATGGCATGGACCAAAATGCAACAAGTTAAATTCCAAGTTCTGGAAACGTTTACAGTATGAAATGCCTTTTAAGAGGACTGAACCCATCACACATGAGCAGGTGTTAGATGTCAGTGAGCAGGGGCCCTTTGGGGAACTGCAGACAGTCTCCGCAATTTCAATGGCTGCTGCCACCTCCACTGCTCTTGCCACTGCCCATCCAGATCTGCGCTCCACCTTTCACAACACATATCACTCACAGATGCGCCAGAAACACTATTATAGAAGCTATGAATACGATGTACCTCCTACTGGCACCCTGCCGCTTACCTCAATAGGTAACCAGCATACCTACTGCAACATCCCTATGACACTTATAAACGGGCAGCGGCCACAGACAAAAACTAACAGGGAGCAGAATCCAGAAGAAGCTCACACAAACAGTGCGATACTGCCCCTCTTGCCACGGGAGACCAGTATATCAAGTGTCATTTGGTGACAGAAATGCAAGGGGCTATCCACCCCTCGAGTAGGAGCTGAGTCTGCAGTCTGGTGCCTGGAACTACATCCTCGACTGCTGCTGTTAAACGTGCATTACAATCGATAACATACGAGGAAAAACAGGGTCTTGTACATATGTTTTTTGCAATTTCTTTGTAGCATTGGTCTTCCTGTTTTATCCATGTCTCTTCCCATTCACATTTTCAACTTTGTTTTGTATGTCATTGGAATTTGTATATTTACATTTTTTTAAATGAAGAGACTGCTGTATAGATAGGAAACTTTTTTGCTTCATTAGTATAGTTTTAGACTTTTTTTTGTTTGTTTTTAACCTCTCTTGGGAATGCTTGGACAAAGCTCTGGTATCAGAATCGCCATCCATTTTGTTGGCCTGTCTAGCCTGATTCCTGAATTCCATGCCTGCTGCAGTTCACCTGTTTTGGAGAACATTTCTTCTTAGAAGGATCCCATCCCTCACTGGGAGCTCTGGTTTCATTTCTCCTCTCGTAACATGCACTGCATCTTCCCTGCCCTTAGTATGGTCCCATTTGGGGTACTGCAGTCTGATCACCTAACATTTAACTTGGTAGAAACCTGTCAAGCAAGAGAATATACCCAATCTGTATCAGTTGCTTCACAGTAGTCACTACAGAGTGTGTAGAAAATAGAGATGGTTTGGTTTTTGTTTTCTTGTTTGTTTGCTTTTTGTTGTTATTGTTTTTTGTTTTGTTTTAAGAATTAGTCAATTGTATCCCTTTTACAAATATAAAAGCAAACCTTATTTTTAACACTTCCTGGAAAAGTATTAATATGGCTGTGGATTTTATTTTTAAGCATTTGACTTTTTCTTTTCCCCTTTTCAAAATCCTGCAAATAAGATCATTTGCAGCCTTCAGGCAAGTAAGACAAATGAGACAATAGTCATTGAAGTGCAGTGAGTCCTGCTGGTACTTACAATGATGATTTCCAAACCAAAGGGGAATAAAAAGGCAGTATCATATGTTTGTCACTTTGTTTTAAAGTGTTATTTTCTGAAAAAGTAAGAGCAAAGCATTATTTTGCTGTCGATTTCAGAGTCCCCTTGTATTCTAATGTTTAAAAAATGTATTTGCTTAAAAATGATATATTCTAGATTAAGAAATATTCTTTCATTTGGTTTTAGCTTGTAACAATAAGTAAAACTTAATTACAACATGATTTCAGTTAAGTACTCAGGCAGAAAAAAAAATGAAAACCGACAAATATCATTGTTTTCAGAATAAACTTTATTTATACAAAATTAATATTTAAATCAGACCTGGAAGTATTAAAACACTTTATTCACTTTAATGATTAAATAAATTAGTTTTATTTTTTATGTATGATTCTATCTTTGAGGAGTTGCAAATAATGTGTGTACCATGGCTTCAAGAGAAGAAACAAGCCACTGTGTTTACATCTGGACATTTTTAAGACAAATGAAATAAGCATCTTACTTATACTTATGTTTTAAATAATGGAAAAGTCCTTTCTGGTTTGAAAAGCAGCATGGAGCACTGTCATAGTTGTATGAGTTATTTAGGCCAAGCTCTCTGTTAGTCTCTGCTAAAAGAAACAGAGGAGCTGGGGCAGAGTGCAGCACTCTCATATAGTCGTGGGTTTGATTGACTCTGGCAGAATTGTAACTGGTATCCTCACAGAGAGACCTTATAGTCTGTTTCTGCAATTAATTAGCTTTAGGTATTTTTATGGTAGCTGACTGATACTGGCCAATGTAATGGATTTGTAGTGGTTGTTCATCCTAATCGTCTCAAGGAAAAAAGTACAGCTTATAATATTTTGGTCTTTCTTAATGAGAAGTGATGAGTAGAGAGCAGGTAAGCTGCAGTTTGGGGGATGTTTGTGGAAGTAATCCAGAACTGACAGTGTGGGAGGAAGTAGCTATGATCCTGTTGTGAAAGTCAAGAAATCTCAGTATCTGCATAACAAGCTAATAGAGCTTTGGGATGCGCGCTGCTTCTGTTTGCTCTATAATGTTCATTTCTCTGACAAGTTGCTTAAGTCCTTTTCTACAATCTGTTCTTTATTATGGTATCTCCCACTGCACATGTGCCAAATGTCCACAGAATGGAAGCAAAGCTGCCAGCCCTGATAAAAATTTAAGACAGCTTTGCACATTTGGTTATTTTCATAATGTAAGAAAGCTATTATTTATTTGCTCTTATGGACACCTGACAGACATCGATGATATTTTTCTTCATTCAGCTGAATGCCAAATACCCCAGTACCCTCCAAAAGCAGTGCATTACATTTTTTTTTTTCACTTTTTTTTTTTCCCTTTTCTCTGCCTTTTACATGTCCTGGGGTAAGGACTGGAATGTGGAATAAATGTAGAATGTAACTATCTGACCAGAGTCAAATTTAGGCAGCATTAGGTAGGTGTTTCCCTAGCCACATGGAGAGTACTTTTCTGTTTTATTTTATGTAGATTTAAGCACTTTGAATAGCACGATTCAGGGACTGATGGATACCATTTGATATTCATACTACTTAAAAAAATAATCTTATAATGTTTTGTCATAATATTAAACAAAAGACAAACAAAACAAAATAAAATAAAATAAATGAGGGAGCTATCTATGGCTTTAGAGACATTCCTCCTTAGTATTACTTCTCTATGAACAGCTTTGTGTGAGAAACAGTGAAGGAAATTCTTGTGTTCACATGCTCTATGTTTGACAAAAATTTGTGTTGGAACACAAAATAAAATGAGGGGAAAAGAAACAACAACTCATTGCCCTAGCGCTTAGGCTCCATTTTTTATTGGTAAAGATGTTCCAGTTTTAGCAACACAGCCTGAAATGCACACGCAATAGCCACATGTAAGGTTTAGCCATAAACAAACAGCACTTTATTTTTAAAAATGCACAGTGTGATGGTTGGAAAAACTTACTCTGCCTGGTCAATAACTTCGGGTCTGCACGTGGATTCTATGCACGTGTTATCCAAGTGTGGTGCTTTGTCTTTATAAGGCTCTCTCTTATCAGGGTAATCCGTGATGTAAAACTAAAGGACTGTATTCCACAACCTATGGAAAATCAGTGCATAGGTTCTGGCAGTACATGTAGCTGGACATAAATGGAGTTCTGTATGGAAGGCTGATAATTATTCTGAAGGCAAAGTGCATTGCTGGGTCTGATTCTGTTCGCAGTTGCAGAAATATGACTTGAGAATAAATCTAATAAAGCTCAATGAGTGTAAGATGGATTTGTGTGAGAGAAGGAAATTGGAAAAGTAAAGAGAAAAGGGTTTCATATTTGCTGGCTGTGACAAACTAAAATCTTGGCCACAAGGAAAGCAGCAGAAAAATATCCTCTGAATTTTAGTAGGGATACAGTCCTCACCTGGCAGCCAACATCAAACACTTCAAATGTGATCTGGTTCAGAGCTAAGTACAGTTAGCCTTATATGAAAACTAAGATATTTCTATTACTGCACAGCTGTGAAAATCACGTGTATGTTACATAATGGGTGATAATCAGCTTCAAAATAAATAGAAAGATTGTTATACCTGCCTGATTAAAATTTTCAGTTTTACTTGAATACTGTCCATTAATGACACATTTAAATTACAGATACAATAATGAGAATTGGGGAAAACAGGCAGGTAAACAGGCTTCTTTCGTTCTTAAACTTAAAAAAAAAAAAAAATCAAGCTTAAGGAAACTTTAATTACAATCCAAAAAGGAAAAAAATGGATCGGTAAAGTACAATAAAAAATAGGATAAAGGCCAATGGAGAATAAAAGTCAAAACACTCATTTGTTTCTTTACTTTTTTTTTTTTTCCTGTCATGCAATGCTTTGTACTCTGGCTGACCTACTGGCTTTTCTGGGGCCCATCCAGAGAGATCAGCAACACAAATATATCCCATGAGTCTAATATACTTCTGAATTTTGTACTTGCCAGTAGTCTAGCACAGAGAGTTTCTGGTGCATCTGCTATCGTCATGATATAGAGGATGGCAGAAATCTGTTAGTGCTAAAAAAAAAAATAAATCTCTGTAACAGGCTTAGTTTATTATCCAGAGTAGCTATATCCCCTCACACATGCCCTATATCTTATTTGTCATTATTAGAACACTTTTTTCCGAGCCCATTTCTTACATGAGCAAGAGATTAATTTGGTTGAAATCAGAAAAATGTAAGCAATTTCATCGCAACGATTCAGCTTGTATAATGACTACTTTTCTATCAATTACAGCTCTTCACCTCCTAAATAACCCACTGACTGAAGGTTGGAGAATGGACATTTGAGACATTGTCTGTCATTTGAGATTCATTAGAGGGGGTCGTACACTTGATTTAGCAGCAATACCAAGCTGTCACTTATGATGTCATTTTTCTGGGCTCTTTCCCATCAACTCTGGCTACAACCTCAAAGAAGATGTACTGGCAGCATCACTTTCCTCCAGCTTGCCTTTGATTGATGGCCCAGAACTTGGAGCTGTTGCCCTGGGGAGTAAATTTGATAGAAATGTTTCTGCTATCAAGAGTTTTCCTACACTTTTTTTTTTTTGGTTTGTTTAAATTCTATTTGAGACAAAGTCTGATCTTTGCTCTGCATTAATAAGCTCTGTGGGTGGGAGGTCAAGAGTCTACTGAGTTATCTAGTAGTCAGAACAGAAATTACAAAGCCAGGCCTGACACATTGTTTGAAAAATGTTTAAATTTTTCAGCTAATCAGATTATTAATAAGTACATTGAGACTTAGAGTTGATAAAAAAAAAAAAAGTGTCCCTTTTGTTATTACAACCAGACTCATTCCAAGAGCATTCTTACATGAAAAAGCCAATACCTTAAATAATGTAATTTCAGAAGCATTCAGTAGTCAATGGAAATATTTTTATTTTGGTGGATTATGAGTAATATGATTCTCTAGGACCTAAATGGTATATGAAGTAGGTAATCTTTATCTAGTACTGAGCTTTCAGAGAGTACAAATACCTCTGCTGTGCCACTAGCATTAGGAAAACAATTAGAAGTGAAATATGAGAGCTAAGAACTTGATGGAGATAGTCTTGATACTTTTTTTTTTCTTTTTTTTTTTAAGACATACCTCTTACCATTCAAAGCATGACAGAAGGGACACAAAAATTACTCCAGAAATAAAATGGATGTGTTTTTAGCCTTCTTTTTCTCCCTTTTCTCAAATTTTAGATGTCTCTCTGCCTACCTTGCCAATCATCCAGGGGAAAAAAAAAAAAAAAAAAAAAACTACCAAACCCATGGTCCCCAGCACATTTACAGGTGGGTATGGCAGTTCAACCTGACATGAGAGGCCGCACAGCTGTGCAGACCTAGAGTACCCACACAGGGAGAGGGAGAGCACAGGGTCCTTTGTCTGTCATGTTTAGTTACCCCTATGTCAGGCAGGTGTAGAAGAAACTACAGTCTCAATACATTGCCATTCTTCTCCTGCTATAGAGAGCACACAGAGAAGGTGTCAGTAGACCTTAAGGACAGCAATAGCAAATGTGAATGACATCAGCAGGGATAAACCCAGGCCCCTTATGGTAAAACAGCAATAAGAGAAGAAACAACTGGCAGCATTTCCAATTTGTTCAGTGTGCAAACTGAAAACTAGCACTGAGCCCAGAAAGAGGTTAATTTAGCTGATTAGGGTGCAGTCACTAAATGACAATTTGAGGAAACTGCTGTATGGATCAGATAGCACCACAATGGGATCCCTCACAGCAGCTCCCATCCCATCCCATCCCATCCCATCCCATCCCATCCCATCCCATCCCATCCTATCCCATCCCATCCTCTATTTGCCATGCAGGCTGTGTTAAAAGCACAAGCACACAAAGCTTGGCTGGGATACACGTGAAAAGTCTTTGCAGAGATATTTAGAGGAAGTAGATGTTTTCTCTCCTGTGAAGAAATTTGTAAGAGCAAAGACTTGATTTAAACACATAAATATATATATATACATATTTGTTTTCATTTCACAGACCATTTTTTACATCTCTGTATGGTGCTCATGTGAAGCAACATCCCAATACTTTCCTGAACTTTCTGTGAAGGGAAAAAAAGTTTTAAAAGGTCTTTTATGGGCTCACAATATCCTCACCCATGCATTTGCAATAAGTTCCAGGTTATGAACACACATTCATAAATAAACAGGTAAACAAACAAATAAAAAAATGAAAACAAAGCAAAGTAAAATAACAACGTAATTGCTAATCTCTATTTCAACCAACATTTAAGGGATTCTTTTTTCAAAACAGGATGTATTCTCTTGCAGTTTTGTAGGAAGTTATGAGAGAGACAGTTTTAAATTTTCTTTTCATTGTTTGCATGACAGGTAAATCACAGGGAGATTATAGTTTGTTTTTTTGTTGTTTTTTTTTGTTTTGGTTTGGTTTTGGTTTTTTTTGTTTTTTTTTTTAGAAAGTCACGCTATTCACTCTAAGTTTAACACACAAATGGTAATGAATTTACAGACTTAGAAGAAATTGTTTACCAGAGTTAATACTCTCTGGTGAACAGCACACTACAACTCTAATTCAGTTCTTAGGGACATTTCAGTAGACAATTTAAGCGATTCATATTATATGTGCAACTTCAGTATCGCATTAGAGGGATGAACATTTGTCTTCTTAAAACCCAGGTAACTTCAAATGGAACAATTACATAAATACACAGCAGAGAGGAAAACAGCCACACAGCTGTCTCTTCATCTATCTTAGCAAAATTGCTCAGTGACATCAGGCTTTCTTTGAGATCACCAACCTATGACTACCTTCGCAAAACACATGAATTTCGAAAAAAATGCAGACATCTGGGGCAAAGTTGTTGCAATAAGCACACACAGATACCCAAACACACTTTATACTTTGCTATACCTACACATAGCTATTTTAACTTGTAATAATTTAATCATAGAACAATAAAACAAAATAAACTAAGTAGCCTTTCCATAAAAAATCAGTGAAGTCCCAAACAGCTGAAATTGTTCAAAGGACCGTATCCTCCATATGCTGCAAGATGAAAAAATTTTGTAACCAGGCCATTGCTAGGTTGCACTGTAACACAGTCAGGTAGCTGGAGGTGACACAGTGTGAGAAGCGTAGTGAAGATGTTTCCTGGTCATGTCATAATGATACATGACTAACGACCGACTAGTCCTGATGTCACAGGAGATTACAAACCTCCTTTGCATATAGGACACTAGATACACAAATTTCCCAGGTACTTCCTTCCCTTCTTGGGTGCTCTCTGAAGCCATTTGTATAATCTTGCTGGAGGTAGGAAAAGATCCAAATGACAGTATCTACCTACATCTGCCAGAATTCCTGTCATGGTCTATAACAATTAGGTCTGTTCAGTTCATCTCCTATTTTCTCTTCTGTTTTCTCCACTTACCATTTCACTCTTCATCTCACAAACAAAAGAGATTATGAGTAGCATTCAGTGCCACATAGGAAATATCATTACCATATATATATATATGTATTTACTGTTAGATATTTTTGCAGAGATAAACATCAGCAAAGACACATGAAATGACACTTGCCAACTTGATCTTTATGTAACATTGAAGAAAAATCCTTCTTCTTTCATCTTGGACATGTTACTTTCTATGCTTCTTTCAAAATCATGGTAAAGAGCAATCTAGAGTATACAGTTTGGGACAGACTGAGAACACATGAGTATTATTTTCAAAGTTGTTTTCATTCCTTATTGCTGTCGATACAGTCTTTCTTTTCTTTTCTTTTTTCTTTTCTTTTCTTTTCTTTTCTTTTCTTTTCTTTTCTTTTCTTTTCTTTCTTTTCTTTTCTTTTCTTTTCCTTTTCTTTTCTTTTCTTTTCTTTTCTTTTCTTTTCTTTTCTTTTTTCTTTTCTTTTCTTTTTCTTTTCTTTTCTTTTCTTTTCTTTTCTTTTTCTTTTCTTTTCTTTTCTTTTTCTTTTCTTTTCTTTTCTTTTCTTTTCTTTTCTTTTCTTTTCTTTCTTTTCTTTTCTTTTTCTTTTCTTTTTTCTTTTCTTTTTTCTTTTTTCTTTCTTTCCTTTCCTTTCCTTCCTTTCCTTT